>NC_090931.1:576591312-577261312 GCF_040938575.1 Ambystoma mexicanum | reverse complement strand
CAATGTGTAACATTCCCAAAAAATCAATCCAATTCCTCAATCAATATGTGAAAAGCAAAGACAAAATCAAAATTAAACTACTGCAAAATATGGATACCTGTCCAGTGCGCAAGTACACAGAACTACAAGGACATTCATTGGCCTGCATTACAGGACCTACTTGTAAAACCACTTTCCATGATATCAAAAGGATATCAACACATCATTCAACTATAAGAAATCTAGTCTATAAACTGTACTATGCTAAAAGTCCTGCTTTAGCAGTAGCAACGTTAAATAACATCCTTCTACATGGTACAGCAAAAGACCTACTTGAAGAAATTCACTATATCCAGAAAAAATATTTTGGAAGTGAAAGCCATTTACAGAATGAAATAGCTTTAAACCAATTAAGCAACAATTCTACACATGGCAACCTTTTGCTAAACACATACAAAAAAGAAATACTGAAATTTAAAAGTACATCTGCTGAAGTACCAAACCATGTGTGTGTATGTTGCCGTAGAACATGTTATAAAGTAACACAAAAACTGTAGACCTAACATACAAAATAAAAAGACAATGAAGATTCTAAATGGTTTGAATTAGCTCTCTACCTTATAGCAGAAAACAAATACGAAATAACTGACCCCTTAATACTTTGCAGTTACTGTACTACAAAACTTGACAACAACCAAACTCCTTCACATGCTATCACAAATAATTAGGAATTATTTCCACTACTAAAACCCCTACAACAACTCAATTTATATGAGAGCATCATAATTCAACCAGTGCACCCCTTTCAAGCAATAATACGCCTTCAACCAAAAACAGCAAAATTACCTCCCTCTGAATTGGTGAAAGGCATTCGTGGAAAAGTAGTGTATTTACCATTAGATCTAAAACAAAATGTGCACACTCTGGGAGTGCAACGTCCAATGGAGCAATCTTTAATTATCTTAGCAAATGCTGCACCTACAAAAGACAAATACATTTGGCAACAACTGGTAGATTTACATAAAGTTAGACAAGCCTTGCAATATCCAAAATACAATAATGAATACTACAAAGACATTAATATTGAAGAAAACTTGAAGAAAGCCACTGAAATAGTTCAAGAGTCACCAGAAGCTGGTCAATTTGAGCTTCTAGATCCTGCTACAGTATCCAATACTTTAGACCATTGTACAATTAATCCATTGCACTCTAATGACACCGTAGAAGATGCACTAGAAACGTACCAAATGTGACAAACAAAAGGATCACCAATCAGCATATGGGAAAAAAGTATAGAAGCACGTGCTTTTCCTCTACTCTTTCCTACTGGCAAAGGAGGAAGGTACGATGATAGACCTATTCAAATAACAGCATCACAATACTGCTCATTACGGATGTATTCTGGGGATCTCAGATTTAGACAAAATGTGGAATACATATTCCGCCTACTCTTTGAAAGTGAACTAGCACCTTTATGTTACGGAGTTGCATACACATTAAAATCAGGATCCCACTTTCAAAATATGTCAGCTACACAATTATTACAAAAAGTGCAACAAAAAGATGAGGTTTTACAATCAAATATTACAAATCTATTAGCAAATATGCGTGGTACTAAAGAGTACTGGTTTCGACGTCATGGAGATGTACATTGTATGATAAGAAACCTTGGCCCACCCACTTGGTTTGTTACATTAAGTTGTGCAAAATATGCATGGGAAGATTTACATGATTTCCTACGCATATCAAACAAAACAAACATAGATATAATAACACCTGGAGAACTTTGTTCTCTAGATCCTGTTAATGTTTCAAGATATCTTCACCATCGCTTCATTGCTATGCTACACTTTATTTGTAATAAACCTGCTCCTCCCCTCGGAGAAGTGCAACGCTTCTTTTTTTTGGAGAAAAGAATACCAAGCCAGAGGAACACCACATATCCACATGCTTTTATGGATTAAAGATGCTCCTAAATTTGGTCAAGACAGTGATGCCACGGTTTTACAGTTTATTGAAAAATATGTCACTTGTGAAATTCCATCAGAAGCAACAAATAGTGATCTTCATGCACAAATTTTACAATTTCAAAGACACAAATGTGGCAAATATTGTCGTCGCAAATACAAAAACAAAGGGAAATACTACACCAAATGCCGTTTTTGTTTCCCTAGACCGGTTACAAAAACAGGTCAAGTGAACAACTTCCTGTCTTCAGTTAGACATAGTGTTAAAGGTAAATCACCTAAAAAGACATATTACATAAAAAGAACAGAAGAAGAAAAATATATCAATGATTACAATGCAATCATTGCCCACTTATGGAATGCAAACATAGATGTGCAGTACATTGCAGACAATTCCACTGCAGTTGCATGATATGTTACAGCATACTTAACAAAAGTTGAAAAAACAGAGCTCCAAGACCGCTGGAATGACCTGTCATCAGACAAAACAGAAATTATACAGCTTGGGCATAAAAATGCTCTCCCATAGAGAATGTGGCTCCCATGAAGCAGCAGATCGTTTAACTGGTACTGCGTTGTAAGGAAAATCTGAAAATATAGTATGGCTAAGTCTTGGTCCTGCTAAATCTAGAAAAAGAGTTCTAAAATCATATGAAGATATAGAAACAATAGCCAAACATGATCCCAACAGCCAAG
The DNA here is from genome assembly GCF_040938575.1 of Ambystoma mexicanum. Taxonomy (NCBI): domain Eukaryota; kingdom Metazoa; phylum Chordata; class Amphibia; order Caudata; family Ambystomatidae; genus Ambystoma; species Ambystoma mexicanum. Next base: position 577,258,670 of record NC_090931.1, on the reverse strand, counting down.
ACATTTAAAAAAACAATTTACTGGACACATACTACCCAAACAGAAGTAACACTTTGGAAACCATGTTTCTATACCACATAGCCCAAAACTTTAAATACAAAAATAATATAAAACCTGATGAAATAAATGTAAATACAGAGTGACAAATTGTGAAGGAAGCTTAGTAAAACTCACCAAACGAAATTTAATGAATCATATCAAATTGTCATTAAAGACTCCTCAACAAAATGAACTATATTACATGTCCCTGCTTCAACTCTTTAAACCATGGAGAAAAGAAGAAGAAATACTAGATAACTGTGACTCACATGAAGACACTTTCAAAGCAAATGAAAGCACTATAACTGATGTAAACGTTACACAGTACAAAACAATGTTGCACAATGAAAAGCAACACGAAGAAGAACTCCAGGCCCAACTAGATAAAGACACTCCTGACAGTAGTCAACCTTCTGTAACAGGAAGCCAAGAACCACTGGGAGAACCACTAATAACAAATGAGGCATAATTAGCTATGATAGAAGTAGAAAACACCATGTGTCAGCATGAAGATAAAGAAGACTTAACTATACTACAATCAAAACTAAACAATGAGCAACGTAGGATTTTTCAAGAAGTAACAAAAGAAATTGCACATGGTGTACAACATGAAAACAAAGAATGCACCTGCCAAAATTACAAACCTATACTACTGTAGGTCAGTGGTGAAGCTGGTTCTGGCAAAACATTCTTAATCAAAATCATCCGTAAATTCCTTCAACAATTGACAAACAACAAACTGTCAGCTGTTGTCACTGCCCCCACAGGTTTAGCTGCCTACAACATAGGCGGTGTCACTTTACAACGATTACTACTCCTGCTAGCAGAACACCAAAACAAATTGGACTATTACAAACTTTCTACCGAAGCTGCAATGGAACTACGCAGAGCATTAAAACAAATTAAAATGCTACTAATAGATGAAGTGAGCATGGTCTCCAACCTAATGTTGGCTTTGATTCACCTCAGATTGAAAGAAGTACGCAAAACAAACTACGAAGAGCTCTTTTCAGGAAAACACATTATTGATTTGGAGATCTTCTTTGATTGACACCAGTGAAAGGTGAGCCTATTTTTAAAACCTTAGGACACAAACTCTGCCGTAAAACTGTAGGCAGCATAGGAAATGTCAACCTTTGGCAACATTTCCCATACAGAGAATTAACAGAAAACATGCGGCAATCTGCAGATCTCACTTATGCCAACATCTTAAAAAGTATTAGAGTTGGTATACTATCTCAAGAAGCACAATCGATATAAAAAACCCGGCACATTCATGCACTTTATGTCGATAATGCATGTGCTACAGATGTTATGAAACAATTAGCCCACAAAAATGTCAATTGTATTGCCTTAATGCCAACTCTTGCAAGCTGTTTCAAATTCAAAGAAACAATGTTAAAAAAAAGAAATGCAACCAATATTGGAAATTAGCGCCACAGACAAACTAGACGCACATGGTATGACGCTTCCCATGTGTGAACAAGCCACAACGAGACTAAATAGTTTAGAAAAATCAATCTCCAACACAGCTGAATTGGAAAAAATATTAAAATTATCCTTAAATTGCAGAGTAATGCTTAAACGTAACCTTGACGTGGACCAAGGACTAGTTAATGGAGCACTGGGTACAGTTGTTGGCTTTCAAACATACCCACGTGACAACAACATTCAGTTTGTCAATATTCTCTTTGACAAACTCTCAGAAGTAAAAAGGATAGGACGCTCAACAGCTCGATTCCTTCTCTTCAAAGACATGTATGTACGCAGGGAACAATTTTCTCTAACTCTTGCATACACAGTCACCATTCATAAATCACAAGGTCTTACTCTAGACAAGTCATTAATTGACATTGGTAACACAGACTTTAAAGAAGGCATGATCTACGTAGCACTATCACGCTTACGTACACTTGACGGTCTATTTCTAATCAACTTTGATGCAAGTAAAGTAAACGCTGATATTCCTTGCATTTTGGAAAACAATAGACTTCATTCACTATACACCCCCATCTAAAAACATATCCTGCGCCACAAAAAGTAAAACGTTGTAAAAGAAAACTAAATCAAACAGAAATACAACAGGATATCACTGCAAATTCTCCAAAGAGAGTAAAAGAAACTAATACTTCATTAAGTACCACAAGCAAAAAAAAACCAATTAGGGAAAGAAAACCAGGTACTTCGTCAAAGAAGGAAGACAAACTCAAAAAAAATAACTCGGATACAGAATTACCTAGTCATTTAAACTCTCAAATATAATTGGTGTAAATTGCTACGCAAATGTAGCAATTAATATTCTATTTCAATTACCACCAATTGTTAACAACATATACTTACACAGTACAGACCAATTGTGTTTGTAAATGTTAGTACTTCATAGAAATGCAACAAACAATCCTAATAACACATATAGTGTTTATGGAATAAGACAACAATTGGACTCCTGTGCTGGAATGGTGAAATTCACTATAAACTCACAGGAAGATCCACAAGAATTTCTAATGTACTTACTACAAGTACTGGAAAATAAAAACATACCTATAAATGAAATCTTCCAGATTTCATACATGTGGAAACATACATGCACTCTCTGCAACAATGTGACACAAGAACAAATCCCCAACGAACGCTTTTTACATATATCAATACCTAATTGTGAATCCATTCCATTTCAGCAACTTGTACAAAATGCAAACCATGGTAGATTATGTTCTACCTGCAATTTGGATAATCGCTCCACTTTACTAATAGAAACACATGGTAAATACGTAATTCTAATGCTTTTACGTTACAATGCAGATGGTACCAAAAACAACTGCAAGCTGACTGGATTCACACATGGTCAAGTATCACTTAGTAAGAAAACCTTCACAACAATAGGTATAATCTACCACGCAGGAGCCACAACCAATTCAGGTCACTACACTGCATATATAAAAAAGAGTTGTGGGTGGTTCGAATGTAATAATACCATTACTCTAAAGCAGAGATTACCAACAAATCTTACAAAAGCTTATTTAATCTTCTTAAAACCAAAATGTATTAACTAAACTATACTTAAACCTTAACTAAACTTCTATTAAAAAACTATAAACAGTTAGAATACGCCAACTGGTATCTAACTGCCCCAAAAGTCTGCAACAAGCCAATACCTAGAGCATTAGCCAGAAACAAGTGAACACTGAAAACAAACAGACTGTAGCATAACAAAAAAAAGTTTTTTTTCTCCCACAGACCCAATGATTTTAGCAACAAACACAGAAACTGAGCAAATTGCACAGTACACTGGTTTGTAATCTACTAAATATGAGGGGAAAAAATGTTCATTATTCAATGTTACAAGTCATTACAAAATACCAATACTAACATGATCTTTTCTTTTATCACATAAATGAACAAGAAATACATGTGCTCCAGTTACTAAACCAAACAGTAAGTATATTATAATAAGTACAACCATTGCAGCAAATAGCACCCATAGTGACTTATAACTTTGTTGCTTATAAATTTGTTCTTGGATCCCAAAGTTATAAGTCACTATGGGTGAAATACGCTGCGGTGGTTGTGGCCAGGGCATAGAGTCTTGGCTATGCTCCTAAGACTCTATGCCCTGGCCAGAACCACATCAGCATATCACACCCATAGAGTCAAACATTTTGACTATGCCATATGGGCACTTTTAATGTCCGCTGACAGAACAGATTCAACTTGCCAGCGAACAATATGGACACCGTCCTCAGGACACTCCCATTTCATGTATTTAGAACATTTTCAGGACATTTGTGTTGTCCGCGGACAAATCAAACACAACAAGGAGATCTACCACCTAAATAAATACAACATTTAACCCATCTCTTACTCTCCCACTCTCCCTAAACAGTCTTACACACCAACACACTCTACTAAATAGCATTTCTCCACCAAGTTTCACCGCGCTGTCCGCGAATTCAAGATGTCAGGCGTTCCTGAAAATTTGACGCGCTTCACGCTCTTAGCCGTCCAATCAGCAAACACATTGCATGTCCGCGGACATAACGCAACCTGGTTAGCCAAAGAGGACACTGTCCGCGGAGCGAACAGGGAAGTGTGTCCGCGGACCGAACATAGATATCACTAATTTTTTAACCTATTTTTTGTTAATTTTTTTTTAAAAAAAACTGGATGGATTTTCACCAAATTTGCAAAATCACTCTTTTGGGACCAAGACGCTGCTCCTGGTCCAAATTTGGTGAAAATCCGTCCAGCAGTTTGGGCTGTAGGCGTGACCAAAGTTTTTTCCCCATTCAGTCTATGGGAAAAAAGAAGTTTTGGGACCCCCTTTATAACTTTGCCCCCCCCCCCCCCCCGGACCAAACCTTACCAAACTTTGCAAACGAAATTCAGAGTGACCCATATACTTTTTTTGCAAAGTTTGGTGAGTATTCGTCCAGGGAGAGCGAAGTTATAAGCCACCCAAAAAGGGCTCTTCCTATGGAAACAGCAATCTAACCATAACTACAAGGCCACTACCATGGCTGTGTAATATATATATATATATATATATATATATATATATATATATATATATATATATATATATTCAATGAAAAAAACGTTGTTAAAGGGACGTTATGGTTAAGTTGCACTAATAAAAACCCATGAAATTCAATGAAAAACCTTTGTTAAAGTTTGTTATGGTTACAAGTAAAACCGAAAAACCCCAGAAATTCGCCAGTTATGGTAAGCTAAGCAACCATAACTCGCGTCACCACTGTGCACTGCTAAGACTAACAGCCAGGACATCAAAGATGACATGTTGCGGGGGCCACCCCTTATGTATTTATTTATTTTTTTACTTACCTTCAATGCATGCGCTACCACCAAAGGTTCAAACTTTTGGTGTTCGAACCTTTGGTGGTAGCATGTTTCTGACTTTTTCTTTCAGTGCGTTTGTATAATTCCAAGTCTAAATTGATTTTGTCAAGTTGGGGGCTAAGTTATATGACTAATGTATGAACATACCTTTTCACACTTTTGAAAAAAAAACATGGGCCGATTTCAAGCAAATTAATGTAAGAGAATTGGCAAGGACCTGAAAGCATGGTTTTGCAAATGTTCCTGTGTTTTATTTTTTGACAAGTGTCATAATGTAGGTACAAAAAATAGTGATATACCTTTGGTGACTGAGGTATAGCCTGTGGCCATGGTCAGTGGCCAGATTGTCCGGTTCATGATATAAGGTCATGACCCGGACAATTTTTCTACTGGCCTTGATCCGCGAGGGATGAAAAATTGAGTTACCATGTCCACCTGGGACCCGCTATGTGATAAAGTTATTCAAAAGTAGGATAGATTTGAAAGGGAAAAAAATGTGCTTGTGGTAATAGGGTCATAGGGTTGTGTCTTCGCCTTCTGTAGGCTGCCATGGAAAGGGAAGAGGGGCTCTGTACTGAGCCCCCACCTTCTCGCTGTAGGAAGAAAAATCTATTTTTAGCACCCCGGGTTCTCGCTTTGGGAACCAGAGGTGCTAATGGCCTTTATCCGCCATTGCAGGGGCTGCAATGGAGGATAACGGTCTGGAGCCCTCGTTATTTATTTAAATATTTATTTATAATGCGCTGAAGCCTGCAGGCATTAGGGCACACAGATACACTTCGCTTGTGCCGATAACTTGGGCTGCCGGGCAGTTATCCCAAGTTCCAGTCCCTGGAACAGGGGATGAACGCCTTATTATTGCCATTAGCATAACAAAAAATGCTAATGTAAATATTGGAAAAATGTATTGAGTCTATGTATGGTCACGTGGCACTGTCCGGAAGGTCCACAGTGACGTCAGACATTTGCGGACGTCAACGGAAGCAAAAACAGTAAATTGGACACAAATGTTGCTATATTGGGGTAAGTATGATATTAGTTAGTTGTAGGAAAATTGTATGCACTGGTAAAAACCAATGGAATTCTCTGAAAAAAAACTTTGTTAAAGAGACGTTATGGTTAAGTTGCACCAATAAAAACCTATGAAATTCAATGAAAAAACTTTGTTACAGGAAGTTTATGGTTACAGGTAAAACCGAAAGACCTCAGAAATTCATCAATTATGGTAAGCTAAGCAACCATAACTCGTGCCACCACGTGCACTGCTAAGACTAACACCCAGGACATCAAAGATGACATCACAAATGTCATTGATGACATCACATGTGAAATTAATTTTGATGAAAAGTCCCTACAAGGGGTAGTTTTTCTAAGGTTGGGAATAAGATGTCAGGGGTGATTGTCTAATGTTAAACATGTAATAACTAGCTAACAATTCAAGACTTACTACACACTTTGTCAGTCTGAAAAAACCAAACCCCTAACCGTCGTGTTGCTCCCCCATTGGGCAACCAAGCTGCGGTCTTCAGACAATCTTTGACAATCTCCTATTGGGGGTGTAGATCACTATACCCCCCCCTTGACTGCATTCGTATCGGGCCCCATGTGCACTGTGGTTACTTACTCCTAGATTACGCCTAATAACATACACCTATCTTACTACCGTGGGCAATAACAAATAACATTAAGACAAAGAATCAATTCAATTTATAACAATGGGATACATTTATTTATATACACACAGCTAAGCATAATGCATGACAATGCAGGCAGTTCTAATGCTATGTCTAATTTGCACCTTTTATACTTCTGGTGCAAAGCTACCATGCAGTATCTATAAGCCTTTCAGGTTCCTAATGTAAGCCTGTCCTGCAAATGTGTGGTTCTAATGCAATCTAATGCAAGCGCTAGTTGTCCATCACCTTCATGGGCAAATCCACACTCTCCTCTCCCAAAGCTCTGTGTGTCTGTCTGTCTGTCTGTTCAATCAGTTTAGCCTATGCCAAAACCATACTTCCCATTCTGTTGTCAATCAGTCAGTGGCAGGCCTCAAGACTGCCAACTGCCAAGCTCTCTCTCTGCCTCATCGATCTCATCAAGGGCCATAAGTCTGCTGCACCATCTCCAGCCAACTCTTTCTCTGTGGCTCTCCCGATCTCTCTGGCCAACTCTCGCAGTCCCACAACTCTTGCAGACTCCCACAACTCTCCCGTCTCTCACAATTCTTCAGTCCTTTCTCTCCAGCCCTCCTGGTTATAGTCTCCAATGACGCACAGAATGTCTAAGAATGTCTCTCCCTCAGCGTTTAGCAAAATGCCTGCCTGTCTGTGTTTGCGTGCTCCTTGCACGGCATGTCCTGTTACTTCGTGTGCTGTCAGCGTGACCTCATATCTCTCTGCCTTGGCCTTCTGAGTATGTTGCGAAATACATCATCTATTCCCTGTTTCTCCATTCTCTCCACTGTAGGCTTCACTCTGCATTACAAAATGCTCTTAGGCCCCGTCCCTCTCATGCAAAAGGCATCTCTCCATGTCACTCCCTTCACGCAGCCCACACCTTTGCAGTCTCTCTGCGAAGCACACCAGCCAAGCTGATAAGCTTCCCTCTCGGACAAGGGTTCATGTTATCTGTGTATGTCTGCCAATGTTTACGAACAGTGTACCATAACATTTCTCCGCACTGAGCAACTTCTGTCTTTCTCCATCAAAAAATGGCTCATAGGCCTCGTGTCTCATTCTGAATGCTTCCTAGGGTTTACCGCAAATCTCTCGCAATGCAAGCGCTAACTACATAATGCAAACTCATTCTAAGTGCATAGATACATACATACATGACAATCATCTCTAAATGTGTCTCTACAAAGCATACATGTGTGCTATACTAAATGGCTTTTCATGGCATTTCAAATATGCCAGTTTGTGTAGTGCAAGCAATGCATTTTCTCTCTCAGCCTAAGCGCTATATCTAATGCAAACATAGATGAACAGCAAATCATGGTGAGTAAATGTTGTGTCTCTAAAACACTACATGGCACTTCAAATATGTGCAAGTGTCATTCTATTTCAAATGGCAAAGTGGCAGCATGTTTCTCATCGCAAGCAAAATATGCAAACATATCAATCTATAAGCAAATCTGCAAATGCATACACAGGTGGCAGTCTAATATTGGATAGTGTCTACTTGAGCAATGTACTATGGATAACTAAACATAATGCAATAATGAAATAGCAATAATGGAATGATTCCATAGCAAAGTGTAGCAATGTAGGCAATGATAATTCTAATGATTCTAACAGTGAGTCTAATAATGGGTAATGGTTCTCTACAGATAGTCTTATGATTTCTAATAATGGGTGTTGATTCCTTCTAATGATAACAATTCCAGGCTTCTCATTTTATCCAATTCCACAACTTGTGCTAGTACAAACAATACATCTGAAGACCCACAATGCATACGAATCAGAGGCACATACAGGGAAACTAAAGTAAGGAAGAAAGAAAGAAACAGCCTCATCAGAAAATGTTTTAGCATTAAAGTTTATCTTCATGTATACAAATGAATTGTGTGTTTTAGGCCTGCTACTGCCCCATGCATGTGCACCATGAGCTGAGACCAAACCGTAAGGAAAGTACTTTAAGAACAAATGACAAGGTTAACGTCTAGATATACAGCACCTTTTGAATTTTAATATTCTGAATGTCAGTGAACAAAACCACCTGGCCTAGATATTTCAGTGAACCAAAATAAGTGAGCCAGATATGAGATGTCATCAGTGATGTCATCAATTACATTTGTGATGTCATCTTACCGTACCTTGAAACAAGTGTGTATAGGCACGTTATAAATGCCATATCATATCTTTGATGTCCTGGGTGTTAGTCTTAGCAGTGCACGGTGGTGGTGCGGGTTATGGTTGCATAGCTTACCATTACTGAGGAATTTCTGAGGTTTTTTGGTTTTACCTGCAACCATAAAGTTCCTGTAACAAAGTTTTTTCATTGAATATATAATATTATATATATATATATACACATATATATACATATATATATATATATATACACACATGCATTCATACATACATACATAGACATTTGGGGCAGCTTGGATTGGAATAAGAAAACGGCTGAAACTGTTCCTTTAGTGGCTGAGACTATGTAGAACCACTAGTTTAAGCATAACGTTGCAATCAAGGATCTTATTGGAATACCCAGGCATTATTACCTGTCCATGGTTAGTCTACATCAAATATTTGGCCATAGAGATAAGATTGGAAATTAATTTCTCAGACCGACCCACCATGAATAATATTCCTTATGAATAGGTCAGTAAGGTATATATAGATTGGACTCCATGTGATCAGTTGGATACATGTTGAAAGGGTCTTTAAGCACATCTGTGGATTATCTTGCCTTAAGAATGATGACTTTGAAACATCCTTGGCTGTATGGGATCGATGAATGACCCCTGCACAGCCATCTCACTGCATTTTCACACAGGGTTTTTATGGTAGCCAACCTCCTTCCTTGACCCTCACCACCACTTTCCCTTATTCCGTTACCTGTAACCCTCAAACTCCCTTATTTTATCCTCAACCTGATCCACATTTACTGCATTTTACCAATGTGAAATGTCCTGCAGTAAAATGCTTTGAAACGGCTCAGGGGAAATGGGGGGATACCACTATATGTTGGTTTGCAAAATGTCCCCTCTATATCTTACTACTGGCAGCTACATTATATAATTGGATAAAGCATATCTTGGTACATATCTGTTACCTGAGTGGCCATCTTTTTCTAAGTTAAGATCAAGAAGACCTTGTCTAAATGAATATGGGACTAGAACAATTAGAGATGCACTTTTGCTCTTCAAAATGACAAAGCAGAAACATGCGATTTTCGCACTGTCTAACTACATTATGATAGCTTGGAACTGACATAATAAGATTGCCTGGTATCCAGGTTTGCCAATCCGGACGTAAAGATTTTGCGATAGCAAAGATAGATTATGGGCCTCATTACGAGGACAGCGGTAGAACCCACCGCCGATAGACGGCGGGCTACGACGACCCCATTACACTGTTTCTGCTGCCTGACATCCCGGTGCCACCAGGATATCATGGCAGGTGGCACAATAGGAATGGAGACACTGAAGCACCGGCACGGTTGTTAACGGTGCCGTTGCTTCAGTGAAAACACTGCCATAGGGGCCTGAACTCCCGGCAGGTCAGGCCTGCGGGAGTTCTGTGCCCCTACCGGAAAACTCGCAGTTTGGCGGCCTGGAAACGGTGCTGGTACGTTGCTACCAGCACCCTTATTTCCAGACCGCCAAATTTGTAATACGGTCCTATGTAATCTGGTAGTATGCAACTATATTCAGGGTCTAGAACCGTACATGTAATAACATAATTTAGATGGATGTGCATTTGTAAATCTAATTAATGGATTTGCACTTGCATTCTTACTATTTTGTGATGTTTTATATTTTTTGAAAAATCTATTGTTTTTAACTACTGAAAACTGATATTGTGCTGGTTGGTTTTATGAATTTCAAATCCGAAATAAACTAAATGAAAAAAAAGCTACCATCTTCTATTGCACACACAACAAGTTTATGCATGATCGATGGATTGCGGACATAAATTAGCCTCTGGACACTTGCGCTTTCTGAAAATCAGCTTTAGTTCATTTGTTTTTCTTTTTGTAATCTCTGATGGCATCATCATTATGTTATAGACTATCTCCCATGCTCCCCTTTATATGTAAGGAGGTCATCATCTAAAGTCACTCCTACGCTACTTTGCTTCAACATTCAGTTTGATCAATATTTTGGTTATCTGCTTTCTAACGCATGTATTGAAATACATAGCTGTTCTGTTGCCATTCATTCATTAGCTATGTTTGAGAAGGAGCTCCAACTTACACAAAGGCACAAGCAAGCACTCAAATGTGTGATTAGTTGGAGTAAAAGATTTCCGGGCAGTAAAATGTGCTGATTGGGAAATGTTTTGAAATGCTTCAATGACAGGAGGGTGAGGGGAAATGAGTTGATAAAAGAAAGGGAGACCTAGGTGAAAAATCCATATTTCATAACAGTGCACAAAGCTATTTTTTTTTTAAGACTAGTTACCATACAATGTCTGAGGCGGAAGAAAGCACACTTTCCGGGTCTTGCTGATTAAAAAAAAGGTCCAGGCGAAAGAGAGATCCCCTGTTGAAGAGGGAGATTCAGGAAGTGGAGAGGGAATTGCTGGAGAAAGGGGATACGAAAGAAAAGGGCCTGATCATGGATATATGCACTAAAAGACAGGCGTTCAATGTTCTTGCGATTGGAGAAGTATTTAAGAAACCACATTTTTAAAACAATCTGTTGGTAAAAAAAATACTGAAACATTAAGAGTGCAGAGAATCGCTGACCAATCTTAGATTTAAATGGGAAACTGATGTGAGAACCATAGAGCCAGAAGACTGGATGCAAGTTTTAATGTATCCACGAGAAATCACCATTACCTCCAGGTTTAGGTTGATACAATTTAAAATTCTACATAGAGTTTATTCAATTTAATCCAAACTGTCTAAGATGCCTGGAAGGGTAGGGCACCTTTATGCACATTCTGTGGGAATGCCCTCCGATCAAAACCTTCTGGAGACAATATTGTGATAAATTAACTGCGATCTTTGGAAGAACTATATCTTTAGATCTTAAAATGTTGCTTCTAGGTGTTCCTGATGACCATGCCACTAATAAATGGGAGAAACAGTTTTTGTCCACAGCAGTTGGGCTGATAAAATGCAACATTGCCCAACAATGAGGTGCACCGGAATGCCCTGTCCTGGCCCAATGGGTGGCTGATGTGGATATGTGTGCAGCAATGGAACACAGAATTTATACGGCAAGGGGCTGTCCAACGAAAGCACATAAGATATGGGGGAAATGGGAAGAAGGGGCAGTTAAGAATTTTTGAAACACTAGCTGTGGGCAGAGACGAAATTTTGGGATTTAATATATCTATGTACGTGATTGTTGAGTATGCCTATCAATGCTGTGATGTGTTATAGCATGGAATGTGATGTATGTTTGTAGCACTTGTTTGGAAAAAAAGAATAAAATGTTTTATAAAAAAAAGAAAAGTGCAGAGAATCGAAAAGACCCATGAGGGTGCTGTGATAACCATCCCAAAAGAGATTTACCAATGCCATGCACATTTATTTGAGACCTTTGACACAGTGGAAGCAGATGGGACTATGGAACAAATAAGAAATTATTTATCTGAACTGAGCTTCTCTTGGCTTTCGAGTGGGGGGTACAAAATTGGATGTGTCTATAATAACTAGGGAATGTCTAGTATTCTTGGCGATATAGGACATATAATCTCAGTAACGGCTCCAGGAAGTAATGCTTCTATAGCATCCTTTTGTTAGTTACTTTTTTTTGAGCATGTCAAGAACATTTGAATTTTAATAGGAATGAAAAAAAGGTTAATAAAGTAACCATAATGAAACTATAGTGACGATGCATTAAAATAACCAAAAGTATAGTAATAGAGACCAGCTATACATTATTTATGAGAATTGCTCAAAACATTAATGAATCAAAAAAAGAGTGATGTTAACACCAAGGATTGCATACATTGATATATACGTGCATAAAATAAATAAAGCGGGAGACAAGACAAGTACAGACACATAAGGCGTAAAGGTTCAGTAAAAAACAAATGCAAAACAGTTAAACATATTCAAGGTGGCTTAATTCCCCCCTTCCCCCACTGTGGGATTTACACTATGTAATTGGAGGGTGAGTTGGTTCTTGGCTTCCTGCATTGACTACAGCAACCAGAATTCCCTGAGGCCATAATTGGTATTAACCAGCAACACCTGAACAGACTGCCTCCGTGAAGATTAACTGGACTGTGGAAGGTACACTAAGTTGGGAACCAGTGTGTTCCCCCCCCACTGTTTGGAAATGTATTTCCCATTCCTGTAATAGTGACTGACTTCTGACCTCCTTGTGATCTTTTCTAGTCACAGGTAGCACAGGTTCTTGACCTTTTTCAGAGTAACAGTTTGTTCAGCAAGTCTTTCTTGTTTTTTTCTCCCTCTTCAGGTTAATTCATAGTGTTTTAGTTCTTATTAGTCACTTTTATACTTTTTTATTTTTGTATTTATAATTTGTTTTGTAAATTGGTTTAAACACTGTTAACCTTACATAATAAGATTGAAATACAACAAAATTCATCATGTCCAATAAATAAATGATGGATAAAACCTTACATATAGAATATCAAAATGCATCATATTCAATAATATGCATAGGTAAGAATGTCGAGACATGGGGCTCATTGCAATTTTGCCTGTCCGAATAAGATGTTGGAACAATTGCCGGTAATTTCGGCACTGGCATTTTCTCCAGACCGGCAAAGCACAAGCCTGCTGGTAGGGGCACTAATCTACAGGTAGGTCTGACCTGCCAGTAGTTCAGGTCCTTACTGGCAGAAAATCTCCAGAATCAGTACTACCACTGATGGTGATTCCTGCAATCCCATTCCCTTGGCGTCCTACGGGAATGGGAATTTACCGTCACTCCGCCACCTGGTCATACCGGGATATCGGGCTGCAGAGACGCTAAGATGAGTTTGCCCAGAATTACCAATGGGTTACCGGCAAACCCTTAATGAGGCCCATTGACAATAAGTTCCACTTTTTTCATTACTCTTAACACTTATTTCTAAACATTAGGATACTCTATTGTAATTGTTCAGTACATAATTAAAAATTTGATTTCATCAAAAGATTACCAAAACAGTGAACCATTACTTCAATCATTTTTCCTTAATTTGAGTCACCCCTGCCATACCCAACAATTTATAGACAGCAATTGTTGATAAGGTTTACTGAAGACATACTGCTCTATACCAGAAGTACGTTGTGAACATAGCATGAAGAACACCTTGATCCTAGCGCTTCTCAATGCGATACATGCAAGCAATCTATATTCTCTTGACTGTGTCCAACCGGTTGCCTTAATAAAGGACACTCATTCACTACATTTACCTTGTTCATTCGCCCATTAGGCATTTCTCCTGTATGAGTCACATTCAACCTGAACGTAAGAAATTCGGGACCTCCAATATGGATTAGGGATTTTTAACAAATACTATGGCAATACACTCAAAGATTTATCCCGTTCACTCAGGAGTCTATATAATGTATATGTTTTCATTTTTGCAATGGTGTTGATCCAATAATTTTCAAATAGTTTTCTTTTTGCCTTCATTTTATTGGAAATCAGTAATTCCATCTTAACATCAGCATCTATTATAATAGATTCCACATAAGAGAAAAACAATTCTTAGGACCTGGACTAAATTTGGCAATAGCCTGTGCTCCAAGATCTACAAGTTGGGAGCATTTTGCATGTATTAACACATTCCTAAAGATTAGCAAGCTCTTCCAATAATCATTTAAAGATACCAACCCAAACTCATATCGGAAAGATGCTATCGGGACACAACTGGGAAGGCCTAAAGCCTTTTTCCAAATTTTGGATTCCACAGAGTGCCAGTCCAAATCTCTAGCCAGTTTAGTCACTTCTTAACTGTAGATCAGAGATGGTACGGCTGTGAGTTTGTAGTAGTCTATTAAGGGCTTGATGGTGAATTGGGAAAGTCTACTATTTTGCCATTTCATTTGAATTGCACTCTGATTTGCTTTGGTTCACAAACGTTTTACAGGTGCTTATTTAGTGGGCCTGGACTCAATGAAAAAGCCCTAGATATTAGATCTCCATTATTGGTGTAATAGGAGTTTCCTCTAATGTCCAGGTAAATGCATATGGTTTATTCTTGTTTCTGCATAATCATATCTTTTTTTTTCTTATTGCTCATTATAGATAAGGTTATTTGCATAAGATAAACAACTAGTCGAAAGTGAATTCATTTTCAGCAGAGCCAACACTACCCTAGATAAACTTAGCTGTAAATCTGCCATATAAAGATTGAAGAGACAGGGAGCCAATACGCAGCCCTGACATACTCCAAGAATAGTCAGGATTGGCTCCATTAGACAATCATGTCCATTCAATCTCACTTGTACCGTTGTTTTCTCGTGAAGTTTCTGAAGCATTGCAAGCAGATAGGGTGGTATGTTTCTTGTTCTTAATTTACTCCACGGATGATAGTGATTTGATTTGAAATAATTGCTCATCAATAAGATGTCACTGAATCTCAGAATGACTCGTATGGTCTCTCCCCCCTCGAGTCAGTTCTTAAGAAAACGGGCTACACAAATCCTTCCTCATGGGAGACCCAAGCCCTGTCATGGACTTTGAGTGCCTTCACATATGAGCATGAGCTGCTCTTAGGGCTGCCCAGCACCGGCTCGTCTCGTATAGACCTGTGCACGGCCTTGCAGTCTTACCAGTGGAGTGGTGCGAGGCAGTATCAGCTCTCTATTTTTGCTTCTTCCAAGGGTTTCTGATGTAAGATGCCACAGACAAACAATTTACTTAACCTGGTAACGTTCTTTCGACTGGGTGTACCTCCTTATCTTTTGAGAGATATCCTTCTAGCATAAGCTGCTTCAGAATCTTTTTTCGGCAGAGGGCGCTGGGCGTCGATGCTGTTCACTCATTGTCCCTTGAGGGCTTCCATCTTGGTTCGGCGTAATCATCAGTATGTATATCACATGCAGTGCCCTTTGGTTTCAGTTCTGTTCTTACGCCTTGCTCTTGCGGAAGTACCAGCATCAGTGAGTCCCAGACAGTACCAGACTCTGAAAGAGCATAAAGTGTAATGCCTGGAAATTCTACAGCGGGCTGGGTCCCAATTCTCCACCCTTCTTGGGGACTAGGAACTAAGGAGAGTACCCTTTGTTCCACTCCGTTAGGTACTGGTTCTATAGCACCTTTCTCTAGCAGGCTCCAAATTTCATACACAAGGAATGGATCAAGAACTGTGAATGAGTGGCTCCCTTGTGGATGGTCCTCAGGCCTCTTTAGAAAGGAGGCAGTAACCCTAGGCTACTGTTTCCATTGTCCATGCATCTGAAGTAATGACCTGCCAGTCGTGTAGATACTGTGAGAGACTGTCTCCCACCGGGATCTTGTGGGTTAAGGCCTCAGAAGGGTTTTGAGGTGAATGAAGCAGCAGCTGATAGTAAAGTAGCCATTGCTTGGGCAGACTTGGCACCCCTCCCTTGCCCACCATGAGGGAATCATCTTTGGCCTCTTTAACTAGCCAATCCTCGTGCCCTTAAAACTACAGAGTAGAAACAAAAGGACTTACCCCTCCAAGATGATCCACTGGGGTGAAATGGTAGTGGCTGCCTGATAGCGGCACTAAGGGATTTGGCTTCCGCCTTAGAGGTCTGCAGCTTCTCCAGGCTTTCGTCAGCCTTGCTGCCAAACAGGTGAGTGCCTTCAAAGGGCATGTTGAGGAGTCTAGACTGCTAATCTGGTACAAATCCCGACTTCCTCAACCACGCAAACCTGCGTATCACAGTGCTTGCCGTCATGGCTCTGCTGATGTGATCAGCTGAGTCCAGTCGATTGCAGGGACCCACACGTGACCTCCTTTCCATCTCTTACAAAATTCAGGAAGCCTTCTCCTTCGCCTTCAGGAATATGATCAGCCGCCATACCTATGCAGTCCTACAGGGTGAATGTACATTTTGCTAAAGCGCAAGTGGCATTTGCAGATGAAGGAGCCATGCGCCTGGCAGAAAACGCCCTTCTTGCCCAAGAGCCAAAACACTTATCATGCCGTTCAGGTGGGATGGTTGGGTATGCAGCCAGTTTGGATGCAGACGTTGCTGTCTAAACTACTAGGCTTTCTGGTGTAGGGTGCTTTGACAAGTAGTCAGGGTTGCTACTCGAAGGCCTGTACTTTTTGGTGAGATTCGTATTCACTGCAGGACTGAGGAGCCTCCCAATTCACCATAACCCTTTTTTGGTGGGCAACATGAAAAGGAAGTACAGGATCCTTCTGTGGACCTTTGTCAAGAATGTCTTTCAGGTCGTCTTGCTCGAAAGGAGGAGCAGTTCTGTCCCATCACAGAAAATCAATGACTCTAGTCATAAGTTGCCTGTACGAGGCATCTGCATGATATGCTGGGTCTGGTCTGCCAAACTCAAGTTCTGGAGAGGTGTCAATACTACTTGCAGACTGAAAGTTTTCATGTAAGTCGCTTAACCTAGATTCTTCTAAAATAAGGGCTTCATGGCCATAGGGGGCCTGCCAAACTTCATACCAGAAGGTGAGTTGTCTTGGTCTGATGGCTCATGTGTCAGGACCCAAGATTGGAAACATTGGTATCGCTGGCGGTTCCGACGGTGAACGGTCTAGTCCTCACCCAACATGACGCTGGAGCTTATATAATCCGGCTCCGCCCACTTTTCAGCGCGTTGTATCTGTTGTTTCACTCTCTCAACGCTCCGACTTTGGATTATCGCCATCCTGTGTATCCCTCCTAGTCCTCATTTCTCCTTGTTCCTTCCCTTTATCCCTATTCATTACCTTTCAATTGTCTCCGTGCTCGCTACAGTTCTGCTCTGCGCTCACGAGTGCCGCTGTTACATCTGCTGCGGTACCCCTCCGCTTCCCTATTTCTTTCATTGCTCTAAACTTCACCTACCTTACCTCAACCTGGTACTCTGGCCGCGAGGGTGCTTCTCGCACTGTGTTCCGCGTCCGGAAACAGGAGCTTCCTTACTGGACTTGCTGTCTGCTGTTCCTTCAGCCCGTCTGACTGGTAATTTCTTTCTTTCACAGACACGGAAGCGCTGTGCTGGTCACCTCGGCGTTTCTTAAACCTTTGTTACTTTTCTACCTTTTCTACCTTCTCGGCGTAATACCTTCTGGCGAGTTGTTCCTTTCCGTTTCGCCGCAGTGTGTTAGCGCTGCTTCAGACTACTTGAGACATTTCAGTTGCCTTCTCCCTGATTTGGTACAGTAGTCCCGTCCCTGTTGCTTCTAACTTCTGTATCCTTTTCCTTTCTATACCTTCCCTTGCCTACCCTTATCACAGAGTCTGCTACCCCTTTACTCCGTACCTTGGCTTTTGCCTCTTGGATTCCTGCCTTCAGCTACACTGACTACGTCATCACCCCTGACATCTTGGAACTGCAAAATATAGATCTGTACCATCTAAAGGACCTACCTTCCAAACCCATCTATGGACTAGGGTTTTTTCCGCCTTCAGGCTTTTTCCCTAGAACTGAGGCTGGCCCCCTGGCGTTCCCCGGTGATAGGTCCACTTTTCTGTCAAGGTGGCCTCTGGAGGGGCCAGACCTTATCTTCACGAAAAGAAGACCAGAACACAGAAAAGCAAGGTTCCAAGGACTAAGGAGAAGCCAGGCAAGGTTGAGACTGATCCTTGTGTACGTACCTCGGAGGAGTCAGGTGAGGAGAAAGGGGAGGTGGACTCGGATCCGGACATCATGCTCCTCATAAGTAGAGTATACGGATTTTAAGAAATCCATTCTAGGCAAGGGTTTATAGGATTTCCACTTCTTTATTTGGTAAGGGCAAATATGGTTTCCAGCACAAAGGTGCAGATGATTTCAATTGTGTTAACGGCTTGAACACCAAAGGCATCAATGGATTTGACTCCGGAGGTGTCATTGCTTTGTTGACGATGGTGTCGATTTCTTGGATGATTTAAGCACTGCCTGAGCCCTCGAAAGACATGAACCTTGGCCCGATGGAGTGGTCGATGATTTTTTGTCAAGACCTCAAATGTTCTCAATGGTCTTCTGACTTGTGTCCCGAGCTCGAGGGTGTGTGGGATTAACCTTAACCCTTTCCTTGACTGCTTTATGCAGCGCGACAGGAACATGGCTTTCTTCTTTTTTGTTTGAGGGGCATGGGGCCACCTTCTTGAAAATCTTTAGCAAGCATTTCCAGCCTGAGCTCCTCCCATTGTGAAGTAGCCAAAGATGTTCTTGGACAGACTATACTTCTCTCTGCAGAAGAATCGGAGGAGATCAATGGCTAATTATATTGCCTTTTCTTTGCCTTCTTGGAATAAGGTGAGGAATGGTGAGTCCCACTCCTACAGCGTGACCACTTTTTCTACCTTTTCCTTCAAGGAGAATTGCTTCTCGACTCACCAGATGATTGTCTCTTTGACTGTGTCATCAAGGGAGATTTAATAGGGGGCCTATCTGTCACTCATTTCCCAAGCATGCTCTTTCAGAGCCTTACCATTCATGAAGTGACAGGACCCACAGTCCGCCATCCTGTGCTCCGCACCAAGGCATCATAAACACACTGTGAATGACATTTTGATACTGCAGTCATGACACTTTTTGAACCCGGTCTTCGGAGTTGACGTTGTCGATGATGCAATGGATTTCGATGATGTTGCAGTTTTAATCAAAAAAACAAAGCGTGCAGTATTTCTCAAAGCATTAGCTAATGCATAAAAAACTGAAATGAAGTCAACAGGGTGCTGCACGTGCTATATATACCGACGATGGCGAGATGGAGGCCCTTAAGGGACATCGAGTTGACTGCATCGATGCACAGTGCCGTCTGCTGAATTTTTCTTCCAAAGTAGCTAAAGCTGGAAGTATATCTATCAAAAGATGAGGAATATGTGGGAGGACACAATCCATTTGAATGGCATGTTGGCCTCCAATGCCGACAAGCACAGCAACTGCATCAACAGTACCACCGTTCACCTCTGCTCTCCGGATCAGGCTCAGTCTTGGGCACTCACAAGGAAAGGATCACAATACGTTAGGATTTTAAGCCGCACCTCAACAGGTTCAGAGTCAGAGAGGGGCCTCTGACATTCACAGTGGACACTCAACTGACACAGCTAAGATCACAGAACCTGATACTAACCAGATGGTTTGTCTCAGTCTCTGCTTAATGGACCAGCCTAGGTGCTTCTATAATATGCTAGTCCATACCAGGTACATTTCCTGGTTTCCCCCACCAGGGGTCTTGCTTCAGTCTCTCCAGTGAATGTCACAATTATTCTGGATCTTCGGGTATCTCAAGGGAACCTAGAATCTGCTTTCTTGTCTTCCATTTTAGGATTGGGTTGTTCTCACCTGGCCTTGTTTCCTGGTCTCTCATCTATCTTGGGGATTTAGTATCTCTTTCCACACCCTGGGATATTGTCGATTTCACTGCTCCCTACCTTATAATTTCTAGCCTCTGGCTGTGGGGTTTGGTTTCCTGTAGCCCATCTGGGTATATGGCTTTGCTCTACGCCTCTTACGGAATGACTGTTTTCGCCCCACTCTGAAGTATGTTCTCTAGTACCCCGCCTTGGTGTGTGGTATTTCACTGTCAATCTTGGGCTATATTGCCTCTTGCCCCAGCTGGGGTAAGCTTGTTCTCACCCTGATCTGGCATATTTCTTGTGTGACCCCACTTTGGGGTCGGGTTACTTTCACCCTTCTCTGAGGTGTGGCTGCTGGCTTCAAGCTTTGGGGTATGGTTGCTTCTATGCCACTTGGGGCTATAACTTCTCCCGTGCCACCCTGGGTTATGTCCCTTCTCACCCCACTCTGGCATCCTTTTTTGGAGTATAGTTTCCAGTGGCACCCCATCTGGGACTTTGGTTTATTATGCCCCCCGCCCCCAGGTTATGGCTTCTTGTGGCCCACCTTGGGCTATAGATTCTCATTGTCCATCTTGGGCTAAACTTCCTGTTGCTGCAGCATTGGGTAGGCTCAGTCTAACCCCACTATGGAGTATTAATCTTGTGGCATTCCGTCTTGGGGTATGGTAGTGTTTACCCTTTCCTGAGGAATGGTTTCTGGCTCCTCAGCCTATGGTATGGTTGTCCTTCTCCTCCCCAATCTCCCGGAGCCACTGCGTACCTTGCTCTCCATTGCAGTCCTCCTCCGTCAAATGGAAGTCTTTGGAGTAGGTGTCAGCAGCTTCTCAGTGTTTTTTTTATGTCTGCCACAGTAAATGTCATGGTCTCCCTCTCTCTGGCCCCTCACAGTTTGGTGGTCTTCAGCTCCTGGCCCACTGTTGGTCTCTCGAGTATTCCTGGCTTCCGCACCCATTGGCATCTTGCCTTTGTGTGGGCCTCTCTGCTCTGGGCAGCGCCACACTATGGTCTTCTTGGGCAGCAGCACGGCCTGGGTATTGGGCAGGACACCGCCTTGGGCAATGGTGACTTTGCCCGGCAGCTTGTAGAGCTCCTCGTTGCGAATGGCGAGCTGCAGGTGTCTGGGGATGATGCAGGTCTTCTTGTTGTCCCAGGCGGCATTACCGGGCAGCTCAAGGATCTCAGCAGTCAGGTACTTATGCAGAGCAGCCAGGTAGACGGGGGCTGCGGCTCCCACCCGCTCAGCATAGCTCCCCTTCTGCAGCAGCCTGTGCATATGGCCTACTGGGAACTGCAAGCCTGCCCGGGAGAAGAAAGTCTTGGCCTTAGCACTGGTCTTCCCTCCTTGCTTTCCTCACCCAGGCATGATGTGGTAAGTGGGCGTGCGAACGTTCAAAGAGAAAGCAAAGGGCATTTCAGCACCAAGAGTGGCTAAAAGTAAAGGACCAAAAACAATTCTAGAATGAGTTAGAATATTACAAGTAATGTGTGTATTACAATAGGAAAAACATCATTTGATGAAGCCAGTCTGGTCCTCATAATTAAGGTATGGCATACGTCTGTCAAGGCATTTAAAAATAATATTATACATTTTAGAATCCGAATTGATTAGGGTAATGGATCGATAGTTCTTGACGAGTAGGGGATTTTTTTCAGGTAAGTGAAAAAGGACAAAAACGGCTTCAGAGAAAGATCCGAGGTGCTCTCCAAAACATATAAAATAGAACTGCAGGTCAAGCAAGTGATGAGACAGAATATTACTAAAAGCATTCCAAAAATCAATGGAGATATTATCAAGTCTTTACCCACTTTAAGGGCACTGATCGATTGCTTAACTTCATCAATAATGAAGTGCAGGATTAATGACTGTCCAGATATATTGCAAAACATTATCAGTTGGAGTGGTAGTGTCTTTGGAAGGAGGTTGCCATACAAGCCAAAGAAGGTTTGGGAAATGTAAGTTTACTCTCTGAATTCATAATAGCAGTGATCTTTGTTTTCTCGTTCTTGTGTTTCAGAAATTAGGTTAAAGGTTTACTGGCTTTGTTAGAGCGACCACACTATTAATCTTTGACTCGTAAAAGAGACACGCATGCTTTCTCAGCACAGATCTTATTAAATGTGATACGTTTGGCAACTAGATCATTGGTTGTATCATCTGAGGAATTATTCCAAAAAGAGGCTTCAAGGGTTGTAATAATAGAACATAAATTGGATGATCTAACCTGGCAATGTTACCTTGAAGGCATCCCAGGTATTACGGATAGAGGTTTCATCACTAGGGTTGTTATTAAAGAATTCAGAAAGCAAGTTCTTAATGTTCTGACTAAATATATGGTATTTCAAAAGAGCAGAGTTAAATCTCCAGCTATTAATAATAATGAGGGAAGTGTCCCATTCAGGGGCGTAGCAAACTTGTGCATGGTTACAAACTGTCATTGAATCTATTTGGAATGAGTGAGTGGCAGACAGCGGGGATTTATTAAAAACCATAATCAACACATGAAGAAAATGTGGCAGGTAAGGCATATTCTTTTAGATCACAAATATAAAATCATAAGATGTCAACAAATCAAAGTTAAAAGCGTATGTGTGATTTTATAGTGGAGTTTCAATCTAAGGCTTTGTTAGAGCCACCATACTATTAATCTTTGACTCATAAAAGAGAGACACATGCTTTCTCAGCACAGATCTTATTTAATTTGATACGTTATGCAACTTGCTCATTGGTTCTGAGGACTGATTCTAAAAAGAGGCTTCACGGGTTGTAATAAGAGAAGATAATTCAACAGATTGCTTCTAGTATAATGTATTTTTATGAACAACAAATTGGATGATCTGAACAGGCAATGTTACCTTGAAGGGATCCCATGTATAACGTATAGAAGTTTAATCACTAAGGTTGTTATTAAAGAATTCAGAAATCAAGTAGCTTCCCTTTCATCGCTGTGACACAATGGAACTACCTTCCCCCACGCTTAAGGACCATCGAATCTCACACAGCCTTCAGAAAAGCCATCACCATGCTCCTGTTTGTCTAAAAGGGTTTTCAGAACTCCTGTTGCCTCCCATCTCCTGTCTTTCTCTTCACTTAGCCATTAAAACGCTCTGGCCTGGAGGAAGGGGTCACAGAACTCTGGTTGACTCCTACCTGCTATCTAACCATGCACTTAGGCATTATACATTCCATGCGTGGCTGTTTTTGTGTGAATCATGCAACCCTCAAAGTATCTGTTTTGTTTTGCACCTTGCTTAGGTTCTGCTTTCGGGCTGCAGTGCGCTTTACAAGTATAATAAATTAATAAGCCATTAATGTTCTGAATAAATACATGGTATTTTAAAAGAGCAAGAGTTAAATCTCATTCTTATTAATAAACATGAGGGAAGTGTCACATTCAGGTCCGGAGCAAACTTGTGCATGGTTACAAACGGTCATTGCATCTATTTGGGACGAGTGAAGGGCAGATATCAGGAATTTATTTTAAAAAAAGTATAATCAACACGTAAAGAAGAGAAATGTGGCAGTTAAGGCATATTCTTTTAGATCACAATTATAAAATCGTGAGACGTCAACAAGATTTATTTCTATCAAAGTTAAAACCTTATATGTGATTTTTTTCAGCGGAGCGTGGGAGAGCGGTTGCCGGTAGCCCTGAGGGAACTGCAGGCCAAGGAAGCCCTGCCTGGCCCTTGCGGGCCTCCGTGAGTTGATTTTGTGCCTAAAATTGAACATTTGCTTTCGCGCTCTGAGCGCGTTGTTGTGCCTGCTCCCCCCTCCCATTTCCTGGTCCTCCTCTCCCTTCCCGCCTCCCTGCCCGCCCACACCACCCTCCCCTTCCTCTCCTCCCTCTGCCTATAACCACCTCCTCCTGGGCAGCCCTTTGCCCGGCAGCCCCCTGCGGCTATGGGCCCCAAGGCCAAGGGCGACTCCTATAGTTGCGGCTCCCTGTGTGTTCGCAGGTGTCCTCAGGAGACGCTTGGCGCCGGTACACCTTGGTTAGCTCCACCTGTTAACCTGTTAACACTCACAAACTTAGGTGGCCTCTCCACTGGGTACCTGATGTGCATTACTGTGTTCACTGTGTTCTGAATCTGTGGTAAACAAGGGTTTTTCTCCCCCCGCAGGTTTTTCAAACTTAGGTGGCCTCTCCACTGGGTACCTGATATGCATTACTGTGTCCACTGTGTTCTGAATCTGTGGTAAACTAGGGTTTTTCTCCCCCCGCAGGATTTTCAAACTTAGGTGGCCTCTCCACTCGGTACCTGATATGCATTACTGTGTTCACTGTGCTCTAAATTTGTGGTAAACTTTGGCTTGCTGCTTGTCCTACCCCCCCCTCACTCCCTCCTATCCCATGGTGCTCTCTATCTCACCTATCTTTTCTAACTGCTTCTCCATTGACTATCCTACTCTCCGCACTAAATCTGGTAGGAAAAGTTTAAAAAGGACATCCTGGTCTCCAACCCAGGCCTCCCTATCGCTGACACCTACACCAGTGCCTCCTCTAAGGAAACTCTCACTGACATCCTCTTTTTCGTGCCTTCACCTGACCTATGGACCCTTCATATGGTCTCTGTGCTCTCTCCTTTCTTCTCTTCTCCCATTAATGGTGGCACCCGCTGGGACATCCTCTTGGCCTCCTTCCACTCCTCTAAGGCCATCATTAATGTCTACGCTAATGGGACCGTCTTGGTCCAAGGCCCCCAGGCCAATCTTCATCTCTTTGATAGACGCTTCCCGCGCCTCATCAACTTCCTTTCCTCGCCTGCTGTCTCTCCTCCTCTGTCCTCAGCTACCTTGCCTCTACCCTCCCTCCCTGACCCCTCCCGTGCTCCTCCTTCTCCTCTGCAGGGCATACCTCTGATCTGTACCCCTCCCCTGAAGTCCTTCAAAGATGGCAACCTTCTCCACATTGCCACTCTTAACTCTCGCTCTGCTGTCAAACATTCCTCTGATATCTGCCGCCTTCTTGAGGAACTGGACCTTGACGTACTCGGTCTCACTGAGACATGGTTCACGGCCAGCTCTGTCACCAGCTTTGACACACTCCTACCTGACGGCTACAAGATCCTCTCTGTGCCCAGGCCCAACCGTGCCGGGGGGGTGTGGCCCTTATCTTCCCTGAGTGGATTCCTGCCACTGTTATTCCCACGCAGACCTACTCCTCTTTTGAATGTCTTGTCTGCCGCCTCTCTCTCCTAGCCATTCCCTTACCGTGGCTACTATCTATCGGCCACCTGGTCAAATTTCCTCCTTCCTCTCCGAGTGGGCGGAACTCTCCTCCTCACTCCTGTCCACTCAACTCCTCTTTCTTGGAGACTTCAACATCCACCTGGATGCCTCCTGTCCCCCCTCTGGACTCTTTCACGACCTCTGCGACTCTCTCTCACTCTCTATTCTCCCGTCTGGGCCAACCCATTCTGCTGGGCACACTCTTGATGTCCTCATCTCTTCTGACCTTCCCCTCTCTGTCCCTCTCTCCACCCCTCTCTCCTGGAGTGATCACTTTCTCCTCTCACCTCACCCTCCCTACCCCTCAGGCAAAGCCACCCTCATCACTGCCATCTTCCTTCTTGGTCATCCGACCCATGAAGCGTGTGTCAGTTGAGACTTTCGCTGCCACCTTCTCGCCCCCTCTTCCCCCCTCGGCTGACTCCCACCCTGACACAGCCCTCTCCACTCTCTACTCTGCTATATCTGATACTCTTGATATCCTTGCCCCTGTTATGAGAATCCGCCTGAAGCCCAAAGCCAAATGTAACTCCTGGTATGACTTGGATCTCGTCACCCTTAAACGTTTGTGCAGGGTGGCAGAGAGGAAATGGCCTGCTTCATGTTCATACTCTGACAAACTGGCCTGTCGCCTGCTCCAAAGGCAATACCGGCTCTCTGTTCTCACCAAGAAGAGAGCCCTTATCCAAGCCCGCATCACTGCGGCATCTAACAATTTGGCTGAACTCTTTAAAATCTGCAAGGAGCTGGCCAACCCTGCTGCATTCTCTACCTCTCCTGTCCCCTCCCAGGCCCTCTGTACGGCACTGGCCTTTCACTTCATTTCAAAAACTCAGGACAGCTTGTCCTCACTCTCCTCCCATCACCTCCCCCCCTCTATTCCCTGCCCATCCTCTGGCCCTTCTGCAGCCACCCCTCCTCTCTCCTTCTCTGCCTTTCCCCTTTTTTCTGCTGATGAGGTTTCGAGACAAGTCCGATCTATGAAAGTCTCGTCAACACAGGTCCACCCCTGCTCCTCCAAAACTATAAAGGACCACATCGACTCCTTGGCTCCTGCCCTTGCTGACTTCTGCAATCATTCCTTCGCCTCTGGAGTCTTCCCATCCCCTCTAAAGCACTCCCTTGTGCACCCCCTTCTTAAGAAACCTGTCATGATCACTGCTTCCAAGGAGCCAGGACCAGCCCAACGTCCTTGGAAGCAGGCCCCTAACCCTAATCCTAGGCACCAGCCAGTCCCCACGGGGACCTTTTGGACCTTGTCCTGGCGCCGGTGGCACCAGGCTCATCAGAATCATCGGTCCCGGCACTGGAAGCGCCGGGCTCATAATATGTGTGCAGATGTTTGGGTGGACTTACCTGCAGCAGACCATGCTGCTTACTTACCAGCCACTTAGAAGTCCTCTGTGAACAGGAACTACTTTCTTACCTGGGTGGGGCAGCGCCATTCCCTGGATTCAGCTTGGGGAAAGCTTCTAGAACTGGAACTCTTTTCTTACCTAGGCGGGGCCGTGGAGGAAGAAGCCTCATCACTCCAAGGCTATTTAAACCACACCCGATAGAAGAAACGTGCTTCACGTTATTCTGCATCTGCAGCAGAACGCTCACCGAGTCTGTTCTTCTTTCGATCCTGAATCTGCAAGAATCATACTCACCATTCCTGTATCCAGTCGACAGCAGCACCTGCAGAGACAAGAAACAGCAGGTTAGCAAGGCAGTCTTAACTCAGTGCTTACTCACCTGATCCATCGGCTGCGGTCATTTCGGCACGCTGTATTTTCGCCTGTGAAGACAAAAGCATTGTCATTACTTACCGGCACTCCGTGAACTCTGGAATTCTTCACGCTGCATCGCCGCCTGCGGAGATAAAAGCATTGTATTTACTTACGGGCATTCCGCGGACTGCGGCGCTGCAAACAAACTTCTGAAAGACAAAAGAAGAGACATTAGACAGGTATTTAACTTACGCTCATCGCGCTCTTCACAATAGAACGCCTGCAAATACTCCGGTGCCTCTTCAACACGAACCACGCTGCAAGGTGAAAAACAGCTAGAGCGCTTGCATTTACACACGCATTTCCAGGCGCTTTATTTCATCTTCCTCAAGAGTTCTGCAAGCAAAAGGGGAGAAAAGCATCATACGAAGTCCTGCCTTGCACCTAAAGACTCTAAAGACTATAAAGACTAAAAAGGTGTCTGGAAACTCACCGCTCGTGCTATTAACGACGGTAACGGTCCTCTGAGTCCAAGAGGCCTATGTTTCACCAGTGAAGGAACTGGCAACAGCGCCCTGCATCAGACGCAGATGGAGAGTCCAGCATTCACCTATCTAAGGTGAGCACGTTGACCAGGGGGCTCTATGGAGAAGCTGGGGAGAGAGAGGAAGAGAGGCAGTACACAACCCAGACCATTAACCCCTATATTCTTTCACCTGCAGAAACCTCACCCTATGAGTTCGTCACACAGTGCGAAGAGGTTCGACCCCAGAAGCCCATCGAGTCCTGCACATCACCTTTCGAGTCACAGACACCTTCCTGCCACGACCTGTGCCTCCGTGGGAATCAGGTGAGCGTTACAAAACCCTCTTCCGACCCGTCCTGCCCAGCTAACTATCGCCCTATCTCTATCACTCCTTTCCTGGGCAAGCTCCTGGAGAAACTTGCCATCTCCCAGCTTAATCTCCATGCTGAATCTGTTGGTAGCCTTCATGACCATCAGTCTGGCTTCAGAGCTGCCAGAAGCACGGAAACTGCTCTCCTGAACATCCGTGAGGACCTGCTCTCGAACCTTGACTCTAACATTCCATTTGTTCTCATTTTGCTTGATCTCTCTTCTGCCTTTGATACTGTCAACTATACCATCCTGCTCAACCGTCTCCGTGATAACCTGGGTATCACTGGTCAGGCTCTGGCTTGGCTGACCTCTTCCCTCTCAAATCGACCCTCCTAGGTCCAACTGGGGTCTTTCCTGTCTGACATCTTTTTCTCTACCTGTGGTGTCCCCCAGGGTTCTAACCTCTCTCCCTGGCTGTTCAACCAGTATCTGGCACTTCTCGCCCACCACATTGCTGCTCTCTGCCCCAACTTTCAGTGCTATGCGGATTATACCCAGCTCATTTTCAGGCTACCCTCAGCCTCCTCTTCTCCTTCCCTCATCTCTGACTGTCTTTCTGCTATCCAGGAATGGTGTGCCGCCAACAACCTCTGCCTTAATGCCAGTAAGACCGAGATTCTACTCATCGGCACACCCACTCCCTCCTTCCCTGCAGCTCTGTGGCCGGCCTCTCTTGGCCCTCTTCCTGCTCCTACTTGCAAGGCAAAAAACCTCGGGGTCATCTTCGACTCCACACTCTCCTTCTCTCCTCACATTTCTGACGTTTCTTAGAAGTCATACTACCAGCTGCACCTCCTCAGAGGTATCCTTCCTTTCCTCTCCTTCCCCCCAAAGCTCACTGTCTCCAGAGCCCTGGTTCTCTCGAAGCTGGACTACTGTAACAGCCTCTATCTAAATCTGCCTGCCTCTACTCTCCGCCCTCTGCAACTCATCCAGAACAGGACTGCGAGACTTGTCCTTGGCCTCAAGCCCAGGGACCGTATCTCTCCAGGACTGAAATCGCTACACTGGCTCCCTGTGGCTGCGAGGATTAAGTTCAAAACCCTCTGCATTGTCCACAAGGCCTTCTGGGGCCTGGGGCCAAATTACCTTCAACTCTCCCTTCCTTAATATCTTCCTTCTCGAGCACTTCGCTCTTCCGCCTCCAACTCCCTCAGGGTCAGCCACTTCTCCAAGCAGCGAGTTCAGGGGAGACCTCTCTCCGCTTCACGGGCCTCCCTCTGGAACAGCCTTCCTGCCTCCCTGAAACTTGAGGAGAACCATCTCCGGTTCCGGAAGCACCTCAAAACCTTCCTCTTTGCTTCCGCTTTCTCTCTCCCTCTCCCCTGCTAAATCACTGAAACTGTACTGAATCAGCAACTGGGCCACTCACCAATCTCGGTCCTTGGCCCAGCCACTCTCCCCTGCTCTGCCTTCCTGGCAACCCCTGTACTGCGGGACTGTATCTGTATCCCTACAGCCCCCCTTCCCAGCACTTGTCTGCACTTATCTTGCACTTGCCACCTGCTGGCCCTTATTATTTATCTTGTTCATTACTAACTCTGTACTGCACTTTCACCTCTCCCTTTCCCCCTTGCACTTTTCCCGTCCCCCCTACCCATGCACTTGCGCGATCTGAATGACACCTGGCCTAGTAGGATCGTTGTCTGTCTCCCCTTGTTCCACCCTCCCTGCCTTGACGGGTCTTGAAACACTTGTGTATAGGCGCGTTACAAATGCCATATCATATCATTTTATACTGGAGTTTCGATCTAAGGCTAAATCGTAGCTTTGATTATGATCACCATATAAAATGAAATCATCAAAGTTACAATTAATAATCTTCTGTTTGAAGTCATTCTAAAGAAAAGGGCCAGGGGTTGTCAGAGCACATATATGAACAATGGTGATAGAAATATTGTTAATAAGAGCATAAAGGATAATCCACAACCCTTTGCCGTTTCTGTTAGGGTGTCAATAATCTCAAGAGCTGGGGTTCAAACTGGTCTCCAGGCTTCTTATGTTGGTGGTAAGGGTCTGGCTGTCAGACTTCATCCTAAGACTGGTGATGGACTACAGAGCCTCAGGCATCCTCCCAGTCTCTCCTCTGGATCACAGAGCTGTTGGTTGCACCTATTTTCGAGGGTCATTCCTGTTCCATCACTCAGCCTCCAATATTAGTCACAGCCACCCCCATGTCAAATTAGCACTAAGACATTTTTGGGTCATGTCTAGAGATCGAATTGGTGGCTTTTTGTGATGTCAGACCACTCTCTATCCAATTTCTTAAATGTCCTATATGCACTTAAATCAATAGGCACTCTCCAAAATGCATTCTTTTCAGCCAAAACTTATCTCCACTTGGTTTTCAACTATGGCTCTCTGTGGAAATCAAGCACAAACACCTTTTTTTCATGGGTGACAGAATATGAAGAAGGGATGTGTAACATATTGGTCCCTGCTGTGTGGTCACGCTGCCCGTTTGGACTCAGTTAGGCGGTGTGCGTCTCCCTTCCTCCAACGCTGGAGGTTGCCTTGGAGATGCGGGGCTCGCGTCTCTCGGCTCCGCATCAAGTCACGTGTTCGGTCATCTGATCGCAGCACGTCGACGTCCCGCCCCCCGGCATAACATTCATAAATGCTACTGGCGCAGGAAATGCTGCTTCTAATTACTGTTTCTTTCTATTTCCATTTTGTCATTGTTATTTTGTGTACCAGACCACGGAATTCCGACTCGACTTCTCTACTTGCCTGCTCCCTTTGGATTTTTTTGAACTGGCCCCAGTCTCTACGGTTGTTGCCCTCCAGGCCTCCTCTCCTGTTGCAGGGTCCTGGAGCTTGCTCTTGTACATTGCAGCTCCTAATGCTTTGTACTTTTCAGTGGCATCAGCAAGCTCCATTTTTCCAATCTTGCTGTTTTCACGGGCCGTTAATCTCCGCAACGTTCTTCCATGATGTTGGATACCTGGCCCTGCTTATACTTAAGGTGAGCTTTCAGTACTCCTGCTTACTATTTTTTGATACACTGTTTCGCTTCTACTACTTGAGTGCAGAGTGTCAAGGGTAGTACAACATTGTTTCTGTAAACCTTTTTGGGGACTTCCATCTACGTTACGAACCAAGTGGATCCTTGATCTTTCCTTCCTATGAGAGAGTACTCCTGCCTGGAACTGTATTCATTGGAACTGTTGTGCATTCTGGACGCTATCCTGTTTGGTGCACCATCCCGGCTCCAGTTGCATTCTGCTTGCCGCCCGGGTACTCCGTCGTACTACGCTACCCCTTTGTTATTTTCTCCTGTCGTCGTGTCCTCAATTACTCTGCTCCCTTCCTGCCTTCACATAGGGTAAGATTCCACAAGTGTGTTATATTCCTGCATCATCTTACAAGTTAGGGGATAGCTGGTTCTTTATTATTTCCCTATTTCTCTTAGCTATTGGCTAACTTGCTGAGATCCATTCCACACTATCCTTTTCCTGTCCAGGGTTAAACAGGTAGATAATACCAAGGGGAGAATTGTGTTTAATCCAGTACTTTCCGCTGAGTAACTGGTTTCTCGTTTTCTTTACAACCTTGGTATAGCTGTGTGGGTGTCCCTGCTCTTTTGAGTAATCAATCGCTCTGTCTGTTACACTACACAGCAGAGGGGTATATTCCATAAAAGAGATCCTCAAGAAAACACCACAGCTTGGGCTGAACTATTGTCTGGAGCAGCTCCCTCTTATCTGCGGATTCGAGGTCGAGCAATGCCCCGGCCAGTTCAGCTATCGGTGAGTAACAGGATGTTGGATAATGAAGGAAAATACTGACTCAAAGTTCAGAGGTCTTCTTGTATTTTAGGGGGCTTACATGCCTTTCTGGGATGTTGTAGAGGTAATATTACCATGTACATCTATCTCGGATCAAGACTGTTCGGGGTGGAGGTTTAGCAGATGTTACAAAAGCTGCAGAGGTGTCATCTGTGCCACCCAGAGTCAAGTTTACTTGATGCAAGGACAACCTGAAGCTGGAGTATAAACAAAAAGTGATGAAAGATGTCTGGTTCTGGAATCAACCTGAGAACTTATTGGCATGGCTTATAAAGAGGTAGGAAGACACAAAAATGGTTGGTGAAGTTATAGTTATATATATAGTAGTAGGGCTAGATAACTGTTGTAAAGTAACTTCTGTAGTCGTCTTAGGTTAATTAAGTAAATACTTTATTTAAGTTACATAAGATGTTATCTATGAGAGACCACCGGGCCCCATCACCCAGGCTCAACTGACAGCATTGGAACACTGGAGCGAAGCTCATAGTAAAACATTCCAGGCACACTCAGTGTTCCAAGCCATCTAATAGTTCTGCATAAAGAAACATCACAACACATCTCCCTTTCTATCGACAAATCAGAGATGAAATGTCCAACGCACTCATCATGCATAATATCTCTTCCCTTTCCGATGGCAACCTGTCAGGGAGATGTTTAGCTCGTTCACTGGTCAACCTTAAAAAAAACGCTTTGCTGGAGGATCCACTGAACATATCACTGTATGCATACCTCTCCTCACATAACACTTCCAGGAAGGACCCATCCCAAGGTAAACCTTCATGGACATGTCACTAAGGTGAACTATACTGATGAAACATCATCTTATAGAGATGATGCAACTCCAAACATCTGGGCGGCACCAATGTCCACATGGTATCGGTCACCCACACACATGTGGAAGGATCCTCCCTACCAACGTGATACTAACCAAAAACACTTGGGGTATATAATCAGCCACCTCCATATACTTTGGCCTACTCAAAACATGGCGCTAACTCCTCACACAATGGGACGCTATCCCTTCATATAGTGGGACGCTATCCCTCCTCAAAGTGGGACGCTATCCCTACATACAACGGGACGCTATCCCTACATACAACGGGACGCTATCCCTTCAAACAGTGGGACGCTATCCCTACACATGCTTCAGACTTCAAAACAGTGGGACGCTATCCCTACATATAACGGGACGCTATCCCTTCAGACAACGGGACGCTATCCCTTCTCAAACGGGACGCTATCCCCTCAAACTGTGGGACGCTATCCCTACATACAACGGGACGCTATCCCTTCTCCAACGGGACACTATCCCTTCAAACAGTGGGACGCTAACGCTACTCTTAAATGGGACGCTATCCCTACATACAACGGGACGCTATCCCTTCAAACTTCAAACAGTGGGACGCTATCGCTACTCTTAAATGGGACGCTATCCCTAATCAAATGGGTTGCTATCCCTATTCAAAGGGAAAAGTATCCATACTTGTCCGCACCACGCAACCATGGAGATCCACTCCTACTTCATGCACTCTCATAACTGTGCCATCGTATTCACATATAACTACATATACCCTTTAAGACATCTTGCAGGGTAAAGTAATCCTAAAAGTCCATGCTGTTTTCCAGCCGCAAACCTAAAATGCCTCAAAACGGGTTACTCCTAGCACATTTCCATACTCTTTCTACACACTAAATGTTGCTCATTCCTTTCCGACACTCACATAAATAAGAACCATATTCTTATGAATAAGTCCATTTAAGTTCATGTTCAGCTGCAAATCCTGCAAAAGGTTAAACTCAAACACTTTCTACCATCCACCACACTTCTTCCAGACACACACCTCTCTAGTACAATGTCCATGCTCACTTTCATCCATATACTGTTTATAGTACACACTGAAACTTCATCCTATATCATGAAACAGTAAAGGATACATGGCGAACTTCCCTTCTGAGCCACATGCTCGTGGTTCAATGCTTGAAACCTCACTTACACCACGAACGTTCAGCTCAGTTTGAAACTTGCACTGTTCCCACGTGTGAAACGCTCGTGGTGGTTAACTTCACTTGACAAATCAGGAGTAAACTTCATTTTCTGCTCAAACGTTGAGGCGTACTGAGCCTTTCACAAAGTCTCCAAATCCCGTTCACCTCAACATATCCAATCTGCAAATTTTTCTGTGTCACTTGCTTACCACTTTTCCAGTGCGGCTTCCAAGGTATTAAGACAAAACAAAACAAGCCGGTTCAGATGTCACTAGCTCCTGACCATATGCGGATTGTTTCTCCCCCATCGTCCAACAGACACGGGTCTTGCATATTATTTCTCCCCCATCGTCCAACAGACACGGGTCTTGCATATTATTTCTCCCCCATCGTCCAACAGACACGGGTCTTTTGTACTTTCGCCATCGGGAGCCGGACCTATCGCCACTTTACAATCTTCCATAGTTCCTGCAATCACATCTTTTCATAACTTCCGCTTTGGCTTACTTCCGCTTCTACTATATGCTTGTCGCTCGTCGTTAATCCACGCTCGGCGTTTAAGCTTTCTTTTGTATGACGACGTCTGCAGGCTCACGCAATTTAGGGTCCTTTCCTCTTCCTCCACGTCGACTTCAGCTCCTCCCGTATCACTGAGTGGCCATTTCACTGACCCTCCACCATGATCATCAAGACCGTTATGGCAACCACGGTTCGCATCGCCACTATGACGTGACTATCCCAGTTTCGCCATCCCCAGTTGCTTGTTGTGTGACGTCACCAGTCACTGCTCTGTACTTGAGCGATGCAGATCTCCTCCGGCCAACCGTCATTTATACGGTAACACACTGCGTCTCGCCCCAACACAAATCACCGACAGCTCCCAGGTGATTTTAAACGTACCACAAAAAACTTGGTACTGTTGATTGCTTTCTTCTCTAGCATTACGTGCCCTACATCTCTGGGCACGATGGAGCAATTCGTACTTCTCACTTTCAGTCTTTCTTGTGTCTCTTTTACTGTGAACACACAGAACTATTTTCACGCTATCAGGGCTCCGCTTTGATTCCCCTTTCACCTTCACCCCTTGTGGCTACTGCGCTTCTCTGTGGAAAATGCGGCGCTAGGGCTCACTAAGGAGCTTCTCCCCTTCCTGTAATTCAGGGACCGCTCTGCTCGCACCGGGGCTTCCTCATACAGCTTGCTCACTTCAAATTTCAGACTGCCACGTCCATTCATAAGGGCGCCGGGGCTCCTTTCACAGCCCCTACTCCACCTCTGCTTGTGGTCCAACAGGGGTTACTGCACTTCTCGCCCACTTGGCTGCTGTTTCTGATTTGCTTGAATGTACTTCACACTTCATTCTTACGGGGCCCTCGCTTCGCATTAGGGTTTTATTTTCTTAAAGAGCTTAACTTCTTCAACTCCCTGTCTCTTTCTAACCCCCTACGCTCTGCGCCCCTGGGTGATGGGACTTACTTCTGGATGGCTGGGGGCAGTGGTCTCTCTCCTTCTTCTGCTGCTCCCCCACCACAGCTTTCTTCATCTCTGCGTGGGTTCTTACTATCCCATCCTCGTCGCCATTGTTGTAAAGTAACTTCTGTAGTCGTCTTAGGTTAATTAAGTAAATACTTTATTTAAGTTACATAAGATGTTATCTATGAGAGACCACCGGGCCCCATCACCCAGGCTCAACTGACAGCATTGGAACACTGGAGCGAAGCTCATAGTAAAACATTCCAGGCACACTCAGTGTTCCAAGCCATCTAATAGTTCTGCATAAAGAAACATCACAACAATAACAATGATCATAACCTTAACTTTCTATTATTTTGGAGCATAACTGTAAATGGAAAATAAAGCAGCATTCATGTTTTAACTCAACTGACTGAACCTAGCCAAGGGAATCTTATTCCAATAACAAATACCTCAGATGGTCATCACTTCAGAAACACCTGCTAGAGCTAATTCCTTAGGAAACTATTGCTTCCCTTTGTGTTCTTTTTTTCAGTAACACTGGTGAAAGCTTATCAAATACTTATTTGACCATTGTGTAAACCTCTGTATGTAAAATACTTATTACATTCCTCTCAAACTAACCCTGAACTGAATAGAAGAACACATTCCACTCCTTGCAGGATGATGGTCATTATTCCAGCTGTGAGTAACAAAGCACTTCCTCCAA
The DNA here is from genome assembly GCF_040938575.1 of Ambystoma mexicanum. NCBI lineage: Eukaryota > Metazoa > Chordata > Amphibia > Caudata > Ambystomatidae > Ambystoma > Ambystoma mexicanum. The sequence goes on along the minus strand of NC_090931.1, from coordinate 577,222,903 downwards.
ACGATGGTTCTCATCTTCTTTCGCCTGTTTTACCATTCGAGTGACCAACAGTAATTAACGACTGTATAACAGCTATATTTCTATTTCCATAGATTCTGGGACATCTGCTTCTGTACACCAGAATGAGGGATGTCTTCCCAAAACAAATCCAGCACTGACAGCTGGGCACATATCCATTAGAAAGAGTATGACTGCTGCTTTTTCTAAACTGTGTTCCTGCAGAAGTCCAAGCAGAAATTCATACAATGAATCAAACAAATTTGTATATATGGCCAAGCAATAATTTGGAAAATTGATGAAACTCATGTATATTGATTGTTATCTAGCTATATTTTTTGCTTGGTGTAGGCCATTAGAAATGTGTCTTGATTTGGACTTGTACATTGAAATGCAGTTGTCTTCTGATTAGGAAATATGTGTATAGTTATGAAATACAATACATATTGTACATTTACCCGAACTCTCTTTTGTTTGAATAGTGTGTGTATAGTTGTAAAATAAAATAGACTTTTAAAAAGGTACTGTTTCATTAAATAAACAATAAGAAATAAATCAAGCCCAATAACTTGAGAGAAGAAGGAATTAATTTGGGTCCATATGCCTGTAGGAAGCACATATTTTAAAACTCAGAAGTAGAAAAGGTCAACAGCTTGTAATTGATAATACACATACACACATTCAGTTATATTCCACAATCACTTTGTTTTATTCTCAGTGACGAAATGTATGATCTTTTTCCAAGGGGAAAGCTCTGTCCTATGGTTGAGTGCAGTTTACAAATGTCCCTAAAACAAACCTGGGAAAAACGGATTTATTTTACAATACAAAACAACAACTCCTGAGGCAAAACACAATAAAAGAAAAATATCAGGACAGTCTTCCAAAAGTTGCGCCAGCCGAAACGTCTTCTAAAGTTTCCAGGAATTCACTTTGTTAAACAGATTCATCAAGCTTCACACAGAGGCAATAGTAAAGCTACCTAGAACGCCAGCAAAGCCACACCTCCAAAGCACAGTGAAGTGAAGCATAGCGAAGGGCCTGAACCACCAACAGAAATGTACAACGTGCAGAAGGCAATAGAATGGGATGGTCAGCTGGTTGGAAGTCCCAGATTGGTGGAGTGTGGTCAGCAGGTTACTGGGGCTGTGGAAACAAAAGGGAGCCCATTGTACCAGGGTGGAGACCTCACCCCTCCTTCCTTTCCTTCCCAGAATTTGTTGGGTCTTAATGCTGCTGTACTTATCAAGAGAGGCAGTTTCGATTGGTGGTCCAGGAAGGCAAAACAGGATGCCAGGCTTATGGATTCTTCAAGAGGCATGTTGTTCAATAGGAGAGAAGAGAGGCAGAGAACCAGAAGGGACTGCATTGATCTGAAGTAAGGTAGTACGTTGGTGCTAGGCTTATTTAATATAGGGATACATGGCCCTGGATCAATGCTTACATGCATTTACATTCACACAGATCTGGAGGCAGACAGATGCTATAGCAGAAGGCTGTAACACCGGCAGGTTAGAATACCAGCAGAAGCTACCAAAGGTTCAGGCAGTGCAAAAGAAAGTGATGCAGCTACTGTGGCAATTGCCTATATGAGGATAAGCCACTGACGAGAAGAAGCAGGACCAAGGTCGACCGAGTGTGCAAAGCAGAACCAGAAAATGACGTCCACTTATGCCAAGAATGCCTGGCGGAGCAGAATAAAGAGAGGGGAGGTAGGGTGTCCAGGTGCAGTATCTGCTTGTACCAGGAACAACTGCTCTGGAAACAAAGGCAGTAGTACAAAATGGAGGCCAGAGGCACCAATGCATCAGGAATTACTGTGTTGCTAGGAGCAAAAGCTCATTCCCCTGGCTCTTAACTAAGAGCACACAAAAAGTGCCACTGTCCTTCCTGCCACAGAGCCACACACAGATCCACACACCGGAGGAGTCTGACATTTTACTATTGTTCCTGGCGCTCATTGTCTCTGTGGTTCTCGCTTGCAAAATGTATGTGGCTTGTTTCCGCTCAGATTCTTCGTGCTTGTTCTGCAGATGTCGCTGTGTCTCCTTCACTTGCCATAAAAAAGGTGAATCTTCCCATTTCCTAGCAGGCAGAGGCAAGTGGGTCCACCAGCCCAAATGTCCATAGAGAAATTATGAAGCTTTTGTCACCTCCATTAAATTTGGCCCTTATTTCTACTCTCGATAACTCCTCTCCAAACTTACCCTGACCCTCTTCGGTGCCACACCATTACCTTGTTCCTCCTCCCACAGTGGTTTCAAGCCTTTCTATTCGGGGCCTAAACCTTATCACTTTTTTGAGTGATGTGTGTTCTCTCATTCCTTCCAGCTCCTGCTAACTAGTAGCTCAATAGTGTTGAATACCTCCTCCTGATTCTCAGCCTACTTCTGCCATTTCTCTACTGCCACCACCTGACCTACCAGTTCCTGATGTTACCCCATGCCAACACCTGGTATTCTCCTCTTTCACCACCTACTGCTGTTCACCACCAACCCCCTTCTGGTGTTCACCTTCTGACACCTCCTGAAACTCCCCACCTGACATCTACTGATGTTCCTTCTCCCACTCTTGTTTCCATTCTCTATGGCTGTTTCCTCCTTCACTCCAGCCTCCATCTCTGACTTTCTTCCTATATCGCTACATTGCTACAAACATCGACCACAACCTTTTTTCAAACACCTAAACTATTAACTCTTCATGTGTGCATTATAAACCCAGGCCTCCCATTGGGCAGAGCTTTGGACATAGCACCATACCTAAGTGGACAATGTTGGCTTGTGATAGTGCACCCGCATTAGAGTTCATGTTTCAGGTGTATGGCATTATTTCCTGTTTTTTTTTTTGTGGACCCAGGCACAAAGAGCCTGGTCTGCCGTCTGGAAATTCCAGTTTCCCTCCGACTGGGCCCATGCTTGGGGCTCTTAGATCAGAGCTCTGGTGCTCCCTGACTTTACCACAGAAGCGGTGCGCACATGTTTCTTGCTGTGTATTTGCAGGAATGGTGTGTTCACTGTGGTAGCGGTGTGTTTCAGATTGCTGCCTGCCCACTCAGGCAACAAGAGGGAAAACGCCACTACTCAAGTTTTTACTAGATCTGAGGTGCCCATAGTACATAGTTTTTCCTTCCATTGGGCCTCATTTACAAGTGTGGTGGTCTGGAATTATGGGTGCTGGTCGCACCATATCAGCACCCATTTCCAGACTGCCCTGCAGGGCATAACAGCTCCCGTCCACAGAGTTTTCACGGAAACACCGGCACCGTTAGCAACAGTGTGGACGTCCTCATTCCCATGGAGCACTATGGGGCTCCATGGGAATAAGGACTAAAATTTTGCAGCACATTCATTAGGCTATTCAAGTGTGTGCTGCATCTTGCATGCCCCAGAAGGAAGAGTTGTGCATTAATTAAGAAAGGTCGGAGTAACACCTCTTCATTAATTTTTAAGGGAACGATAAAAAAAAAATGATTATGCAAGGTTGGCAGTACAAATTAGCGGAATATGGAGCGGACAGGAGACAAGATGTGAGCCTTTAAGTGCGTATGGAAAATGTGCTATGTAGAGGAAGAGCGAATAGTAAGGGGGAGAGAATGGCAATTAAATGAAGCACCGAGGATGAAAGAGCAAAATCAAGAAGGAGGCACAGAGGGTTTGGGAACAGCAAAGTGATAGGTAGACTGGGAGAAAAGGGAATGAGTGGGGTAGTAGGAAGAGACAAATGAAACAAGATATAGGGTGGCAAGACCATTCAGACAATAGAGAGGATGTGAAACAGTAGAACAAATTACTTATCTCCGGTAATATTCTTTCGACTGGATGTTCCTCCCACATATTCCTAATATTTGAGTAAGTCTCTTTGCAGCTTTGGAAACCTTTGTCAACTCATGGCCCTCAACGGCCTCCATTCTGTACTTGGACGTGATGTTGATGCTGGTATAAGTAGCCCATTGCTTCAGTTCTATCCCCCATGATGCTCAGCCGTCTTGAAGGTATGACCCAGACATTGAAAGAGAGGAAGATGCAATAATGGAACTTCTCGCCAAGATAGAGAGTAGAATGGGAGGGTGATGATGACTACGTGGGAGGAACATCCAGTCGAAAGAACATTATCATGGGTAAGACATTTTGTCTTCGAACGGATTTTGTCCTTCCACTTATTCCTCATCTTTGATAGATAGACTGCCAAAGCAGTGTGCTGAAAGAGGTGGAAAAAGAGAATTTTTATTGTTGATTAATGCTGTGAAGCACAGCTTTACCAAATCTTGCCTCCCTACATGACATAGAATCCAGACAATAATATTTGCTGAAAATGTGCAAAGAAGACAACATTGCAGCACTGCATGTGTTCTGAACCGGCTCCCCTCTCTGAAGAGTCAAAGAAGTGGCCACTTCTCCGGTGAAATGCACCCTCAAACCATCAGGGGGGTCTTTTCCAGCCAAAGTATAGCATTCAGAAATGCATAAAATTATCCAGCAAGACATTTGCTTGGTGACAGCTTGTTCCAATTTATGACCTGACAAGCCCGCAAAGAGCTGGTCAACTTGCCTGACTTTGGCCATTCTAGTAATATAGAAGCTTAAGGTCCTCCTTGGGTCTAAACTATGCAGCCTCTCTATCTACCGAGCTAAATGGAATTCCAATACCACTTTAGGCAGGACAGAAGCCCCTTATCCTTAAAAAAGGTTGTGAAAGGTGGTTTAGGAGAAAGAGCCTGAAGCTCACTCACAGGACAATGTCATTGTCGTTAGAAATAATGTCTTTAGGGTTAGCATTCTGAGTTAGAAAGAATGTAAGGTTCAAAAGGCACTCCCATGAGGCACTTTAACACCAAATTCAAATCCCATACCGGTACAATAAAAGGGTCCGGAGGAAAGGTATTCATCATTCCCTTCAGAAAATGAACTACTATATGGATTTCAAAAATAGGAAAACCCTGATCAGGTGAGTGCTTAAAAAAGAAGGCGCTGCTAGGTGACCCTTAACCATGGAAACATGAAGCCCCTGATGGGCCAAATGTAGTAAGAATGGTAACACTGATGGAATGTTGCAATTAAAAGAATCAATATTCTTAGTACTGCACCAGCTGCAAAACTTCCAATGGCAGCAGTACAGAGACCTTGCTGATGGCCTTCTGGCCAAAAGCAACACCTCCATTACATCTTCTAGGAAGGTCTACAATCCTTGTATTCTACCCTCTCAGAAACCTGGCTTGAAGGCTCAGGGTGTTGATTGCTAGGTGAAGGTTGCGACCTCCCTCTTGCAAATGCAGATCCTCTCTTTGGGGAAGATGAACTGGAGGGCAGATGGCCAACTCTCAGAGGTCCTTTCTCCAGGCTCAATCCGGAGCAATCAGGATCATGGATTTCCCAAAATTCCTCAACCTCCTGATGACATAAGGTATGACAGGGAATGGTGGGAATGCGTACAGGAGTGGAAAATCCCAGTTCACTATGAACACATCCACTAGAGTTCCACAGAACATTTGCTGTTGACACTGGACGCAAACAGATCCACTTGAAGGGTTGCCCAGAGGGCGAAGATCACCAAAAGAACTTCCTAAGGTATTTCCCACCGGTGGGAGACAGTGGTCTGCCTGCTCAGAGCATCCGCTGCTGTGTTTTCTTCTCTGTCTAGGTGAACTGCCAACAGAGAGATTCCCTCTCGTAGTGCCCAAAACTAGAGATGCGTTGCCTCTCTGCACAGCGGCAGTGAACCTACACCTTCTCTCTTGTTGAGATAATACATGGCCATTGTGTGGTCTGTCATTATCAGGACAGTCTTTCCCCGTACAGAAGGCAGCAAAGCCACCAGCGCTAGTCTGATTGCTCTCAGCTCTAAAAGATTTATGTGAAGTTTGGACTTCGATGGAGACCAATGACTGCTGATTGGCAGGCCGTTCATGTGAGCTCCCAACCCTGTGAACGAGGCGTCTGTCACAACCGTTTTCTCTGTCCATAGTTGCCAAAAAACGTTCTCCTTTCATCACGTTCTACTGACAGGCCCACCATAGGAGATCCTGTGCGACCTTGTTTGGAACCATCATTTTGCCAGAGAACTGTGACCACTGGGATCTGAGGGCCCATTGAATGGACCTCCTTCTCAAATGGGCCTCTGGCACCAGGAAAATGCAAGGTGCCATAAGACGAGCAACCTCAGGAAATCGAAGCCTGGAAGATATTTGGCACTTTGAAACATTTGGACCATCTTCAGAAGATGTTGAGCCCACAAATCAGGGGTGAAGCTTTCCCGAGAATGAGTCCAGGACCACTCCAATAAATTGAAGCTTTTGAGAAAGTTTCACATGGGTGAAGACCCTTGGGGCGGAGGTGAACCAGAAAGGCAGAACCTGAAATTGACTATGAGAACCGCAATGGCGAACCTCCAGACCTTTCTGTGTTTGGGGTGAATTGGCACATGAAAGTAAGCATCCTGAGGGTCCAGTGACACCAACCAAACCTGAAGTCAAAGGGCCTGAAGGATCAGCGAAAGAGTGACCATCGTTGACTTGTCCTTGTTGAGGAACTTGTTCAATTGCCTCAAGTCCAAGATGGATCGCAGTCATTCATTCTTCTTGGGAATTTGAAAATAAGGAGTGTACCAGCCTTGAGTCCTCTGTGTTGTAGGCACTGGCTCTATCGCACCTTTCTCCAACAGGGTGACAATCTCCTGTCAGAGGAGCGGATCCAGATCATTCAGAGATTGGCTTCCTGTAGGACAATCAGGGGGTCTTTTTAGGAAAGGGAGGCAGTAGCCGTGAAACACTGTCTACAGTGCCCAAGCATCAGTGGTAATCCCACGCCAGCTCTCCAAATGCCAAGTCAGCCCAACCACAGTCCTGTGAACCCAGGACTCAAAGGGGTTTTGGGGTTGTTGCTGAGGCAGAGGGCAAAGAAGTAGAGGCTGAGAGAGGCACCTTACCCCCTTGTCCTTGTGACCCACGAGGTGCTCTTCTCTGACATCTCTGTGTAAACTCACCTCTTCCCATTGCTAGGCTATTGAGGAAGAGAAACGAAAGGGCTGACTTCATCAATTATGTGAACACCATTGCGATTGTTGAGGCTGGCATATCGCAGTTCCCAACAACTTAGCTGCCGCCTTTGATGTCTGTAGTTTCTCGAAGCTCTCGACGGCCTTGGAACTAAAGAGCTTGGAGCCAAATGGCATGGCCAATAGCCTGGACTGGACGTCAGGTGAAAAACCCGACTTTCTCAGCCATGCAAATCTCCTGAGACAGTGCTGGCTACCATGACTCTGATACACAATCTGAGTAATATCATCCAGACTGGAGAGACTGGCACATGCCATCTTCAGGGATGTGCTTCGTTGCCAAATCCGCTACATCCCAAGATGTGTGTGCCTACTTGGCAAGAGTGCAAGTCGCATTAATGGCCTTCAAGAGCATGCTCCCTGCCAAGAACACACTTTCCCAAGGCATCAAACCCTTTATCATACCTATCTGGAGGGATAGTTGGGTAGGCTTCCACCTTAGAGGTTGAAGGTGCTGCCTGGACCACCAGGCTCTCCGGTGTAGGGTGTTTTGAATTAAATCTTGGATCAATTATGGCAGGTCTGTGTGTACTTGCCAGATCTTTCTTAGCAGCCGGTGTAGCATCTGATTTCAACCAGTTTTCTAATATTCTCGTTCCTAAAGCTGTGTGAAAGGGCAACACAGGCTCCTTCGGGAACTCTTCCAGGATGTCTGTGAGATCATCCTTCTCAAAGATAGCCTCTGGTCTGCCTCAGCCCAGATACTCTGTGACTTTGCCCATGACCGACCTATAGGAATGGTCAGCATGTCCAGCAAAATCTGGAGTGGCAAAATCGTTTTCTGGTTAGGTGTCCACGCCACAAGCATCTCTCATAGTGTCCACAAGATGTTGCATTCTGGATTAATCTGAGATAAATGCTTTGGGCACATTGGGAGTGCCAAACTCCAAGCCAAAAGGCACATCTTTCTCTTCCGCTTATACCTCAAAAATCAACCCCATGGCCCGGAAGATGTCTGGCCTTGGTAAATGCTTGATAGACTTTGAATAATCTTTCAAAGACTTTGACACCCCCAGCACTTCTGACTCTCTCAATGTTTTTGACAGCTTGGAGGGCACCACTGGCCTTGACAGACTCGGCGCCCGCTTCTTCAACAGAGTCAAGGAGGAAGGTTTTGGCTTCACTCTATGATGGAAGTCGAGGAGTCTTACTGCCCTGGCTATTATGTGCGTGAGTTGTGAAGATTACTTGCCAGCCTTATTAGGTGAAGTGAGGGCTGAATCCTTCTTAAGTATCGTCAAAGGGGCGGTTGGAGCCACCTTCTCAAACACCTCTAGCATTTGGAGACGAAAGTTCTTCCAGTCAGCTTGAGAAGCCAGCTTGTTGGGAAGCATAGCCGCATTCTGTCTGGTGAGGAGTATGTATAAGGCGATTGCACGCGATGGAAACGTTTCTTTGTTTTTTTATGCAAGGACAACGTGGACGAGTGATTAGATCTAGATCAAGAGCACTTTGAATGTTTAGAGTGCTTCTTCGCAGAGCAAATCTCCCTGAATTCATTCGTCCAACAACTTCCTTTTGGAAGGGGTTGAAGGCGATTTAGAAAGGGGCCTACCTGCAGCAAATTTCCCCTTTCTCTCTTTACAGTCATCGACTGACAGGAACCACATTTGTCAGTTCTATGGTCATCTCCCAAACACCAAAGGCAGAGCTGATGGGTGTCCATAATGGACATTTTAGCTCCAAAATTTGGACACCTTTTAAAACCAGGCGATGAACTATCCGAATCATGCTTAGCATGCGTAAAAACAGAACTGAGGCAATGGGTGCCGCGTGAGCTACTTACACCAGCGTCGACATCACGGCCGAGTGCAGAACAGAGGCCGCCGAAGGTCATGAGCCGATGACGCACAATGCCTTTTACCATGGAAAAAGGTTTCAGAGGCTGAAGGCAGGCTTAGGAATATATCCAAGAATATATCAAAGATGAGGAATACATGGGAGGACACAATCCGTTTGAAGACAAGATTCAAATGGTGGGGTAACAGCAGAAAGAAGTGAGGAGGAAATGGAGGCACAGGGTGAAAGACTGAAAATAAGATGAATAGCAGAGTTATAAATGGAGTAAAGGCGTATAAGACGAACCGCTGGGAGTTCAATAAAGAGGGAGCAACACTAGTTGACAGGGGAAACAATTAGAGCTGTGATGAGACGTATAGAGTCATGGAAAGAAAGGAATGGTCAAGCGCAGCAGAGATTAAAGGGAAGAAAATCACAATTGTGAGCAGTAAGAAAGGTATGAGAGGAAAAGGAAAGGGACGTGTCAAGGAGGATGCCAAGTTTCCAAGCAGAGGAAGAAAGGGAGAGCTGAGAGGGAGGCAAAGAAATAAATGGAAGCGGAAGGGAGAGGATGGAAGGAAGAAAAGAACTTCAGATTTAGATGGGTTAAGATTATAATTATAATTGTTCTCTCATAACACGCTTAAAACCAGAGATTGGTTTCGAAGTGTCGGACGGGGATTCAAATCTGTGTTGTGCTGCGTTATCTTCCTTCCAAGACAAACACATTCCCCCTGAGCTATCTCCCTTACCAAAGAGGAGGGAAAGATGAAGGAAATGGTTGAACATCCAGGATTGGATGGAAGAAAGACAGGCAGAGACTTTAGAGTATCAGATAACTCAGAAAAAGAAAAGAAGAGTTGGCAATCATCAGTGTAAAGTGACAGGAAAGATTGAAGGATAAGATAAACGAAGAAAGAGGAATGGTGTAGAGAGAAAAGAAAATTATTGTATAAAGGTGGGAGAGGAGGAGAGACCTGGCCGGCCCAGGATACAGAGCAGGAAAGACCAGAAAGATAAGAGTTAAACCAAGTGCGAGGAGAGCCAGAAATGCCCAAAGAAGAGACAGAGGAGAGTAAAGCAGGGTGATACACAGTGTCAAAAGATGCTGAGAGGTTGAATAAAATTAAAACCGAAGAGAGCTTTTGATGTGCCGGAAGAAGGGAATTAGAAACATGCAAGAGAGCAGTTTCCAAAGAGTGTGCTGCCTAAAGCTGGAATGGAGGGGGGATATAAGGCAGTGGAGATGCAGACAGAAAGAGACTTCAAAGTAAACAATTCACGCCAGGAGCATACACAAGAAAGGGAGTAGGGAAATCAGGCGTAAGTTAGCAGGAAGAAAGGGTTCAAGAGAAGTCTTCTTCTGAATCTCGATGAGAGTAGCATGTTAGAAAGAGGAAAGACAGAGGAAGAAAGAGGGAGGGTAATGAGTATGGTAAGATAGGAGAGGATTTGAGGATATACCACCTTTACACCTTATTCACAGCTGCACCTTCTTCACAGTTATCGTGGCAAGCCAGTTAAGGCCACCTGTTATGCTGCTGGCAACCTTCTCCGAACGAATTATAGACATTATACCAACACCCAACAATTATATTTTGTTTACAATAAGGTTGTTGAACTGTATTTATATGTATCTTGACTGTTCTGTTGGTATCACTTTGTTGCAGCCGTTCACAATAGAAGCCCTGATATAGATGAAAGCACTTGTAAATGTCCGAAAAGAATAGTCTCAATTTCTCTTTATGGGATGAGCAAAAGGGTTTACTTTATTACAGGTAGCCATGCAGGACAAACGAACACCATCCTAGCATTAACACATTCTTGATGCAACTAACCCGGCCTCCCTCAAGATGAGCTTTTTTAATGCTCTCCGAACAAATGACCACAAAACATTAAAAGGCACAGGCGTTCTGCTCCACTATTCCCACCTCATCTAGGACAATTAGTTGCTTTGTGTCTCGTGATCGGTTGTTTATTTATGTCCATCTCCATTGGGTATCACCTGGCTGACCAGTTCAAATAAAGCAGCGATGATGGAGTTCCGAGTGTATCCTCTTCAGGTGGACGGCGACGATGGCATTGGCACCATTACAACTTTTGTTCAAGATGAACCATCCTTCTGTGTCAACCAGTTTACACCAGCAAGATCCTTTGGCATTGAGCTGACAGCCTTGCCCCAGCAACCTAGAGCTGGCCAATTGTCTAAAGTCAACACTTTCCAGTGCATCTGCACAGTACAATTTGGCAGTAACCTTCATAACCTGGTGCCAATATAACGGGACATCCTAAGCAAAGTTCACTTAGATTTACAGAAACAGATTTAAACAGTAATGGCACAATGGTGGCGTCATAACAAAATGTGTTGCTGCTTCCTTGTTGTTTTTTTCTTTTCTTAAGGAAGTTCTTGCTGGACCCACCCAGCTCCTGAATCGTGATCCCTCACTTCCTCATATGCAGCATATTATCATGATTATCGATTTTTCACTTATTTAACCACTCCTGTTTGGCTTGGGTATCAACCCTTCCACAGCTCTGGACAACACTGCGTTTATAATGGTAGTTCATTCAAACACCATTGACAGTAGGAGACAAGACCTGCCAATAAAAAGAAAAATATGGTTATATACACAGTGGAGGTGATGTAAGGTTGCTCAGAATGTTCATTGTTAATTGCACACATTATGACGCCACGAGTACACAGATTGTCTGTATGGTGGGCTGTCCCGAATGCCTTCTTTGTTTATTGAGTACTACTTTTAAAATCTGTAGGCTGAGTCTCTTCTGGATATCAACAAACTGTTTAACCTCTGGTATCAGCTCATCTAGCTCCTCAAACCTTCGTGGCACTATCATAGACCAACCTTTCAAGAACTTTATCTGAACATGCAGAGATATTATTTCTACTGTAGGCTACTATGCATTACACTGTCTATCTAAAGAAATGCAAATCTGCAGTTGGTGTTGAAACTAGTTCTAAGGACTTATCCTTAACATGGGCGTGTCAGTGATATCCCAGCTGCTTTACCATCCCAACACATTCTATTACCTACGAATAGCAATTAACACTTTGCTAGCTTATTAAGCCATAGTAAAACATTGCAGCTGGGTGTTTGAAGGGGCTGCAACTTCCACATTGAGCCAATCCCTAGCCACAAGTCAGGTGTTATCCATGGGGCAGAGGTGAGGGAATGGGCTGGGCTGTCAGGCTGTCTCACTTCCCATACTTCTTCACCCAGGCCCAATAACATTCGACCACAGGCCTGGTATGATCTTGCTGGTAGGGGCCCAGATGCCTTTGATTGATCCCTTCGCAGTGATGGTACATTCTCAATGCCCACAGGTCCAGCCCCTGTAATTCCAAAAGTCACTCCCGGCCACAGATCTTGGGATACATCATAGTTGTTTCCCAGGATTCTTGCCCATCTGTTATGCTGAACATCTTCACTGATACCAATGAGCTCAGAGTCCAGAGAGTCTTGCACTCCTTTACAGGCAATGTCCAACTGCAGATTTCACCCTGCTGTCATCACTCCACAATTCAGATGGATTAGGGCTTCTAATGTAAGCTTGCTGAGTGCTCCTAACATCTGGCACTCTCCAATATTGGTGTTTTTGCTTGAAAGATGTGTCTCTGAGATAAGCTCTGCCGCTCGTTCTAGGTGGCCTAAGCAGCGTTCTAAATTATGCCCTTCCCGTGAGGAGAGGACACTTTCTTTCTTGCTGCTGCTGTCCTTTTTCAACGTGCGCTGGGAGTTCTAAGAACTCGCGCATTCGTATTTCCAACTCGCCTGCTCGCTCGCTTCCAGGAGGAGGCGGAGCGCTGTGCCGTCACGTGACTGATCACCTGACCTACCCAGGCACAGAAAACAGAGCCCAGCACACCCTTGCGGCGTTAAGCCCGAAGGAGAAAAGGCCGCTGGCTGTTGTGCGGCTGTTTGGCGCTGGAGGTGCACAGGTCAAACGCTAGATTGACGGATAAACAACATCTGGGTAACTGTATCCAGAGTTGAGCTCGGAGATCGGCTGTACACCGTACATCGGACAAACCAGGTGAGCAAACCCCGCACCCTTAGCAAACACTCTACTCTATTTAGTAACGAACGCTAAGCAATAGCGTACAACATTGGACTTAAACATTTCACCACCTGGGTGGGGTGTTGCCGAGAGTTGCAGGAGGCCAGACACCTTAGATCCCTAATCCCCCATAGCTCAGAGAACACTTCCAAACTGAGCTGACCTAAATATACATCTGCAAAGTCTAGGGTACTCTTACCAAAAGAGAATGGCTGATACACAAGGCCATATTGGAAAACTTAACGTGGACTCAGCAGCAGCATCCAAAATGTCGTCTGCTGGTCACCCACATGTGGAAAACCTGACACACCCACACACAAGATCACAGTTACGAAGATGGAACTCGCTGGCCACCTCAAGTAAATCCCCACGGCCGCAGCCGATTTATCGTAAACCTGAATGCAAGTCAGACTGCGACGGTGATTACACGGGGGAGACAAGCCGTCTATCATCAGCATCTGAGCCTGAAAATAGACAAGATCTAGATAAAGACCTAGATCATACACAAACAGGAGAAGAACTACCAAAAACTCCTAATGTTAGGATCAATAAACAGCGACACACCACAAGTTTGCAGAACGCGGGCCACAATCGGATAGCAAGTTGCCCAGCTGTGATAGGTCTCGCTCCCTCTAACACAAAAGGAGTCCCAGAAAATGACCTCTCAAGCGTCCCATCGAACAACGATATCTGTGACGCCGAGCCAGGCACGAATGGTTCTCCTTGCAATTCAACTCTACAAAGCGACAGGAGCCAGGGCACGACCCACGATGAATGTAGCATTCTATCACAGGCTACTGAGATGGGAACGTCAAAGGAAAGCTCATATATCAATAGACATGATTCCTCCACACCCACCCCGAGGAGCTCACTAACAAACGGAGAAGAACATCTGTACCCAACACAAAAAACGGGACATACGGACGACTGGGTCGGTGCCTCAAAAGACGATGAGGTCTTCCACCAAGCACATCATGATATAATCGAGACCCTTCGCATCAATGAGCCAATCGCTACGGGATCCAACAGGAGGAACTCACTGGAGGTCGTTAACAAGATACTAAACGACATCACTCTAATAAATAAAGCACGAAGCGCCATAGCAAAAGACAAACTGGTCACTTTGAACAAAGAGCCCAGCGTCTCCGAGGCCATTGAAGACATTGTAGATGTAATGAAGGAGACCTTGGGAGCCCCGCCCGTAACACAATGGAAAAACGCCTATGGGAAACGCAGGCGCATTGATCACAGCCTATCTCCGACCCTTCCATGTTCACAGAGAAAAGGTACCAAGATCTCTACACAAAACTTAATGAGACCATCAACTCCACCATCTAGACACGGAGGCCTCTCAGAAATGGCACAATCACCTACCCCTCTCCTGTCATCTTCGTCTGACTCTTCTTACTCAGAGTCTCAGCTCAACAAACCAAGTTGCCATAGTCCTCGAATACCTCAACTCCCACTAAAAAAACATGCGGAGTCTTCTTCTGATATAGTCAGCTGCATTATGAAAGAAATACAACCGCTTGTAATGTCCTCTCTTGCAATATCTATAGCTCCGTTTTTAAAACTGTATGAGCAAGTAGATGGGAACCTCAGAGACCTGTCCACACTAGTTGCAATGATCAACTCAAAACTGGTAGGTCTGGACATGGAAACCACATTAACAAATCAAGCGCAACGAGACTCCAACAAAAGAATTGAGGCTCAATTGAATACTCTCCTGGACCAAAGGAAATCCAACGGATCGGAAAAAAAGGTACTGGCAGAAATCGCTAAAGAAGCACTCCACCTCTTAAAAACAAGGAAAACTCCAACGCAGTCTGCCAACAAAGAACACTTTAGCATCCGTCCAGATACTCAAGAGCTGACATGTACGAACAACAAAACAGGTCTACAGGCGTGCACCAACCTGGAGCCCAACTTGAATAAACAAACTTCTCCACTGCAACAATTCGAGAGCACAATAATCGAAAACCAAGGGGCGATTAGCCCCCTGCCTCCACCAATAGATCTAACCAAAGATGACACCACACAGCAGACTTGTTTACACGACGATACTAGATCGGTGGAGACAAGTAACCCTGAAGTATATGATAACGCATCAAAAGCTATTCCATCTAACACGCATCCACAGGCTCAACTAAACAAGCCTTGCTTTCAAACAATCCTAGATAAAACAAGATCGATACTAAATCCAGCCTCCCTCAATCCACAAACACCGACTACCTCAACTAACATCGAGAAATGTGCCAGACTACAAGATTGCCCCTCTGGGCACCTCAACACTGAAACTGAAAGAAATAAAGGAATCTTCGCGATCTTTAAGCAAAATACTAATCAGACCACGAGGACACATCCAAACCAAACCAGAAAGGAACCTCAAATTAAAAAAACAAAAAATCAACGCACCAAGAACACACGACACGGAAACAATTCCAGAAAGTTCTTACGCAACATAAAAACAGTAAATGTAATTGTAAACCAGAACACAAAATCTGTGGATCTAACCCCGAATAAAAAGATCACAGAAAAGGAGGCAATAAGCGAGCACGCAAATCAAAAAAGCGAGGATTCTGACAAGGAAGCTGACCTACTGAACGAGTTGATAAATATGTCAACGTATGATGACACAGACGAATTGGAGCCAATCGATCCTAAGACTTCAATTGGGTCACCTTCCAGTTCAAATGACCTTTTACAAGACACAGTAAATAGGATCACTGTACAAAAATCAACACCTACATTGTTGCCCTCACAAGTTTCTACGTTACAAGGAACCTGTACAATGATCCCCAAGAAGGTAAACATTGAAAAAGCCTCACCGGTGAAGGCCAGTCTTATCTTCCTCACTTTGACAGAAAGACGGGAAAGGCTGCTCAAGAAAAACGAGGATAGAGACTGTCAAAAGACAAAAAATCTCAAAAGCCTGATAGCATCAGACCGCAAGAACGAAAATCGGGAGCTTTATGACGACGTTCGAAAATTTGCACCAAACAAGTGCTATGGAAAAGGGCCTTCGGCAACCAAAGCTCCCGCAACAAAACAAGTGCCTGGCGATTATAAAAGAATTATACCCCACCAAATTGAACAATTAGGCATTAAAGCACCCATACCCACCTACAAAATAAAGATTGAAAGACTAGAAAGTCAAGACGACGTGATCATGAATCGCAACAATGTTCTACGACTACTCCACTGTGTCCCGCGTCTGAGAACGATACAATCGTATGACATCAAAACAGTGGAATTTCCACAAGGTGGTCAAAATGACCTCGTTATACTACATCTGAAATCAAAAATTATAACCAACAGTATCTTGGATGCTACACCTGAGCTGTTGTCGCTTGGATTTGACACTCTGGAACTAATCGACGAAGACACCCACAAAAGTGATTTCAATAAAATGATAGAACTACAGCCAGTCTCATCCTTCTGGAAGAAAAGTAACGAAGTGAAGAGTCCTGAGAAAATGCAAGAGGCTGGCCAACATAACAGAAATCAGTGCTCCAATAATGTCTGCGGCCTGACAAAAGTGGAACACGTCCAAAACGACTCGGTGGAACAAATCCAAATCACAGTCGCTGGCACCAAAGCTCTCAACAAGAAAAATGGCACAGGGGAACTAGAAAACAACGAACATGACTCAACGGACAATTGGGGGTGGCTCGCAAAGGCCCTGAATAAAACAACTCAAAGCTAACGCCAACTAGAAAACTCACCCCTAACAACTAAGTTTGGATCCTGGAACACCAGAGGTTTTGTGCACCTATTCCAAGAGAGTTGCTTCCCAGAGCTGGATGTCGTGTGCCTCAGAGAAACGTGGCTGGATAACCGCCCCATTGCTGGAGAATACGAGATCGCCTTTAATCCAGTCATCAAACAACTGATGGGTATGCCCATGGCAGGCCTTATCACTATGATCAAAAAGAGATCTGGATATCAAATCCTCAACACTGAAAACGTGACTCCATATATTCAGGCAACGACAATTGCTCATAATTACGAAGAAAATAAGAAAATCCACATCCTGAACCTATACTGGAACCACAAGACTAAAAGTGGTAATGGATATATAGACCAAGTTACAACTATAATAGATGATTGGCTCGAAAGAGACGTTGGTGCTGATATTGTGATCTGTGGAGACTTGAATATGAACTGCCTAACAGCTAACAACGAATCGAATCCAAAAAATCCCAACAAAACACAACTCGCCAGTCAATGGGCGACAGAGATGGAGTTAAGAAATCTCATGCTGATGAATGGAAACTTAGCAGGAGACATACCAGCCCAACCTACCTGGTCCAGAGGCACCCAACGATCGACGCTTGACTACTTCTACGTCAGCGAGAAAATACATCAACATGCAACATCCCTCACGGTGCTCCCTATGACCAATAGTGATCATGACTTAGTCATCCTGACATGTACCACAGACTACGGACTCAAACCCACAACTTGGACATTCCCGGTAATGATCGAATCCAACAGGGTGAGACTGAAACTAAAGAAAACAGAGGTCAAAAACATACTAACCACATACGTAGACGATCAAAAGGAGACCGAATACATCCATCTCTTAGACGACTACAAAGAAAAACATCAAGGATCCAAAGCCCGTGGCTTTGTTGCTAGACACAAATTTGATCTAGAGTTGAGAAAAAGAAAGAGAGAACTAAGAGCGCAAATAAGAAATCTATCGAAAACGAACTTCAAAAGCTACTTAACTGCAAAAAGAAACTGTAAACAAAAGTACAAAAATTGGTTACGATCACACAAAGCAGTTATGATGCAGAATGATTCAGAACTAATAATGCAAAAACTGCAAAACAAAAACTCCTCTGCTTTCTGGAAAATAATAAACAACGCAGGAGCCCCACAAATGGCATTACTTACAAACGCAATTCCTGAAGCTGAATGGATACAACACTTCTCGAAGCTATATAGCAAAAGAACAACTGTAGCAGAGACACCACCACCTACTTTAGAAAAATGGAAGCTGGAATTCGACAAAAACGACATTGAGGAGATAATAAAAAGAGCTAGCTCCTCCAGAGCCCCAGGCCCGGATGGTCTAACAAACCACACAATCAAAGAAAATCCAGAGCTGTGGGCAGAGCTATGTCACATGATGTTCAAAAGAATAGCAGCTAACTGCAAGAGTCCGGACTCATGGAAATGCGCAATAATCATTCCTATCTTCAAGAAAGGGAATCGATCTGATCCAACAAATTATCGACCCATTGCGCTGCTAGATGTGTTAGGCAAAGTGTACGCGACTCTCTTACAACAACAACTTGTAAAATGGGCAGCTGACTCAAAACATCTGGACCCACGTCAGACCGGCTTTGTCAAGGGTGTAGGCTGCTCCCTGAATCTTCTCTTAATCAACCTCCTTAAAATGGAAGCAATAAGAACAAGAACCCAAGTGCATCTCGCACTGATAGACTTCTCACATGCATTCGACAGTATAGATAGAGAACTACTATGGGAGAAAATGAAGAAGTGGGAATGTCCAAAAGACCTGATAGCGGCCATCAAAGAGCTACACACTGGCACAAGCATCAAAATCCGCCTGGACCAAAAGGGCACCCTGTCCAAAGCGATAAACACCTTTAGCGGGGTCAAACAGGGTTGCCCACTGGCTGCTATAATATTCAACCTATTCTTATCGGACATTGGAGATGCAATTGACAGCGTGCGCTCCTTCTCTCCAAAAATACACGGAGCCCCGTTAAGCTGGATGCTTTACGCCGACGACCTAATATTGCTAGACGTAACACCCATAGGCCTACAGCGAAAGATTGACGCAGTAGACCTCTACGTGAGAGCTAATGGCTTACAAATCAATAAAAAAAAGTGTGAGGTGTTAACATTGCAAAACTTGAAAACAACAAAGCACAAAAAACCTAAATGGCATTTGGGAAAAGAGTGGCTAAACAACACAACAAACACAAGATATACCTAGGCATGCAAATTAACTCGAGCCTGAACGACAGTCAATGGGAACAGATAGCCAAATCCAAATGTCGGCAATTTGCATGCCAAGCTAGCGTCTTACATAAGAAATACGGTAAATTTTCAATAAAACCGGTAAGGAACTTTTACTCCCAAAAGGTAGTGCCGGCCCTGATTTTTGGTGCTGAAAATGCCCTCAGATGCTCCGCGGATGTCTGGCCTACCTTAGAAAACATCTTCTGGGTAAGAGTTCTGCAACTACCAAAGGGTACATCAACTGCTTGCATCAGATACGAGCTAAACCTAACATCAATTAATGCACGAGTCAGTTGGAATCTGCTGAGCCTCTTTAGAAAGATAACCATGAAGAAAGTGGCCCTACAATTCGAAATACTACAAAATCCCAGCAAAGGAAATCCCAACTGTCTGCTATCAATGTGGTATAAACGCTGCGAGGAAATTATGGCTTTTTATGACATCAACCTAAAAATCCTACACGACAATCCGAATGCTGCAAAAACTAAGGTCTGGCGATTAGATTGGATCATGACTGGGAACTTAAGATCAGCCAACAACTTAATGAAGGAGGTGCCGAGCGAAGCAAGAAATCTAAACACCCTACAGCCTTATATCGAACTGTCCCCAGACAACGGCAGCAGAGCTTTGTTTCTACACTTCAGATTAAATGCATTTAAAACAAGAGAGTGGACTAGAGAGCAACGCAAAATAGAAGAACCCAATGCAGCCTGCAGATTCTGCAACAAGAAGGAAGAAACTCTAAAACATTTAACACTCGAATGCAAAAGCCTACACCGGGAGAGATCATTGACATTAGGGCCCCAATTAATGAAATTTCAAACGCCAAGTGCGGACGATTGGTGGCAAGCTCTGTTCGATAGCCGGGAAAAACACCTGCATTATGCGTTAATTCGCTTTTTGAGCCTGTTGAAAAAACTACTGATATAACACCTAAAACAAGGACAAAATTGTGAGAGTGAAGCAAAGGCGAAGGATCGAAAGCGACTTACAAACTCATGATGCTAAGGTGCCATCAGACGAGAGATATCCGAAAACTCAAGGAGAGAAGAAAGAACTAATTGTAGTGAAACATTCATCTCCTTTCTCTTTTTAAAGGCATTTTATGCCAATAAAAATAAAAATAAAAAAAAAATAAAAAATTATGCCCTTTAGGCTGCATGGGGATGTATGTGCCCCATCCCAAATTAGATATGCTACTTCCTTCTTCTGTCTCCTCTCTTTGGTGCTGAATCGGATGGTTGCTCCCTCATTGCAGTTAGGGAACTGAGTAGTAACTTTAAACTAGGGGTGTACCGACATTTGTCTTTGTGTAGGTATTCAGTCGAATTTTGGATGAAATGAGATATTCGGCTTCGGCTGAATACTTAATTAGCTATCACTTGAGGCCAAATAGGTTCCCCTACATAATATATTAAGTATTGCTGTGACTTCGTGCCTGGAAACATTCATACATGACGTATTTATGTCCTTTACAAAGGATCATTAAACAAATGCTGTCACATTTCTGATTCAGAACAAGCAGAGCAGAGATGTGAAAGTGCAGACAATGTCCCTGACCTTCAGGTGCTGGACAGACAGATTTTCATCTGGTGGTTTTTGGGGAGGGGTGAGATGAAGTAAAACTCTTAGGGCCTCATCACGAGTCTGGTGGTAACCCTTTAATGTGGCGGTAGTGCTATTATTGCCGCATTTAAGGGTCTGCCAGATCATGGCCTTGGCGGATTTCCCCCCAGCTCTGAGCTTACTAATCGATTACTGAACATCATTTTCAGAAGGAGCAGTTACTCCTATTAAGCTAAAGAACCAGAAAAAAAACATACCTGCTGCTGGCCTTCCAAACCACACTCAGAATGGGTATTGCCGACCTTCAAAAACTTTGGCAGGGTGGTATGTACTCTTGCCAACCTTCCAAACCACACTCAGGTTCAAGGCACATTTCTCCTCTTATAAAGCACACTTGAAATGGGTAAAATATAAACTTTCCATCTTCAAATGCACTATAACAGGAATGATATGTTCTGCATGGACCCACAATAAAATGGAAGAGTGCTATGTACTGCATGAAACCACTACAAACAAGCTTGATAAAGCCAACAAATGTGGCTTTTGTGTAGCCATGTGATAGGCCATGTGAATGGTGATATTTGACGATGATACGACAACGGCTGCAAAATTATGTGAACACCTGGGCAAATGATACCAGTGCATGGCAAATGCCTATGATACCTATAAACAATCCAAAACTGATGTCTTTGAGAATGCTTGTTTTTCATATGACTTTAGTGCAAGGAAGAGATGCAAGGACACACACACTACTAAATCAAGTGGCTGAAGGAACACTTGCTTAAGACATGTTCTATTACACCAGTAGCACAATTACAGCTGCAATAATTATTGGTATTTCTATTACTATTATTAGGGTATTTATTGAGCACAGACCGTGCTACGGCAAGCAACATAGTGCTCTACAAGTCTTAGGAGAAAGTATAGACCGAGGAAAGCAAAGATTCAACGGATCGGGGAGCAAAGAATGGGGGTGAGGGAGGTTAGGCAGTTTGACAGCAATGGATATGCAAGCAAACAGGGGAGGAAAGAGGAGGGAGCAGATCCCCTAGTCTCAGGATAGGTGGGGAGCTGAGCCAATAACTCTCTGAAGACTGCTTAGAAATAACACTGTAAGGTCTTGTACTGCACAAAGTTTGATGTTACTGTTTGATAGAGATTGCTCAAAGAGTTCTAATGAGGATATGTTTTGGTTGTGAAGATGCAGGTAGTGGGTTGGTAAGGCATTAGGGATTATTAGCATGGGGCAGTCAATCAGTGAGACAATAACCAAACAACACCCACAAGCTGCGTGCCTCTCCTGGTATCCTATATCTCTCCTATATGTAATCCAGTGTAATAGTTTTGGCTTATAGGTGGTGCTTAGGCACCACCTAATAGCCAAAACTAATAATGGGTGCCTCCTACCACTCTGAAACAGAGGGAAGAATCGACATATTGCATTTAGGACACCGATATTGAAATTGGTATTGTACGAGATTACCGACTTTAAAAGTCAGACCCCACCAAAAGACCTAAAACACACACCACGAAAAGTTCTAACTACCAAAAGTGCAAACTTTTCGTGGTATGTGTTTACGTGTTTCGGTGGGGTCGGACTTGGCGCTGGGCGGTGTCCCCCGCAACTCCCCGCAACAGTGAGCGTGGGTTGCTGGGGACACCCCTCCAGGCCCCTCGAAAAATGCAAAAAAAAGAAAAAGACAGAGGGTGCGGGGGTATCCCCCGCAACACCCTGCTCACTATACTTTATAGTATAGTGAGCGTGGGTTGCGGGGGAAAACCCTGCAGCAGCCCGGGAAAAAAAAGAAGAAAAAAGAAAAGGACCCTGCAGCGCCGGTTCCTGATCACGTGAGTGAAAGGAAACTGACTCTGCAGGGACTCAGCGCGTCTTCAAAGGTAAGTAGGGTGGGGCATGTTCAGTGTGGGGGTGAGTTGGGGAATGGGTGGGGGGTTGGGTTTGTAGGGGTTTTTAATATATGTTCGCATGGGAAATGCACAAACCTTTTGTGGTTCGTACATTTCTCATGCAAACTTTTCCATCGCTGACTTTTCCGCAACTGAAAATTCATTCAGATCCATTGAAATTAGCTATAGCCTTCCATCTTTGCAGCAAATCTGAAAATGTAAAATGTGCCTACTTCAAACCTCCCAGGCATCTCACCCTGTGATCTACTCTGAGAACAAGCAAACATGTACTGGCCTAAGAATACATATATTGACAGACCAATACCTCTGAAAGACGTATAGGGCTGTTGCAGAGTCTGTCAGTGGTTATTCAGAGCCTGATGTGAGACTGGCAGAGTCTCGGTAGGATAGCTCAGTAGTAACGTGCTTGCCTTAGAAGCAAGACGACAAAGAGCAACACAGGTCCGATCCCCAGGTCCATGCTTAGAAACCTCTGGGTATTAAGCGTGTTATAAATAACCTATCTTATCATATCATACCCCAACCCTGCTGACCTTGCAGAGGCTCAGACCCTTTCAGAAATGCCCTAATGTGTCCAGCATTGGGGGAGCCAGCTTGCCCCCATACTGGGCTCCACAGTGCAGAAAACATCCCATGGCCATGCTAATCCCTATGGCAATTCCCACGCAGTTCCTGCCTACCCCCAACCAAAACACCTCCTCTTTGGAACTCTCTGAGCTAACTTCACTCAAGCCTTACCATCAAACTTTGCCCTCAAAGTGTCTGCGAGTGGTTTCTCAAACAAGTCTTCTGAGAGTTAATGATTAAATGAAGTTGTAAACATGCTACTGCTGTAATAACAATGTCTTGACCAGGTCTGCCTACACCCACTTGATTTTAAAGCACCACATGTCTTTCACTGAAGTCCTGTTAAAACAAGCGATGGCAAAGCCAACAGTTTTGGCTTGTGCATAAGTATTAGGCATTTGCCAGGAACTGCTATTAGATGCTTCAGTACTCAAACCATTTTGCACCTAAAACCAACAACGGCAAGTGAATACCAATACAGCAGTGTCTTTCCCATGTTTACACAAATGCCCAAACTGTTAACATTGCCAATGCTTGTTTTGATTTGCCCTTGATTTTCGAAGACCATGCATCAAGGGTAAAGCAAATATACTACTTTGCTAAACTGAACCACATTGAATATATGCCGGTCTATTCAGTAATAACATTTATGGTACATAGATAGCCTGGACATACTTTATTTTACTGGCTGGGAGTCCTTATATGGTAATAATGGCCTATATTGGTGCAGCCTGAATGGACATACATGGGAAGAACCATTACACATTTTTATATTAGCATATGTTGTGTGCAAAAACGGCATGACATGTATTGGAAAATGTTCCTGTGCATTGTTGGTGACTTGCAACTATTGTTTTTATTCATGTGCTTCCGTACAAAACCAATTTCAAACTTTAGGGATTCCTACCCAATTTCCATCATTTTAACCCAATGTTTCAAACATGTTCTTGCGAGTGAGACACCCCTCAAACTCTCCTTGTTTGGTCTGGTCTCCCTCACTGTGTTTTGTCGATCCTGCATAATTTATGCAAACATTTCAGCCTCTTCAGTTCAGAAATTCACCAGCCCCCACTTTACATCATCTGTCTGCCACTGTTTATGATGTGTGTTTTAATGTGCACAAAGGGGTAGGATGCTTCTTAATGCTGGTATGACGCACCACATGCCGTCATACCATCCTATATATCTTTACGCATATGATACAAAAGTTAGTCTGGCATAAACCTTTCTTCAGTACAGAAATCTAACTTTGCTGTAGTTGATTTGCAGTTGTAATAATTGCCCATATTTGGGTTCCTCCACATAAACTCATGGGGAGATTTCTCATGTCTCCTGTTTGCAGCGGTGCCGCCGCAGGCCCAGTGCAAAAAATGGTAAGGGGGCCTCACCCAATTTTTTGCCCCGGGCCTCACCACACCTTGTGACAGCCCTGGCCGGGCATTTGCTTGCAACTTCACTGGCATGCAAATACGAAAGTTCTGCTTGTGGCGTGTCATGGCCCAGGCAATAAATACATGCCCCTAGAGTCCAGTCACAGTGCTGCTGACTACTGTCGTCGAAGCGAGCACCGAGCATGAGCGAGCAGGCTCACTGAGGCAGCGATGCCGAGCCTCAGGCTGGGCGGGGATGGTCACATCCTATTTGCTTTTTCAGCAGCGACCAGCGAAATTCAAGTGGTTTCAGTCTCACTTACTGCCTGCTGGGCTGTCTGCCAGCACCTGATCAATCCGATTGTGCATTTGAGAATCGATTACTCTGACTGTTTAAAAAAACGAGTTTGCTGCTAACCTTATGGTAGTGTGTCTGTGTGTCAGTGTGTGTGTGGCCCACCAACATAGCAACAAACATTCTACACCATCATCACGCCTTGAATGAAATGGTTCCGTTATTTTCAGAACTTGACTGTTTTCACCTCAGTGGGGTTCCGTTGTGTGTCAGGAATATTGTTGTTGCATCTTAAATCAATTACCTCATTCATTTATTTACTGGATTATTGATAGCTGCCTGCTGCCTTCTGGTGGCATGCTTTGATGTTTGATAGCCTAGATATAATGAAGATATTTGTTTAAGGGCCACAGGGAGAGTATGCATGTTGGTTGCAACTGGGGCCATGAGAGCATAGAATAGGCATCCAGACACACATGCACCCATCACCAACCTGCAAATCTGTACACTTATCCTCCCATCATCTAATAGTACATCGTTAGATTTAAAGCCGATGTGCCTCACCTCGTGCCTGCTTGGAAAGGTGCGGTGGGATGCCAGATGGTGTTGTGTAAGAATCAAGTCTGCTGAAATTATTTTTTTTGTACAGTGAGACATCCCTTTCTATGTGGGGTCTCTTGCTGCATTTATCAAGCATTTCCTCTTCATTGTGGAATGTTCAAATTTATGTTTCCTCAGCTGCATTTACAAACAAATGCTGACCGAGCCAAGGGCAAGGAGAGTAGAATACATGCAAAGAACACAAGGGTCCTCTTGAGGGTGGACAGGCAGAGGCTTTGATTTGCTGCAATAGCTGGCAGTGTAAGATGATAGATACAAGGTGTGTCTGGACATAGAACATTAATGCTGTGAGATTGCCGAGGTCCTTTTGAGAGCTCCATGATAAGGGCTCTATGATAATGGCTGTCAATCTGTGTTATATGCCCTGAGAACCCCAGGCGTAGCCTTGAACAACACTAGCAGCACTAGGAGAGAGAAAATCCAGGGGAGTCTCAGGTTTGGGCGGGGTAGTATGTAGGATGATTCTGAGAAATTGAGTGTATATATATATATTTATATATATATATATTACATATATATTACATGGCCACAGTAGTGGCCATGTAGTTATGGTTAAGTTGCTGCTTCCATAGGAAGAGCACTTTTTGGGCGGCTTATAACTCCACTCCCCCTGGATGAATCCTCACCAAACTTTGCAAAAAAATATTATATGGGCCACTCTGAATTCTTTTGTAAAGTTTGGTGAGAATTCGTCCAGGGGGAGCAGAGTTATAGGGGGGGGGGTCCCAAAACGTCTACAGGTGAAACCGCTGGACGGATTTTGACGAAATCTGCGGCAGGTAAAGGGGCTTGGTCCAGAAAGCGTGCTTTTGTAAATTTTGTTACCATACGTGCAGTACGTTTATTTATAATTATGAAAAAGTAGGTCTGAAATAATTAGTGATATCTATGTTCGCGGTCACACTTCCCTGTTCGGTCGATGAACAAGAAACCGATTGGCTAAGGGGCTGCCGTCATGACCGCGTACACGCAATGTCTCTGCTCATTGGCTGCTGCGAGACGTTTTCTGCGTCAGATGGTTGGATGCGCCCTACATCTTGGATCCGTGGAAAGCAGAGCAACAACCAGCGTACACATGCTTTTTTCATTAACCTATTTTGCTGTGTCACAGAGCATTGGGAAAGGTTCACACAGTAAGAAATGGGTGATCTATGCTTTTGTTCTTAAGCCGTCATGATGTAATTTCTATGGACACCTTGTACATACAGTAAATGTGGGGGATAATAACAATAGCACTTCAGTCCATGTAGTGGGCAGGAAATTTGTAACACTTCAGGCCATGTAGTGGACAGGAAATTTGTAACTGTTGAAAGCACAGGGGTATGGGCAGGCAACATTGAAATTGACAACATGCCGTGAACGCATTATTTTTTCCAATGGCTATTATTATATTGATTAGTACGCCACCATGGGTGGCACATGCAACAGTGGTTGTGGCCAGGGGCTACAGTCTTAAGATATGGGTGATTAATGCACTTGTTCTGGGGGTCGCTCGTCATGATGTAATGTGTATGGACATCTTGTACGCACAGTACACTTATACCTACTTAATGACATATGTGCTATGGCCTCCTTGTACACACAGAAAAGGAGGGGTCCAATAAGGCCAGTATTTGAGCCTGTGCAGTGCAGGGGGGAGTTGTTACATTTGTAAGGACATGTGTGGTGTTAGGGAACATTGAAATTGCCAACATGCTGAAATACATTATTCTTTCTAATGGCTATTATTATATTCAATAGTATGCCGCCATGGGTGGCACATGCTACAGTGGTTGTGGCCAGAGAGTCTTGGATGTATGGCCGTCGCCTGAAGGCCTTACTTACAAGACCGTAGGCCCTGGCCACAACCACCGCCACATGTGCCATTCATGCACACACCCGTAGTGTTGCGTTTTGATTGGCACGTTTTGGGGAGTGCGTGCAGTCTTGGGTGCATGGCCAAAGCCCATGCAACCAAGAACAAAGTGGTAAGTTCTAGACTTGGAAGACATTGCACACCCATTCCATGTAAGATCTACAGACATACAAAAAACCTTGTACATACAGTAAATGTGGGGGGTAATAACGATAGCACTTAAGTCCATGTAGTGGAAGCCTCTGGGCAGAGGCACTGAAGGATACCACACCTATAGAATAACCCCCACTACCACACATCACCGAGGTGGTTGTGGGGACACCCTGCACTCTTGGGTGCATGGCTAAAGCCCATGCACGCAAGACTGAAGTCATAATCAGTGGAGTTACAAGTCAATATGGGTGTGGTGGATTGTGGTCGTTGTGGTGATGCCCTCGTGTCTTCACTTCATGCTGCAGACGATGGTCCAAAAAGTAAATTTATAAGCAGCTACTTTACAAGGACCATGTTTTACATATGCAGCGATGGTTGTGGATAGGAACTGTACTCCTTGAAACTTGGTTGTAAGGCGTAGGTGGTAGGTTACTCACCGCAGATGAAAGGGCAGCCTACAGGAACTGCAGCATATTAGTACCTTAGATTAGATGAGTAGATTCCCATGTGTAGAAAATGACTGCCAATATACTCCTTACTTTGTTCAGAATCCATAAACTTTTTTTAAATTGGTTATTGTACTTGGCGGAAGTATCACTTTTTGCATTTCTGTGATGAAATAAAAAGGTGTGTTAGTGTTTGCAGTTCTTCCAAATTTACCACATTGCATAATAGACAGTTAACTTTTTTTTAGACCCTCATATTTAGTTTACAAACCAGTGTACTGTGCATTGTACTCAGTTTCTGTGTTTGCTTTTCTAATCCTTGGGTCTGGGGAAAAAAATCCTTCAGTTCTTATGGAACTAAGTACTTCATTTTTTCCTTTCAGTAATTTCTTCATTTTTCTTATCAATGTTATGTGTGTTGCCTTCCTGCCTATTTTTAACAACAGTTAGATACCTATAGGCATATTCTACCTTTGCATTTGTTTCCAACGATCTGTGATAATCATTTATTTGTGTCATTCTTCCATCCTGTTGGGTAGTTAGATACCCGTAGGCGTATTCTAACTGTGCATTTGTTCCTACAGATTTGTGATACTCATAACATTTGTGTCGTTGACATATCCTGTTTTCTTTATCTTTCCCATTAATGTTTAATTTGTTGCCTTCCTGCTGATTTTTAACAACAGTTGGATACCTATGGGCGTATTCTGCCTGTGCATTTGTTTCCAACGATCTGTGATAATCATTTATTTGTGTCATTCTTCCATCCTATTGGGTAGTTAGATACCTGTGGGCGTCTTCTAACTGTTTGTAGTCTTTCACATACTTTGTTGACAATTTTGAAGTACACATCATTTCGTAAATTTTGGCTCCAAGAACATTAAATATGGATTTGTTAGGTTAGCTGGCAACCTCTGCTTTAGAGCAATGGTGCTATCATTACATTCAAACCATCCAGAATTCTTTTTAATGTATGCAGTGCAGTGACCTGCATTGGTTGTAGCTCCTGCATGGTGGATTATTCCTACTGTTGTAAAGGTTTTCTTTCTAAGTGACACTTGACCGTGTGTGAATCCGGTCAGTTTACAGTTGTTTTGGTGCCATCTGCATTATACCGTAAAAGCATAAGTATTATGTAGGCACTATGTGATTGTATTAGTAAGGTAGAGCGATTGTCTCAATTGCAAATACTACATAATCTGCCATTGTTTGCATTTTGTACAAGTTGCTGAAATGGAATGCTCTCACAAGTTGGTATGGAAACATACACAAATAGCTCATTTGGGATTTCTTCCTGTATCACTTTGTTACAGAGAGTGCATGTATGTTTCCACATGTACGAAATTTGGAAGATTTCATTTACAGGTATGCTTTTGATTTCCAGTACTAATAGTATGTACCTTAGACATTCTTGTGGATCTTCTTGTGAGTTCATAGTGAATCTCACCATTCCAGCACAGTCGTCCAATTGTTGCCTTACTCCATGAACACTGTATGTGCTGTCAGGATTGCTTGTTGCATTTCTATGCAGCACTAACATTTGCAAACACAATTGGTCTGTGCTGTGCAGGTAAATATTGTTATTGAATTGCAATTGAATAGAATATTTATTGCTATATTTGCATAGCAACTTACCCCACTTTCATTTGTAAATTTGAATGGGCCAGCAAGTTCTGTATCTGAGTGCATTTTTCAGTTTTTCAGTTGCTTCTTTGTCGACGTGCCTGTTTTACATTCCCTAATAGGTTCTTCTATGTTTGCGGCAATTGACGAAACTTTAGCTTCTTTTCTTTGCAGAATTTGCTGTTACATTCTGTTTCATTTACTTTTATTTTACCACGTTTCACTTTCTCTGGAACAGGGTATTGTTTCAGATGAGAGGTGTGCAGTGAACACGATCTATTGTATTCTAGAATGCAAGGAATATCAGCTTTGACTTTACTTGAATCAAAGTTTATTAGGAATAGACCGTCAAGTGTATTTAAGCGTGATAATGCTACGCAGCTCATGCCTTCCTTAAACACTGTCTTTCCTATATCTATCAATGCTTTCTCTAGGGTAAGACCTTGGGATTTATGAATGGTAATTGCATATGCAAGACTTGGAGAAAATTGCTCTCTCCGTACATACATGTCTTTGAAGAGAAGGAATCGAGCAATTGAGCGCCCTATCCTTTTCACTTCTTAAACTTTATCAAAGTGAATATTTACAAACTGAATGTTGCTATCACGTGGGTATGATTGAAAGCCAACAACTGAGCCCTTGCTCTACGTCAAGGTTATGTTTAAGCATTACTCTACAATTTAATGATTATTTCAATATTTTTTCCAACCCAGCTGTGATGGAGATTGAATTTTCTAAACTATTTAGTCTTGTTGTGGCTTGCTCACACATGGGTACTGTCAAACCATGTACGTCTAGTTTGTCTGTGGCGCTAATTTCTATTATTGCTTGTATTTCTTTCTATAACATTGTTTCATTGAATTTGAAACAGCTTGCAAGAGCTGGCATTAAGGCCATACAATTGACATTTTTGTGCACTATGTGTTCCATAACATCAGTTGCACGTGCATTATCGCCATAAAGTGCATGTATATGCCGCTTTTCCAATACAGCTTGTGCTTCTTGCGATAATACACCAACTCTAATATTTTTTAAGATTTTGGCATAAGTGAGAGCTGCAGATTGCTGCATGTTCTCAGTTATTTCTCTGTATTGGAAATGTTGCCAAAGGTTAACATTACCTATGCTACCAACAGTTTTCCGGCAGAGTTTGTGGCCTAAGGTTTTAAAAATCGGTTCACCTTTCACTGGTGTCAATTTTAGAAGATCTCTGAAAACGATAATGTGTGTCCCTGCAAAGAGTTCTTCGTTATTACTTTTAAGTACTTCTTGCAATCTGAGATGAATCAAAGCTGACATTAGATTGGAGACCATGCTCACTTCATCTATTAGTAGCATTTTCATTTGTTTCAATACTCTACTAATTCCATTGCAGCTTCTGCAGAAAGTTTCTAGTGGTCTAATTTATTTTGATGCTCTACAAGGAAGCATTAGTAATCAGTAAAGTCACACCGCCTATGTTGTAGGCAGCTAAGCCTGCGGGGGCTGTTACAACAACTGACAGTTTGTTGTTTGTCAATTGTTGAAGGAATTTGCTGATAATTTTTATTAAGAATGTTTTCCCTGATCCAGCTTCACCACTGATGTACAGCAGTATAGGTTTGTAATTTTGGCAGGTACATTCTTTATTTTCGTGTTGTACACCATGTACAATTAGTTTTGATACGTCTTCAAAAATGGTGCGCTGATCGTTGTTAAGTTTTGCTTGTTGTACAGTTAAGTCTTCTGTATCTTCTTGATACTGATACATGGTGTTTTCTACTTCTGCCATAACAACTTCAGCCTCATTTGCTATTAGTGGTTGTCCTTATGGTTCTTGACTTCCTGTTACAGAAGGCTGACTACTGTTGGAAGAGTCTTTATCTAGTTGGGCCTGAATTTCTTCTTCCTGTTGCTGCTCATTGTGCAACATTGTTTTGTAGTGTGTAAAGTTCACATCAGTGATAGTGCTTTCATTTGCTCTGAAAGCATCTTCATAGCACTCATAATTATCTAGTATGTCTTCCTCTCTTCTCCATGGTTTGAAAAGTTGTAACAGAGACATGTAATATAGTTCTTTCTGTTGAGGAGTTTTTAATGACAATTTCACATGATTAATTAAGCTTTGTTTGTTAAGTTTCACTAAGCTCTCTTCACAATCGGTCACTCTATATCTACGTTTGCTTTCATCGGGTTTTACATTATTTTTGTATGCATAGTTGTGAGCTATGTGGTATAGACACATGCTTTCCAGATTGGTACTCCTGTTCGGATAGTATGTGTCCAGTACATTGTTTTTTAGAATGTCTTGGCTGTTTGGATTATTTCTGGCAATTGTTTCTATGTCCTCATATGATTTTAGCACTCTTTTTCTAGATTTTGCAGGACCAAGACTGAGCCATACTATGTTGGCTGATTTTCCATACAAAGCAGTGCCGGTTAAACGAGCTGCTGCTTCATAGGCCCCACATTCTCTGAGAGAGCATTTTTATGCCTAGGCTGTACAATTTCTGTGATAATGTTTTGTCTGATGCTAGGTCATCCCAGAGGTCTTGAAGCTCTGTTTTTTCTGCTTTTGTTAAGTAGGCTGTAACATATCGTGCAACAGCAGTTGAATTGTCTGCAATGTACTGCACATCTATGTTTGCATTCCATAATAGGGCAACAATTGCATTGTAATCATTGATATATTTTTATTCTTCCCTTCTTTTATGTAATACGTGTTTTTAGGTGATTTACCTTTAACACTATGTCGAACTGAAGACATGAAGTTGTTTACTTCACCTGTTTCTGTAACTGGTCTAGGGAAACCAAAGCGGCATTTGGTGTAGTATTTATCTTTGTTTTTGTATTTACGGTGACAATATTTCCCACATTTGTGTCTTTGAAATTGTAAAATCTGCCCATGCTGCTCACTATGTGTCTGTTGTGAAGGGATTTCACATGTGACATATTTTTGGATAAACTGCAAAACAGTACTATCACTGTCATGCCCAAATTTCAGTGCACCTTTGATCCATAACAGAATGTGAATATGTGGTGCTCGTCTCGCTTGATATTCTTTTCTCCAAAAGAAGTGTTGCACTTCTCCAAGGGGAGGAACAGTTTTATTGCAAATAAAGTGTAGCATTGCAATGAAATGATGATGGAAATATCTTGAGACATTAACTGGATCTGGAGAGCAAAGTTCTCCAGGTGTTAATATATCTATGTTGCTTTTGTTGCTGTTTGCTATGCGTAGGAACTCATGTAAATCTTCCCATGCATATTCTGCACAACTTAGCGTAACAAACCAAGTTGGTGGTCCAAGGTTTCTGATCATGCAACGCACGTCTCCGTGCCGTCTGAACCAGTATTCCTTTGTACCATGCATGTTTGCAAACAAATTTGTTATACTTGATTGTAAAACCTCATCTTTTTCGTGTACTTTTTGTATTAACTGCGTAGCTGACATATTTTGAAAGTGCGTTCCAGATTTAAGAATGTGTGCAACTCCATAACATAGTGTTGCTAATTCACTTTCATAGAGTAGGTGGAATATGTATCCCACATTTTGTCTAAATCTGGGATCTTGCGAATACATTCGTAATGAGCGGTATTCTGATGCCCCAATCTGAGTGGGTCTATCATCGTATCTTCCACCTTTGCCAGTAGGAAATAGCAGTGGAAAAGCATGTGCTTCTATACTTTTTTCCTAAATACTCATTGGTGACCCTTTGGTTTGTCGCATTCGGTAAGTTTCTAGTGCATCATCCATGCTTTCATTGGAATGCATAATGTAATGGTCCAAAAGAGTGGATACTGTAGCTGGATCCAGATGTTCGAATTGTCCAGTTTCTGATGGCTCTTGAATTATTTCAGTTGTTTGCCTTAAGATTTCATCAATATCTATTTCCTTGTAGTACTCATTGTCATTTAGATATTGCAATGCTTGTCTAACTTTGTGTAAGTCCACTAATTGTTGCCAATTTTTTGTCCTTTGTTGGTACTCCATTTACCAAGACTATTAAAGAATGCTCTATTGAACGTACCACTCCTAGAGTGTGCACATTTTCCGTTAGATCTAATGGCAAGTAAACTACTTTGCCACAAATTCCTTTCACCAATTCAGATGAAGATAAATTTGCTGTTTTTGGATGAAGGCATATAATTGCTTGAAATGGGTAAACTGTTTGAATTATTATGCTCTCATACAAATTGAGCTGTTGCAGGATTTTTGGTAATGGAAACAATTCCAAATTATTTGTATTTGCACGTGAAGGAGTGTGGTTGTTGTCTAATTTTGCAGTACAGTAACTGCAACATATTAGGCGTTCAGTTATTTCATATTTGCTTTCAGCTAAAAGGTACAAAGCTAATTCAAACCATTTAGAGTCTTCATTGTTCTCTATTTTGTATGCTATGTGCACATTTTTTGTGTTCCTTTTGTAACACGCTCTGCAGCAACATACACACACATGGTTTGGTACTTCAGCCGATGACCTTTTACATTTTAGTATTTCTTTTCTGTATGTGTGTAATAGAAGGTTCCTATGTGCAGAATTGTCACTACTATGTTCTAAAACTGTTGAATTTTCTACTGTGGGATGTATTTACCCATGCATCCAAGCCCTACCTCAAAACTGTGCAGTACTGACATGAAAACATCATGATGGCCAGAGCTTCCCAGAAAATGCACAGGGAAATGCATGAAGAATAGGCTGCCACTCATTTTTGCCGATGTTATGGGCACAGAAGGAAACTGCCTAAAACCACCATTGGACTACCCACACAGTAGTCTGAAACCATTGGGAGTGGCAATGCTGATTGCCAAAAGCAAACCCATAACTGTTGGGAATTCATTTTCTTAAATCCCAAAAAGGGGTGCAGTACCAGTACTCACCACTATCAGAAAGCCGGCGTTTTAAAACCACCAGATTTTACTTTTTTGTAGAAAACTGAATAAATGAACCCAAAACAGGCCAAAGAAAGACTTACTGAGAGGTGGATACAATGTAAAGTTATATTCTGAAGTGACTTGAAGGTTTATAACAAGACTGGCTGAGCTGTGGATTTCAGCAGTTTTAAGTAAATTTGGACTGAAAGACACTAAAAAAATCTCAAGAGAAATGAGTGACCTACTTTTGAGTGTCACATAGGTTGCAATTGTTTAAATGTCATAGTTTTAAACTTAGAATCAGCATTCTAGCTGCATATGTGAAATTGTTAGTTTATTTGAATGCAGAAACTGGGGAACAGAAATGACATGTAGCTAAAAACTGGCTTAAAGAGATTCCAATTTGCCTGGCAACTACCCCCATCAGGAGTGAAACTTGAGTCACAGCTGTGTTCCCAGGCCTAGCTGCCCTTTTGCTGCTCACACCAAAAGGGATATGACACTTCCCTGATTGAATTACCTGGGCTCTGCAGGAAATTGAACAAAGCCCTGTCTTGACTCAGGCAAATGTTTTATGGCTGGAGTCGTAAATGGAGATTTCTCCTGGAAGCACAGGGGAGGGGCACTGCCTGTGAGAGCAAACTGGCTTGGCAGAACTGGAAAAACCAGAAATTCAACCTTTCATTCCACATTGCATCCATTTGAAACCATAAAAGTATTGTTGCTATCTTATCCATTTCATGTCAACTCCTTAGTGATTATAAAGAAGTGTGCTAGTGCCAGATTCTCCGTTGTTAATCTTTATCATATCAGATTAAGTGTGCTATTCAATTATTAATTTATTATAAAGCGTGATATATATATATTGTTTAAATTATCAATTAAACCTTTTAACTTGCAAAACAGAACTACTTCTTGGCTCAGTGGGGTCAGGAGGATTCCAAGAGAGGGGTGTTATATAGGGGTAGTCATCCAGAACGCATGAACTGGACATAAAGATATATCAATAAGGGTTTTCATTCAGTATTCTAGACTAGGCGTTGACTTGGCTGTAGTGCTGAATTGAATCCTCTTACACTACGTGGCTCTCACTTCCAAAATACTTTTTCTGAATACGGTTGATTTCCTCTTGTAAGTATTTGGGTGTACCATGCAGAAGAGTGGTATTTAAATTGCCTAATTCTGAAGCTGGACTTTTTGCATAGTATATTTTATACACTAAATTTCTTACTTTGGAATGATGTACTGATATTCTTTTGATGTCATGGAAGGTACTTTTGCAAATAGGCCCAGAAATGCAGGCTAATGAATGTCCTTTTAGTCCTGTGTCTTTCCGTACTGCACAAATATCCATATTTTGCAGCACTTTCATTTTACTTTTGTCTTTACCTTTTACATATTGATTGAGGAACTGACGTAAAGATTTGAAAGCTTTGTTTGGAATGGCACACATTGATGTGCACGGCCATTTGTATACTGGACGGTGTGGTTCTGCTGAATCAAGAGGTAATTCTGAGTTTTCAGAAGATAGTTTTGTAAGCAGTGTTTCTTGTTCCATGATGGTAGTATTGATTTTATCATACCCTCGTCCACTGCTATGGGTGGCAATTGTGTTTGTTTGATTTTGTTTGTATGCTTCTTCATTAAAATATGGCTCTGTGGTTATTGTGTGACTCTATTCACCACCACAAACATGCAAAAAATTATTTTTGTTCACATTCCGTTTATTGCTGAGTTTCATTTGTAGTTTGGTACTTAGTTTTGTTAGTGCTTTCATCCTATTTAACACTAATATGAACAACTTCCTTTTGAGAAGGATTGCACTGTCCACGAGTGCTTTTAGAATTAACTTTCTACGGTACGTTTTAAGGGGTGAGGATGATTTTGGTCCTCTTC
This sequence comes from Ambystoma mexicanum, assembly GCF_040938575.1. NCBI lineage: Eukaryota > Metazoa > Chordata > Amphibia > Caudata > Ambystomatidae > Ambystoma > Ambystoma mexicanum. Next base: position 577,186,827 of record NC_090931.1, on the reverse strand, counting down.
TTAGTAGATTTTGAAGGACTCTGTGACGAAACATTTTTGCTAAAATACTTTTTTTACTATGGGTTCTTCTTACACTATCAGGATTATTAGGAACATTGTTAGCTGTACTGGCATCCATTTTTTGACAACATTTCTGTGTTTTGTGACACTTTTTGATGGAGGAGGTACAGTTTTGGTAGTTGAGACTTCTTTTATTATGTTACCCAACTGCATTAGCTGGTTTGTACCAAGATTCTCCTCTAACTCTACAACAGGTGGATGCTTACATTGGGCACCTTTATTTGTATTTGCTCTAATTCTGCGTTCCTTTCTACGGAGTTGCTTTTTGGTAGGCATTCTTTGGTGTCTGTTGAGAAAAAAAGTATACTTTGGTCGGTTTGGTGCAGTGTGCATGTGTGCATAAGTGTGATGGGGAAGCTCTTTGGCATGGTGTGTCAACGTACAGTGACCTCTAACTATCATTTGGTAAGGCTATTGTACTGTTTGTATACTACTACAATGTGCTTCAGATGAGAGAACAAAGTGCCCTTCTTGTGACGAGAACCATTATTAATAACTGAAATGCCAAAAACTTGCTACAGTAACTTATTTTCACAATCTAACCTAAGGATTTCCTATGTTATTTCAGTACCAAACACACAGGGATTTGTCAGCCATTCTCCCTGTTATTCTTTGTTCAATAAATGGATATTTGTAGATAGAATGGTTTACAAATGAATGCTTGCTTTGGTGCCCAAAATAAACAAATAACCCACACAGCCTCTTTTAGGAGTAGTTACAATATGAAGGTTGTAGCGTACTTACTTTTTTGTGCAAGATGACCAGGTTTCTTCGGATATGTCGTCTGCAGTGTAGATGCTGTTGATTCTCAGGAGAGTAGTCTTCAATGTGAATTAAAAAAACAATATCAATTACTTTGTGTGTTTGCAGCGGTCATGATACGGCAGACATTACTTGTACTTCTTTCGTCAGAGGTTTGAAGCATACTACTTTCAATATGGTACTTGAAAGACCTTCAAAATAACAACATTTTTTAAGGGTTTGCAAATGCCTTGTTCTTTACAAAGTGTAGTATGCATAGGAGAGAGGTTTGTAAGCAGTAGGGCAAAGTACTAGATGGGCAAACATTTTGTACTTGTTAATGAAAAGCACGATGTCGAAAAATCGGGAGACCCTCCGAAGGACATGTCAGCACTACAATCGGGAGCGCTTACTATTCTCATACGATCACATTGCAAGTAGCATTACTGTAGGCAGTACAGAGCTCTGACATTTTCACATACAAAATTGAGGACTGCCCTAAATTATAGTTCTCAACTCACACGCTTTTGGCGGGTGTCATCCACCTTGTAAAGGGCAGACTCTCCCACCAAGCCTCCTGCACGCCCATTCATTCCAATTGGCGTCTCACCCGCCAAAAACAAAATTGGGTGATTTCACCCGCCTTTAAGACAAAAATGGTTGAGAGCTATGCCTAAAAAGGCATTCTTGCAATGTATGTACAGGTTATGCGGAAGACAGTAAGCGGTTGTGCGATTTGTTAATGACAAATCGGCAATCTTACACTTTAAAAAGGGGAGCGTTGTTAAGTGTTCCCTATGGACATTTACCAGCATTACTTTGTCTATTTTAAATCATAAGGCTTCCACATGTACTCTGATTAAATATACATACCTGTACTCTATACTGATGCATGTGGACATGTATGGAGCTGTACGTAGAAATTCGCAATCCTTGCACAGTAGCTTGTGAAGTAGGTGCTTTGCAGTGGTATGCGATTTCCATTAAGAATCACCGACAGTAATTTGGAAGTGCGCAATGTTGATGATGGAGTTAAAATTAGCGATGTTCTATGTGATTGGTGGATGATTGTGCGCCCGCTTAGTTGTGTCCAATGAGGGACTCGCTTTGGTACCGCTGTATAAAGGCTGGAAGGACTGGGTAAGAGTTACGTGCCACACGTAGGCAACTCTTGTCCGCTGGTAGGGCGTGTCACATACGGGTTTCTACAGCAAATCCTGCATGGAAAGGCGACTGTAGGCATCAGCCAATCAGATGTTCACATTACTCTTTTGTGTCAAAAGACGGTGCGCACACTGAAAATGGCAGAGGTGCAGAGGGTCAGGGTTTTGCTGCTTGGAGACATTTTTGTGCAAGGCTTACAACACTATGCCGAGAGTAGGCATGTGGCACACCATTTCGATGTGCGAGGAGTGGAGGTGGTGTGGAGCGCTGACACTGATGCCAATGCTGCGGCAATTCTGCAAATTTGTAGAGACATGCGTAGCATGAACACTCCTTATGTGGTAATTTTGCACTACGGTTGTCAGATCCTCACTCCTCTTGACAGGCGCAGAAGCAGCACAAACACCTCCCTCCCCATAGATTCTTGGCACCTGGGAAATAGAAACCGCAGGCCTCCGCAACCCTCCGGGGAAAGAGGGTTAGGGTCCGTTGAGTGGATGGGTAGAGGGAGTTCAGGATGACCGGAAAGAGGTTCAGGGAATAACTGTGGATGGGTAAGGGGAAATTAGGGTAACATACTCCTCGACTCCTGTGCCGATCTTGCAGGTGATCGTTTGAAGTGACACCGCCCTCTCACACACATCCTAGTATCACACACTCAGAGACTATTCTTTTGGAAAGGCCTTTGTATTGGAGCCTCTAACCAATAATCACCATATGCTCTGGTGTTGCTTTGGGTTTCACAATGCCTGCCTAATCAATCATGAATGACTCAGCGTTACACCTTCATTCCTGCATAAAGGTAAACCCTCCCAGCATCTTGTCATCTTGTGGTAACTCCCCACCGCTATGCAAATCACAAGTACCCCACATTACCCCATGTGCAGGCAGCAATCAATAACATGCACTCAAAGTGCTAAAACACTTAGCTCTGGCTTCTGCGGGAGTTCGAGGTCCTTTGGGCTTTTCGTGTTGATGGGCTGTGATACGTCTCACCGAATCCGATTCAACAACAGGTTGTGAATAGCAAAACAAAGTCAGTGCACGTGCGTGCGAAAATAGTCGTTCTGTAGGAACGTTCCCTGAAGGGTTTAAGATTGTTAAGTGGTGCGGTTACTTCAACGCCAAGCCTACTCCACCTCAGGGTTATTATTCATGCTCTGCATGCAACAAGCAACAGGTTTTCTCGTGCTTCAAATTAGCCTAAACACTTAAGTCTTGTAGCGCGTAGCGCTTCTCCCTCCAACCGGATGAATCAGCTGTTCTAGATTAAAACGTGTACTTAGCTTTTCATGTACGCGGGGCCGGGGATGTAGCAGGCGGGCAGTGCCCCGCGTAGGCGTGCCTCCTGGAGCTCGGAAAGAACACGTCCTCTCTTGCCGGGGACCAGGATTGCGAGCGGTGCTTCTTGGGCGCGGCTCGCGCATGCGCATTAGCGCACGTGTGGTCCTGTTGCTCCCAGCAGGACCGTGAAGCACACGGCCTGCTGGGAGATGTAGTTTCCGGGCGGTTCTCCATCCTTGGGCCTTCTTCCTGCAAAAAGGATGGAGAACACGCCTGGACAAGCTGTTGGCACAACCAAGGACCTTCCTGCCTCCCCCCAGTCTCCCCACAACACTGCCAATAGCTCCAGCCCTGACAACGGTGCTTGCCATTTGGGATACCTGACTTCACGTACTTTGTTGGCAGATTTGGCAAAGCTGGTTGAAGCACTCATGACCATCTTCCCAACAACGAAATTTATTTTTTCTGCTTTACTCCCGAGAGTACAATGGAACAACACTTCTGTTTTCTGTCCAGATCAAAGGATCGGCAGGGGTATCATCAATCGCAGCATGCGTGCATTCATGCTACGAGTTGGTATGTTTTTTTGCAGCCACAAAAACATTGCTCCAAGGAGCAAGGAGATGGTGTTGCACTATCTTCTTTGGGAAATGCGATGTTCTTTTTGAACGTAAGGCTTGCTTTAGAGAAGGTTCTGTAATGTTTGCAAGAGTAAAGCAAGGACAAAAAATACAAAAAAATACCAGATGTCTGTACGATATCTGGCCAAAAATAAAAAAAAGGCTCTTTTCAGAGCCTACCTTAAAGGGGAAAAAGGGGAATAGTACTTTAATGTACCATCGTCACTCTCTGATCCTGTACATGTCCGCGAACATGGCGGTAGTTAGCAGCCAGCACATATCACCACTGGGGATTCAAGGGTGCAGCCGCATGTAAATGAGAATAAGCGGAGCTAGAGATTGGTCCATAAAGTTCAGTAGGTGTGTTCTGACCGACGTACTTTAGTAAAACCGTCTTCTTCCTCGCAGGACACCACACAGCCATGGCTATCCATGCTCGAAAACAGATTATCTGGATTGTGGGAGACTCATGGATACACTGGTTTAAGGTGCATGCAGAAAGCTGCAGTTTATCTGCAAATCTCGGATTTCCACATCCGGAAGTGCACTGGTATGGCGTGCGTGGCATGAGATGGCTGGCCTTGGTACCTCTTTGTGTTACTTTACAGACAGAGCGTCCTCCAGATATACTGATCATTCATTGTGGAGGAAACAGTTTAGGCCATGTAGCTGGAATTTCTTTGCAATTTGCCATGAAGGAAGGACTTGCTAAACTCATGGACATGTTTGCAAATTGTCAAATACTTTTTTCCCGTATTGCCCAAAGACAAATATGGCTGCGTTCTTCTGCATTTGGTCCACAAATGGAGAAAGCGAGACGCAATGTGAATAAGGCTGTGTGTGGCTTTTTAAGAGATGTTGGCATGTCCTCTTTCCACAATGAAAACATTTTGTTTCGTAGCAGTTTCATTTTCATGCAGAGATGGAGTCCACCTCACATATGCTGGCAATCAGAAGTTTCTTCACAATTTACAAAATGCATTGCACGCTCTTTTGCAATCACACTAACCTATCTGACAATCCGTTTTCCCCAATCCACTGTTTTTGACCCACACAACACACCACCAAAAGGCTCTTTTCAGAGCCGCCACTTACTCCCAACGTACACTTTATTGCATTTTCTCTGCTTGCACCCTCCCTTTTTCCCTCTGACAGTCCGCAAACCTTTGCTGAACTCTGCAGGGGTCTACGGCCTTCACTTCATAGTTCTATTGTTATACTGAGAAAGGCGGCTCTGAAAAGAGCCTTTTCTGTCATTTTTGTTGTTTCTTATGTTTATTGATTAACAGCACTCGACACACTAGGAGAAGAGGTGAAAGGAGGGTAAGGAATGGACACCAGCCACGGGAATAAGAAAGGGCAACTGAACAGACAAATATTAAGGGTGAGCTTCATTTAGGTAAGGAGCAGATCTTCTGGTGCTCGGTGACTGCAGCCTCAAAAGCACTTAGAAAATTCTCCCCCCTGCAGAGTACTGCGTCACAATACGTGCACACTACTGTCACCTTTCAAAGGTAAGGGTCCACAGCATTGCGAATGGCTTGTGAAGCAGCTAGAGGGAGGCACTCCCCCACAGGAGTGTCTCTTGAGGTGGGAGGATCGGATACCGAGGATGCTGCAGAGGAACTCAAACGACTACGCTCTTCACATGCACCTTGCGAATGTCCGCAGTATGGAACGAAGTGAGGTGTCGCTTCTGGTTGTCGTACCAAAACTGTATTCTCCAAATCTCTGGCGACTCAACACCACATTGCACTGGTTACACTTCACCAGGTTCGCACGTGCTTTTGGTACGTTCCCATAAATGGAAAACAACCGCCACACCCACGACTCCTGCCGAGTGCTCCTAGTACGGAGTTCTTTCACTTCATTTTTTTCCTCCTCTTGTTCCTCAATCTCTACATCCTCACCCATAGATCTCTCTGCAGGCCATTGTTGAGGTGGGGTTGGTGGCGGGTTTGGGGGTGGTGCAGAGGCTAATAACCCAACAGCAGCCATGCAAGCCATACCGATTAGTTACCTTTTGGTCACTACAGCAGTAAAGGCAACACAGCTCAATCTGCAATAGCTAGAAGGACAATGAAGATACGCTCAGGGTGTGGCCTTTTATAGGGATGCAGGGGTGTGCCTCGTGACCGTCTCCATCCCTACAAAGCGGTACACACATTTTACACAGCAACTCCTAAGGTGGCCAATTGTTTGGGATGGGTGAAATTACATTTTTACACTCTACAATACTTTGCCTTGTGTCTACAAGTTCATTTTTATTGTTGCGGAAGCACACCAACCGCGGAAACTAGTCCCCACGCTCAGCGTAGGTGCGGTCACAAGATGACGTCCTCAACACATCCGCCCCCGTAATGAAAGTCCCCTGGACAGCAAATGCAAAGAATCAAACATATGCATGCGCACAAGTGTCCTGCGGACAGTGTTCGGGTTCTTAAACTACTTCAAAGTGCGACACAAGTGAGACGGACAGTTAGGAACTGGCGCGATGTTCACAATACTTACGTTTGTACTGCGCATGTGCATGCATGCTATGTTCACTGTACAGACAGTTCCAGTGTCCTTAGGACAACTCCATTTTGTTTGCCTACAAACTTGACGGCCACCATGCATGTTCTACAGACGGCACCATTTTGACTGCGCCCAATACGGACCACTATACTGTCCTTCACACACTCCCTTTTTACTCATTTACACCCATTCTGGACATCTTGTGTGTTCTACGAACATGTATTATCTCGTTTCCAAGCAGTACGCCGAGGTAGTATATTCTTTGGACAGCCCTTTCTGTTTATGTATGCACATTTTCAAAAGATGGTGCAGTCACAAATCACATCCGTCTTACTTCACATTAGACAGCACCCACATTCCATTGCTTGTGGATAGGCCGAAGAGGCGCGCTGTTTGCAAACATTTTACGTCTTTTTATAAAGAAAATCTACACACACACACTCTTTCTCTACAACTACTGTACAAAAACATTTCAAACACACACACACATCATTCTAAAGAAATAGCAGGGGAAGCGGATACTGAAACAAATATGGGGGAATTAGGATTCAACACGGGCTGGTTATGAGGAGAAGATTTGTGAGGGGAAGAAGGGATGGATATTTCGTCAAAACGTCTATTTTCCTGTTCACGGTTTGGGGATGGTTCACTAGGGAATGGAGAAACAGGGCAGGTGCAGACGGGGCAATGATAACAAACTTTTCCTCTAACACAGTCCACCACAAACTCCCGTAAACTTTGAAAATTGTCGTTTAATATGTCCATTTTCTGCTCTACCCTTTTTAGCCTGTCTTCTTCTGTCTCGTTTGCTGCCCTTTCTTCTTTTCTTTACTGGTCTGTTAAAAAAATAAATACATAAGTTAAATGCCTCTAAAATATTGGTCACCATTTTGTATATGCAGAGCAATGTGTACCATTATTGTCGCTATCTTCAGACATTTCCCCATGCGGAAAATGCTCCTCCAGCCACTCAAAAGGAGTAGCCATTTCTGAGTCAAAACAACAGAAAGAAATTATTATTTCTGCACCACATTCCACAAAAAAAACATCACCCATATAAAAAAAATGACCTGCACTCACTCTTTTGCTGTAATGTCCCTTTGTTGTACTGCGTCCCTCCACTGTCGTTACAGGCTGCTGGGTTTCTGTGAAGTGATTACGCTGGAGGCATCCTTTCATTTTTATGGCACCCTCCACTTTATTCTACATGGTCATAAAATGTGTTGTTTTCCTTTCCCAGCTTCAGGTTTCCATATTTACTTATTACTAATTATAATATCTTTATGTCCTTCTTCTACGTTGTACATTTTTTATGTAAGACAATAGTACATTTTCAGATCCCCCTGCATCTTTGCCTAATGTTGATCCTGTCCTACCCCGTGCACGAACAGGCGCTCAGTCCATCCCTTTCCAATATCAATAGGGAGGGGGTTCTGTATGTTATATGTTAAATGTATGTCAAGTACGTAGATTACACTACATAGCTCTCAAAATCACATGATTACAATCTATATTCTGCTCAACGACTTCATTTCCACTATGTCATGCTTGAGTTCCACCTTCCAAAAACCTACTCAATTCCCTACAAAATAAACTTTGCTACAGGGACATTACAGTTAAGTTGCCCTAACAAAAACCTGTACACTTCACTAAAAGAAAACTTTCCTCCTCCCCTTTATGCTTCACATTAAAACCAAAAAAAACCTGAAATTCGTCAGTTATGGTAACCTGAGCTCCCAACCCTGACACCGCCCCTGTGCACTGCTAACACTAACACCCAGACCATGAAAGATGTCATCTCAAATGTCAATGATGACATCAATGATGAAATCACTTGTTTAGCCCCTTTCTTTTCCTTCCTTGCCATACATATATATATGTACAAACAGCAAGAAAAGTCACTAAAGAAATGTTATACTTCATAGTGCAACCAAACACCACTGCACATTCCCCCATTATAGTCAGCTAAGCAACCATAACTCGCACCATCCACGTGCATTGCTAAGACTAACACCCAGGACATCAAAGATGACATCACAAATGTCACTACAAATAAATTGACAGATCATTTTACTATGTAGTTTGTGTCTGCAGCAAAGTCCCTGAGGTGTCCCCTGTCCCCCCTCCCCCAGATTTTATGTGTCTCCTACACCCCTGCTGCCACCTGAGCTCGTCATGGATCGGGTCCACTATGGTGGTGATGGTGTCACGGTCAAGCCGGTACAGGGTGTGGATCTGCTCTGGTGTTAGGTTGAAGGGGGTGGCTCTGATGCGAGGGATTGGGGGCTTCCGTGTGGTAATGGTGGCTGCACTGGTGGGGCATGCTGAGCCTGTCTCACCCTCCTTCTCCTCCTGTGTATCCTCTATGGTGGGGGCTGTGGTGGTGGTTGTTGTTGCTGTTGTTGTTGCTGCCTTGCAAGCAGGGCTTCCAGCTCCAGTAATGCTGCTACTATTGGTATCATCTTGGTGTGGGAGGGGGTGTGGTGTGTGTGGGTGTGCTCCTTTTGTGCTGTGCCACACTCCATTGCCTCCACCTGTGCTGATTGTGTACACCTGTGGCTCTTGGAAACACTGCTCAGCGTTATTAACACCTTCTCGGAGAAGCCGGTATTTACTCCATGCCAGTAAGGTACTTTTCGGCCTTCAGTAGGCCGTTATTTGCATGTCCGCATGGCTTGTGATCAGCTCCGGTTTACGGCATGCCGGTAATACCGGCATGTTGTGTGGCGCACACGCACGCCTGGACCGCTATTTACGGCATCGTAAATTACGATGGCGTAAATAGCGGTCTGGTTAGTCAGAATAGCCTGTACCGGTAAGTGAGGCCGGTAATCCTTTACCGGCATCGTTTTTACTTTACCTCCAGCCTCGGAATGACCCCCTAACTCTTAGCTGTAGTAAACTATAGGTTTATGGTGTATGCCGTGTTTCTGAGTCTGAACAGCTAAAACAAAGCCATTTCCTTCATGACAGTATACTATGAAACCCTTTTTGTAATCGGGAAGTCCTAATGTTGGTGCACTAGCTACTCTATTCTTTATCTGAACAAAATCTTCTTCGGCCTCCAGAGACCACTGAAAAGGATTTACGGTGTTCACACATATGGAGGGGTTTGACAATCTCAACATATCCTTGAATCCACTGTCAGTAGTACCTGACCACACATAGAAACGTTCTCATCTGTGTAATTGTATGGGGTTTCAAGATCTTATGTACTGCCCCCTTCTTGGAAGGGGCTATCAGTCGGACCCATTGGGATATATGTCAGGTGTTAAGTAAGGCACTGTCTGTCGACATAACTGTAATTTAGTCTTGGATGCTTTATGTTCTAAGATAGGGCATTCAATAAGAGGTGTGTGTCCTGTTTGCAAGCCTTGTATGATGTATGATGGTGAGGCAACCAACAAATCATCCACATATTGGGCCAGAATCACCCCATCCACCTCCAGGGAACTTTTCATCATCTGTCTTTCTTAAGTTGTTAGGAGAAAAGAATGGGGGATTCAGTGTATACTTGCGACAAATGCATCCAGGTGTACTGCTTTCCTCTGCGCAACAAGCAAATACATATTGCAGCACATAAGTCCACTACTGTGAAGTGTGAAGCATCCGGTAGAATGCAAGACAGTATCATTGCTGAGTTTGATACTGCTGGGAATTAAGGGATGACCACTGCATTCATAGCTCTTAGGTATCAGATGAAATCGTAGGTGGTCTTTCCCTGCTGTTTGACTGATGATATCAGAGTTTTACATCAGCTGACTTAGAAGTGCTTCAATAACCTGGGTAATACCTTGCTCTGCTTCTGGCTAGAGAGGGTACTGAGGAATTGGGGGGAGTTTCTTAATGGGAAACAAGGTAAGTTCCCAATTAAGGAACTCGTGTCCTCTGCACACTTTCCAATGTCTGGAAAACCAGACCAACAATTAGTTTGTATTCTAAACAGTGTTTCTAATAATATCTTTTGAATCCTTTGCATTAAACCAAGCTCAAGAAGGTCAATTATCAAAGAAATCAACATTAAGGCAAAATAGGTCACAAGAACCAAAATTCATATTTATTCTTGATGTTGAAACTGTGGATGGCCCAATGCGTTTCGAGTGGTACAACACTTCATCAGGGGCAAATCAAAAATTCTAAGGAAAGATATGTACAAAATTTACATTAGAGTGATATTTTCCATTAACAACAATTTTGCAAAACAAGTCGTTTCAACAAACTTCAACTGGTATATAGGCTTATTGAATGAGCATAATTAACACTAGATATCCAAAGTTCTGGGTACATTGACGCAAAAAATAACATGTTTTAACTGGACAGCTACCATAATATTTCTATTAGAATAAAAGCAGTAGATCGGTGTCATGGGATTACTTTATAAACTGTGCTGTGCACAAGGTGGTCATGGAATAGATATGACAAGTGTGGACTAAAGAGTAACAGCAGATAGAAGCGGCTCTAACCTTGTGAATATAGTAAAATATCTTCAAGCGAAGAGGTAGTAGGTCCGGGAAGAGGATCCCAGGTCAACCGACTCATATCTGTAAAAGAGGAGTGAGTATCAGAAGCTAGTAAGAGGGTGCAGGAAGAGAAATCTAAGGCTAAAAAAATAAATAAAAAATAAACTTACAACTGATGGTGATCTATCTGGACACTGAATAATAGTTTTAGCCATGGTATAGTTCCCAAGGTTCTTAGTGGTCCAAGGAGGTGGCTTGAAAAACCCAGATTGTAGCCAATAACTTTTTCAAATGTTCAGCAGGTATCCACTGTCACTAAAAGAAACAACAATGGGAAGAGTGGAAAAAAAGGTACAAATCTTAGCGGGAAAAAATTGGGAAGAGTGTAACTAAAGAGGTGAAGGACTTAGTGGGAAGGAGGTACTGTACAGAGAGGGCTCCTGTGCATATCAAGAATTCCCCTGGGTAGGGAAGATCTTATCTGTTTAACAATAGCGCTGCCAAATGGAGACCAGAGCCCAGAAGGAAAGCCAACGCCATTTGAAACACTGTGCGTGTTTATATTGAGTTCTAAGGCGTGACGTCATCACGCGGATGCGTGTGACGCAGCGTACTCAAATTAGAGTATAATTAGAAGATATGACATAAGCATTATCTGGGGAAGGCATGTCATCATTTAGGGCAAAGCAATAAAACCCAAGTGCATGGAGTATAAAAAACTGGCGCATCTCTTGATTTCTGAGTATTCATCAATACCCCAGAAAATTATAGGCTGATAGCCTTACTAGACGTCGCAGGTAAGATCTTTGCCACAATTCTATTAAAATACCTAACCACTTGGAGTGAAACAACAGGCCATAGAGATCCATGGCAATCCGGTTTTGTAAAGGGGAGGGGGAACCCCCCTGAAAATGTTCATATTAAACCTATTGAAGGCAAGAACAGTGAGAAAAAAGGAATTGAATTATTACATGGCATTCATTAACCTGTCAAAGGCTTTTGACATGGTCAAAAGAAATATTTTATGGACCAAATTAACAAACTGGAAATGTCCCGAAGTGGTGATGGAGAATATTAAAGATCTATATGAAGATACCACAATTAAAGTGAGACTGGATAAAGTAGGCCTGTTGTCAGAGAATATAAGCATTAACATCGGGTTGAAACAAGGATGTCCTTTGGCCCCCGGATTATTTAATCTTTTTATATCTGACGTCGAGGTATCCTTTCTGCTAATGAGATCATTCCCGCCAAAGATAGCAGGGTCATCAGTCGGGAGGCTCTTATATGCAGATGATATTGTCCTGATTGACCAGACCCCATAGGTCTTCAACATCAATTACAAGCTCTCCAAGACTCTGTGGATACAAACAATCTGATAGTTCAATTACAGTAGGCACATAGTCACTGAATTATGGCCTCATGTACACAATCCAAGAGCCCCCTAATTACTGAATTGGAATGTAAAGGATGTGTTGCTTCTGTGGGTCAGGACATGCTTGCCCTAAAACTGAAGGAGGAAGAGTGGGTTTGCCAGCTTGGTAGCCTACTGTAAATGGTCCTGATGTGGAGTGGAATCCGCTTTTTCTTGCTCCTACATTCATGTAACTGATGCAGGAATCTTAGTAAATGAAAGCTGAAACAATGGTGAAAGGTCAGTTTGCTAATTATTGTAGTGGCGCATTGGAGAGCCCTTGGATCAACTGCCATTGGATACCATAGGGCTAGGCAAGTGTTTGCTTTTCTAGTGTTCTTGGTGTAAAGGTAAGATGTCATTAAGTAAGGTGAGAGAATTGGGATTGACCAGAATGTTGCCAATGTCTGAAACTTCAACCTTTGCACGTTCTTTTTTCTGACCTCAGCTTTTTATTGAACTCCGCAATGAAATCACTGAGGGCTCAGGATATGGCTGATTTGCATCCGGGGAAGTGCAATCATCCAATCAGGTCGCTGGCACAGTAGGTGGAGAATATACATTCTCCTCCTGATGTTTCCAGCCACATGAGGCCCTTCCCCGGGTGGCACCATTTATTTTTCTTAATATGGGGAGACAACAGGTAGCTGTTGCCCGTCCACCCCCCGAAAACAACCCAAACCTCTTCCACACTCCCTCCCCACTTACCTGCTGGACAGGAGCTTTGTGCCCTGATCCCAGCGTTCCACCCACTCCCGCCACTTAGTCCCCCCCCTTTTCCCTATGGTGGTGGCCATCTTTTCCCTCAGGAGATTGGGTTAGATAAGAATTAGTGCAGTCCAACTGGTGTGGATCCACCCGTACTACACAAAGTGGTAATGTGACTAAGCAGCCAGGCTTATTTTAAGAGAGGTAATGTGAGATTTAGAGCTATACAATAAAATCAGTAAATGCAAGTATCCAATGAGACAGTTATATAATAAAGCATTCTTTAAAAAGCAGTAATTAGCTGTAACATTACTCCCAAAGTAGGATTCAATTAAAAAAATGTACACTAAAGCAGGTGAGTAATCCATTCATACATTACACATGTCCCAGCACCCGGAGGTGATGTCATTTGAGGTCAGTATAGCATTTATGTAGTATCACCTTTGCAATATTGAATTTTGTTTTAAAAAAAAGGAAAGGTAGAACAGACGGATAGGTTATAAGAACAGTTAGATTTTCCCAAAGGGATGCAGGCAGTCTATTTTCCCAGCATAAAGTGTTCAATATTTAAAACTTGTAACGGTACAAGCACTGCCAAAGCCAATAGGTTCAGAAGGAGGCCTTTAGGGAGCCCTGACAGCCAAAGTCAATGGACAAAGTCGAAGTTCTGGTGTTCTTCTTCTTGGAAATATGTTCTTAAATAGGCAGTGTTCAAAAGGAAAAAAACACAGCAACTCGAGAGGAGTCACCTTTGGGAAGCACCAGCTGTAAAGCCACTGCAGGTAAATTACCTGCATTGGCTTTACAGCTGGTGCTTTCTAAAGTTTCTCCAAGCAGAGAGTGGGAGGTAGATCCTGTTCCTTGGCTGGCTCCCCTCTCTGAAAGGGTCTTCCCCCACTCCCCTGGCAGACTTGACCTGTATTGACTTAAATTCCAGAAACTTCGCAAGACTTTCCTTTTCTCCTCTTCCTTCCCTCTCCCCTGCTAACTCTCCATCTGCCGCTGTGACTGGGAACTGGTCCCTTCAGAGTCATACAGGGGTCAGACCACCCCTCCCCGCAGCATCTTTTGCCAGCACTTGCCTTTGGGCTCCCTTTCCTGGACCAGCCCAACTTCATCCTTCCTGCCCACCGCACTCACCCTCCCTCCCCCTTCCTCCCCTGGCACTTGCCAGATTGGCCTGCCCAGCACTTGCCAGTCCCCACCCTTGGGGGTACCCCACTCCTGCACATCTTCCTCTACTTCCTCCCCCATGCACTTACCACCTTTGTCCTACTCTTGCACAGTAGGATTGTCACAAGGCCTTTATAATCATGTTTGTTGTTCTACTTTTTGATCCCCATGTCCCACCCTCCCGCCATCTTGTCTTGTGGCACCTGGAAACACTTGTGTATAGGCACCATACAAATGTCCAATAACATTTTAAAAATTTAACAAAACAGGACCTTAGTCTTAGAATTTTTTAGCGGTATCTTGTTGAAGGCTCTCAATAGGAGATAGCAACAGACATTTGATAGAAGTGGCTTTGGATGCAACAGCTGATGGGCTCTGTATAAACAGAGATTACTTGCCACACTGTTAATTAACAACAAAGTGGATTAGCCATAACAATTTTAGGAGGTATGTTTCAAACAGTACGTGTGATAGTGCTTACCACTGAGACACTCTGTCTTTCATGGGTGAAACAAATGATGTGTAGGGTAGCTCAGAAACATCTTATTCTCTATTTAATTTGAAAAGATCTAATCCAACTGCAAAGTGAGGTACTGGATGCTGATCCACTCTAGTTCATTTGGATTGATGTCAGGAGAATCAATGTTGAATGGGACTGAGCGATCTAAACACACATGATAGCAACAATGCCAGAATCTACTTCTTCCTTAGGTTGTGAAAAATGGGAATGATCACAGACTCTGGTCACTTGTAGAGGCTGAAATCCATCCTGTACCAAGTCCAAGAGTGTATGCTGTTCTGGAGAGAAGTGCAATTAGTGTGTCACCATTTCTTCCAAAAGCCTAGCCAGCAATGGTAGCTTTCAAATAGGTCGGTAATTAGACAAATCTGGTTGACCTCCAGTGTGGTTTCTTGAGAACAATCTTAGAATTACCCTTTCTTAGAGACATCTGGGGCTGTGCTTTGCTGAGGTAAGGAGTTCTGCAAAAACCACATATGGTTGTACATCAGTTTGATTGTTGCTTGTCCTCAAGAGGCTGCAGCAGGACAAGGTTGCCAGCTTGACCCATTCCAATCTGTAGGTGCTTATCCAGTCCTGTTTTTTTCTTTGCATTCTGTGACTTGTTGTTTGACTTTTCCCTTTATAAAAATCATCCCAAAGTTTAAAAGAAAAAACAGGAATGGATACGCACTTACAGACTGGAATGGGCCATGTTGTCAAACATGCAAGGATATCGGAGGAGGGGACAGAACATTTACTCAAATGTACAGGGGACAGAAGCATGTCAGAGCAGGTTCTGCTGACAGTTCTGCCAGTGAAGGGGCAGGGCATAACTGGGTGAACACTGGGCTGCAACATCTTGATAATAGTCTGTGAAGTTCTTTACATGTTTTGTGAAAAATCAATTATGGACTCACATACTGCAGGGCATGGTAATATTTCAGATCATAGAGCAAATTGATTATAGTAAATTAGTACCTGGCGAGGGGTTGTGGCGGCCACCAAGCTGATGGGGAGGCTCAGAATCCATCTGCCATGAGCCTCCTCACGGCCGGCGGCCACCATCTCCCCTTGCCGGGGAATCAGGTAAGTCTTCTCCCACCCCTCTTACCTTCCTTTCTGTCCATTTCGAGAGCGGATGCGCTGGAAACACTTCAGTCCCCAGCGAGTCTGCACCTGATCTGCGACAGGCCGTCATGCACAGGCAGAAGGGACTACCTGTAGTCCCTTCTCCATTACCATGGTGGCCATTTTGTTTGTTTACTTTTTTCAGTTCAATCCTGTCCTTTGATTATTCTGGTATCCAGTAAAACTAATCCCAGTTTTTGCTTCCATCTATCCCACCTTCCCTCCCTCTCAGTAATTCTCTCCAATCTTTTGCTCCAGAAGAGATCATTTAAATCACGGAGAAGAACCTGGATGTAACTGCCAGGCTTGAGTACATGTCACCTCTCTGATCTTGGAAGACATGGGCCTCTATTTTGCATCAAAATAGGTAGAAGTTATAGGTGGCAGTATGACCCGATCAGACTCGCCAAGATGTATCAAGGGGTCAGCCCATACTGTTGGAGGGGCTGTGGGATGCGGGCTGATTACTGGCACATGTGGTGGGGGTGCACAATGGTTCAGACTTACTGGTCGGAGGTTCTTAGTTGGATTAAGGACCTGGACAATGAAGAAAGGGTACAGCACCCAATGCTCATTCTGTTTGGTCTGATTGAAACAGAGGACAAAGTTATAAAGGCATCCACGATGGTGCTCGGTCTTCTGATGGCTGCACGAGCTTGCCTCACTATGGTATGGAAGAGGCCAAAGCTCCCGAGTAAAACCGAATGGCTTGGGGTTGCCCAAACCCTCTACAGAATGGAACACCTGACTGCCGCCCTACGCGGAGACCTTACGGATGTTGAAAGTGCCTGGTCTGAGTTCAGAGCCAAACACGCCCTGTAAAATCAATGTGTGCAGACTATTGCTGTGATTTCTGTCAATACTAACGATGAACGATGAATTTCGTTATCGCGGCGTCACGGGCCGTGTCATATGTCCTGGTCGAATACTATATTTGTACTCAAAGCTTTTCTTGATGTGGTCTTACTGTTTAATGTCGTTTTTCAATCCCATAGTTAGAAATGTTAAAGAAGGGAGGGGAGGGGGGAGGGAGGGAGCGAGATTGGGTATTACAGATTTTACTTGCAATATTGAGCAATTCTAAGGAACTAATGCGCATTCCATACGGAAACGGTACTCTACTTACAAGCCATTTACAATATCTTATTGATAAACTCTGTATGAAGATGATTGTTGACTTTGCATAAAATCAATAAATTTTGAATTTAAAAAAAAAAAATAGGTAGAAGTCCCTGCCATGTAAGAGCTGATTACCAAACTTGTTTTTTTAAATGTATTTATGAAATGTTCAACTTTTACACAAAGTCCTGAATGTATTGGTCTTGACAACATTGCTTAAATACTTTACAGTAGCTAATAAAAAAAATCAAAAACACGTCATCAAGTCAGATCAAGGGGGGATATTCAGCTCGTTGCAGCACCAAGCAGAACATATGCTATACATGTCTTGGGGCTCATTGCAAAGAAACAGACAAAAGTGCAAAATGGAGTACATCATTCATCTTGCCGATTAATTGGAGTAAGTAATACTTGTAATTCCACCAGCTATCCTTTAGATGAGAGTTGCAGGGGATACATTTGCAGGAAGTGTTGCACCTCATTACAGTAGACCAAGGCCCACAGCCTGACCTTGGAACACAGACTTGTCTCACTTCCCCAGTTTGGGTCAATTAGCTTTTTGGCCAATAACAGTGCTAAACAAGTGCATTTCTGGACAAGTTGGGGACACACGTTGTTGTGCCCTAGAGGGCCTGAGGAGGGGAAAATGAAAATGGGTCCTCTACTACTTTATCTACTGTATCAGAAACTTCCTGCCAAAATGACACAATATGTGCGCACCGCCATACCAGATGCAGAATGTCTGTCCGCTTTGCCAACATTTCTTACTACTGATAGAACTATTTGGGGGGAATGGTGTGCCTGATGGATGCTTACCAAAAACCTTTTAAACTGAAATAATTCACAGTCCCACTATAGATCAGTCAGTCTATTCCCCAGGAGCTCGTTCCACAAAGTCTTTGCATGGCAGGCCCCTGTACCTTCAATCCCACTTCTTCGACATGTTGCACAAGCACAAGACTCATATAGTTTCAGTGTGTCAGGGATGTAGAACATTGAGTTGAAGAAGGAGGTGAAAGTAGCTTTTGCCCTGTTGTACATAAGAACATTTAAAGTAGTCAAGTGACACAAAGTGCCCATCCAGGGATAGGCCACTCAAGACTTTGATCTGCACTTTGTTCAGCGTAGCCCTTCTCAAACATCAGTGGTTCGCCTGGGATTTTAAAATATGGGAAGCAGGCAAGAGTTTCCCCATTCCAGCCAGATTTTCCAACGCTCCCCACACTGCCATCCAGAGGTTGACTTTGCCTTGGGCGTTCCCCTGGTAGGCCCAGCATGTGTGACTTAATGTCCGCCACGCTCCCCTACATTTCAAAATGCGCTTGCTCTATCGCAGGAATAAAACAAACGGAGGAAAATAGGCCCTGGTCAAGAATATGCAACCACTGGATCCTCCTTGTCAAGACTATGCATCCACTGGATCCTCCCAGTCAAGACGCAATACCAGCTATTGCCACTTACTCTGGCGTTTCCTGCCCCAGATACAGTGATCCAAGCAGGCAGTGTACACAGTGGAAACAAACTCTAGATAGCTACAATGGTAGATTTAGCAAATGGTATCTGACCAAACATCTTTATCAATCTAATCCTCCTTGTGATGGACAATGGGAACAAACCCACACCATCGTGTGATAGACCATTTTAAACACAGTAACCCACAAATTCACACTGATCAGAGTGTCCAAGTACTAGTAATTTCAATCCTGTAAACATCTGGGTTCCCAGTGATGACTCTGACATCTGTTGATGTTCTAGTTACTTCTTTATTGAAGTTCCAGTACATCTTTTAATTACATCTTGTCAAGTTCATCAGATCCTAAGACAACTTGCACCGGCATCCTCTCAGGTAGGCTACATGACTTCAACTGCTACATTGAGAACTCTCAACCATACATCAACATTCTGACCCCCAGCATTCCTTGTCCCTCAGTCAACATTCCACTCATAATACACAGATAACATGGAAACCAAATCACCACAAATCCCTAATTATTTAACTCTGGTAGCAGCCCATTTGAATCCCTGTGGCACTGCAGTTAACCCTGCCATGTCACCAATGAGAGGAAATAGCTTTGATATGGACATTTTCATATTCATAGAAAAAAACACACAGTATCATTGACTGGGGTAGACACATGAATGTATCTACTCTTCTTAACCTTGATATTTCTGCCCAGTTTGAAACCCAGTGCTTTTGTAGAATACTGGCGACTCTAGGCCAGAGGTTCACCCAAGGCTTAGTAATCATACCTCACAATTGTGTTGAATATAATGAAAAATAGGTGTGCTCGCCCCACTTCTCGGCAATAGCATTGCAATATAACATTGTGTCTTTCATAATAGTTAAACACTTTTCTGTCCTATACATTACTACCAAGCAATCTCAAGTTCCACGTAAGCAGGCCATATTCATAATACACTGCCCTCACGACAACACAGACTTTTCGCATGCAGACACACTCTGGGCCTCATTAAGAGTATGGAGGCAGCCCTGCCCTTAAAAAGGGCAGGGCTGCCTCCATACTGGGTCCCAGTACTGGATTCCTTCAATGAGGAGCAACCGGGTCATTCCGACATTGGAGGACCCGATAATTCCTCCTTGAAGGAACCCATCCCCATTTCCATTTGAGCCCCCACAGGGCTCAATGGGAATGGGGACGGAGCTAATAACTGTGCCGTTAGTAACGGCCCGTTATTAGCTCCCTGTTCCCCTCGCGGGGAACCCCCTGGTTTTACCAGGCGTCCTTACCGGGTCCCACAAAGGGAACCTCATAATAGGGCGTCCCGTAATGAAGGGTGCTGGTCCTGTACCACACCCTTTATTACTGGAGCGCCTAGGTTATAATGAGGCCCTCTGTCTTGCTATACTGCTGTTCCCTCTAACATCAGTCAGTGCCAATTTGTCAGGGAAAGATATTTAACCTAAGTCGTATTTAAGCAGCAATAGCACCAACAACCCTTTGAACCCTGCCACTGAACACATGTTTTGCAGCCCCTGATTATACTCACTTAAGTCCACGGTGACAATTTTTGTTCAACCTGTAGACGATATGGTATAACAAAAATCACTTTAGTCATCCTACACGCACACATGTGACTATCACCACATATAACATCACTAGAATGCTCACATCGCCATGGCGGGGCAAATTTTAGGAAGTTGAAAAGATGCAGGCACACGTACGTCCTTCTTATTTTATTAAGAGCAGCACGCACCCCCCAATGGCTCTTCCACAGAGAGCTTTCCTTCTGTTTGCTCTTCATTTTCAAAGATGCACATGCCAATGGAAGATGCACATGCCAATGGAAGATGCACATCCACATAGTTCCAATACAGTGTTCTATATTCTTAGTATTCAGAATACAGAATATTTACACATTTTCTACAATTAAAATATGAATGAAGTAAGTGAAATCAAAAAGGGAAACAAAACACAATTAAACTTTAGCAATGTTCTTTTACTGGCAACATACATTTGAAAACAACACTTGAACAGTTATCTACATTTGAATAGTGCCACACTAATCTCTTCTGTACATACATCACATTTGGGAACGATATGTTGAAAGAATAAGCTCCTTTTTCTTTCAACTAAATAATTAGTCATCATGCCCCCTCAGGTATAAAGGTCACTCCCTCCCTGGACGGCCACACCTGTCATCATGCGAGCTGTGTGATGCCACTCTCTTATAGTCATCTCTACTGTTTGGCCCACTACCTTGCCTCCACCTCTCTTCAGCGGACCCTTTGGTCAAACTGTGACAAACCCTATTTCTGTTCTGTACCTTGCCATCTGATGTTTTAACAGCCCCATGCAATCTTTTCAGCAACTTAACTTGTTAAGTTTGATACAGACTATGGGCCTCATTATAACCATGCCGATCTGGTAACAATTGTGCTGGTAAGCCTACCAGCACTGTTGCTATCGGACTAGCATAGTACTACTCAGCGGGCGGGTGCCGTCCTGTCTGCCAGGGTCAGACCTGGCAGGCGGAACGGCACCCGCCGCAGATTTATTTATTATTTATTTATTCACATTTTTAAAGCGCACATCAGCCCTAGGGCATCGTGGGGCTGTTACAGATATACATTGCTGGTTGCACAGGAAGGCTCAGAAATTACATTAACAATTTGCATTTACGGATAATATTAGAGTTACATAGACATTGTAGATTGCAGAGTAATTTAGGGTTAAGCAGGGCTGGGTGTGTGGAGAGGCTGAGGGAGTAGTGTGAGGATATGTGAAGAGTGTGGTTTTGAGGGATTTGCGGAAGGAATAAAGCGAGGGTTCTGCTCTGAGTGCGTTGGGGAGGGCATTACAGAGTTTAGGTGCTATATGGGGGAAGCTGATGCCGTCAGCATTGGCTCTTTTTGTGGAGGGAACGCAGAGTTGGCTAGCATGGTGGCTCCTTTTGGGACGGGCAGAGATGTTCTTGGTTATTGTCTCTGATAGGTAGGATGGGGCGGAGAGATTGATGCATTTATGTGTAAGGGTGAGGATTTTGAAGTTGATCCTCCCCTTGACTGGGAGCCAGTGGGCCTCATGTCTGGCCTGAGATATGTGGTCATTTTTGGGAATGTGTTGAGTGGCTCAGAGCACGTTATTTTGTACTATTTGGAGCCTGTTTATGTTTTTAGTTGAGGTGACTGCCAGAAGGGCATTGCAGTAATCAAGTCTGGCTCCTATTGTGGCTCTGGCGATGGGTAAGCAGTTATGAGTGTTCAGAAAGTGTTTTATGGCAACTATAAGTTTGGTGGTGAGAGCAGAGGTGTACGAGATGGCACTGTGCTGTCTTGTTATACAGAGTGCTGAGTCTAAGTAGACTCCAAGGGTTTTAACTGTGGAGATTGGAATATTATTGTTGTCGATGGTGAAGTGAGTGTATTTGGGGTCGTGTTTGGAGAGTATTTCTTTGGGGCCTAGAATGATAATCTCGGTTTTGCCCTCGTTTAGACAGAGACCACCGATTGCCATTCAGGTTTGTATGGTGGTATATATCTGGAGGAGAGCTTCTACGATCCCCAGTAAGGGGGACAAGGACTTTGGTGGCATCCGCATAGTTCGTGTATGCTAAGCCGAATGCATCCAGCCTGCCAAAGAGAGGTTTGGTGAACAGATTATAGAGGATGGGTGCAGTACATGAGCCCTGGGGGACTCCACAGTTGATGGTGGTGGGAGCTACATTAGCCTGGTCAGAATATACTTTCATTGCACTACCTTCTAGGAAAGAGGTTATCCAGGAGGTGGCTTTGTGAGAAAAATGGGCTGCGTTGGACAGGTGGGAGGTGAGGATGTCATGGTCAACAAGATCAAACGCGGAGGAGAGATCGGGGAGGAGCAGGAGGGCAGGTTTGCTGTTATCCATTATTTTAGTGATTTGGTTATTTAAGTCTAGGAGGGTGGTTTCTGTGCCATGACCTTTGCGGAAGCCTGATTGTGTTCTGCCTAGGATAGCATTGGATTCCAGATACTGCTGGATTTGGTTGCAGGTGGCTTTGTATAAGATTTTGAGGAGGGTGGTGATGGGTCGGTAGTTGTTAGGGTGGGCAGGCTCTAGGCCAGCCTTCTTTTAGGCTTTGGGGTACGATTCCAGTAGAGAATGATGCATTAATAAATGCTATGATGATAGGGACCAGTGAGTCTGCGCATTCTTTGATGATGGTTGGGGGACAGATGTCCCATTTGCATGTATAAGGTTTGATGTGTTTGAGGAGGTCGGTGACCTCCATTTCTGTGACGTCATTGAAGACGAATAGAGGTATTTGAGAGCGTGGATTAAGTAGGGGGTATATGTGAACTGTCCTGATTCGGAAGAACTTTGCGTTGAGCTGTTATTTTATCTTGGAGCATTGTAACTTTGTTGATAAGAGCATCCTGGATGCTGGAACACCAGGCTACGTCTTTGATGATTTCATCCTGGCTGGTGGCAGGGGTGGTGAGTTCTTTGAAGATGGAGAATATTTCCCTAGATTTTGAGTTAGCTTTGGAGATTCTTTGGTTGAATGATTCTGATTTGGCTAGGAAAATAGCTTTTTTATACAAGGAACAGATCTCTTTGAATTCAATTAGCGAGGATTGGTTAGGCAAGGCTTGCCACTTGGCTAGAGCTCTGCGGTTATTGGAGCGTAGTGTGGATAGTTCTTCCATGAACCATAAGTTAGAGTGCAAGATTTTTCTTTTTCTTTTTTGGTTTCTAAGGGAGCTATCGACACAATGGCTTGGGTGAGGACGTGGGTATAGGTGTTGGCCAGGGAGATGGGGTTGTTGTTAAAAGGGGGGTTGAATTCAGGGAAACTGAGCAGAGTTTCACAGGAGCACCAGCACCGTTATTAACGGTGTCAGGGCTTCCGTGGTCCCCATTCCCATTGAGTTTTATGGGACTCAAATGGGAATGGGGACTTACAATTACTGGTGCCTGACTTCCCGGACCAACAGGGCTGTAATGCCCTGGTGTTTCTGGCAAGCCAGGTGCTGGTAAAATGTGCAAGTCTGTTGGCAACATGCTGGTTTTACTGGCACGGTTACCGCCGGACTTATATTCTATATCTCCTACTTCAAACATCCTTCCTTTTGTGGCTTTCCTGATATCAAACCATTCTTTATTTTCTATTTGTTTCTTACCAATGTTATCTCTAACCATTTGGAAATTAATTTAGCTCATACCCGCCCTACCAAACCAGGGGTGCAGGGTACACTCTCATGTTAGGCTTACTCCCTCTGAGGATCTCAAATGGAGAAATTCCAGTTGTAGTATGAGGAGTAAATCTAGATGATACCACAAGCTCATCAGCAGCCTTTTTCCAGTCCTTGCTTCAGCAATAGCACCTCTGATACTGTCCTTGATAACTCTGTTAAATCTCTCTACTGTTCCTTTAGTCTCTGAATAATAAACCAAACTAGTTCTATGCTTTATACCATTTCCCTTTAAGAACTTTTCCATCTCCTCCAAAACCAATTGCATGCCATTATCCTTAATGATCACTGATGGTTATCCTTCTCTTTTGAATATATCATCCAAAAATCTATATTCCCTTGATACTGTACTGGTCCTACAATGTCCAACCCTATATGTTCCCATGGAATCTCAGGGATAGACATGAGGGTCATTGGCTCCACCCTAGTGACATACCCTTTGCCAGATTCCTCACATACATGGTAATCTCTGACTAACCTCTCCACTTGTAGATCCATTACTGTCCACCAGAAATCATGCCTTAATAATTGCTTAGTTGTTGACATACCTTGATGACCCTTATGAGCCCCGGCCAAAACATTTCCTCTTACACTTTTGGGAGGGAACAACTTGTCCCCTCCTCATAAGCATGCAACCTTTACAATGTAATTTATCAAATACCAACCTCACTGCATCAGGAATAGACCCTCTCCTAATTTGATGACTCTTTCACCCACATTCAATGCGTTGCACAGTGTCTCTCAAAACATTGTCTTTTATCATGGTCTCTTGACATTTTTCTTCTTATGCCACATCTTGATTCATCTCCATTTCCAACACTTGATCTTCCTTGTCATCATCATCTACCTCCTGTTCTTCAATCACATTGGTCAACCTAGACAAACAATCTGCCGCCTTATTCTTTATTCAACATCCCATGTGTAATACTGAAGACTGGCAACCCATTTCCTAATCTTGGAGGACACTTTGTCTAGACCCTTAGTGATAAAAATCTCCTTTTAAATGTTTGTGATGTGGCCGATTCATAAACTTCACACCCCACAAGAATGGAATTTATCATAGTCCAATAGTGCAATAATTATTTTTTGCTTTTTTAAAACTCTATGGGTAAACGTAATGATGCATCCCTTCACTCCTTTAAGACAAAACAGCCCCCAATCCATGATTGCTGGCATCAGTAGTCACTATACTTCTCTTGCTTGAATCGTAACTATTCAAAGTTGGTGCCTCACTTAAAGCAGATTTGATATCCCGGAACTCTGCTTCACACATACTGTCCCACTGAAATTGTACACCTGTCTTCATCAGCTTCCTCATACTTACAGACTTAGAAGTTACCCCAGGGATGTACTTGAAATACTACTCAGCCATACCAAGGAATGAAACAACATGTGATTTGTCACAGGGACTAGGATAATTCCAAATGCTATTGCCGAGCTCCACTTTTGGTCTGAAACCCTTCTCTGAGATCCCACGTCCTAGATACTGAATCACAGTACTGTGAAATGTATCGGGAGGATAGCTCAGAGGCAACATGCTCTCCTTGAAAGCATGATATGATATGATACGATATGATATGGCATTTATAAATCACCTGTACACAAGTGTTTGAAGGCGCGAAGAGGCGAGGGAGGGGGAAACAAAGGGAAGACTGTCAGGATTAGCCCAGCACACCACCAACACTCTCTGTCATCTATACTATCTGGCAAAACCTCTCAAAGCATTTCACAACATTCAGTACCCCGTTTCACCCGCAGCTGCCTCAGAACTCACACAGCATTGTTACCATGGTGATTGTGGTGTCCTCTCCAGAAGCGCAACGCTATCGCGTTTCGCAGGGGCGGAGTTAAGCGAGGTTGCGGTCATCCGTTTTAACGTTTCCGGGTTGCCGCACTCGCTGCTTCTAATTTCGAATCAAGGCTAGTGTTTGCCCGAATCTTGCTCTTGTTATTGACCCACCTTGCCCTTCATTTTCCTGTGTAATCCTCCATTGTGAACGACCTCGGCCTGCCTTTTTGACCTGTTTCTGCTTTTCGGATTGCATTACCCTCATTGCTTGTGCTCTGCAGCTTTTTACACACTACTGGTCTGCAATTAGGAGACTCACCTGTGAACTGCTGAAAGATATCAACGTTTCTCCTGATCACCTTGGGTCTGGCTTCCCTTCCCTTACTGCCTAGAGCGAACCTGCACCACCCAAACTCCAAAGCGCCTGGACTATTGACTGTGATTATTGGCGCATAGACCGAAAGGTGTCCTCGTTTTGTTGGGGTAGCACCTTGGACTAGAGACTGTCTATTACCGCTTAGGTGTCCTCATGCCGGCGGGGTTTAGGGCTAGGTTGGGTGGTGTATGAGTTCCTCTTTAGTGTTTTTCCTAAAAACCCATAGTGGTAAAGTCATATCCATCTCACCTCATTGCTCTCTTCTTGATTTGGTATTTATGTAAATCTCTCGCATTCTTTCTGGTGCCTCGTTCTTATTCTGGTTTTTGGAAGATTATTTTGTTTTGATATCAGGTCTTTCCTCTTCTACAGTCAACGGTGTTTGAATACTCCAACTCTTCTACAGTAAACGGTGTCTGAATACTCCAACAGCAGATGCAGTGATCCCATCTTTCGGCTAATTGATTCCTTTGTAGTTTGATTATAAATACAAAGGGATACATTGGTAGAAAGAACTCTACAGCTACACTTCTAGTTATTCTACTGGATTATCACCTCAGGACCAGCAGCCTGATAAAGACAGACAACGATCCTACTAGGCCAGGTGTCATTAAGATCACGCAAGTGCATGGGAAGGGGAAAGGGAAAAGTGCATGGGGGAAGGGAGAGAGGAAAGCGCAGTACAAGGGATAGTAGCATAAATAAGATAGATAAAAACGGCCAGCTGGTGGCAAGTGTAAGGTAAGTGCATACATAGGTGCTGGTAGGGGGACTGTAAGGATACAGAAAACAGTCCCCAGGTGCAGGGGTTGGCAGGGAGGCAGTGCAGGTGGGCAACTGGCAAGCCTGGGACCGATATCAGAAAGGGTGGCCAGGTAATCAGTGCAGTTTCTGTCAGGAAATTCAACAGGGGGAGGGGGAGAGAAAGCAGAAGCAAAGAGGAAGGTTTTGAGGTGCTTCCGGAACCGGAGATGGTTCTCCTTAAGTTTCAGGGAGGCAGGAAGGCTGTTCCAGAGGGAGCCCCATGCCGAAGAGAGAGATCTACCACCAACTTGTTGCTTGGAGAAGCGACTGACCCTGGGGGAGTTGGAGGCGGATGAGCGAAGAGCTAGAGAAGGAAGATATTTAGGAAGAGAGAGTTCAAGGTGTTGTGGCCCCAGAAGGCCTTGTAGACAATGCAGAGGGTTTTGAACTTAATCCTCGCAGCCACTGGGAGCCAGTGCAGAGATTTCAGTCCTGGAGAGATACGATCCCTGTACTTGAGGCCAAGGACAAGTCTTGCAATCCTGTTCTGGATAAGTTGCAGAGGGCGGAGAATAGAGACAGGCAGACTTAGATAGAGGCTGTTACAATAGTCCAGCTTAGAGAGAAGCAGGGCTCTGGAGACAGTGAGCTTCTGGGGGAAGGAGAGGAAAGGAAGAATACCTCTGACGAGGTGCAGCTGGTAGTGTGACTTCTTAGAGACGTCAGAGATGTGAGCAGAGAAGCAGAGTGTGGAGTCGAAGATGACCCCAAGGTTTTTTGCCTTGCAGGTGGGAGCGGGAAGAGGGCCAAGAGAGGCCGGCCAGAGAGCTGCAGGGAAGGAGGGAGTGTGTGTGCCGATGAGTAGAATCTCAGTCTTACTGGCATTAAGGCAGAGGTCATTGGCGGCACACCACTCCTGGATGGCAGACAGACAAACAGAGAGGAGGGAAGGAGAGGAGGAGGCCGAGGGTAGCCTGAAAATGAGCTGGGTATCATCCGCATAGCACTGAAAGTTGGGGCAGAGGGCGGCGATGCAGTGGGAAAGGAGTGCCAGGTATTGGTTGAACAGCCAGGAAGAGAGGTTAGATTACGTAGAGCAACACAAGTTTGATCCCCGGATCTCCGCTTAGAAAACTCTGAGCATTAAGCGTGTGATAAATAACCAATTACAATGCATACTTCTCCTTACTAAGTGCTAAACCATATTTCAGGAAAATATCTAAAACTTAACCATACATCATGCTCTTCCATAGTTGCTTCATGTACCAGCATATCATCCTAGAATCATAAAACATCATGGTATAACTGGTGCATTACTCATTCAAACACTGCAGCAGCAGACACTAAACCAAAAGTCATAGGTTTACATTGGAATAAGCCTTCTGGAGTAATAAATGCAGTGATGTTTCTGGAGTCAGGATGCAATACAACTTGATGGTATGCATACCTTAAGTTTAGTGTATTCATAATCTTAACAAATTTTATTGTGCCCAGCATTTCTGTAATATTTGGTAAAGGATGTCTGTCTGGTATGAAACGATTAACAAATCAGAAATCAATACAAAGTCTTAGTTTTATATTTGGTTTGTGAACAATTACAAGGGGGGGGGACCCATTCAGAAGAGGCAGTCCTCTCTATCACGTGAGAGAAGGACTCAGGCCTCTCTTATAACAGAACTCTCCGAGTGAGATTGAAGTGACACACAGACCATCTTTGTCCGAATACACGCGTTAGTGTTTTCAAAATTCACTCATTGGGATCGTGATTCGCTGAGCATGAAACACGGATGTGTTGGAGTGTAGATGCCCGGGCAATTTTTGCCATACTGTCACACACATTTTTTGCAGACTCATCAACCATTGTATTGAGCTACTGGCCCTGAAGATGAACCGAGGGTCCGAAATGTATTATCATTTTTAGTTTTTTCTTGTGGAGGCTGCACATAGAAGTCCAGAAAAACTGGTGTAAATAGCACAACTGGTGTTTTGTGAAAAACAAAGAGTTGTTTGGCGTATTATTTGGAATTTCAAGATTAATAAAGAACACTGTATACAAGAGGTTTAAGCACCTCACATCTAATGTCTATCTAGTCACTGTTCTAGATTAAGGGTGAGCAAACCCGCACCAACAGTGTTTCGACCTAGGTCCACAGTGTTGGCCTCTACATCACCCCATTCTTCTCCATCTCTTCAAGTTCTTATTTTACGACAAGCCTGAAATATATAGGAACAGACCTGGCCTTCTGCACCACAGGGGTAGAATCAGAATTCATTCTTATCTTGTGCGTGTAACCCTTGAAACATCCTAACTCGTCTCTAAAAATATTGTGACTCCCAACAACACTCAAAACACCACCATTCATGCCACCTACAGCATATACTGCCTTATCTGCATTGGGATGCAATTGTATATTTAATCTCTTCTAGTGAGACCAACTCAGTAGGGAAAAACTTCCTTTATCAGAAACATTGACTTCTCTTTCAACCTGCATATTCTTAAACTGCATCATGGTCCAGAACCAACCCAGTAGGTAAATGCATCTTCCCCCATATGTCACTAGTCTGATATCTACTTTATTAAGATTACATTTCTTGAGCAAACTAGTCTCAAATATGTTCTTCTGCATTAAAGTGAACTTGGCATCTGAATCTATAACCATCTCAAAGTCTTTCCCTTCTATCATTATGGTAGCCATTGGTTTCTCAACATCTGCATTTTCATCTCCATTAATCCCAACACTGTTTATCACATCTTCATCTATGACATAATTACACTCCTCAAGATCATCAAATAACTCATCCACATACTCCAGTTTTCTTCTTGGTCCTGCAACAATTTGTAAAATTACCCCTCTTATTGCAAACACTGTTTCCTCTCTTCTTCATTCCTCTTCATCTTAAATCTGGCTTCTTTCTTTTTAATGGAAGGTTTCTTTTTGTCAGACGTTTTCCCCTGTACAGCCAACACTTCCATCACTTGCACCTCTTCCCTTTTTCTCCATATCAGTCTGTCTTATTTCCAATTCTCTGAAACACTTGTGAGTGTGTTCAACCTCTTTCACAACCCTGAGCACCTCCTCAAGAGGAAGGTTACTTTAAGATCATAAGGCCTCTCAAACTTTACTATCAGTTGTGAGAGGTCAGAAATATGAGGCAGACAACTTGATGAAAATATTTCAGCAAATGCCATTTTATTAAATTAAAAGCTTTGATAAACACCTCACTATCCCTACCCTCAGGAGGATTTCCCTGCCTAAAGTAAGCTAAAGGTAAACACTCAAATAATAGGTTTCTGCCCCTCACACTTGTATATACACCAAAGCAATAAGGAATTATATGGCAGTTGAACAACATCAAACAATATAAATAATATCAGTCTCAACACAATATCTGCTTCTTCTGAAAACCTGGGCGAATTCCCCTTCTCAAGATTCAAAGAGGTCTTTCTTTAAATGTTCAAAAAGGATAAGGAAATCCTGTATCATAACAAAAAGTTCCACTTCAGTTATTTTGCTAATCCATCACGACAACAGAATGTTCCAACTTGAATTCCAAGCATAGTTCACAAAGGTATAATAACACTTTCCTCTTTCTACTTGTTCTCAAGGTCTTGAGATAGCTTCTTGTCATCAACAATGAATACTTTGTAACTTTATTAACTTCAAAGCAAATGTGTTTGTAAGGATGTTTTAGCACCACTTCAACTTCAATACTGCTTTATCAAAACTTTCGTCAATTAGGCAGATTTCAAAACTTCATTAGCTTAAAAACAAATGTTATTGTCAAGATGTGCTGGTATCACTTCAACTTTGTCATAAGCTTTACCCCCCACAGTACTTTATGAGCTTTTACATGGTTCACTCTCATGCCAGCGTTACCACTTCCACAACACTTTGTTCCGGTTTATTCTTGCCAGAACAGAACCATTGGCTACCAATGCTCTTGGTCTGGTATATTCTCCTGGCAGCCAAGACAAATCACTGCATTTCATTGTATGGGTAAACTCTCCTGCCGAACAGATGCAATTGGCACAAAGTTCCAAGATAATACTTCCTTGCCATGCCCAACTAGTACCTCTAAGTACTTCTGTGGTAAGGGTCAACTCCAAATGTTTTAACAATGTCTTCTGCTTCTGCATTACAACATTAGATTTAGAATTCTCTTCAGGGGATTCTCTCAGTAATTTGCACTAGAGTCGTAGGTCAAGGCACATGTCTGTGTTGAGAGTCCGAATTTCAGAGTTGATCCAAGGTTGACAATGGGAACAGAAAGGTGAGAATGTGAAAGCAGGATAGTGTTATTCAAATGGAGTAATAAGTGTATAGGAAAAGTCAGAAAAAGCATGGTCAATGGAGGAGGCATGAATATGGAAGGGAGATGAGAGAAATTGCACAGTGGACATCAGCCAAGGATGAATTTGATCCAGCATCACCTGATGAGTGAAACAGATGGTTGTGAGGTCACTTTTGCACCTCGAAGAGTTTGCCGAATAGAACTGTCATTAGATGCTATTTCTTATTTCTTTTGCATTTATATGTGTGTTCCCATATTGCCTATTCTCCTAATCTGTCCATAAATAACACGTGAAAATCGACTGGGAGCAGGTCAGAGCATGTATCTGAACGCCACAGGTGCATGCCTGATACTTTTCTTTGGTATGAGGGATATTTATTGCCATACCTGGATTCGGGATGTGTGTGATAGACACACAAGGTTCTTTGCCATGAAGTCTGTTACTTGTAGGAATGGAACAAAATGTTGCAAATCACAGGATGCTGGATTAAGAGGCTGGACTGGATGGTTGATTCACACAAGGCTTTGGGACGGATAAGAGTCCTGCTACGTGTGTTTAAATAAGTCATTGTTGGCCAAATAATGCATACAAGATGGGTCCACATAGCTTTGCAAGGAATGTTTGGCCCCACTAATATAGAAATTGCCTTTTTATGTGCAGCTGTCTAAATAGTGATTTTGCATGTGCTCATTCAGAAATGATGATTGTCATGTAGCAGGCATTTTTGTATTACTTTTCTGGGAAAATCACTGATGGGTTTGACATCCCAAGTGGCTAGGTGCCGCATGGCAGGCAGTCTCATGTACCCCATAAACGGTTATGCTCTCGAATTAGTCTCATAAATACCCTCAGCATACCTGCCAAAATATCTACTTTGAATCAGGAATTGATTGTTTAGTTTGGCCTTTTTATTCTATGCCTTGTACTGCCTGATTGCTAGTGGGAACTACTTGGCATTAGCACACACCATTGTGAAATATTTGGTGCCTCAATATGACAGTGTTATACTTTGGGGACGCATCATTGGCCCGAGCATAGGCTACACTTGGGTAATTTCCCAGCAAGTGTCTGTTTAGAGTTAACTCTACATTTACACCTATTCTACTTATAGCCACACTTTCCATGTTGCTGTCATGGTATTCAAATTGTGGGCAACTATGTGTTAGTAATGCCATCTTATGCCAGTTATTGGTCTATGTGATACAACCAAGTAAGTTTGCTACAGAAAGGACTGGTACACAAGGAAATAGGTTCTAACGGGTTCTATACTTGTCGTACACAGACTTTAGAGTTTTTCTTGCATGGCCAATTCTTACACCTCTGTACCTCAGTTACATAAAACCAGTTTAGGTTTTCCTTTCGTTTTTGACGTTGACCAAGTTTCACACTTCTGCTCTTCCAAGTTGACCAGGTTTCAGGATTTAACATATATTTGTCCACACACTGTATTGGTTAGAACACAGTCTTTATATAATTAATATTCAAGGTTATATACACTATCACAATAACTCACTTTGTGCTCAGGAAAATCAACAATGGCAAATATATACAGTTCTAAATTGGTACCACAAATATTATTAGATCTCATTAAAGTGCATCAAAAGTAATGTAAACCTGTCACATCGATCAATAAAAAGGAAACCAGTGATAGAGAGGAAGGAGAGTAAGATGGTTGAAACAATAGGCAGAATACTGGCCCTGTTACCTAGACACAGTTCTGTGTGGAGATCCCCCCACCTGGGCAACCTGTAAAATAAAGCTATATAGCACAAGCCCAGTCCATATATTGATCAATAGTCTTATTCTCTCCTATAATGTTTTTACCCCCCCAATGTACCTGGTGGAGCAGAGTTCTACGAAGAAGCGTCCATGGATCCTTCTTGAGTGACTCCCTTTAAAGCAGGAGTCACGGATCGTCGATGGGCGTCGAAGAAGGTGAACTTGGCGTCAATGGAAAGTTCGGGGATGCCGAGGCCACGGCGTCGATCCAGGCGGTGCTAGTCAGCGACGTCCTGCGAGGATGAGGTGTGCGGGGCACCTCGGCGATTGAGTGTTCAGGACCACAAAGAGTTTCGGAAGAACAGTGGCCCAACAAGGGCGTCGAGTCGTTGAAGTCTTTGTGGCCTCTGGGTGGTGGGAAACCCACCGGCGGATCCTCCTCAGCGCATTGGTCGTCCTCGACTTTCTCCGGCAGGAATAAAGTGGTCGACGGTGCGGACAAGGGGGTCCTTCGATTCAAATGTTCTTAGGCAAAGGAGCGTGCGGCTCCGGTCATCGTCGGCACGGCGTCAAGTGGTCCCCGCGTCTGGGCAACACAACTTCGACGGGCCTCCAGCGGTTACACAAACCTGCGAACCCTGGTCGACGGCAATGGACTTCGATGGCTGCGATGTCCGGGTGCTTCACTTTGTTTTCCTTAGCAGTCTCCGTCTCCGGTCGGCAGCCTTTCGAAGGTCTGGCGTCCAGGGAGCTTTGGTGAAGTTTAGCGGTGCTCGATGGTCCCTCGGTGCACGGGAAGAGGGCGCCTTACCAGGTCCTCTCTTGGATCAGTCTTCGACGAATTCGGCAGCTTTCAGATTGGGTCGAAGCAAATGCAGCTGCAAGTCTTCTTCTTCCAGCTGGGCGTCGAGGATCAGCAGTTCCAGTTACTCTTCAAGTGTAGACACAGCTTCTGAACAATTTCCAGTGGTGAGAGGTCCCCAGATATACTATTCTGCCTCTCATCCACACTGCTGGGTCACACTCAGCAGCCAATCATACAGAAGGGCATTCATGCAGTCAGTCAGCCAATCAGGCATACAGCGCATTCAGGCCACACTCCTGCTCGACTCAGTGTGACGTTAACATTCATCTTGGCCATTTACTTGCTATGCTTTTCAGGAATCTTATTCAAATGGAATCATATTGTCTTGTATGCAGGTATGGTTTTCTCAATGGGCACCTTGCTTCCAGGATTCTCATCAGTATCAGTATTCCCAATGGCACTGCACGGTTTTCACACTCTGGCTCCCAACATATAGGCAATACTGGTGAGGTGGTTGAGGTGGGGATACTTGGCTCCTCCTCTACACTCCCCTCCCCTCTAGGCGATTTATCGACCACTCTCTCATCATCCTTCACATCCAGAGATCCTGGTCTGAAGAAGAATTTCTTCGGGATCCATATCTTTTTAACTCCCTTTAGGCATTCTGCTGATTTGACATGCTCGTCTTTGTTCCAAGTCATGAGCCTGCGCTGTCCACTTGGACTACAGTAGATCCACCTTCCCACATACTTCTTATGGTTATTCGGATACAGGAACTTCATACCCTCAGGTGCATGGATACTAGCCTTCACAAAGTCTCTGATTTCTTCATCTGTCAAGTCTTTGGCCTTCCATCCTGGTTCAACATCGATCATGATCTTCATCTCTATGGCTTTCTTTGCAGTCTTCTTGCATTGTGAGATTATTATCTTGATCACACAGAATATAAGCAATATCATTACTATCAGGGTTCCAAGGAACTTGAAAATGTCTGCCATCCACTGTGGAACCCAAGAGAAAAGCCATCCAAACAAACTATCATCAGCAATGTCTTCTACTTCGTCTATCAACTGGCCATCGAGTTTCATCAGAATGTCTATGGCCTCAGTCAAAGTGACATTCTCGTCGTCATGAGAAGGCATGAACGTGCAACATGATTCTCTGATTTTGGCACAAATACCTCCATCCATAGCTGTAATCAAATCCAGGACGTATCTGTTCTGGGGAGTCATCAGTCGTATTGCTCTCATCTCTTCTCTGATAGCATTGAATCCCTTTATAGTAGTATTGATCGTCTGTAGTAATTCCCATCTGGTAATCTGCAGCCATTTGTTATTTGCTGCAACTTGGATCCTTGGCATAAAGATCATCGTGAACACTGAAGAAGTCTGGCTGAACAATCTGTGTTCATATGGAATGGCATCAAAGGCTTCTATTGACTTGGCTGAGAAATAGTTCTCTTTCTTCATTCTTCTTATCAGTTCCACAGATCTCTTCTTCCTCAGGTGAGCATCTGCTTTCGGGAAACTGTCAAGCTCAAGGTCACTTTTCAGAATTACCAATGCTGGAACATGAACATTCACTATTGAGCAAAGTCCTCCCCAATTTTCTGGCAATTTTATATAGGCTCTGGCTCCCCACACCCAATAGTGATCCATTATGACTGCTGCCCAATTTTCATTCCTGGCACGTCAAAGATTCAACCACAGTTCTGATTCTCTCCAACTCTACTTGTACCATTGTTTCTGAAGCACAGATTTTCACTCTCCAAAGGTACTATCTGTAAGGGTCCTCCTCTATCTTCGACCCAGGTCAGTAGCTTGGCAAATCTTGGCCATAGTGGCTTGCATCCATGCTGTACAATGCCAATAGTCGACTCAGGGTGACCAATTATCACCCAGGCTCTACAGATAACTACTCCTTCCCATGCGTCTGGTGAAAGCACTGATCCCCAGATCTGCATTTGACCTCTGTTTTTCCAATATTCGAACATCTTCTTCAGATTTTCCTGAACTTTCAAGCCTTTTGTTTACTTCCCATCTGATCCCAGCTCCTTTCACTCCAGAATTCTCGTATCTGATCACATAATTCTTGGTATGTTCTCTGCCTCTTGTCTTGTAGTCCTGTACATAATCATCATTATCTAGATCTTTCCATTCAGTTGCCCATTTGAGATAGGCATCTCGGCCCATGAATTGGCCTCTCGTATGGCAAAGTGCTATGTGAGAAAGACAATGTACTTTTTGGACATCTATTTCAATAGCTATGAAGATTTTGGACTTCCCCATACTATAAGGCAGGAGTGCACATGCAAAGCATTCCTCCTTTGAGGTTCTTCTTCCCACTTCCTTCATATGTTGATACCATATATTGTTTCCCAAGTGTGCTGTACTGTCCAGGTAATCATTTAGTTCATGATCATCCTCCCTAGCATTTCTCTTAGGCCTGCTTCTTTTCTTGCAAGCTTCTTTAACCATCTCATGTAATATGTCAGTATAATTCTTCTTTACTGGACCATTTATAGACACAAAGATCTAAAAGCCTTTTCCTATCTCTATGCCATTATTTAGCATTGGTGTATGATGGCCATAGAGAGTCTACTATAATCTCCATACATTACCTCCCTTTATCAGGTAACTCATGTTTAGCCATCATAGGTTCTGGTGATCTTGTGTGTAGCTCTAGAGTAGGAATAATCACATAAGGTTTTGGTTGCCTAGTAGTTGCCACGTCTGTACCTTCCTTCTGTTCAGGAAGATTCACAGGAGTCTTTGCTCCATTTACATCTATGTAATACGATGTGCGCACTGTGAGTGAGAGCAATATTATTATAAACAAAACACAAACATAAATGATGCAGAAAGACGAAAACTTGTAGCATCGTCTTTTAACACATCGTGGATGTCTCTCAGGATCTGACATAATGATATTGCTACTAATGCTGCCCATTTTGCTTTTTTAAGGAAGGAAAACCTGATTTTTATTTAGGACACATTATGCATTCTTTTCAGGAATCTGCTGAGTTGATTCTGTAAATTCCCTCGATCAGCTGACTGCTTACTGGAGAATGAACATGAATTCCCAGTGGATTCCACAGATTGGTCTTTCACCAAACGACATAATGAGTTTCTTCTAGCATGAAACAAGAGTTCTTTCTAGCCAACAATCCTCTGAACTGTCCCTCGAAGGAAAGTTTCACTCCGATCTCAGAGTTCTCTCAGAATATGTATTTACTTGCACTATAATATCTCTCAAAATGTCATTTAATGCTGCATTATTTCTTGGGGCTCTCATGAACATTTGGACATCTGTGTGTCTATTAACAAGCTACGGGCATTCTTCAATCATGTAGTAAAACACTAAACTGACCAGTCTGTGTGCGTTATCAGCTGATATCAGCTGATAGGGGCATTTGCACCATCCCCACTATACTCAGGAAGCTGGAGAACTTGCTCAATGATCGCTGTGAGCAATCTCCTTGCGATCGGCCGATTCGGACCATTCTTAGGATCTTGCAGGAAAACGTGAAGGCTACCAGTTCTCCCCACAAGTGCAGGATATGCATGCAATATAAACAGAAAAACTTCAAATATGATCCTTGAAACACTGTCATTGGCCACCACCATGGACACCTCTAAACTGGAACTCAGTGAGAAATGAATCAGGGTACTGCAACCTCTTCCAATTGTCGAAAAAGAATGCCTCAGTCCAATGAGAACAAACTCCTGTCGCTCAAGA
The DNA here is from genome assembly GCF_040938575.1 of Ambystoma mexicanum. Lineage (NCBI taxonomy): Eukaryota > Metazoa > Chordata > Amphibia > Caudata > Ambystomatidae > Ambystoma > Ambystoma mexicanum. Next base: position 577,149,777 of record NC_090931.1, on the reverse strand, counting down.
TCAAATATCTTCCCTTAACTCCTTTACAAATGACTTAAAAGAGTGTTCAAAACAAGCCACACTCCAAATAACTATTTGTCTTTACTTAACTGCCTCTGTGTCCTTCTTCCTCGTCATAGATCTAGTCTGCACGTGCTGAGGTTCTTCCATGATGCTTGCTTCCTATGGGTGCGAGGGTGAAGGGGTCTCTCCAGCATACATTTTTATGTCACCAAGGAAAGTCCAAGCATGTGTCCCTTGCACTTTGACTGCAGATGGCGTGACGTCCTGAAAGGGCCGTTGAAGCGGGGTTTGTCCCACTTTCTTGTAAAGTTGCGGATTAAGACCACATCTCTAGGGAATAATTTGGGAAGACAAAGATCTTGAAATACACTTGTTGAAGCATCTCCTTCTGTGTTCTGTACTGCCCAACACCGTTTTCACTGGAACTGATATGAAATGACAGAGATACTTGAAGTCATACAAATAAGGTAGTCACATAGCTCCATTCCTAACAGTTCTGAAGTCGGCTGGGCATCACTTCTAACTCTGGAAGGAGGTGTGAGGGATGTCATCATTCACATCCCTGTCACTATCTCATGGGGGTAAGATGGGGTCCGAACCTGGTTAGTTCCTCAATGCATATAATGCCAGTAGTAGGCAATGCAGCCACCCTTTCTTCAAGGTAAGTTTCAACTTGGCTATTCTTTCTTTAAGCAAGCCGTTGAGCCGTTCACAAATACCATTCCCTTGTGGATGATAATCCAAAGAAAACATATGCTTTATACAGGCATATCTGTTCAAATATTTGATTTACAATATGAGGACCATTATCTGATCTTAATACTTCTCATATTCCCCATATGGGAAACACTTCTCACACTAAAATCTTTGCTGCACAGGTGGAGTCGGGATGTGTATACGGACCAGCCTCAAGCCACCATGAAAAAGGACAAACTAATACAATCATGCATCTATATCCATTGCATACTTGCAGCATGTCGACATAGTCAATATGCAAATGCTGAAAGGAGACATTGGGTCTTGGAATAAATCCCCTAACCGTGCGCAGTGTGTGCCCAGCAGGACCCTTTGACATACAATGCAATTCACTACATAGAATGCAACATGTTCTAACAAATTTGGCACAGACCAATCCTCTGAAATAGTAACAGCAAGGTTCTCTCTAGTTGTATGCGTAGGGTAGTGTAGCTGTTACAACGCCACCCTCAATAAGGCTAGAGTTATCACCGGTTTACTAGTGTTGTCTTGTCACCGAAATGCTTCAGAGGGGTTTAAAGAACACCCTCTTCACGTCCACAAATCTTTCTCATCTTGAGATGCTTCTCCCTGGACCTCTATTAATTGTGTCTTTGAAAGATTACTATAACATTCAGACATACTCATCATTACTACCATGCTTTCATTTACATCAGGCATATCAAATGACATAATAATTTCTGAACATGCGCCGGGTTTGGCTTCATCATCTGCTGCTTGATTTCCACGTGAGATAAAGTCTGTCTTTTTATTGTGAGCTGCGCATTTAACTACTGCGATGCCTACTCGGAGCGGTAGTGCCTTAATAAGCCTGTCCAATAAGGCGACATGCTGCACTGGAGTGCCATCCGCTCGGAAGTAGCCCCTCCTTTTCCAATGTGCTAACCCTGCATGCACTGTCGACATCACGCAGGTGGAGTCACTGTACAATGTTACTTCTTGGTCTGCATGATTCTCGAGTGCGACTATCAGCACCACTAACTCTGCAGCCTGTGCTGAATAGTGAGACGGAAGGTCATGCAATCACCAATTTTTGAAACTCCCCATTGGGCGTGTGCTTTACCACAGCAGCACCTGTATATCTCTGTCCATCATTTTGATCGATCCTTGAAGAACCATCAATAAAAGAAATTTCTCCCCCTGTCAAAGCATTTTCTTTTATCCTAGGGATTTCATCATAGAATTCTTCATAGTTCGCACTATCATGTGCATGCTCATCCCCTGCCAGTGGTTCAGCTACAAAAATGGCAGGGTTCACTATTCTGCATCAGGTTATTTTAATCGCCGGATTTGATATGACTAATTTGTAAGCAGAAGCCCTTTGAGACGTCAACGTCCCTTTCAGTTCCTCCAGATTGGCAAACAATGCATGCTCAACCAATAAAGTCATAGAACATCCCATCACTATGCTTGCAGTCTTCTCAATGGCGAATGCAGCAGCTGCCAAAAATAGTTTGCACAGAAAATGACCCCTCATTACTGGGTTTAGAATCCCACTGTAATATGCAAGGAGCTTGTACCCCAATGTGGTTCTCAGCGTGAGGGCTGCTGTCATAACAGTGCATTCCGAATGTGAAAACAAAAAGAATTCCTCTGCATAATTGAGAATCGCTAAGACTGGAGCTGTGCAAATTGCTTTTTTCAATTCATCAAACCCTTCTTCCATTTTCTCTGTCCACACAATTTTCTCTTGTGTTGCCTGTGCTTTCTTTAGAGCCTGTAATAAAGGCCTTATGTATGAACTGTAATCAAAGACCCATGCTTTAACATAGATGCATAGTCCCAAAAATCTTTGCATATGTTTAATCATGTGTAGCTTCTTGGTTTTCAAAATAGCCTCAGCTCTTTCAGGAGTAGCCTTCTTTCCTTCATGAGAAATCAACTGGCCTACATACAACACTTCCTGTTGACAGTACTGTAATTTCGCTTTGTCAGCAAGTGTAATCATCAGCTGAATAGAATTGCGTCTGCAATCTTCCTCCGAGGTGCTGCAAACTAAAATGTCATCTACGTATTGCCACACAACACTTTCTAAGTCAATATTGCTTAAGTCCATCAGGAGGACTCCATTGAAAATTGATGGAGACTCACAGTACCCTTGAGGTAATCTGGCGCTTTTTAACTTAGTCTGTCTGAATGCAAATGACGTTGGATCCTGTGAGCCTATGCGTTATGGGATTGAGAAGAACATATTTTTTAAATAAATCACAGTAAAATATTGTGCCCCAACAGGTATCCTGCTAAAATTGTAGCAGGATTAGGAACTAGAGGGAACTCAGCCTTTACAATCTGGTTAATCGGGCGAAGATCTTGAATTAAACTTCACAACCCTCCCCTTAGATTTTTTGATGGGGTACACTGCAGTATTACATCGTGACTCTGACGTCACTAAGATACCTTGCTCAATCATGGCAGAAGTTTTCTTGGAAATACCCTCATCTGCCTATCGAGACATGGTATACTGTCGTGCTCGAGGTACAATTGCTCCTGGTTTTAATTTAATCTTCACTTCCCTAACCCCCTTCAATAAGCCTACGTCATAGGGGCCTGTGGTCCATAATGAAACTGGCACTTTCACCATGTCCTCATGAAAATCCTCGGGACACTTTTGTGCTATCATCATCTTCTGAGGAACCTCTTGTTTAATTTCTTTTACCCAATAAGTAATACTCATTTCAAACACTACTTCGTCATCAGATGGATGATCTTTAAACAAATCTTCATCAGTGACGTCAGTCAATCTGTAACCTTCCCCAATGGCAATTACTGTACACCATCATCTGCCTTCATTGTCAACTCCATCAAGCATAGGCAATTCTCCTCGTGCTATGGCTGCTTGCAACTCTAAAGGGAACACTCATCCATCTTCCTCAAACATAGGTATCCTTGTCTGAATAAAAACTCATCAGGAATTCTCACAGTTCTACCTACTAGGCCTGATAGCCATGTCAACAGAATGCGTACCCCATAATGAAAAACTTCAGGTTCCAACAGAACTAATTGTATGGTCACTTGTCCTGCAAATGCCATAATAAAATCACTCACGTTTAAGTAACGCATTCCTGCTGTTGAACACACTATGCCTTCATCAGTGAACACAATTGTCATGTTCAGCTTGGTCATTATATCTCGACCCAATATATTAACAGGCGTATGCCTTGAATATAGCAATGGCACCGACATGTCACACTCTCCTATAGAGACTGGTAATTCTTCAGTAAAAGGAACTCTACTTGTAGCTCCTGTGAAACTTTGAGTATTCATGGCATTTCCAGACATTGCAAAAACAAAGAGGTGATGGCTGAAAGGTTTAAACTGAATCTTAACCACTGGCATTGCTCGGGGCAACCCTCCAGACCATCGTTCTTCGCCTGCCAAGCCATTACAGAAGGGGAAAGACCATATGCAAATCAGGCTTGGCCCCACCCCAAAAGGGGCAGTCCAGCCCGAACTGCTAGGTCACATCCCTTTTGCACGAGACCACAAGCATCCCCAAACATGTTTCGCCCTGGTTGGGGCTCATCAGTGAGGAGTAGCTTGGGTCTCTAGGCCCAGCAGGCACGGGACCTACGTCTGGGCATACCCGTCCCACTCGGGGTGACAAAGCAAAAACAAAGAGGTGATGGCTGAAAGATTTAAACTGAATCTTAACCACTGGCATTGCTCAGGGCAAACTTCCAGACCATCGTTCTTCACCTGCCAAGCCATTACAGAAGGAGAAAGACCATATGAAAATCAGGCTTGTAATGGCTTGGCAGGCGAACGGTGGTGTGGAGGGTTGCCCAAAGCAATGCCGGTGGTTAAGATTCATTCTAAACCTTCCAGCCATCACCTCTTTGTTTTTGCATTTCCAGACATTGAACATTTTCCCTCTCGTATACATGAGCGTGTTGCGCCCAAGTCTACTAAAAACAAAAAAGATTTACCTCCTATACTGTCTACCCTTGGTTCCTCATGAGGATACTGTGTCACAAATAGTATTGAACACATCCAGTCTCCCAGTGAACTGTCCTATTGAGGATACAACCTCATTCCTCTACCTGTAAAAGGATTTTACTCCCTCGACAGTGACACCCCCTATTCTAGGAGTCATTAACTGTCCCGTACTTGTGTTTTGCTGTATCTGCATGGTCGAATGCTGTGACTGCCCTTGTGGCAGATTCACTAGTGCCTGTTGTGTTTGCAAACCTTGCTGCATTCTCGGCACTTGTGTCTGTTGCATCGTTTGATTCTGACTAAACACATCTCCATTCTGCTGTGAATACGCAAGCGGGTTTAAAGTCCCCCCTCTGGAAAATTGACCGTTTGGCACAAACCCTTGACTTTAACATACACGAGCAAAATGCCCTGTCATTCCACATGCCCAACATATAGGAGGTGAAAGTCTCCTACCCTGTCCATCCTGCATTTTTTAATTATCATTCTGCATGTCTTGAAATCCACCTTGATTATTCTGGAAACGTTCCTGATTATTCTGCCAGTTCCCTTGATTATTCTGGAAACCTCTTCCTCGAAATCCTCCCCTTCCTCGTGGAGCAAACCCATTATTGCCTTGGTCAAACTGCCTTTGGTTATTCATCTTTAGTATGTTTGCTACTTGCCGTGAATTCAATCCGTCTCCACTTGTCAACATCTTTTTTTTTTTTTTACATTTAGTTTAATTCAAACTTTTGTCACAACAGATTTCTTGTCATTTCATTAAAACAACAACTTCCTTAACAGTTCGCAACATCGACTCCAAAACTTCATTTCCAATATTTGATCACAGTGAACACATGATCTGTTCAACAGGTATAAAGAAATAATTATTTCATTTCGCTTCTTGATTGCTCCAGAATATTGTCCAGGAAGTTTATTACTGAGCATGTCAGATGCACAGAACTTCCGCCTAAAATCCTGAGCCACCATTCGTCCATGTTTTCACCTACTGGGGCAAATTGACTCAGGTGAGTTGACCTTTGGCTCTTTAGTTCAGTACATTCTGTTATTAAATGTTTAAGTGATTCTATACTGACCATACAGAATCTACATACATTGTCATTTGATGTTTCCATATGACGTACGACTAGCATTTGCTTTGTTTTATAAGCATTTAAACGCAATCTTAGAAACCCATTCCAATGGTGACGAGATGGAAATTTTTACAAATATTGAGGCATGTTGTCTAGCCGATTCATTACAAGTCCAAGTTCCAGAGCAGTTGGTAGTTTATTATATTTGGACAAGTTTTGAATCCAAAACCACTGTTTTATTTTCTTTTTTACGTTTTGAGGCTGATCCAACAGCATTGCCATCTGGATATCAGCTGCTTTCAGGACTGCTTCTAACTTTTGCGTCCATTTCTTGAGTAATCCAGTGTACGCAATGGTGTCTCTAGGCGCTAATATTTTGTATGCTGGTTCTGGCTTGGCAATTAACATTTTTCGTAGAATCACAAGGGATTTCCAGACGACCATATAGTTCTTCTAATGCAAGTTTGTGCCTAATTATGATAGTTGATATATATTTAGGTAGTCTTAATACTCGCCACCAGAAAATTCCCTCTAGTTGTGTCCAAATTTTATGATCTAGGTTCCATCCTGTTTCAGCTCCAAAGATGATACCAGGGACTACTTTTTGCATGTAGAACTGCCGAACAGGGATTAGATTGAACTTTCCAAATAAAGTGTGGATTCTCGCTCCTTGTAGGGAGAACGTTTCCATACATTGAAACAGGTACGGTACCCAGCTTGTTTCTCGAATCGACCTGTTTACCACTACTCCCAAATAGCGGATTTCAGCCACTTCCTCAATTACCTCATTATCGATCTTCCATTTAAAATTTCGATTTATTTCTTTATTTTTTCCTTTTGCTGGTCCGAACTTCATGATTTTTGTCTTTTTTACATTAATTTGCAGTTCGTTTTCCTCCATATATTTTTGTAGACCTGATAAAAGTCGCTGTAGCCCTATTTGAGTAGAATCGATCAAAACCAGATCGTCGGCATATGTTGCGCAACAGATTTGATGTCCTTTTATTTTTGGAGGGAAGCATTTTATGTTTGTTAGAACATCGGGGATATCAGCGATGAACAGCTTAAACAAAGCAGCAGCCAATGGGCAGCCCTGTTTTACCCTTTTATTCAGCTCTATCGCTTCTGATAGATCTCCATTTCCATTTATCTCAACACAAATTGATGTATTTGAGTGGAAGGCCTTTATTGGTTGTGGAATATTTTCTGGGCAACCCCAGTTTGTAAGTCTCCTCCATAATAGTTCACAATTTATTGTATCAAAGGCCTGTTGCATGTCCACAAAGGCGAGAAATAGATTTGATTTCTTCTCTAGGACTTCTAGTTTCAACAAATGAATCATTTTCAGGTTGATCTCTGTCCCGACTCCTTTTGTAAAACCTCGACAGTCTGAAATTCCTTTGTTGTTTGCCCACGTTGTTCGTTTTTGTTGGAGGAAAGTGGCCATTACCTTTCCAATAGTGTCAAGAAGGGCAAACGGCGGGTAGTTGGCTGGATCAGCCCGATTGCCCTTCTTGAAAACTGCCACTACAATCGCCTCAGTCCAGGAGGCTGGGTGTGCCTTTTGTTTAGCAATTCTATTGAATAAGATGGCTATAAAAATAGACTATTCATATTTATGCGCTTTTAACATCACATTGGAAATGCCGTCAGGCCCTGCACCTCTGGAGTTTTTCAGCTTGGAGATAGCAATTTGTATATCATCTTCAGTCTGCGATACTTCCCATCGCATTACCTCTGCATTCAGTTTTGTTGTTGTTCCAAGAATACACCTTCAAAATGCTTTTGCCAGTCACCCTCGGAGACCCCATTTGCTAGCATATCCGTTTGATTTGAGCAAACTTGATTTAAAATGGGCCAGATCTCCCTCGAGTTGTTGGATTTAATTAATGATAGCATCATCTCACCACGTTTTTGATCTCTCATACAGGAGAACGTTTTTAGCCAGTTTCGGTATTTTTGTCGAAGTTGTTTGATAGGGGATACGGATTTCACTCCCATATTTCATTTTAACTCTCTTATATCTTTATTGAGCAGTTTCTTCTGATCTTTTACAACTCTACTCCATTCATGCCTATGTATTTTAGAATTTTGTACATTCCGTGATCTGCACATATTTTGATAAGGTAATAGTGCTACATAATTTGTCGAATCGTGTGTTGTATAGGATAAGGATCGAAACTCCTCTGTTAGACCTGTTATTTGTTTCTCTTTCAGGCGTAGCCGATTTCGCCCTTGATTTACTTCCAAGGTTTGTTTACAGGTCTTTACTTCCGATTTCTGGCTTAATGGCCATGTCATTTCCAAGACATCATGGTCGCTGCGTACGGTCTGCACAATTCGTAACTTTATGATCTTATTCCATAGGCTTTTTGATGTCCATATGTAGTCAAGGATCTTTTCATGACCGAAATTTCGCCAGGTGAAATTAGGTGGCATATCGCCAGTTACATGTCCTTTGACCATGCCGCAATCTCTTGCGTCCATTTCATTGTCCCATCGAACTCTCCTTGCAGTTGTTTTCTGTGCTTCCTTAGTTATAGTTAAGATAAGCTTAGTTTCATCATTGAACCATGTTAGGTTCATGTCTCCACATATGATGATCGATAAATCTTGATGTTTCATTTGATTTTTATCAATTATGGTCATTATTGGTGAAAAAAACTTCTCAGTTGTGATCTTCGCTGGATTCCAATACGTGTTAATTAATAACAGGTATTGTGTTTTCATATGTTGTCCATTTGGTTTTTGAATTAGGGTCGCCTGAACAAAGCTATTTGGGTTTTCTTTTTCATATATTTCCCAAGTTGTTCAATTTTTCATCATTGTAATTAAGCCTGAGAAGGGGCGGCGCTGGGCATTTTTCTCTGCTAGATTAAGCAGTGTCAGGTACCCATCACTTACGGGTGGAGTCTGCAACCATGTGTCTTGTAGGCATATTGCAAAATGTTCAGTCAAATCTACTGGGAACTCATCAAATAGGTGTTGGAACCCTCTTGTGTTCCATGATATCAGTGTGGCGAGTCCTTCTTGCTTATGTTTGCCTAGCTAATGCTTTCTCATTCTTGTTTCCGTACTATTTACTTGCAGCGGAAAAAATTGACTCGCTTTTAGCTGTTTCCTTAAAGTGTCTCAGCGCTGTTCGTCTGTTTCTTTTTCTTTTGTGTTCTTATTTTGACCTGTAGGACTTTTCGGTACAGATAGTTCTTCTTCCGAGTTCTCAAATCCCAAAAACAGTAGTTAGTCTTTCGCGGCCATAATGGTCTTTCGTACTGCTTTTGATTTTGTATGCAGTAAAACTTGGTCTGCACGTTCTTCTGAAATGTATTCCACTATGCCAATATCTTGTGTGGTCACCGTCCTTAGTATTGGCACTGAATGCAATAGTCGAGTTACATTGCCTCTATTTAGATTTACATCGTTTTCATCATGGAATATGTTTTCAATCCGTATTTTCCCTTGCAACATTTTTGCTTCAATCGACTTTCGTTTTTCCACAACAAGTAGTTTGTTCTGTGATTGTGCTTGGGTAAGCTTTGGATTTAATGTCACATGGTCCTTTCTCGCAGTGTCTCACTCTGGACTTTCCTTAATTTCAGGTACATTTCTCTGCTTTACTGTAAGTCCCAGATGTCTTTGAGACTCACCTTTTTTTTACGGGTTTTGCCATTGATTGTGATAAAGTTTGCTTTGCGGCTCTTTCGTTTAATTCCTTCATATTTAACTGACTCATTTCATCCATTTCTTGAAATTCTGACATATTGTCATCTCCAAAGTCATCCGAGTATGTCGACAAATCACAGAGGTCCACTGAAGATTTGACTGTTTGAATAGAGTCATTATCTGAGTCCAGTCTCATTCTTTTTTTGGAATTTTTAGTGTTTGATTTGACTGTTACTCCAACAATATTTATAAGATTTTTTTCTTTCTCCGGGTCTTTGTGTTGACCCTGTTTCTCTCTTGTGAAAAGACTTTGTTTGACTGGTGTTGGCAAGTTCCGTATAAACTTTCTCGAACCGCTTGTTTGTTTTTTTACTAAGGCAAGATTTTTCTTTTTTTCTGTTTTTTTTTTTGCAGGGCACTGCTTATCAGCCTTAGGTTGAGAGGTTTGGGTCTCGTTTGCAATGTTTTTTGCTGCACCACCGAAGATTCCGTATGTCAATTTATCTGTGGAACAGTGAGGTTTTTCCGATTGCTTTGCAACATTTTCCAAACAAATTGTCGTAATATTTCTATTTCTAGAGTGAGAGTTTACCTCAGTTTCATTTGTATTAGCAGATGTCATTTCACTGTCACCCACCTGACCCATTTGATTTGATCCTTTTGATGGTTCAGCGTTCTCATGAGATCTAAGACCTTGTGACTCGATAGGTTGTCTCGTTTTAGCTGAGCATTCTTCTCCATCCGATGTTTCAGACGAGCTGCCACCATCACTGCCTACAGCAACCTGTGTTTGCATGTTTTTTTGGAGTACCCGCAGACTTGTGGGTACTGTGGTCATGCTGTTAGCATCTGATCTCACTTGCATTAGACAGCCTAGCAGTACTTCTATTAAGGTATTTTTATCAATGTTATCTTTTCTGATTTGTTCACTTAACTCGACAAAACAGGACGTAGCTTTGGAAACTTCATTTTCACAATATTGTTTGAATGACGCATTTGCACTTTCCATTTTAGTTATTTTTTCATTTAGATGAATAATTTGTGCGCTGTTATTTTGTAATTCCTCGTGGAGTGATTCGTAAAGTTTTACGAATGAATCAATGCCAAGGACGTTGCGGCCAATACATTATTATGAATTCGTATTGTAGCCACGGTTGACAGATTTGATTTAAATGACTGCTCATTTTCCAAATCATTTTGTTGGATGTCTTTGATCCCGCTTGTCAACCCTCTTCCGTCTCGCTTTGGCTCTCCTATAGCCATAAGCGGCATCGGCCCAGGTTCATCTGACAAAATAGCCGGCTCTGGCGTTGAACAGCTTGCCATCGGCTGCAGAATAGTTCTGATTCCCTTTCTTGCCTCTTGATATTGAGTCCTTTTCTCCTTTTGCAAATTTGCAGGATGGGCATACATTTGTTTTCTTAACAATGATTTGTCCGTGTTAGTTTCAAAAGTTGCTAGCTGACCATGTTTTTCCGGACTTATTTGTAAATTTGAGAGGTCTTTGTTCATCGCGTATATTTGAGGAGTTTCAGAGCGTGCATATCTGCCTTTTATCTTACTGGTGGAGGTGAAGCTCTCCGCTAGTTTGCTCTTCCTAGCTTCAAAATCAGCTTTTAAGCGCTCTGTTAATCGAGCCTCACGACCTGCAAAGACAAATCTACTATTGGGTGTGCTGCCATTTGACGCTGCACATTCATTGCTGTTTTTACCATATTGATTTATGCACGAGCTTGATTTTCCTCTCACATGCATTGATACTGTATTTCGCGTGTTTCCATTTCTTTCTTCAAATGATTCCTTGTTTGTTGTTAAGGCATATGTATTGTCGCTTTTTTGTCCAAGCGCTCTGTTAATCGAGCCTCACGACCTGCAAATTCAAATCTACTATTGGGTGTGCTGCCATTTGACACTGCACATTCATTGCTGTTTTTACCATATTGACTTATGCACGAGCTTGATTTTCCTCTCACATGCATTGATACTGTATTTCGCGTGTTTCCATTTCTTTCTTCAAATGATTCCTTCTTTGTTCTTGAGGCATATGTATTGTCGCTTTTTTGTCCAAGGTCTGAAGGATTTTTATTTAAGTTCCTGCCCGCATTCAAGTCTTTGGCTCTTCCTTCAGCGGGCGGGTATGTAAATCTCATTGAATTTGCTTCGCTTTGTGAACACGGGACCTCTAGTTGCAATAGCTCAATGTCTGTTACATCGAATGGAGAGTCAAAGATTGCCATGTTGATTTCAATCTCTTTTCCTCTTTCACCATTGTGTAAAATTTCGTTTGGGTTTAGGCATAGAGCGCTATTGGTATTAGACTTTTCATTTCCTTCAGCGTCATTTGAAACGCCCCCAAGCCCAATCACTCCGTTTATTTGTGCGCCCTCTCTTCCATCTGTGCCTCGCTCATCTCCCGTGTCTACTTCAGCTGCCACACCATTCCCTGTGACACTTGTTAAAGACGTTGAAGACGTATGGAAAGGTGTTTGTGAGAGGTATTTACTTGCCAGTTGCGCTAATGATGGGAAAGCGGGGGGGTCTATCACTCGTTTTTGCACTGTATGATCTGTGTGTGCAACAGCAGCCAGCAGATTTTTTTTGCTTTTGACACAACCAGTTGTATCCCTCCAAATCACACTTACCGGGGTGCAGATTCCCCTCTAAAGACAACGTTTTATCAATCGCCTGTGTAGAGTGCTTTAATTTTGAGCGTGTCAGGGGGCCAGCCTCGGCCATAGTTAACTGCTTACCTGCTACACTGGCAAGGGATTGTGCCGGCTTCACTCCCAGTGAGCTAAGGGAGACACTCCACACGCCAAAGCTGCCAAACAGCTAAACAGCTCCCCACAGCCCTTCTGCCACAGGGCTTACGCTGCTAGGGCGGATCAGGTGTTCTGATGAATCCAGCTGATTGACACGTGACTTGTGCGTCACTGGGGAGGAGGTCCTCATAAGGTTGAAGCGACGGCGTCCTTTTCACCTTTCACTTTTACTAAAGTTCGTGCAGGGTGCAGGGAAGGAATTCAGCTTCTTCTTCTCTGCTTGCTCTCACAATCCAACGGCAATCCAATGAAGTAAAGTAAATGATCCACACTGCCACCACAGCTAAACAGCTCCTCACAGCCCTTCTGTCACAGGGCTTACCACTACTACTACTTGTCAACATCGCTGTCTCAATGGTGCACTTGGATACATTTTTCTGCACTAACTTTGCCTCTTTGCCTTTCCTGATGTCATCTTTTTTGCGATTCTTTTCTTGTAAGAGTCTGCAATAATGCGCAATGGTCAGCTGAATCGGCGCCCATAGTTTTGCTTCCATACCCACTGACATCTTGAGCTGCTTCTGTACTGGGTCTGGCAGCCCTTGGCATAGTATATGGTAGAACACAGGTATAGATTTCCCCCAAGCCTCACATGTCTCCAAAGCCCACTGTTCTTGGAAATTCTGAATGTAAACCAGCGGGTCATCCCTTTCCTGCATCTTTTTCGTCATTATAGCTCCCATATCGGACGTGTCCTGATATAGTACTCTGAGCGCTTTCCAGTTTGGCGCTCTGCAGTTATTGAATGGTGCTCTGTCATGAGCAGTGTTAACCATATTAACACCAACATATCCTGCTCTGGACCAAACTTCATCAGCTCTCTCTCCAATGATGGCAATCAGGAGACCCTTAATGTCCCCTATAGCCAACGTATTTCCTCCTGTAATCTTCTCTAATTCGTGTATCCATTTCCGAGGCCCAGAAGATCGGCAGTTTACACCTTAAATTATCTTTGTCCATCTGGGGCCATGGTATATACTGCGGTCTGGCCCCCCCTTTCTCTAGCAAGGGAAATTGTGAAACCCCAAACCCGTTCCTCGCATCTCCCATCGTCTGCCTGTCCATAGTAGGGACTATGGTTCTGCACTGCCTTCTTCCTGGCAGCGACCTTAATCTGCTCATATAAGGTGGTGACTCCCCCCTCTCACCATGGGGTTGCCCTTTAGGTCAATCTAACCATGTTAATGATTCTGACGCCCGAGGTATAAGTAAGTCTAGATCTGACTATCTTACTTCCTTACCTATTGAAAAACATCCCTCAGGACCATATGCGTCAGCTCTCTCCTCTCCACGGAAGGTGTCTCTGTCTTCGTCTGACATTTCTTGTGCCCAACTTGTATAACTTCTCTCTTCTTCATCTCTGTTTAGAGTCAGCCTATCTAAAAACAACTCTTTGGGCTTAATACTACATGAGGCTCCCTCTGTGTCGTACAGCTGCGTACTCTCGAGTCGATCATTTTTTCACTTTCCCTTTAATTCTTTCCTGGTTTTCATATCATGACAGACTTTATCGATCACTTCCCCAATGGTCCTAGAGTCAAATTCGTCTTCCAGATTTGCTCTAGACAGGCCTGGTAATGACTCGTATTCTGGGAAGAACTCTTCTATGTCCTTCCATGTTACTTCTGGATCAGGATTCCTTATTTCATTCTCTAGGCGATCAAGATCATGTACTCTCTGCCTTCTCTTTAGCTCTGTCATTGTCAAGCTCCCTGCATTTTCTTGCTTCCTCTCTCACCCTGTCTTCCTCTTTTTTCTTTGTATCCCTTCTTTTGTTTGCCCTTCGCATCTCTTCATACATCGCCTTTGTTTTCTTTTATCCCTTAATTTCTGTTTTTCCTCTTCCATTCTCCTTTTTCTAGCATTTCCTGCTCTTCTGGTATCGTGTTTTCTTTGCTCCTATTCTCTTCCCTGCTTCTTTAATTGCTCATTTAGATATAACTGCTCCTGTCTTTGTTTATCTTTCCTTTTTGCCTCTTCTTTTTTCAATCATTCCTCCCATTCTTTATCCTTTTTATCCTGCTCGTCTCGATATTCCCTTTGCCTTACGTCTTCGATGCCTTTAACATCGAGTTTGAGCAAAATCTGACCACCCACCCATTCATTCTGTAGAAGTGTTAACTTGTCAGTTTTATCTCTTTCTCCCTTCCATCTCTTTATTTCTCTTCCTATAGCTAAAGATGTACTTGCTCGATCACTCCTCTCTTCATCACGTTTCTCCTTGTCCCTCGGGACCTTAGAGATCACATCTTTCTCAGTATTTTTCTCTGGGTGCTCGTTGCTGCTTTGCACAGGCGACTCATATACCGGGTTGCTGTACTCCGCTGCTGCCTTAAGCTACCTCAATGGGTATAACTGGGTATAACCCATTGTCTTTCTTACTTTCGCTGTCTATTCCAGGCGGAGCAGGGCAGCAGAGGGCTCCTAATCCCCCTGTTTGCATACTTTGAGAATCCATTCTATAGGAGGTGGCTCATCTCTCTCCTCCTTGTACATTTTCCAGAGCTCTAGGCTCGCTAGTCGCTTGTCTAGCTTTTTTCCCATATACGCTGCATGCAAATACATCGTCATGTGCTGCAGGACTGCCGTCGATAGTGACCCTCCTTGCAGCCATGGCATAATCATTTTTTCTGTAGTTCCCTTAACCCATTCCGCGCTATACTGCCTAGGTTTTGGTGCATGTTTTGGCAATTGCTTTCAGAGGTGCACAAGTGGAGTAACATCTTCAATTTTTGACTCGTCTTTTTTGACTGTCAATACTCGCTTTTGCCACAGATTTAAAAATAAGTTTCAGAAAAACAACACAATATGAGCGTGCACCAATCGTCACAGGCTCCAAACCCTTTGAATCACGTTTTTTACTTTAATCTTGCTAAAAAAACACCATCAACTTAAGTTTAAATAAACAATTAGTTTTTTCAACCTTCCATTTCTTCTTTTTTCATCGATCACTTTCGTCTATTATTTCTTCATCATTACGCAATCACGTAAAACAAACAGACATACAAACATACTCGATCGGTCACATATATTTCTTCTCTCAGTCTTTTTTTTTAAGATCCGTCTTGCCCTGTAAAAAATACTCCTACATAGCTTAAATTGTCCTCTTTAGATTCGTCTTTAAGCAAATCCATTTTCTACCTCTTCCTCTATGGGATTTTAGGTACAATTTCTTCTGTTACGTTCTTTAAAATGCAGGCACAGGGCATACTCTTCTCATGATACCTCTTAATTGCTTGGCGTGTCACAAGTCAATTTCTACTCAATATCTAACAGTTCTTATTCTCAAGTTACGATTACCCCAGCCTCCTCTGTTACTCGTGTTCCCTTTATCTTTTTTCTTCACTTATTGCCCATACATTTTTGCCACCTTGTTCAGTTTTTACTCAACATTTGCATTTTCGTCTTCCGACTCTCTGGATCGTACGCCTCTTTTACCGCCTCTTCAACTTTCTGTTCACTCAGCTTCCTGTAGACGTGGGAGGGGATTCCGTTTGAAAGCAGGGAACCCATCACACCCTGCTTGCAAGACTGACAATTAAATGAAACCATTATCTACGGGGAACTTCACGTCCTTTTAGCCAAATGGCAGAGGTTTTATCGATATTGCCGGGACCCCAAAGTTTACTTATGTCGATGGGTCTTTAACCACCCTCTTCGCTACCACGTGAACTGATAACCAAGCGCTTTAAGATGAGTAGCGATTACCCTGGAGATGGACAGGGATGCAGATTTGTATTCATACATCAATCATTGAAACGACTCAGGTAGTTGGCAAAAAGATAACTGTTTTATTATCAATTATCTAAAACAGATACTACAACGAACATCAATGATAATGCTCGATCCTCTTACTCAACGAGTTTCATAAAAAACTGAGCTTGTATACTAAAAACTCATCATTGACGTTGACCTTCGTAACTACCAACGTCATCCTACGTGGCAAACTACAAAACCCTACGAGTAACGGTGATAGGCTCTCAGTGGACATCTAAGTATACGTTTCATACTAGTCTAACAGAGTGAGAATATGTGATTGGTTACTTACCATCAGGTGGGGCAACTAAGCCCTCCCCTCAAAATGACCACTATGAACGTCACTAAATGTATGACATCCTATTGGCTAGACAACCTATATGACCCTTAATTACGCTGCCCCTACAATTGGTTGGCATCCTAACCTTCGTCAGTACTTTTCCACCTACGTCTAGCAGCACACAGGCTGGCCATCCAGGTGCTGGTGAGCTCATCTTAACCATAGCTTCCCACCAATTAGCATATCTATCCATCATCACCTCAGTGGTATGCTGTCAATTAGGGCTTTGAACTTGTCCTTGGGAGTGTTCTGTGCTCGGTAGAATTTAGGGAGTGAAGGTACGCTCTGCCTTCATGCGTAGGTGTGATCATTGTTAGGGAGAATTCTCACACAAGTGCTAAATTCCCTCTACCTTAGAGCCCTCCAGCTCTTTTGCTATATTTTGGGGCTTTGAACTTTTCATTTTCAATGTGTTTTACTTTTGTGTTCTTTGGCATCATCTTTTTCTGTGTGTCACACAGCACCTTCAGTGCAGTGGCACAGGGGTATCTTTCAGACTCCCCAAGGTGTAAATATCTTCTCTGGGACTGACTACCGTCTCCCAGAGCATGTAAAGTTAAATTGGCTTTACTAGTTTTTTTAAATTTACTAACCCAGCACACACTATCTTCCTATAGAGTGCTGGAGTCAAAACACTCATGTTACAGTAAAATGTTACCTTTTCCTACTTTAAATGGCTGGTGGCAGTGGTTTAGATCAACTATCATGATTTTTCCGACCGCTAACAACGCTAGCTAAAAATCGGTTCAGCCAAGTTTTTCAATATGGCGCCCAAGACCTATCTGTAAAAACAGACTCCGATCATCTTTTTTTGCCATTTATTTTAGGAAAGGTCCTTCTTGTGTTTGTATCTGTGTGCCAAACCAGTTTTGGTCCCTTTGTTCATTGGCCTTTGGTGGGCTTCAGTGCTGAAACCCTCCTCTGGCGCCAGGGTGTCTGGGATGGACAGGATGTAAGGGAGGTGCCCAAAACTCTGGGCTTAGTCTCCTAGGAGACCAGAATGCACTCTGGCGTGATTGGCCAGCCGGCTGTCCGGCAAAGACAGCCACCCTGCTGTGTGAGTGACAGCCAGGCTGGAATGAATGGGGGGAAAACTGTTTAAAAGCATGTGTCTGGGACTTGGAAAGCAGAGTCGACTACTGGAACGAAAGAACCGAAGAGGAGAGGAAGGAAGAGGACTGCTGCAACTCCTGGATGACTGGTGAAGCCCTGCTGCAGGTCCGAATTGCCTGAAACTCCGACGACAGAGAAGTCCTTCAAGGTTAACTTCTTCCCTTGAGTTTGGTGGGAACAACCAACTTGCAAGACACCTGGACAACGTCCTATTCTGGTTGAATTTTCATCAGAGTGCTGTTGAAAACCAGATAGCCAGAGGGAAGGAAACCAGCTTGTGGACTTTAAGGCACTCACACCTTAAACCAACGTCTTGCTACAGCTTTTGAGATCTGCTCAAACTGCCAGGAACAACTGCCTTAGCTACAGCTTTCTTCATTGACAAGGTACTGTGCAAACGTGGTCCAGAAAATCTTTTCGGCCATCGAGAA
The DNA here is from genome assembly GCF_040938575.1 of Ambystoma mexicanum. Classification (NCBI taxonomy): domain Eukaryota; kingdom Metazoa; phylum Chordata; class Amphibia; order Caudata; family Ambystomatidae; genus Ambystoma; species Ambystoma mexicanum. The sequence goes on along the minus strand of NC_090931.1, from coordinate 577,131,881 downwards.
AGTGCGTGAAACTTTCCTCAACTACGAAGACTTGTCCTTCCCTAAACATTTGTCAAAATTTTCGCCTAGCCACATTTTTTTTTAAATCTGTAGCAAAGACTTAACAGTTATATACCAGAACAGTGCTATCCTATACAAAAGACTCTGAACCATTGACTTTGGCCCAGGCCTATTGAGAATAATTGCTGGTTGTATTTAACTGAAACCCTTTGCCCTGCCTATGAATGTATTTGGGCTGTCTATTCTCATAACCTTGTCTTTTCCCTCCTTTATTAAGTATCTGAAGTGCCATTTTGCTCCCACTTCATTTTGGAGCTAAACTTGTTCATTTACTTACCGGTTGGATTTTTGTGGTGTATTAGTGTGTGATATTGAGCTGCTTATGCTAGAGTAATGTTTTCTAACTCACTGAGTAAATAAATGTATATTCTTTTACCAAGAAACCTTGAGTAAGTGTTTACTTGAATCACTGTATTAGCTGGTCCTTTTTGTAACTTGTTCTACCACACACTTAAACTCTTGAGATAGGTCTGACTGCTCAGCCATCGCTACCACTTTACTGTGTAGTACGAGCTTGTACCAAAGGTGAACTTGTGCTTACACTTGTAGACCTAATTGCCTGTAGTGTTCCCCAAGGGTACTGAAGGTGATTCTGCCTAACAATCATCTTGCTCGTCTAACTTCATCCTTCCACGTGACTGAAGACCATGGAATCGAGCTTCTAGAGTCTTTAAAATACTATTTTTTAATAGACCTCTGACATCTTCTTTGTTTTGCTCATGCCTTTTGCACAGGAGTTCTGCTCTTTCACTCGATTTGTATCTAAATGTCAGCTTACTCCAGCCTGATAAAACCTTGGCTTCTTTGGCTCAGCCAACCTCGCCTTTCCGAGATTCCCTTTGTAATTCGAATGCTTTTAACTGTGACACACTTAGAAATGAGGCCTTTTTTGTTCAAGTCCAGCACTGCTATAATACGTAATGGAAACATCCATCCTTTACTTGTCCATATGCATATATATATATATATATGTTGGCGCTTGCCGCAATCTATTCACTATAAAACTAGCCTCATGAATAGTTTGTCTGCTTGCGTTTCTTTTGCTTCTTACACGTGTAAAATGACTTGATATCTTCATCAGTTCTGTAGCGTAATCTTCTTCACCTTGGTCCCAGAATATCACTTATCTTTGGCACTTACTTGATGCCTTATAGGATATCTTCATTCTCTTGTCTCTGCATCCTCTATGTACATCAGCTCGACTCAGTGTGACATCCCCATTCATCTTGGACATTTATTTGCTCTGCTTCTTCAGGAATATTATTCAAATGGCCATCATATTTTCGTGTATGCAGGTATGGTTTTCTCAATGGGAACTTGCTTCTAGGATTCCCCTAGGTATCGGTATTCCCAATGGCACTGCACGGTTTTCACTCTGGCTCCAAACATATAGGCAATACGGGTGAGGTGGGGGTACTTGACTCCTCCTCTACAAGTTAAAATCACATATCATGTACATACCCAACAGTCATGCCGGACATTGCAGTAACCTCTCCATGATGAATGCAGATTGGTTGTGGCGAGTATCTCAGAGTCATGGGTGGATGCAGGCACACACGTTTACGAAGAGCTATACCCACATCACAGACCATCTACAATAATACTGCATCTGTCTGTTAACGAAGCTCTGTTCTCCTGCTCTAGTTGGTACAAGGGCAATATGTTTCGAGTTCAGGGCTAAACCACGTTGGGTAAGGCCATTAGTAAATAAAACTGGCCCTTGATCCAGTTTAGAACCGCAAGGTTGGTGGGAAAGTCAATGTATTGGTGCGGTTAACTTATCATGGCCAGTAACGCCGGCTAGGCAATGTAGGAGACGCATGGCTGGGTGATGCCATGTCCCACAGCCACAATGTGCTGAAATGTGTGTTGTGGCACAGACATGGAGCACAGTGAGCAGGTTCAACAGGGGTGGGATTGCTGTCCCTGTCTCTCTGGCAGTGTCAATGTAGTGCTCAGTTTCTGGCAGGAGGCTAAATATGCTGGTCATTTCCAGGGGGTAAGTTGCAAGGAGACAGAGATGGGACAATCTGTCTGTTCACTCTTGGTGTGCCTGCCCTTCAAGCTCTCCTACCCCTCCTCCTTTCCTGGCTGTGCTTGGGGTGGCGTGTAGGCTGGTGAACTACCTGGGGTGTGGACTAGGGTGCAAACTCATCAGCTACCTGTGGGGGCTACTGCTGCTGTGGGCCAACTGTGCCTGGACAAGAATCCTTTGTAGCTGCCTCTGCTCAGTTGGAGCAACAAAGGCGGTGTTCCTTCCATGCTGATGGAAAGATGGGAGTGTGTGGCCCCAAGTGTACTGCCCCTACCCCCTAATTACTAGTATATTACACGTGTGGCTTCTTCTAGGTGCCTGGATAGCTTATTTGGCTGATTAGGGCCCCCTCTGTGAAAACACGGATAGTATAGCTCAGTGGCAACATGCTTGTTTTGGAATCAAGACGAGATGCAGGTCAACAGGTTTGAATCCCAGGTCTGCGCTTAGAAACCTCTTTGGTATTAAGCGCTTTATAAATAACCAATTTTAAACCCACTTTTAATTATACAATTTGCACTTGCTTTAAATTGGTGCTGAAACAGGAGGAATGTTCCTTCATTATTCATGATGGCGTAAGTCAAAATCATAAACTTTGCATGTACACACATGACATACATCTGCCTTACAAAGAAAGTCTTATGCCTGGGAAACCATCAAAAGGGCCCGGGACCCTAATTAGATCATGGAAAGACATAGGACTTAACACCCTGATGGAGTGCCTTGACGCGAACAAATGCAATCTTAAAGTGGATACACAAATTACACCACGAGTGGAGCAACTTCCCAACCTTTAGTGAATAATTCTGCCTTGAAGAGCATATTACCAAAGAAGTAATTTAAAAACTCACAGAAGAAGAAACTTGCTAAATGACTTCTCCAAACCTAGACCGCACGTACAAACAAAATAGAAATTGGAACAAATCTGGAGGAAAAACCACTGACAGGCTTGCCCACCACCAGCAGTTACATGTCTACAGGGTCAAAATCAAGAAAGCCAAGCGAGCACACTGCTCCTACTCATAGAAGCGCGCAACACAGCCAAAAGCAAATGTTTAAGATCATACAAGAACCAGCCGCCTCTAGCACAGCCCTGACACTGCCTCGAGAACTCTGCAACCAAATTGCTGCACTATTTCAGAATAAAGGTCATACAAATCCAAGAGCAACGGGAAACTAAAAGGTACACTGCCGTCCCTTCTCTGACATTGTTCCACTACTCCTACCTACAAGACTTACTGTCTTCTCTCGACTCACATAACTGAGCGGCATCCCACCAGCCCCAAACCTCCCTTGCCTCCCTCCCAAAGTTAAAGAAAACAATCGTGAAACAGCAAGAGCTGCATGTGTCCTACTGGCTTTGAAATCAGCTTGCGTCAGGCGACTTTTCAAAAAACCCTCATCTGATTCAAATGACGTTGCAAGCTAATGCCCTATCGCAAACACTAATTTCATTGCAAATCTCTGGCACTATGTGTAGAGATATCGCGAGAGCCCCGCTCTCGCGAGATCTCGCTCGCGCCATCAGCTCCGCCCCCGCGCGCTACGCGCACATTAGGGGACGAGCTGAGGACGCGGACAGCAGCGTCTTCCCGGCTCCTCCGAGCACGGGACTTATTAAAGGAGTTTTGCTGCATATTTGAACCCTAGCATATAAACCCCAGTTGGCCACGTTGGCCCATTAAATCCTGGACACTATCCATGCACTATCTGATCCAGAGATATTGGAAATAAAGTCCTGGTGAATCCCTTCCTGGCTCCTGTCTTTCTTCAGGCAATAATTTACTACATAAATTGGCGACGAGGATCACCACAGGAAACCGCGCAGAAACATGCAGGGAGCCACACCGCCACAACCCTTTCTACAGACACCAGGTAGGCCTGCCATTCCTTGGCCACAATGGCAGCCCCTGTTCACGACGTACGTGGAGGCAATGGGTGGATCAGGATTTTCAGCGGTGAGACGCAGGGCCATGTTACTTAACGCCTTAGGGGTAGAAGGGCAAAGAATATTCGAAGGCCTTACCCCGATACCAGTAGATGACGACAATGATGATGTGTTCAAGGAGGCCGTTAGAAGAATCATTAAGAGGTTCGCCAGCAAAGAGAACACTGTACTCCAGAGAATAAGGTTTTACACTCGAAAACAAGAGCAGTCCGAACCCGTCGATGACTACGTCACGAAATTAAGGGAACTAGCAGCCCTGTGTAACTTCGGCACCAATGCGGAAAACCGCATATGTGACATGCTAGTCGTCCATACCAACAGTCGCAAGGTCCAAGATAAGTTCATCCTCGAAAAAGAGCTACAGTTAGAAAAAGCCGTAGAAATTGCCAGAGCGGTAGAGGAAACCGCGGGGAGAAGGAAAGAGTTTACAGGGGCCCAAGTCCCCACTGAAATACAAGCAGTTGGATTCCGTCCAAGAAAGGAAAAGTTTGCACCAGACACGAGAGAGTCAAGAAACAGCAAGAGAGAACCCCTCAAGTGTCATAGGTGCTCCAGCACCAAACACCTGGCATTTGACAGAGAGTGCCCAGCCAGAGACAAGGAGTGTTCAGTCTGCAAACGCATAGGCCACTTCTCGATAGTATGTCGATGGAGGAACAAGAAAGTCACAAGCCTCACCACAGAACACGCAAAAGAAAGGGAATCCTCGTCAGATGAGGAGGGGAGACCCACAGTCATAATGGTGAACAGCACCCGAGCCAGGAGAGAGAAGCCTCACTGCGTGATCAAAATCGATGGAAGAGAGACACGGGTCATGGCAGATTCCGGGTCGAACCTCACCATCCTACCCCTCCAGACATATAAAGACATGGTGGGTAAAGAGAAAGTGGAAGTGCTCACCACACGACACAAGCCCACGGTGTTTGGGGGGGGGCCTCAGTCGAACTCTTAGGGTATATCAACGGCAGAGTCGAATTCAAAGGAAGAGAAACCATCACCAGAGTCTACTTCAGCCATGAAGGGCCTGCAGTGTTGGGCTGGGATGATCAAAACAAGTTAAAAATCAGACTGGATCCCAGAACAGAAGATCAAGTCCTATCAGTCCATACGAGGAACGAATCTGTTGTCAAGAGCGATTACCCAACACTTTTCTCGGAGGAGCCGGGGCACATTAAAAATTTCATTCACAAGATCGTGCTCAAAAGAAATGCCGTCCCTGTCAAGCACCGGGTGAGACCGGTACCGGCCACAGCAGGGACACCCGTAGACAACAGCTAGACAAAATGAAGATGGAAGGAGTGATAGAAGAAATTGAAGCGTCCGAATGGCTGAGCCCAGTCGTCCTGATAAAGAAACCCCAGTCACAGGAATTAAGGGTGTGTATAGACCTGCGCAGCCTAAACTTAGAAGTTATCACGGACAACTACCCGCTCCCAAGCATAAACGAACTCATATTATTAATGAAAGAGGCCAAAATATTCTCAAAACTTGACATGAGAAATGCATATCATCAGATACAGCTCCACGAAGAATCGAAACCCCTTACAGCATTTATCACGCCATTTGGCACATTTCAATTCACTAAAATGCCTTTTGGGTTGTCGTCAGCCGCGTCGGCCTTTCAGCGCATGATGGACGTCCTACTAAGGAAAGTCAAAAATGTAGTATATTTTCAGGATGACATACTGGTTTATGCAAAGGACAAGCAGACGCACGATACCACCCTCAAAGTGGTTCTCAACAAACTACAAGATGCAGGAGTGTGTTTACGTCACGAGAAATGCTCATTTGGAGTAAAAGAAGTTGAATATCTGGGCTACAAAATTTCGGAAAAGGGGATCAGCCCGAAAGAAAATCTTATGCAAGCCATCACCAAAGCTCCTGAACCTGCCACCAAAGAAGAGGTGAGGTCTTTTCTGGGATTGGCTGAGTACTACGCGAAATTTATACCAAAGTTTTCACAAACCACGTCACCCCTACGCGATCTACTTAAAAAGGGGATAGAATTTTCGTGGAGTGAACCTCAGAAGAGGGCGATGGACACCATAAAGCAACACATCATGAAAGCTCCATGTCTGCAACCCTTTAACCCAGAGTGGGATACGGTCATTACCACTGACGCCAGTGCGTATGGATTGGGAGCAGTGCTAACGCAGAGGAGAGGTGACACCGAACATGTGGTGGCCTTTGCGTCGAAGGCACTATCAGAGCCGGAACAGAACTACTCTACGATTGAAAAAAGAAATGCTAGCATGCGCATGGGCAGTCGAACATTTCAGAACATATGTGTGGGGCACAAAGTTCAAGCTGGTGACAGATCACAAGCCGCTCATCCACATGCTCAGCCCGGGAGGCACCAAAACATCCACGCCCAGACTAGCTCGCATTGCGGCAAAACTACAGGAATACACATTCGAAATCCATCACATCTCAGGATGGAAAAACTCGCAAGCCGACTGCATGTCGAGACTGCCCGAGAACAAGGAAAGGGCTACCACATTCCTACACGGAGAATGCATAGTCGCATCCATATCAGACATAAGGGCCCCAGACTACCTGGAACTCAGTGAGAGACACTGGGAAGAAGAAGACGGGAAGGACCCAATCATGGCCAAGATACGCAATTGGATCAAAGAAGGCTGGCCGAATGAGAAAATGCTGCCGGAGGGCATGAGAGCATATTGGAAGGTGCAAGATGAGTTGTCGGAAACGGAGGGAATAATAATGAAAATGGATCAGATCATCCCCCCCACTGGAATGAGGCGCACCATACTCTGCAGGGCCCACGCGGGACACCTAGGGAACACGATGACTCGCCGCAGGGTGAGAGAAGCTTACTGGTGGCCGTCTATGGACCAGGAAATACGCGCCATGATAGAGCGCTGCCATGAATGCCTAAACAGTGACAAAAGACTGAAAGTTCGACAAGCGCCTCTCATTCCCACGGAGATACCAGAAGCAGTATGGTCCAAAGTGGGCATTGACTTCATTGGGCCCCTGGAGGCGATGGAAACGGAACACAAATATGGCATAGTGCTGGTCGACTACTTATCCAAGTGGGTGGAAGCCGAGTTTGTCCCGAACATAACCACAGAGACGGTCATAGAGGTACTCACTGAAATTTTCCAAAGGGAAGGCCTCCCCAAAGAAGTCGTCACAGACAATGGTGTGCAACTAGTTTCCAAAGATATGGAAGCATTTTTAAGAAAGAACCACATCAAACAAAAGAAAGAGGCCTTGTATCACCCCCAAGCAAATGGACTGGTGGAGAGGGCGAACAGGTTCATAAAAGGGGCCATCCAACTGGCAACAGCGTCAGGAATGAACCCCCTCAAAACTGCCAAAGAAGCCATAGCGGCTCACAGGCTCACGCCAAATGGAATTACTCAAATATCCCCGTTCAAAATGTTGAGAGGGAGGAGTGCGGCATCCACCCTCATTCCACCATGGCTGGCGAAAGTAAGGGAAGATGAAGCAGTTGACATGACGGAAGTAGTATGGTGCATGGAGAGAAACAAGACACGCATGAAATTGTGGAGTGATGAGAGAAGAAGGACGAAGCAAGCGCCCAATATAAAAGAAGGGGACTGGGTCAAAATCAAACTGCCAAGAAAGGACCAAGCCACGGGATCCCGTTATAGTCGGCCCATAAAAGTAACTCACAAAGGAACCAATCACGTCCGCACGGAAGACGGGCGCTCGTGGAACTATGAAAGGGTAGCGCTATACCAGCGAAGGCAAGAAGAAGCGAGGACCCAAGAGACACCCCACTTAGAAACCGAAAGAGATAACTGGAGAAACGAGGAACGAGAAACAGAAGAAAGAGATGGAGAAAGAGATGAAACCGAAATGGAACGGGAAGAACCATGTGAAAGTCCAGAACGTGAGCAGCAGAGACCATGCCCCGTAACCAGTGAGAGGCCCCGAAGGGAGCACAGAAGACCGGTGAGCTACAATGACTATGTGGTACAGTGAACTCGTTCTGCTTTTGGAAAAAGGGAGGTGTGTAGAGATATCGCGAGAGCGGGGCCTTGACGCGAACAAATGCAATCTTAAAGTGGATCCAAAAATTACACCACGAGTGGAGCAAATTCCCAACCTTTAGTGAATAATTCTGCCTTGAAGAGCATATTACCAAAGAAGTAATTTAAAAACTCACAGAAGAAGAAACTTGCTAAATGACTTCTCCAAACCTAGACCGCACGTACAAACAAAATAGAAATTGGAACAAATCTGGAGGAAAAACCACTGACAGGCTTGCCCACCACCAGCAGTTACATGTCTACAGGGTCAAAATCAAGAAAGCCAAGCAAGCACACTGCTCCTACTCATAGAAGCGCGCAACACAGCCAAAAGCAAATGTTTAAGATCATACAAGAACCAGCGCCTCTAGCACAGCCCTGACACTGCCTCGAGAACTCTGAAACCAAATTGCTGCACTATTTCAGAATAAAGGTCATACAAATCCAAGAGCAACGGGAAACTAAAAGGTACACTGCCATCCCTTCTCTGACATTGTTCCACTACTCCTACCTACAAGACTTACTGTCTTCTCTCGACTCACATAACTGAGCGGCATCCCACCAGCCCCAAACCTCCCTTGCCTCCCTCCCAAAGTTAAACAAAACAATTGTGAAACAGCAAGAGCTGCATGTGTCCTACTGGCTTTGAAATCAGCTTGCGTCAGGCGACTTTTCAAAAAACCCTCATCTGATTCAAATGACGTTGCAAGCTAATGCCCTATCGCAAACACTAATTTCATTGCAAATCTCTGGCACTATGTGTAGAGATATCGCGAGAGCCCCGCTCTCGCGAGATCTCGCTCGCGCCATCAGCTCAGCCCCCGCGCGCTACGCGCGCATTACTGGACAAGCTGAGGACGCGGACAGCAGCGTCTTCCCGGCGCCTCCGAGCACGGGACTTATTAAAGGAGTTTTGCTGCATATTTGAGCCCTAGCATATAAACCCCAGTTGGCCACGTTGGCCCATTAAATCCTGGACACTATCCATGCACTATCTGATCCAGAGATATTGGAAATAAAGTCCTGGTGAATCCCTGCCTGGCTCCTGTCTTTCTTCAGGCAATAATTTACTACACTGTGTAGAACAAATGACCTAATTGATGAGGCTGAGCATGGTCTAAGGCCAATGAGAGGTACACAATCAGTCTTCTGTTCAATCTGGAACACACTAAAGAATCAAACCGATTACAACTCTGAGTGCTTTCATTCTACTGGACATCTTGGCAGTGATTGAGGCCAGGAGCCACAAAATTCTTCAAAGGAGACGAGAAGACTTTTCAACAAAAGGAGCTGTGTTATGCTAGATCACCTTCTTTCTTACAGGAAGAACCACAACTTATATCATGGCTCCTTACAGATCACAACCATGCCTGTCAAGGTGTGGAGTACCCCAGGGATCCAGCCTTTCGCCTCTTCTGTTAAATATTTACATGACCCCCCTATGTACCTTATCTGGCCTGGCTGGTCTCACCTGTTACAAATATGCAGATGACACACAGATGATTTACAAACTCAAAAACAACCTCTCTACAGAGTCACCAGACCTAAAACCATGTGCCTGCGTCAAACACTAGCTTCATCTCTTGTCCCAATGAGATGGGCCGAGATTCAGTTTCATCATCATCCTCACTAATGAACCTCGGAGCAATAATTGACAATGGCTTCACGCTTGAATCATAGTTGCTTGTTCCAACTTCACACTTTAGCATGCAGCATGCCTTGCCTGTCCTTTACTCACAGGACAGATCTACGTTAAAAAATTGCATCCATGACTATGAATGCGAAAACATGCATTGTTTTTAATAATTTTATGCAAAGTAAATTTGGCTGGAGACCCCCACATCTCCCTACTTTAAAGCATACCCCAACCTAACCCAACCCTATATTTTCACATGAAATCGTTATAAACGATGTCATGTTTCTGCATTTGCAGTAATGGTCTGCTAGTAATGTGGTGATAATAATAATAATTTACCATTTATATAGCGCTACGAACCCTCAGTCATCTCAGTGCTGAAAGGCTGAGTTTGGCCCTGCCGGGATTCGAACCTGTGTGAGCAGGCTGTGCACAGATATCAAAGCGAGCGCTATGCCACTCACAGAACCATGCTTGTGATATCAATAGTTCTGTTGGTGTGCAGTCAAAATATCGAATGAATAATGTCGAAAGTCATAATATAGAAAACAATAATGTCGAGAAAAAAAAGTTGAATGTTTTATTTTTTTATTTATATATTTTTTTGGGTCCGGGAATAAAAAAAAGGGTAAAACAAAAAAAGAAATTAAAAAAGGGGGTTTGGGGGGGAACCCCCCAATCCCCCCTCCATTTCGAATAAAAAACGTAATAAAAAACATTTGACTATTTTGTTTTCGACATTTTTTTTCGAGATTATTATGACTTTCGACATTTTGACATTCGATTATATGACTATAAACCAGTTCTGTTAAGTCTGGACTACCCAAACAGCCTAAGTTAAGTATCGCTTTTATGTCAGTACAAAGGCATAAAAAATCACAAATACAAATAGCATAAAATGTAGTTTACAAGTGCATTCATTTGAGGAAAACCTAACTTTTAAAACATGGAAGTAGAATTTAACATACTTTTTACAAAAATACAGTTCCAGCAAGGTGTTAAATTTACAATTAATAGCCATTTCGATATCTGCCAAAACCCTCCCTATTAAACTGGCATTTTTCAGCAAACATTTCAAGCACAATTAAATACCTTATAACAATTGATATTTTAGAAAAGTTTTAAATGGAAAACGTCCAGAATCTTAAAATGGGGAGAGTAAACTCTCAGCCGCAGTTGTATGCTACCCTGTGTCCCATGGTAGCTTGAGGGAGACAGTGTTCGGCAATCTTCAGAGCCACGCTCACTTTGATTACCCCGCCCACCCACAGATGGCTACAACCATACAAACAGCATCAAAATGAAAAATGAGAAAACACAGCGGCATAGCCCGCCCTCCGACAGCTCCCTTCCTGGGATTGGCCAGTGATGTTGTTGTATCTCCGCCCCTGCCCATTCCTGTCATCTGTAGGGGATGCAGAATATCACACAAACCAAGAGCGCAATGAAATGTTAGCTCGCGAACAGTTCAACTCATCAAGCACTACCCATTTCCCAGTGTCACAGCCCCCCTGAGTAACACAGGCTGTGTAATAAACCCCACAACACGTTTCTTATATCATAAGCAGCAGAGGCTTTCTTATGCATGATGGTGACTTTCCAATTGAAAGGCCCCAATCACCGTGCAAATCTGTGACATTTAAAGCGAGCAACACAATAAAGCACCATTTGAAAATGTTTTCACACCCATAACGTCTAATAGCTTTGTATCCCAAAACGTAAAGTGTGCTTTCGTGTCCTTAGTTGAATGTTCTTAAAACCATACATAACAACACGCTGGAGGTTTGTGACAAATCTCCAAACCTAAGTGAGTTTTTACGCCTCTTTTATTGTGTGTCTGAAAGCGCTGAAAAAAAAAGTGGCTAAATGGATATTTTGCCTTTGGCAGCTTATAGTTTTCCATTCAGGATGTGGAAAATAAAGGTACGCTGATATTATTTTGGCCTAACGTGCTATTATAAGGATTTACAGGTTGTCATGATGCTTTACTATGCAATTTGTAGATTTTACAATTAGACTCTATAGGACAGTATTATTGTAGGTCTTGACACCCAAAACTTAAATATTTGTTCCAATTAAAGCGCGGAAGAAAGTGGCCGTGCCCAAATTGCACAGTGGTTTAAAATCCCTGCTTCGCTGTTTAGCGAAAGTGTGTGATCCTGGGCAAATAATGTAATCTGACACTGGGCCTCATTACAAGTTTGGTGGTAACCCTGCCGTGCTACTGGCGGGTTGCCGTCGGACTTGCAAAATTTACTGGTACCTTGTTTGCCATAAACACCAGGGAATTACGACCCCGGTGTTCCGGAAAGTCAGGCGCCAGTAAATGGTAAATCCCCATTCCCATTTGAGTCCCATAGGACTCAATGGGAATGGAGATGGCGGAAGCACAAGCTTCCGTGAAAGTCTGCAGGCGGGTGCCTTTCTGCCCTTAAGGTCTGACCCTGGCGGCCCGGATTGCACCCGCCCGCAGACTTGTAGTGTGCCGGTCCGGTAACAACGATGCAGGTACGCTTACCGGTGCCGTTGTTACCGGACCGGCACACTCGTAATGAGGCCCACTGACTTCAACTGCAAAAATTGGAGGGCTCATAAGTGATTACGTTTACACCCTCACAATAGGACAGTTTGAATAAGTATAGGGACTAATTAGTTTACCCTGGTGCTCCTCTGCTAGTGGCCCCAATACTGTCACATAGAATTGCATTATTGCTGCACTGGCCCTCCCCCAGTCTCGGATCACTTGATTTGACAGGCAGACATAGGGCCTCATTATGAGGCCGGCAGTAGCCGTGCTTGTAAAAATGGCACGGCTGCCGCCAGAGTCATTTTTGTTCCAGAGCCCGGCAATGGGGACTTACCGAGGTATTACGGCCCTGGCGGTCCCTACGGCAGTGCACCGGAAAATGGGCAGGACGGATGCACCGGCACTGTGAGCAACAGTGCCGGTGCATCCGTCAAGGTTTGCGAGCGGGTGACCCACTCGTAGTTTGCCGGTCCAAAAACAACAGTACTAGCAAGCTTACCGGTACCATTGTTTCCGGACTGGCAAACTTGTAATGAGGCCATAGTCTCACCAGCCAGTAACTGTGGTAGAACCAACATTACATGTTCTCCCCTGTTGCTTCCAGCCACTGAAGTTGCTCGAGCCCTCCAGAATACTGCCCCACACTCGGCTATGTCCTGTTATGCAAGGATATTGAGACACTAAGAGTTGGACCAAACATTGGGAGCAAAGGTGCCAGGAATAGCCCTTCAAAACAAACAGTGTGCAGGAACTAGAACATTACGTCTGCACGTAATACCTTTTACTTAAACTCTGCAAGCTAGTCTTGGAGGAAAGCTGGGGGCACCAAGCAAGATCTGCAGCAACACAATCTACTGCCAAACGTCCACATCCAGGCCAATGGAAGATTTCTATTTAGCTCTGCTTGGACTTATGTATTTATAAACCAGTTATGAACTTATCATTTTATGTTAACAGGACTCTGTGGCTGTGTATCCCTGGTTCGTAGCTGCTGGGTTCTTCCCAGCCATGTTTGCTGTATACTTGCTAGTGAGCAACAAGGTCATCAGAAAAGACTGTGCCATGCAAAGAGGCGGAGGTGTGGCCCTCATTGCCTGGGATACCTTTGATATCAGAGAGGCAGAAGGGCATCTTGATCACAACTGTGACTACCTGCCACTAAAAATCAATGTCTCCCACAACTGCACTATCACTATGCATATTGTCTAAAGACCTCCTGACCTATCTCTGATTTTCAGGACTCCCTCATCCTATCACTATCTGACAACATCAAATAGATGTCCCAAGTCATACTCATGGGCGATCTTAACGTAGGGCTCAATGACCCTAAGGATTCGCATGCCAAATCCCTCAAGAAAGCCCTTTCCACTCTGGGCTTCGCGCAATCTATCTCTGAACCAACTCATGCCAAAGGACGTACTCTCGACTGGATCAGCCAGCATAACTGTTCCATCCAAATCATCGCCAACAATCCCATCCCATGGTCTGACCACCACTACATTCAATTCAACCTTAATACAAAAAAGGGCCCTCTAGGCCCATCACCCCCTGTACAGCAACCTTCGCAAGGAGCTCACGCAAATTGACAGCCGAAAACCTAGCACCGCTCCTTCAAGTGCCGGACCTGCAAGCGCCATTCTCCAATAACCCAGAAACCTTAGCCAACACCTTCAAAGAAATTGTCACCCTAGCGGTCAACACCATTTCTCCCCTGACCCTTAAAAAAGCTAAAAAAAACAAACACTCTAACTCTTGGTTTTCACAAGAACTTTTTGACCAACGCTCCCAGAAAAGGCTAGCATTATCCGCATGGAAAGCCAACCCAACTGAAGCCACTAGAAGTGTCTTTAAAGCCGTTTCCGTATCCTATAAAGCGAACATCACCCGAGCCTAACGCTGCATCCTTCAATTCCAGAATCAATGACGCCAAATCAGGGTCCAAATAAATATTCGCCATCTTTAGGGAATTAGAAAAACCCTCAACCCTCCCTCCCACCCTTCTTAAGGACAAGAACTGGTGCAATAGTATTCAGGCTGCCATGCTAGATAAGCTCAACTCTCTTCAAACCAAAATCCGTGGCCATCAAAAAGCCATATGCCATCTCATAGCCAACCTGCACAGTGAAACACCTAAGCTCACCACGACCAACTCCTCCCCTCCTTTTCACTTTAAAGATATGACAGAGGTGGAAGTCATCACCCTGCTCAAATCTATCAAACCCTCCAACTGCAAAGGAGACGCCTGTCCTGCCCAACGCATCAAAGATTCGGCACATATCCTAGAACCCTTCCTAACTGCATTCATTAACGCTTCCTTCCAATCTGGCCATGTTCCAACTGGACTTAAAGAAGCATGGGTGCACCCACTCTTGAAGAAACCGTCCCTCGACCCTACTGTCCCAGGGAACTATAGGCCCATCACCACTGTCCCATTTTTACTAAAAATCCTGGACAAAGCAGCCTACCTGCAAGTCCAAGAATTTCTGGAAGAGAACCGTTTCCTCGGCCTTCGGCAATCTGGCTTCGGCCCGCGCCATGGCACCGAGACGGCTTTCCTAGACCTAAAGAACCAGATGGACGATCTCAGAGACGCAAGCAAACCAGCGCTCCTTCTACTCCTGGATCTTTCCGCAGCCTTCGACCTGGTTCACCACAACAATTTGTGCCACCACCTAGCAACAGAGGCCAATTTCTCCCAGAAAGCATGTAAGTGGATCACCTCCTTTCTCAAAGAGAGGGCAATGAAAGTCTTCTCTGACTCCGCCTGTGCCATCCCCAACCTCATTAAATGTGGTGTTCCACAGGGTTCCTGTATTGCCCCCACACTTTCCAACCTCTTCACCAGGCCGCTGTTCAGCATCCTTGACTCCCTGTGCATCTCATATACAAACTATGCGGATGACAAGCAGGTGCTCATTCCACTTACCAGTGACTTTGGTGCGGATATGAACACTCACCACCTTTTACTCCACTATCCAATCCTGGATGGCAGACAACTACTGGCTCTGCCTGAACAGTGAAAAAGCTGAGCTTCTGCTTATAGGGTCTCCCACTACTCTTGGCAACCTCGACAAGCAATATACATCCTTCACTATTGATAATATTCCTATCAAGGTCTCGAACTATGTCAAAACACTTGGAGTTTACTTGGACTCGGATCTGACCATGGATAGACAGGTTAATGCCGTTGCCTCCTCTTCAGCCTACTACTCAAAAGTGCTTAACACAGCCAGACCCTTCAGATCCCACCAGAAATGCGTTACCATTGCTAGGGCAATTATTGGTTCAAGGTTGAATTACTGCAATGCCCTCCTCGTAGGAACTTCTCAAGAAAATCTTGCCAAACTCCAGTTGGTTCAAAACAACGCCCTCAGGGCATCCACAGGTACATCAAGAAAATACCATATCTCTGAAGTGAGAAGGCAGGCCCACTGGCTCCCGGTCAAAGAAAGAATCGTCTTTAAAACTCTTACCCTCACTCATAAATGCCTCCATGAGCTTGCACCTCCGTACTTGTCCCAGAGAATCACCAAGCACACCGCCACAAGACCCCTGAGGGTGGGCTACTCTAACGAGATTCTCACACCAATAACCAGGAAAGCCCGCGCCGGGGCTCCTGTTTTCCTACACTGGTCGCCACCCATTGGAACGCACTCCCCACTCATCTAAGAATGATCGAGTCCCATCAAGCATTCCACAAAGCCATTAAAACTAAGCTCTTTGTATGAAAGGTAAATATATATGGGCACATCCCTGTATAACTGCCGTACTGTTATCTTACGTATACCTGTAACACTGATCATATTTGTACCTCACTGAGTCTGTATTTGCAACTAAGAGAACTATGGTTTCCCCATGAACATGTGAATCAAAACTTCTTACAAATTCTTGTAACAGCGCCTCGATGCCTCCGGCTGCAAGTGCGCTTCACAAATGTAAATAAAAAAAAAAAAATTGGCAGAGAATCAGGGACGGCAGCATGGCCTTTCAGCTTTTTCAAATGAAAGGGGCCTCGAGCCTCAGGGGGGCGCCAGCAACAGCCTCCATATTGCCACTCAACAGTGTAATAACACAGCAATATATTCCTTTATATATTGCTCACTTTCTGAGTCTTACAGTGTGCGCTTGCAGTGCTGCTGCTGGAACCCGTCCTGCCGTCACTTTGAGGAAAATATTATCACCTATTTTCAACACTGTTCCTCCACGTCAGCCACTTTCTCATAAAGAAGGATCATTCACAACTATTCAGCGGTCATTCAGTGTTTTCAGCTCCCTGCTGGCTCGTGATAATTGGCAGCTATTAATCTTATCTTTATCTCCCTTATAATGTATGCCCTCCACCCCACAGGAGCCTCAGACTGATTTCTGCTCTAAGCAAGGGGAGCCCCAACCATCATGTTGAAATGGTCCCCCACACATCTTCACCCGGGCCTGCACCGAATATTCCATTATGTTTAGAGAGGACATTATATCAGACCTATGTGCACCACTACATCAAAACTATTTTGCCCTGACATACCGCACGTCATAACGTTGAATACTATGCACATGTACTAGAGGTGCAGCATTCATACACTTACAAGAACAGTACAAACAATTTTGATAGTGGGGGTGCAAAATATCACAGCCTGAACAAACCTACAGTAATTCGCATCCCTAACTCCCTGAAGTTAATTTACACTAACACAAGTGGTCACCCTGTTTTATATTTACTCAGGTCCCAACCAATCTAGAGGCACCATCTATCCCTTCCCTGGACACCCCCATACCTTTTAACTATGGGGGTGCAAGACATCATGGTCTGAACACACCTATGGTAATTTGCATCCCCTGTCTCCCTGCGGTTAACTCACCATGACACACGTGGTCACCTGGACACATGTGGTCATCCTGTTTTATGTTTAATCTGGTCCCAACCGGACACCCCATACCTTTTGATTGTGGGGGAGCATGATATCATGGCCTGGACACACCTACACCAACACAAGTGGTCATCCTGTTTTATGTTTATGTTGGTCCATTTGAAAGCTTGATCACGGTCTGACCCCACATGTTCATAGCTATCTCTGAGGCAGAAAACCCAAGTAGAGGAAAGGGAGGCAGGGGTGTATATCTGAATAAGGGATTAAAGGAATAAAAATGTAATTTTTGTAGTTATCTGTCTGGGAATACCTTCATTATGTATCTGATCAGTCAGGGGGATAGGACATAACAATATATGTTTTTCTTTCAAGTGTTTCCTCTTGGGGCTTTTTAGTGGTAAGCAGTGGTCAGTCTCGTTGGTCAGCTGAGGGAAAGGTGATACAACATTCATCCTTGCAGATGCACAGGACAAAGTGTTCTCTCACTAGTGCCCCTGGGGGACTTGACACCCTGGGGGCATATTGCAGTCACATTTGAAAATGTTCTTTACTGTGAAGTAAGAAGACTAAATTAAAACCACTGGAGAGGCTTTTGGGTGAGCAGCGCTATACAAACAATCCTTAGATAGATATGTGTGTCCTTTTACCCTTGAATATTCTAGGAGGATATCATGTACTATTTTAACTCCAGTTCTAGAAAATGTGGGTTAGGATTTGTCATTTTGGGACCCTGTAGGTAGAACACATGAAGCCCGGTGGGGTGGGTTGATTTTTCAGAGAATACTTAGGTCAACTGTGATTGCAAAGCTTTGCCTGCTGTCACCACATACCCCAGGAGTACGTTATTTTGCAGTTTTTTTCTGGCAGGGCTTGTTTCAGTGCAGAAGTGAGCAGAATGCTCAGTTATAAGTTGTTCCGGAAATAGTTCCCATACCTACATGCTTGCACAAGGCATTGATTTATTTCTAAATTTCAGGGGAGACAACTCATTTACGTATTATAGAGGGAAGCCCCTTTCATACAACTATTGGTGCAGATATGCAATGTCTGTATGGCTCATTGATTCATGAGCAAAGTCCTTGAAGTGGTGGAGTGTTTCTGCATCAGGAATAGCATAGCCCCTGGTGAGCTTTAGACACAAATGGTCATTGAGTGGACAGACTTAACATAAGAGAAATTACCATTGAGGGGATGGGGTAGAAACAAATTGGTCTCTTGAACTGCCCTTTCGCTTATTTTAACCTAACCCTGATGTGCTAACAACAGACTATTTATTGTGTCAATAGAGTGAACTGCCCCTCGAGTAAGGTAGATACTCCCATGGGGGTTTAAAAACGCCAGTCCTGGCATTGCTTTGTATGTCTTTGGGTTCTTTTTAGTTATGCCTCTGCATAGACACACACTACAGTCTACAGGACAAAGAAATGCCAAAAGCCCTAACCCATGATATGATATATGATATGATATGATATGGCATTTATAACGCGCCTATACACAAGTGTTTCAAGGTGCGATGAGGCCTGGGAGGGGAAACAGAGGGAAGACAAAGACAGCAATCCTACTAGGCCAGGTCACATTGAGATTGTACAAGTGCAGGGGAGGTGAGAGGGGAAAAGTGCAGAGGGAAAGTGGAGGGGATAGTGTGGTACATAGAATAACAGTAAGATAAATAAAGGATATAAATAAAGGCAATAAATAAGTGCGGCCAGCAGGTGGCAACGGTAAATGCAGCCATCAGGTGTCAAGTGCTAGTCAGGGCTGTAGGGATAATTGAACAGTCCCCGAGTGCAAGAGTTGCCAGTTGGGCAGTGCAGGTGTGTAACTGGCGGGGAGGGGACCTGGGTCCGAGATCAGAGGGTAGCCAGGTAACCAGTGCAGTTTCAGATTCAGTCAGGAGATCAGCAGGGGAGAGGAGGAGAGACAGCAGAAGCAAAGAGGAAGGTCTTGAGGTGCTTCCGGAAACGGAGCTGGTTCTCCCCAAGTTTTAGAGGGGCTGGGAGGCTGTTCCAGAGGGAGGCCCCAGCAGACGAGAGAGATCTACCACCAACTTGCTGCTTGGAGAAGCGACTGACCCTGAGGGAGTTGGAGGTGGATGAGCGAAAAGCTCGAGGGGGAAGATATTTAGGAAGAGCGAGTTGAAGGTATTGAGGTCCCAGACCCCAGAAGGCCTTGTGGACAAAGCAGAGGGTTTTGAGCTTAATCCTCACCGCCACTGGGAGCCAGTGCAGAGATTTCAGTCCTGGAGAGATACGATCCCTGGGCTTGAGGCCAAGGACAATTCTTGCAGCCCTGTTTTGGATGAGTTGCAGAGTGTTAATCCATTCATAGAGTTCTTGTAGATATCCTTCCATCATTGAGTTTTCTTCTTGTGCGTCTTCTATTTTGTAGATTTGTGTGTCGTCTGCATAGCTGTAGCATGTAAATCTGTGTTTTTTTAATGAGCTTGATTAGTGGAGCAAGGTGGATATTGAAGAGCAGTGGGGCTAGGGATGATCCTTGTGGTACTCCACAGTTGGTGTCTCTTGGAGTGGATATGAAAGGTTTATTCCAGATGGTTTCCGTTCTGTCTGTTAGGAATTATTTAATCCAGAGTAGGGCCAGGTCGGTGATTCCTATTTCTTTGAGTGTCTTAATGAGGAAGTCATGGCTGACTGTGTCGAACCCTGCAGAGAGGTCCAGAAGAATCAGAGCTGAACTTGTGTCAGAGTCTGCATTTGTCTTTCGATCATCACAGATTGAGCAGAGTACCGTCTCAGTTTCTCTCTTAGGTCTAAACCCAACTTGTGCCTGGTCCAGCAATTGGTATTTTTCTATATGTTCCTGTGTTAGACCATAGATGTAGGTTTCAAGTAGTTTTGCTAGGTACGGGATGTTCGAGATAGGTCTGTAGTTGGAGAGGTCTTCCAAAAGGCCTGCCGTCTTCTTGAGCAGTGGTTTGATGTACACCGATTTGAAAGAACGCAGCACTTTCCCTGTTCTGATTGGTTGAAGAGGTTTCTGTAACATTCCAAGGGTGTGCCTTGTGTGAGGATTCATTTGTATATGTCTGTAGGGCAGGGGTACAATGGGGAGCCTGCTTTTTTGCTATTTCTTACCAGCTTCACGAAAGTCTCTACTGATATTTGGGGGAAGCTTTGGAGTTTGTTCTGGGGATCCTCAGTTGGGGGAGTGGGTTGTGCATTTTGGCTGACTAGTCTGTTTTGTATGATTTGGTGGATGACACTGATTTTGATTTTGAAGTGGTCTGTGTGGTCGTTGCATAGTTTCACTGAAGGCACTCGGGTGCTGTTGCATCCAATTGGGTTCCTCATTTCGTTTATGATGTTGAACAGTTCTTTTTGGGTGTTTGTGGCTTTGGTGATTTGGTTGTCGTAGTATTTCTTTTTTGCCTTTTGGATTTCCTTTTTGTATGAGCGGATTTGTCATTGAAATTGTGATTGGGAGTAAACCATTTTGCCATTGTGCTCTTGTGTGATGGGGTGAAGGGTTTTTCCTTGGAGATGTTGTTGATTGTTTCGGTGATTCATTTATGACGTTTTTTTGTCTGTCTATCGAGTTTGATTTAGTCGAGGTTCATGGTTGATGGTATTGTGAGTTTGAGTTGTTCTAATAAGTTAGTATCTTTTATGGTTTCTTCTCATGACAGTCAGAAGTTTATTGGGTTGTTTGGCTGCTTTGACAGGTTGCCTGATCACAAATGGAATGATGAGGTGGTCGCACCAGAGTATCTGTATTGGCGGTGCCGTGGCGATATGGTTTCTGTTAGAGATGATTGTGTCAACGGAGTGTGTCCTGCTGCGTGTGTTACTTCTTTAACCAGCTGATGTAATCTCATTTTCTTGAGATGCTTGACTAGCAAATTTTGCGAGTTTGCATTTTCTTCTTAAAACCAGATGTTAATCCCCGAGGATTATCAGGTGTTTGTGTTCGATGGCCAGGTTGGTGATGGCTTCTGTGAAGCTGTCCACGAATGCTGCGTCGTATGTTGGTGGTCTGTAAACCAGAATGAATTGGATATTTGTTTTGGGGTCCATTGTCAGGTGAAGGATTAGGGATTCACAGTTTACGATGTTTAGTGGTTTGTTTGTTTTTATTTTCAGATGCTCTTTGTATGCCATTGCAAGTCCTCCACCTCTTTAGTCTTTCCTGTTTATCTGTGAGCACTTGAAGTTGTTGGGAAGGCAGCTGTGTAGTGTGATTTTGTAGTTATCTAGCCATGTTTCTGTAATGAATAGGATGTCGATACCTTGGTCGCACAGTAGGTCGTATATCTCTGTGGCATGTTTGGACATCGATTTTGCATTGATTAGATTGCAGTGGATCATTTTGATGCAGTTTATTTTCATTTTCATTATTGGCTTTGTGTTGTGGTTGTTATGTCGGTATGCTTCCATGTTGCTCTCCGGATGTGGTGGGTGTTCAGTGTGAACTGTTTCTTCATTGAATTGGTCTGTTAGATTAATTATTGGGTTGCTGATTTCTTCTGCTTCCACTTCTATATTTTGTTTCATTTGGGGGAGGTGTCCTTGTGTTTTTGTGTTATGTGGGGTGACAGCGTCTGTTTCGTTCATTTCTCTTTTTGGTGTGTCTCTTCTTTCTCTGTGTGCCTCCCGTGTGTTTTCAGCGTGCATAGCCAGGTCACGGGTGGTGGGATGTTCGAGTGCCTAGTTAGTTGCAAGCTTTTCAGGAAACCTCGAGAATAGAAAGCGTAAGACCAGGAAACCAGGCTGAAGAATCCTGCATTGTGTGTCGGAGATACCCGGGGCCCTCCCGCGTCAATGACCAAAGCGGGGGGAATCACCAGCCACCGTGGTACCATCCTTGGCTCCAAGAACAAAGCAGCATGAGTGACTGATACAAGACCGGTCTATGTTGAAGTCAACATTGCAAGCAGCAACATTGTATGGCGAGCGCTGGAACAAACATTGTTAAAACGTGTGATAAGAAGAGTAAAGTTGAATTGCTGATGACTGACTGAACTTTAAAAACAAGATACAATACCTTTGACAGAGTGGCCCGCCACCGCGTGGGTGCTCAACCGAAGGTCTCTGTAAGGTATTCAGCTGAGGAGTGGCAAAAGTGAAAGTGAAAAAAATGTTATATCAAGAAGATAAAGAGTAATTGTTAATCAAAATGGTTCTGCGATATGTCAAGTAAAATCCTGTGCACTGTCGAAAGTCTTCAATTTTGAAGAAGTACAGAAGTTGTAAATGTGAAGTATTTGGTCAAGACCCTGCAAAGGTATACCAATTGTAGATTGTGTGTCAAAGAGGGTCTGAGTGAGGCGGAGGAAGACCCGGGGTGAACAGTAAATCACTTGAGAAGTTGTATATGTGAAATCCTAAGAAGTAAGGAACTTTAATGTTTGTTGTGTTGGATCAGGTCTTCTGAAATAAGAGACTTTGAATGACAGACTTTGGCACAGAAGGCCCTGATGTTGAAGTTTTGACTGCATCCTCATGCTAGAGAACCCAGAGAGTGTGCTAAGCTCGAGTGTGACGCCTTGTCCCATGCTGAAAACATGGGGAAGGGAAGCAAATGGCTTGAATATCCTGACATATCATTTCTTGAACACTTTTCTTTTGCATAACATTATTTCCCACACTATTTGTATTTAGAGGCAAATATTGGCAATAGGTGTATTAGTATAGGCCCTTTTATTTTCACAGACTTGACTAGAACTGGGTTATTATGATTTAATGGTTGTAGCTTGCTCCCTTCTTTACATTTAGGTTTAGATAGGCATTTTTCAAACCCAATTAACGTTCAATACACAGCCCCACAGACACATGTATAAACCTTGTTAGGTTCTGATCAGATTGACTCCCAGGTGCCCAAGGAGGTCCCGTCAGACAGGCTCAATGCCATGTGATAGATCTGTGCATAACATGTGAGGAGCACAGCAGACAGACTCGCTGATGGCTCTGTGTGTGATAAGTACACAGCAGATTCACTAATGTAATGGCTCTGTGTGTCATCCAGTATAGGCACAGACTCACTGACCTGACAGCTCTGCATTTTACATGTGAAAGGGGCACATCAGACAGAGTCACTGACATATGAGGAGTCTGTGCATCACATGTGATAAGCCCACTGGTGACAGTGTAGCTACAATGTGAGGGCTTTGTGTACCACCTGTGATAGGCATGGCGCAGACAGACTGGCTGACATGAGATGGCTTTGTGTATAATGTGTGAAAGGCACATAACTGACAGACTCACTCGCATATGATGGCTCTGTGTAGAAAATGTGACAGGCAGAGAGCCGGCATATTCATTGACACGTGAGGGCTCTATGTATCTCACGCGATAGGCACACAGCACACCTTGTCACTGACCTGTGATCACTCTGTGTATCACCTGTGATAGGCACATAGTAGACAGACTCACTTGCTTGGGATGGCTCTCTGTATAAAATGTGATTGGCACATAGCCAACAGATGCGCTGATATGTGATGTCTCTCAGTATAACATGTGTCAGGCACTGAGCAGACATACGCGCTGACATGAGACAGCTCTGTGTACAGACTGTGACAAGCACATAAGTGGCAGACCCGCTGTCATATGATGCCTCTGTGTATCAGCTTTATTAGGTACTGCGAGAAACCTGAGTGCGTCCTTACATGTAATTCCCTTGGAACCTCTTCTCAGGTGGCCAGGGAAAGGCCATCACTCTTGGATCCCAACCATGGGGGCAGATAAGCGAGGGGGGAGCACCTGGGTGGAGAATACTTTGGGATTAGAGATGAGATGTCCTCAGGTGAGATACAGTATTCCACACTCCCTTCTCTCAAAGGATCCCCTATCCCAAACGCAATCATGGGATATTGTTACCCCTACCCCATTGACAAAGAAAATGATAAAAGATTTTGCCAGTCTAGAGGCAGCAGGAGGATGGGGAAAAGGGAAGGGGTTAAAATTGGGGTACCCTTAGGAGGGACATGGTATCCCCCTTTGCCTAAAAATGACCTACCTAACCCTCCCCCAACCTTTATGGGCTACTACAAGACTGCTCCCCTCATTTCCCCACTCTTGACTGTTAAATGTTCTAGGACAAGGAAGAGGAGACTGAGAGTAGTAAACACTATGGGCCTCATTACAACCCTGGCGTTGGACCATGGTGCTATTAGCACCATTGTCCATGCCGGATTCCGCCATGGTGGATGCCGGATTCCGCCATGGTGGATGGCGGATTTACCGCCCCATTCCAAGGTTGGCGGGACTGTAAATCCCCATTCACCATGGCCCCTTCCCCATTCCCATTTTTGGCCCATAGGGCTCAATGGGAATGGGGAAGGCGCTAATTACGGCACCGTAAATTACGGTGCCGTAATTAGCACCAAGGTCCCTTAGCGGGATGGACTTTAATGCCTGCAAAAAGCAGGCATTAAAGTGTGAATCTGGCATTAAGGGTTTAACGGCGCTGCAGCCTTTTACGGCACCGTTAACCCCTTAATGCCAGGGTTGTAATGAGGCCCAATACCTTCCTTTTACCACTCTGGGACGAAGAAGATGCCTGCAGAGAGTCAGGCATGTCACTTTATTCGTGGTCAGGCAACGCCAAGTAAAGACACACACCTGCAACCTGTTAACTGGTGGCAGGTGTATAAAATGAGGGTCAAAGAAGCACAACAGGGACGCTGTGCGGGAGAGACCAGCAGAAGAACCCTTATGTATGGAGGCAGCTTTGGTGGGACCAGCGCAGGAGCCAGGTCGCCGGCAGAGACCCTGAAGAACTTTGTGGCCCAAGGCAAGTGGGCCGTGTCGTGGTACAGATGTGGGAGCCTCAAATACAGAGTGCGAGCAGCAGGGGCTGTGGGAGAAGCCTGGAGAGAGAGAGAACACCGTTGCATCATGAGAGAAGGCCTTGAGTCTAGAAAAAAGCTGTGAGGGCCATCAGAGGGAGCTGCCATCAGCCGGTGAGTGTCGCGGGGGAACACTTGGGCACCGGGGCGCTCCGAACAGACCAGAAATGTTAACAGTCTTTGAAACAAATATTGAATTCCGAACCGAGCAGAAACTTGAAACTACATATGAGTGCATCATGAATACCGAATTGCATGAACACTTACAATTGAGCATAACAAATGCATTGTAGGTGGCATGGCTTGACGGCCATGCGATAGAGACGCAGCTCCCAAGAGCTCCCGCATGATCCGGCAAGCCGATCCGACAGGCTGGCACAAAACGCAACGGCAGCCCTAGCCAACTCGAAGAAAGGGTGCCAAAAGGTCTGAGGCACAGTTGGGGAGATGCCAGGGCAAAAACAGAAGACGGAAAGGCCATGAGAGAGCCCGAAGTAAGACTTGCACTGCCTCACAAAATGGCGGATGCAACATCGATTGGGTGAGCCCTTGCTCGATTAGCCCTGCGAGTGGCATCGTGGTGGACAAGAGAGATACCAGACGCCTTGCGCCGGCACAGAGAGACACTTCAACACCGAAATCAGACCCTTATCTGGAAGAAGGGGACCCGAAAACACCCCGGGGTGGCTGGCGGACCGGGATCGCACTACTGCATGCACAAGTGCGACCACATCTCCGCAGCACCGGATTGAGAGCGAGAAGGAGTACCCGCAACGAAGGACAAGGGGCGAGTGAAGCCCATGAGGAGAGGCTGTAACAAATAGAGTCAAGGAATAAGGAGAGATAGAGAGGGGAGAGCTGGACTCCGGAAAGGTGGGTAGGCAGAAGGCAATCTAGAGCCTCTTCACCTTCACCAAGCGGGGCACAGAACACCGCCGAGCAGCTCGAGAAGGCAAACCTGCAGGAAACCTGGATGGCAGACCCGCCGGGGTGAGCTGGAATCCAAGAGCACACGGAGCTCGCTCGCAGGCTCTTCAAGCACGCCTGCTGCATTATCCTTGGAACACTTAAACTGGGTACAGCCCCAGTGCCAAAGCGCACAGACCGAGTACTGCTGCGTACAGAGACACCAGGGAGGACGAGAAGCCGCAGGCTAGGCTGCATCGGGGTGCAAGGTACGCCAAAAAACCAAGACACAGTAAGCACTACATTGGTGGAGGGACCCCACACCCCCTGGGAACTATCAGTAACAAACAGCCCTAGGGAAAAGAGGAAGATCTAGTGGGCACAGGAGCGCCCACAAGACATTGCGGGGGGGACCTGAGCGGCAGCGGTGCGTGAGGTGACAGGAGGCAAGAGATAGGAGGGGGGAACAAGGAGTGCCACGACCCAGTATGATCCAGTGGGGCCAATTACCACTGGACAGCACCCCGCATGAGAGAGGGCAGCCCAGGGAACTGTGGCATCATGGCCGCTCACCAGGGGGGACCTTGGCCTGAACCAGCACAAACATGATTTGAAGAGAGAGGAGAGGGGGGCAGACCGGCGAACACTGATGCTTCTCACGCCAGCAGTAATAGCCAAATAGCAGGCCGCCTGCAGCATAGTGTTGGGCAGAGACCGCCAGGGGCGCTTGATGACACCCCGCACAGGAGGGTAGACACAGTGCACCGGTCACATCACCGCAGTTCCTTGCTGCAGCGGGGGCAATCCCCGAATCAGCCCAGCTAGACCCAGCACGTGGGACAGGAGGACGAGGCTCGATGGCAGAAGTGAGAACAAGACATAACGAAAGGGACCCAGAAGCCACGCACAATCAGCATGTGGCCGGCAGCTCCCACCAGTAGACGAGGAGGACCAATATCGTATAGCAAGAAAAAGCTATATTACGAGGGAGGCCACAGTCCATTGGCACATAATCTAACACTCACTAGCTGCAAAAGGGAGGGCCTGGACTCAAATGGACACAGGAGCATAAACAACACCAATAATGACTATGTAAGGGGAGGCCCAGTCCAGCAACCAGTGCACCACGGTACTCGCCACAAGGGGAGCCTGGACCAGAGACAGGCAAACAAGGCACAAAGGCGAGCCACAGCAACAACCACAGCTGTCACGCCATAGTCTCTCTTCGCAAATGGGGCCCTGACCGGACCTGGTGGGGCATGGACACAGAAGAAGGAGAGAGGTGCAGAGCAACAAGAGCTGCAGCAGTAGAGGACTGGAGCGACACGTGTACTCCCATGACACAGGAGGCCACACTGGTAGGCAGGGAGCTGCTCCAGTACACCGGCTGGAAACGAAAGCGGCGGCAGAGAGGAAGTGAGACTGGTGCCCCGACGCAAACGAAAAAGCACCACCGGCACAGGCATGTCGGAGAAGCAGAAAGGAGGGAAAGGAAAACAAACCAGCATGGAGGCCTTCACCCGGAAGAACCTGGCGCCCTAGATGGAGACACCAGAGAAGCTGGTTCTAGTGCATCCGCTCCCACACAGGTCGAGAAGCGAAAAGAGGAGGGCCACATACTCGAAGCCATAGCGACACTGAAAACATCACTCGAATATAAGATGGACATGGTGATGGTGGACATGGGACTTCTAAGGCAAGATGTAAGGAACCTGTCAGAGAGGGTCAACACCACAGAACAGCAAGTGCAGAGTAATACTGCAAACTTAACTACCACCCAAAGCGAAATGACGGAGGCGCTAGATTTATACGCACCCTGGAGCAAAGGGCCGAGGATGCAGAAGGAAGAGCCAGGCATAACAATGAGCCTATAGTGGGCCTGCCAGAGGATGAGGAAGGCAGAGAACCCACAAACTACATAGAGAATCTACTGCTCCAGAAGGTGGGGGCAGGGACCTTATCCCAGAGATTTGTGTTTTAGAGAGCACATAGGGCCCTGACCAGGCAACCTCGCACACGAGCACCCCCAAGACATATGATTGAGAAGATTATGAACTTTAAGGACCGAGAAAAGATCTTAGCATTTTAGAGAGAAGGTGGGGTGATAACAAGGAATGCTCTCCTTGGACCTTGGTCTGACCTGCAAGGAAGAGAATGTGCACATTAGGGCAAGGTTGGTTCAGTGGGTGTACAAGGCTCGGTCATCAGTGACATTGGTAGCACAATCAAGTATTCGTTGTGAAGGTTCCTGCTATCTCAGTGAAATGTTGGCATACATCCTCCACCTTCTGAGACGTGCATGGCCTGAGGTTTACATGCAGCAATGTATCAATTGATATGTGGATGCCTTTGTGTGTCACTCTCATGTTGTACACGCACGCTAGTTCCTATTTGGTTACTTTCATTGTGGTGTGTGTTGTGCAAGGTGCAACAATCAATCAATGGACCATTTACTGCATGCACAACCCCAGTGTCGAAATGCCACAGTACTCTGTCCATTATCACTGGATGGGGGTAGCCTTATGTCTGCATGTTCATGTAACACGTTGTTAGGCCATGTGTCGTGGCATTCGCTATGGCTGGTGTGGCGTTTGCTACTTGGCACAGTCATGTACATTTAGCCAGGCATGTGATCGCCAAATCAAGGGTCAGTATCTCAGGGAGGGTTATGACTCCAACCACTCGTGTATGGTGGATTTGTGAATATGCCTACATTAGGACTCTATTGGCATGACTGTCTAGTGGCCAGGGTGGAATGTCTCTTCTGTGTCAGGGTGGAGTGCAGCACTGCGACACACAAGATGCTCAGTGGTAGTTGTGCTTCCATATGTGACTGTGCTTTCACAGGTATGTGACATTCAGACTGTGTTCTGCTGTGTTAAACGTGTGCAAGGTTTCACGTGCGAGGCTCTGCCATGGGAATGTTGCAGTGCTTTTGCTGCCTGTGTCGCATGCTGGCATTCCTCTGTGTATGCCCCCAGAAGATGAAATTTTCCATGAATTTGAGGCTAGTTTTGTACTCACCCAAGATCAATGTGTTTTGGCCTTGGTGCCTCTCCATGTAGGCTGGCAGAGTACTGTTGTGAAGAACCATGGAGTCGTGGGTGGATCCTGGGTAGTGGGCACAGCAGTGGGTGAAGGTTAGGCCAGGACTACACATCATCTGCACGTTCATTGAATGGTAATTCTTACGGCTCCGGTAGGCTGCCTCATGTTGCCGGGGGGCTACTAGTGCTACGTGTGTGCATTCCAGGGCTGCTATGATGTTTGAGACTTGTGCAATGGCATTGAACTGGCCCTTGAGCTGGGTGACCTGTGCCTGTGTGGCTGGCAATGCGATTTGCACATTGACATGGAGCAGCAGTGCATCCAGCACCTGTCCCAACACAGTACAGAACTCAAATAATTCCACCTCCCTGTTCAGTCGCTGGACAGCTTTAATGTCGGATAGGCAATTTGTCATGCTAAATGGAGGAGTTCAAGGAGACATACCTGCCAATCTGACATGGCGTAGGTAGAATCAACAGGCCACGATAGATTATATCTACACTGACCGATCTAGGTTTACTAACATCGATAACTTTGTCATTCAAAAACAAGATGTAAGCGATCATGATCAGCTAACTTTGTCATGGCGTTGGCCTGTCTCCTCTCCACTTCCTAGGGCTACTCATACTTGCTCTAATTTAGTAATTTCAGGTGGATGTAATCGCCTTCGAGGGTCATACCATGAACTTAATATATTACATGACATCTTGTGCTCCAAGGTCAGCAGATCCTTGCTTCCACCTCATGAAGATGGACTTTATGTTTCAACATTACAGCTCTTTAAAAAAAAAATAGCAAATGGTAAACCGATTTTTACTCATAAGCATTTGTTTGATCCTACCGTCCAGCAGGAAAAAGCTCTTCTATGAAGATCCATAAGAACATTGACGACACTTCCTCGAGATGAGCAATTGATTAGGATGCGCTCTCTCAAAACAAAGCATAAGAACTGGATGAGATCTAGAAAGGCCCACATATGCCAACAAAAGGGCGAACAGATGCTATGCACTTTAGCATCCAAGAACTCACGAGATATATGGTATCTTCTTAACCAGCAATCTCAAACCTCTCAGGCCTCTCTCCAAATAAATTCTGTCACAGAAGAAGCCTGGACTGAACATTTATCTCAACGCTATACTTGTCATGATCAACATCATACACATATAGACAACATTGCATCCAAAGCCGCTTTATCATTGGGCTTTGATTTGGAAACATTATAAACTATATCTCCCAGATAAGTGCTTCCAGAGCACCGGGGCTTGATGCACATTGGGCAAAGATTCTATATTGCATCTTTATAGAAGTGGCAAAGTCTGGCATTATTCCTTCCTCATGGTGCAAATAAATAATAGTTCCCATCTTTAAAAAAGGTAACAGACCATTACCACGCAACAATCGCCCAATTGCCTTTTTGGAAATCTGTGGCAAATTGTTTGTGCATATTTGTCTCGGGGATCTCAACAAATGGATTCTATAAAACAATCTTTATGACCCTCACCAGACCGGTTTCATCCCAGGCCTTGGTACCGCCGTCAACCTCACTGTCATATCTGCAATATAAACGCAAGCCGCTCAAACCAAGCAGCCTAAATATATGGCATATGTTGATTTTAAGCCAGCTTTTGATTCAATATCCAGGAATTTACTTCGAACCAAGTTGAAAATTGCTGGATGTTCTCCTTCTTTATTGTCCCTTGTAGTCCAACTACACTCGCATACAACCATTCAGGTGAGATTGACATTGGATGGAAAATAATCCTCTCCCATAAAAATGTATCGAGGCTTAAACAGGGGTGCGTCCTAGCATCAATCCTCTTCAATTTCTTTGTTTTAAACATGTGTAACAACTTCACCACTGTAATCTCTGATCCACCACACCTAGGCACTGTATCTGTTGTGTGGATTTTCTACGCGGATGATCTTGTGTTGTTATGAAAGACACCGCGAGGATTGCAGAACCTATTATCTGCTTTGGAGTTGTACGTAGAAAAAAAGGTATTACAGGTAAATTTATCAAAGACTAAAATTCTATGTTATAAACTTGGTCGCAGAATTAAAAAAAACTCAAAAAGGTGGTCGATGAATGTAAATATTTAGGCATTAATATTAATAACCATGTCTCCGATTGCCCCTATCTGCAGAAACTAACTAAAAAAATCAGAATGTCCTCATCTCAAGCTCGGTTAATTAAGGCAAGATACGCAAAATGTTCATATCTCCCCATTATAGTGTTCGACCTTCAAAAAGCCTTGGGCTTTGTATTATATGGAGTGGAAACTAAATCTTGCAAACCGGAATCATTTTGGTCTAAACTTGAGGGCACATATTGGAAGGCTGTTCTGAATCCCCCCAGAAGCCTCCCAATGTGTGTTCTGACATACGAATTGGGGATTCCCGGTTTGCATGTTATGTGAAAATGCAACTGGAAAATATGTGCATTATAGAGGAAATGCCTGATGGCTGAAAAAACCTTATACTCTCTTAGGTAAATTATCAGATTACATCCTCAATTCAGCCCATACATTTGCTGGTGAATGGAGAGCTCATGCTACCCTTTTATTAGCTGAAGCCAACATTACCGTAGATTTGCTGATTGGAAAAGAACAAAGAACAAACTGTTCAAAAATGATTGGATAATTGAAAAATGCAGAAAATATATGAGTTCAACAGCATCCTTCCCTAGAAAAGAAATTCCAAAATCCATAGATCGATCTCTTAAAATTTCCCGCTTCAAACTTCAGGAAGACATTCATGCGATACCGTCTTAACCTTTGCAATACGAAGTATAGCCAAGCGGGGTGTGGCCAAATTCATAAAGAAAATGATATATGTAGGTTCTGTTCAGAGTAGAACAAATCGGAAACCCTCCAACACCTTCTGACAGTGTGTCCTGCACTGATGAACCAATGAAACATGTATCTGAAACCAATCTTTCATGAATATAGAAACTTGATAGCACAAAAGGTCTCTGGTTGAAACTATTTCAGATGAATTTAGCAAGAGTATAGATTGCAATTGTTAGATTCATACACTTCATGCAACTTGAAGAGTCAGTGAGGTCGTAGTGAAGGAGAAAACGCAATTTTCCTTGTTCCTCGATTCATCTTTCCCTCTTCTTTTTTAACTTTACTTGACTATTGTGATGTGGAACCATCTTGATATACTTGGATGTACCACTGACAATATTTGTTTTATTGCACTCAAAGTGATTGGAGGAATTGATAAGCAATAATTTAATCGATGTCTACAATTATTAATTTAAGTACGTGTTCCTCCTTTTACATTTTATCAAATACTGTTTTTCCTTTTTTTCCTTTTCTTTCTTTTTTACTATACATCTAATTGATGTTGCATAATTCGGGATTTGTATACAAACATTAAGTAAATATTGAAAGGTTGATTCGTTCAACCATGACAATAAAAAGAAATAGTATTCAAGCTCATTTGAGATTGGCCAATCCCACTTTCGCACAAGACCTACAAAAAGAAGGATGCGCACATTTGCGCTCGCTCATTTGAGAAGGGCTTTGGTAAGGGCTGTTTGGCTATTTGCGGGCTTGTGGATGAGTGGGAAGTGCAAGCACTGCTCATGTTGTTCTCCGAATTTGTGTTCCTATGTTAATGTTTGTAACTGTGTGATAGTTTTTATTTTGTATAATCTGCATATTTTGAATTCAAGCTTTGAATGGCTACGATATACAATTTAAAAACAAATGTGCCTTCAAGTGAACATCTTGCACTGCATGCCGTAGAGGCAATTGTTACACCTAAGCAAACAATATTAACAGTAAAACTGTCCAAAAGCGAAAACACAACCTCCAGATCTCACCCGCCTTCTGTTTCGGCTGATATGCGGAAGTACTGCCGCTTCACATTGGAGATAACTGATATTAGTGGAAATTTAATCACAACAACGACATCAGGCATACAGAGTCTTGGAATTCCACCTGTGAATGAACCCGTAGCAAATGAATCACCAAACTTGCTGGATTAATTAAAAACAGGGGCTTCTCACTAACCTCGTTGAAAGCAGAGGAACTTAATAACTCTGCTCCTAAATCTGAAACGAGAGTGCTAGCTCAGATTCAAAGAGAATCAATATGTTCTCAGCCTAACCTAATAACACCATCAAATAATTTGGATTATTTATCTATCAGTACACAACAAATGGCACATGATGATAATGATAAAAAATGTGACTCACCTGTGAACATGTCGGCGGCAAACGAAAATCATCTCTCCCAACAAGCACAGACACAAATACAAACTACTGAACATCGCGTCACAATGCCAGACACTAGGCTTGCCAAATCTCGTGAGCTCTCCCAGTCACCCAATATTTACTAACTCATTGCATGATTCTTCGACTTTGTCAATTTCATTTAGCTGGCCTACTCCTAGAAAACTAAACAAGCGCCCATCCCTCATCTCTTATCCCCCGCTTGAGAGTGAAACCTTTAGAACAGAAATCACTCTGCAAGCGATGAACACAGCCCTATTTACTTTGGCAAAACTGTATGAGACGCTGAATGTGAATAAAATTAATGAGCAATCAAGCCTTCTTTTAGGATTATAAACTGTGAAACTCATGAAAACACCCACTCACGATGCTAGTACTAATGTGAATGGGAAAGACTTACAATGAAGCATAGAGAAAGAACAGGACCTTGTAATTGAAATAGCTAATGACATTACTATCAAGGATGAAGTTCCCAGTTCAGATAAACAGCCAATTCATAGTCAAAAGGTAATATTAGAGAACCAATCTGTAGATGAACTGATAACTGTACAGAAAAAATGAAGAAAAAAGAGAAGAACATTAGGTTACGTCCTAACAAAAATACTACTTTGGCACAATTAGCTGTAGATGCCAAAACAATACAACCCGAACAACAGTAGCTACTTCAACTGGATTGCATAAAACAATGTTCGCAAAAAAAGATAAATCATAAAGCTTAGAGCACCCTCAGAAGAAACTCAAAAACATTAAACAAATCACTGTAGGCAAGCGTTCAACTTCAGGTCATTTTATCCACTCATTAACAACTCCTAACAAAAGTAACAAGCAATTAGCAATCGCACCGTTAGCAAAGAAATATGCTAACCGAGCTCACAGCAAGATGGCAAAAGACAGAACCTCATTACGAGGTTCGCGGAACGGGTTAACAGGCTCTGCTAATGGAGGCGGACCCGTTAAACCCATTCTGTGAAATTACGAGGTCCCCTCGCGGGACACGGTAAGGACGCCTGGTAAAACCAGGCATCCTTAACGGGTCCCGCGAGGGGAAGAGGGAGCAAACAATGGGCCAATCGTAATCGGCCCATTGTTAGCTCCCTCTCCCATTCCCATTGATCCCTATGGGGGCTCAGATGGGAATGGGGAAGGCCTGGGCCCGGGTTCCCAGCCTCGGAATGGCCCGGTACTCGGAATGGCCCGGTAATTCCCCATTCTAGGAACCCGGTAAAGGAACCTGGTTTGGCGGCGGCCATGGAGCTAACAGCTCCATGGCCGCCGCCAAACTAGTAATGAGGCCCAGAGTCATCACAACTCCATACCAATTAACAACTACTTAAGTAAATGTTAGTGAGGAACCAATAGACTTTCTGCTTGCCACCATTGAAGCAGATCAAGAGCTCAAAAGGGCGATACAATTGTCAAAATTGTCAGTAGAGACACTTCATACCTATAAGAAAGCTCCACAAGAAATGGCCTCTCAAATCACGGAGAGACCCATCTTGGAGGAGAGATGAGAACAAAGTGCAAGGTCTGTGACTCAATATTTAATACGCCAAGAAAAGCAAGGAAATGACAAGTGTAATGAATGGGGTCAACAGCTAGAATTTAGCCTGAAACAGGCCATTAGGCCTGAGAGTCAGGTGGAAAAACATGACACTCCTTCATATGACTCCTCTACTAGATCTAACCTCCCGGATATACATAAAGTCAATAAATGGAGAAATCAAGGTTGCTCTGAGCGAACACGTCGTCAGTTAATATTGCAATGTAGAGGAGGGACATATC
Source organism: Ambystoma mexicanum (assembly GCF_040938575.1). Lineage (NCBI taxonomy): Eukaryota > Metazoa > Chordata > Amphibia > Caudata > Ambystomatidae > Ambystoma > Ambystoma mexicanum. The sequence continues at coordinate 577,097,008 of NC_090931.1, read as the reverse complement.
CAAATTATGATTTAAATAGGACTACTATCCTCAATATATTGGGGAAATTCCACAACTATAAGGCTTAACTACAATAGATATTGATCAAGTCGAGTTCATAAATGATCACGACTCATCTAAGGGCAAAATTTTGATGCAGTCAGGCGTAGTTATGAATTTAATATGGCAGGCACGTGAAGCACTATATGAGCTAGGTTTTTCTTTGTCATATCAGAAAACAAATATACACCTTCACCTGGAGAGATCTATAAGTAACATCACAAATAAGTGCCTACTCTGATATGCACAGCCAGAGTTAACAGTGACCCGCTTGCAAGGTCCTTTTAAACAGATCCGGAACATAGAACTCTCATCGGGAAAGTCAACCCACTCTGCATCTAATTAACAATACATAAATACTCTTGCCACTGAATTCATGTTGTCCTCGTGGAATACAAGAGGCCATAAGCATTTAAACCAGACCAAATTAAGTCCAATACTGACCTATGATATTGTTGCACTGCAAGAGGTATGGTCTACTACCCCTCTGACATGGTATTTCCATGAACTTTGTTTGATTCTGGCAAAAATCAAACAAGCCGAAACGGAGACCTATGGCGGGACTACTAGTGGCTGGCCCATCCATAACAGCTTTGGTGTTGCCAAATATGTACTTACAATTAGTTCAAATCAAAATAATCACGCATGTCGTTACACTTATTAATGTGTATTGGAACCACAAAGGTATTGGCGAAGATCAGTTTGTGCAAGCTCTTGAAGATCTTCTAGACAAGATAGCTAGTGACACCTCAAATTACTACACTATACTAGCAGGAGATCTGAACATAAATTGTATAAGAACTGGATTAGGTCACCCCCCCAAAAATCATTAGCCGATGGAAAAAACTCTTGAAAGAGAGACATGTTCATGCTTAATGGTGCGGATTTGAGTGACTTACCTCCCTCTAATACCTGGCAAAGAAGCAACCGAGTAGCCCTAATTGACTATTTATAGGTAGACGGAGCTCTATTCTCTCTTGTTGACAGATTTGAAGTAATACTGCAAGTAGCAAGTGATCACAACCTCCTTTGTTTAACGTGGCAATGGCCATTGTCACAACCAATAAATCGGACATCAGGGGTTCACGATTTAAGGCTAACGACCAGAAAGAACCGATTCCGGTGGAATCCAAGTCTACTGCAAAACTTAAACATGAATTTGACGTATCCCACAAATACATTGTACCCAAAGATAGAACATGTAACAACGAGATTCCTTTATCGAGCAACTCAACGAGCATTAAGCAAACTGCCTATAGGATAGTTGGATTAAAAGCATTGAAAACAAGATACAAAAATTAGATAAGGGGAAGAAGGATGAAAATGCTCCAAAATGATGTGGAGCATATGTTGCAGGCAATGGCTTCAAAGAGTAGTGCTTTAATATGGGGTCTAATCAATAAAGTAACCACTAATAGACAAATGCCAGCTCAGATCAATGCGGTTCCTGAACAGGTGTGGTGAACTTTCTATAAGACACTATATGCAGAGACTCCATATAGTAATTCAGTTCGAGTGAATCAGAATTCAGGCTTAACAGATATATAATTTGATCTGGAAGATATATTGCATCTTATAAATAAACTGAGTACATCACAGGCTCTGGGGCCTGATGGTTTGTCCGATATCATATTGAAGCAACATCCACAATCATGGGCAAATATACTCAACACAATATTTACTCAGGTTATAGCCATTCGAGAAATACCACCGACTTGGTGAAAAACGATACTAGTGCCCATCTATAAAAAAGGAGAACACCTGAAACCTGAAAGTTATAGACCTGTGGCATTACTGGATGTGCCGGGTAAGGTTTTCACAAGATTGTTATTGAGGGATTTTAATACATGGCTTGATAGAATGGCTCTGCGAGATCCTTACCAAACAGGCTTTCTGAAAAGCTTGGGCACTACCATAAGTTTACAAACGCTCCATATAATTAAATCTCAAGAAATTGAAAGGAAGCAGCCATATTATATGGCGTTTATTGACTTTCAGACAGATTTCAACTCTATATCCAGAGAGAGATTGCAATACAAGCTGTCTAAAGCGAATTTTCCTTCACACATCTTACATTGAATACGCCAATTCGACACAGCCTCCATACAGATACGACACTCATTAGATGGAAGACTTGCAGAACATATTCCCACACACAGAGAGTTGAAGCAGGGGTGTATAATGGCCTCTGTACTCTTTAACCTTTATATATCTGACTTGGGAGATAACTTAAATGAAATAATTTCAGATTCACCTAGAATTGGTGGGCAAGCAGTCCCCTGGCTGTTTGATGCTGTTGATTTGGTGGTGTTGGCTAAGATGCCCAGGGGACTGCAAGCCTTGCTTATCTAGCTGGAAGGATATATATTGGAAAACCTTTTAAAGGTGAATCAATGGAAATGAAATGTTATTATAACTGCTCCAAAAACAACTAGAACAAAAAATATAATGAGATGGACTTTGCAGGGATTTGAGCTGTAGATTGTTGATATGTATAAATACCTGGGGGTAAATACAAACAACTCTTTCTCAGATCAGCCTTATCAAGAAGATCTAAGAAGAAAAGTTGAAAGAGCAACATCACAAGCTAGAGTACTGTTATCTAGATATGGAAAGTTTTCCTTGTCCCCAATAGTCACATTTTACAAACAGAAGGTCACTCCAATACTCTTTTATGGAGCTGAGTCTAGAGCATGGCAGCCAGAGATTTTCTAGGTGCAATTTGAGGCTTATTTCTGGAAGAACTCTCTAAATTTGCCACCTGCATATTGAGACACATATTGAGACACACATTGGGCTTAGTATCATTAAATGGCAAATACACGTGGAGACTATGTGCACCCTACAGGAAATATATATCATCCAATAGTCAGAATATGCTGATCAATATTGTGTCAAATTACATGAAAACGGCACCGCATAAAGTGTTTCAAAAATGGAAGCAGAAATGCCAAGATATTATACTAGAGGCAGGGATATCAGAGGAATTGTTAACAACCAATCCTGATAGAGCAAAGGCTAGGTTGCGGGATATAGATTGAATGTTAACGAGAGAACAGTGTTCACAAAAATGTTATTTGATGAGCATGCATTGTTGTCTAAGAAATTAAACATATCTGAGCAATATTGGATGAAATTCCCTGACCCAAAATACAGAGATCACCATTTGAGATTTAGATTAAATCTGTGGCCTACAAAGGAGGTATTCGCTAATCGAAGAATCATTACTAAAGAACAGAATGAATGTAGACTTTGTCAAATACCTGGACAGTTAAAGACCATGAAACATCTTTTAACTGTGTATGACTCCTTGTTGGATCAACAAAGGGAATACTTCCAGCATTGTTTCATGGAGTATATACATATATCAAGTGAAGCCTTATGGAATATGCTTCTAAACTACACTCACCAGAAGATTAAATTAGCGCTTGTGAATTACTTTAGAGCTCTGAAATTGTCAGAATTAATTTGAATTAACCAATCTAGTGATTTAGCTATGATTTTCACCTTTTTGGAAGTTTTAGATGAAGGAAACACTTGCAGCAACTGTAATAAATGTTGATTATTGTATGTTGAAGTGGATCTGAATACTAATACTTGAATTTAAAATAAAGTACCATGTTAGCTCAGAGGTCAGTGAATTCTCATAAGGAAAAAGTGCGGATATGGAACTATAGAATCCAATTAGATTTTGTGATCACTATGAATAGCACATCTGGTCATCTTGTACCAATGAATGTATGTTTTATGTTTACACACTGCATTCTGTAAAATCATAATTATGAAATATTTCTTGTTTGATGATTAAGAAATTACTTAATTTCTTACATGTCAAATGATGACATCTAATACTGTATAATTTCAAATTTGTCTAAAAATGAATTGTTGAAAAGTTGATGTAATCAACTAAAAAAAAACACAAAATCCAAAAAATAAGATGACTTTGCATTTACCAAGGCTTTGATGGAAGGGTATTAGATAGAAAGTGAATTGCATGAAAACAAAATGCAGATAGGGCAGGCTCAAATGCAACCATGTTAATGATGTTTGCCTGGCCAGGGAATAGTTCTAACATGAATAGATCATCCCACTCAGGGAAAGGAAAATCATGTTGCATGAATACCCTGCTTAGGCCACGTCTGGACATATTGAGATTGAGCTGGGGAAGCAAGTGGTTGAGCAGAGTCGTTGCTGGGGATGGGGGGTGGGCTGACGGGGTATAACCCCCCGCCCCCTCTTTTGGTTGTATCACCGGATAAAAGCTCAGGGGCTACAACTAAAAGGCTAGGTGGCCCCAAGTCCTGACAGTCCCGACATTAGCTTAGCCCCGGATCTTTTCCAGACCTAGCAACACCCCTAGTTGAGCATAGAACTTCGTTTCAAACGTCCAGCAGTAATGGCCACAAACTCTGGTTAGCCCTCCATGCCACGAGGAATGGAGCTAGACATGCCCGCAGAATCAGTGCAATTCACAGGACTGCGGACAGTTTTGTGCTGCTGGTAAACATTTGGCTACATCTGATTAAAAGAATTTAGGAAGGGGGGCTGAACTCGTGCCTACCGTGGCACAGGAAAGAAGGCGCTCCGGTACACGTGTTGTGACCCCTCCGATCATCTCTTAATATATTACGGCCTGGCTCCAGAAAGTCAGAGGGCACTGGAACTCCTGATTCGGCAAGACTAGTTTGCAGTCGAAATTCCCTGCAAGTGTACAGAAGGGCCCCTCTGCAAGGGACTCCTGGATCAAGGGGCGCACAGTGTTTGCCCGAAGACTACATCACAGTATAGTTCCAAGAACATGTCAAGGAGACTTAGCCCAACAGTTTTCAAAGTTTAGTCATGAAATACAAACAGGTGAGTGCCCCACCTCTTCTGTATTTCTAAATGTGCGCAATGATTCTGATAAAGGTTTTCATCTGAATCTGGATGCCGGGCTCACTATAGGATTCTGCAGTGGAAAAGGTTCCTGTGTGTTTCTTGAAATATGTCTGCATCTTTAGCTTAGCTAAGAGTGCCAGGATGCAGTGATACGATCCTGCCGACTTGCTTAACATATGTATGTGCTATGCTCACCCCACGAGCACCCACAGACACCATAGTCTCATTGTTTCTTGCAGTGCTCAGCCAGCAAGCCTACATTAAAGGTGCAATCAGGGCCGGCCTTAGGGCAGGAGGCGGGCCGGGAGACCACCTGGGGTGCCATTAGCCCCTGCCACGCCAGCTCAAGGGAGTCTTTCAAGTGCTCCCCGAGCTGGCATAGTGGGAGAAGGCACGGAAGGTGCTCTTTTGTTATTCCATGCTCCCGTGGGGGCGGGCGCATTTAATAACAATAGGGGTTTTCATTTGAATAGGGCGCTCATAGTATGAGCGTCCTATTCCATTTATTAACTCCCTGCCAGTCGTCGGAGCAGGGAGGTACAAAAAAATGTGGCGCTCCTGCACCCCTACCCCCAACTCTCCCCCCGTTGACCAGGGGTGCCCGGGGAGAGTGTGCCAATTTGCGAAGGGCGCTGCTTCCGCTAAGGCCGGCCCTGCGTGCAATGAGCTTTCCTCTGAGATTTGTGCAGCGAGTCACGTGTTCACTATAACGCATAATTCATTTCCCGGCAGGAAAAGTCCCATTAGTCCAAGCAGGAAAATGGCCTCGGATTCAAAATACTCTGCCCTCTCTTACCTGCACGTGAAACACCAGAGGGTCACCACGAGGAGCCCGGGGCTGCTCTGGTGAAGGGAGCACCATCTGAAATGGCAGGTCAGCCTTTTGAAGTCTTGGTCTAGCCCCAAAAACCCAGAGCACACAAAGGTAAGGTAGTTAGGCTCAACCTATCCCAGCCCCTCACTCCTAACCAGCTACAGGTGCAACCTCTCACACAAAACCCAACCCCAGGAGAGGGGTTTTACAGTATGTAAGTCCAGAGTGCAAGCGTTCTCAGACAGTGCGTTCTCTTACAGGTGGAAGTGGGCTGCAGCTCCGAAAATATGTTTGTTTACTTCCCACCTGAACTTCAAAACGTCTACTCAATGATGTGTGAGTCGGAATATTTGCCGGTGACACGTTCTATACACCTGGCCACATGGTGGCCATTTCTTGTAAATGGTAAATGGCCGGTACATACCAATACCATGCCTAATTGATGCAAAAATGATCTATTCCTCTGTTCTGCTGCTGAAAAACTTTTATTTTAAATATGCTTTTCTTAGGTATGCCCCAAAGCTATAGTTCACAGATGTATATTTAGGACAGGCCCCCTACTACCTAAAAGAAATGATCACACAGTTTGTACCAAGACGTCCTTTAAGATCAGAGCCATTGGGACATATTACAGGTCTTGCCTCTAAATAGTCAAACCGCCTGGGCCGGGCATTTCCGGTGAAAGCCAAGAAAGGAACCACACAACATTCAGAAAAAACCCTCAAAACAAATCTATCTAAGTGAAGGACTCTTGACCCCCGAAGACCCGTCACATTACTAGGCAGGCTATGTTGTCCCATTTTATAGACAAGTCTGAGTCTTTATGTGTGCGCCCCAATGCCCATGGGCTTTTGGCGCGTATAAATAAATAAATAAAATCAACGCATCTCCATGAGGTTAATTTTCATATGTCACGGAAAGCACCAGAACCAATACCATTGTATGTTTGCTGCTCTCCCCCATGATTCTGATTTGTATCATAGATGTAACAATGGAATATGAATCTGAGTCGCCCTGGGTCCCTAACGGAAAATAATTGGCAATGTTGACTGCCATGTATGTGCACGAAGACTGGCGTGTCAATGAATCCCTGTGGGCGCTGCCTGCTGTTCACAGCTGAGGAATGCAGTCTGTGTCCATAGTGGTTCACGCCCCTCAGTCCACAGCAAAAAGTGAGTTGTGGGTGTTAGGAAAGATTTCATAAGTGTATGTAATTTTCCCTCCATGTGTCAAACCCCAAACTTTTTTCTGCTTTTTAGACACCATTGACTGACTTTGCCAGAGAAGCACAGCCTTCAGCTGCACTCCTCTGGGCTTTCGCTCACTTTTTATGGGGAAACTGACATGCCCTTAAGACAGTCAGTACTGGGAGACTTTGTTTCCCTTGGTCCTTTCCTCATGTTGCAGCTTTTGTGCAACATGTAACAAGTGTGCAATGTATCTTACCATAAAGCACACTTGAGTCTATAGTAATTTCCAAAGGTCCTAGATACTCTCGCTGGACTTTTTATGAACTGTGCAGATGTGTCATGGACAGGACTGGTGGCAGCTATCTTTTTGCATTATTTTTTAACCCTTTCCTGCCATGTTAACCGCGTTTGGCACAAATATGTGGCCTGGTTCCAAAATGGCCATGCCACAAGGTTCTTTGTCCTGTCCTTTGGCCATCTTGCCCCTTCACCTTCCCCAGGTCGAGCTGTGGGCTGGAAAGTCTGATTCCAATACACATCCTGGATGCCAGAGAGTCTGGAGTGCCTGGGACCACCATGGTCTGTGATTGGTCCACGTATGGAGCATGTCTTTGTGAGCAGATCTCCCATTGGGTCCTCTCTGTTTTGGCACGAAGGGAACTTTTGATGAGGAGGCTGAAAACACCACTACCATGTCGATCTCCTGAGTTCTCACTGAACAAATGATAGGATCCAAGTATCCTGCAATACGAAGTCGGGTCGAGGAACCGCTGGTGACCCACTGGAAGGTTTGGCACCCTGAGCCCGCTGTCGTCCCGTGGGACCCCTCTGCATCTGGTCCTCCTAGAAGGTCTGCAAAGACGCTTTGACCCATTGGAATAGTGGGACCAACTATTCTCGGCACCTTCATCAAACCCTGCAAGTAAGCTTTCTTGGAAGTGTCCCTGGGCCAACCAGTGGACTGACCAGCTTACCCAGTTGCTTTGCTCTGTCACCGCCGCCGTTTCAAGGAGGCCCTCAAAACTTGGTGTACTGCTAGCCCTGTTTCCACGGCACCCTCACCCCAAATTTCGTACACTTGGCATTCCCAGGTCTAATGTGAGACGAGTGCACCAGGACCAGAGTAAGTGTGGTTACCGTGTTGCACTGCCGCGGCAACGTCCTTTGCAAGTTTTCTGCATTTGTGACCCTCTTGCCCCTGAAGTCTGCTGCAGTGAAACTGGGTCGATTCATCCACCTGGAGCGTAGAAATCGCCACTATCCCGTTTGGGAATCATCGCTGTATCCCAGGAACTAAAAGGTGCCCAGATGTCCTTTTTGCCGCATTCGAACCTGCAAGCGAAGTGGACTGACCTGCCGAAGTTTGGGACCGCTTGCATTGGGGACCGGTGAGTACTCAATACCCCAACTGGTGGCCCCTAGCACAGGGCCCATTTTTACGCACGAGTGGCCCCTGGGGGGCACTCTCCTTTCCACTGCTATTGCAAAATAGCGACTCCATCCTGATCTCTCAAACTGCCTCTGCCTTCAAGTGGAGGTCCTGCTTGAACAGTGGGAACTTGTTCTGCATCGCCTCATCCACCTTCCTGAGCTGCTAGAGACCCTGATGTTGAACTGGGCCTAAAGGTTACCTGCACGGCCTGTTTCCCTCCCCTCTACGTTGTCGACAAATTTCATGCAGTCACCCCTTGAGACCCCAATGGTCTTGTATATATATTGTATTGAGTGTGATGTATTGGTTTACTGAGTGATATTGTGATTCTTTTGCTATGGTCTATGTTACAAAGGCCTTGTAATAAATGTGTCTATATTTTTGATATAACACCTGTCTGGAGTAATTTGTAAGTGTCCTTGCTCTGTGTGCTCATTGAGGTCCTTCAGTCACCCTCACCCCTCCTGAGACTTAGTCTTGACTGCCTGCCATTACTACCCTGATTGGTCTGGCTTGTCCAGAGGTTACCCTATTCCAAGAAACTAGGTTGGCCTTCTGAACCTCTGCCCCTCCAGGTCAGAGTTCAGAAATCCTTAACATTGGGCAGAGATGTTGGCATCATCCATCACGGACATGATGCAAAAAAAAGGGCAGACTTTATTCTCCGTCTGTCAAATCGAGAAGAAAATTTGAGCAAAATGTTCTAGTACATATTTACATTTGTAGCACTTCTCACAGATAGTAAACTGAATTATGCAACATTTACCACGGGCATAAAAATGTGCATGTTTGCAGTCCCACAGAAAAATTTAGCAAAAGGTAGGTTTATGTGCCAAAGTGGACTTGCCTGCAGAAAAAATTTCACATCAGCGTAAAATGCTGCGATTGTTGGAACAGACATTGTTTAATGACTCAACTAATTAAATGACCTAATGTCAATCTCAAGATGTTTTTGCTAATTTGGTGATCAGTTGCGCCCACAGAGTGTATCACGCTGATCCTAAATTCTAAACTTAAAGCGGTCATTTTTAGAAATCAACATGTCTATGCTTAGGTGACAAGCTGGCAACATCAATTGGACTCACATTAAAGAGAAATCGGAATGGAATTCTACAAGGGATATTTTCTAAACATAGGTAAAGGGATGTATGTGATTTCTTCAAAAATATTTTACCTAATGGAGATTTTACAGAATTTATTTCACCGAAAAAAGAAATTAACTTTTTACCTTTTCTATTTTTTTTAATAAAGCTGGGCAGACCCCATGCAGCCTGCCTCACTCCACCCTATCCTAACGTATACTCTTACCCCGCACCCCACCTATTATGTGCTATACATATACCACCTTACCTACCATTTTCTGTGAAATAAATACAGTGAAATCTCCTTAGGTAAAACTGTATTCGGTGAAATGTAGGTATACGTTGTTAAATGCATGAAGTGCCAATGTTTGCACGTAACGTGCACTTGGGCCCCATCCATGCAATTTTACACATTTAGTAAGAGTACATACAAAATATTAAACCAAGTAAAAACGCCTTTACACATTGTTACAAAAAATAGAAATACCACCTGCCGTTTATGCATCGCAGACAAAATGAACCATGGATTCCTGGAGAATGCTCCTGCTTTAAGCAGGTGCGAAAACAGGCGGATTCCACGCACGCCAGCAAGAACATGCCAAGTTGACAGAAATAAAACAATTTGTGCACACCAAACAGTAATGACAGACACAGTTATACATCCTATACCTTGCCCCACTACGCCAGCAGAAAACAAAACAAACATGACGTGAAAGAAGGTGTTAAGACAGGCGGAATACACTGATGCCTCTCATCACTGCCTCTTTCATGCTCCGGGTGACTGAACATGACACTCGTGCTCCTTTCTCCAATTGGCACGAATACGCACTGTTCCCTGTAAACCAACCACAAAAAGAACTAAAGGTAGTCAGTACTGACCTAAATATAAAGTAGCAACATCATTGAAAGGATGCAGGAGAAGACTGTGAGAGATAAAGAACTTCATCATACATATTTCTGGGTAGATCTCTGTCTTCGGCTTGGTCCTCCCTCTGGAACAGCCTCCCTGCCACTCTAAAACTGGAGGGGAACCATCTCCGGTTCCGGAAGCACCTCAAGACCTTCCTCTTTTCTTCTGCCTTCACTCCCCCTCTCCCCTGCTGATCTGTTCTCTCTTGGCACCATGCCCCTGGCCACCCTCTGTCCTCCGGGTCCAGGTACCTGCTCATCCTGCCACCCTCCCGCACTGCCTCTGGGCTACCCCTTGCACTGGGGTCTGTATCTGTACCCATACAGACCCCCCCTTTTTCTTCCTGCACTTATCAGACCTACCCTGTCTGCTTCCTTAAACCTAGCACTTGCAAATTGCTGGCTGCACTATCACTGTTTGTTGCCTTTATTATTTATTTATTTATTAATATATATCTGTTTTTCCTCTATTTCATACTTTCCACCACGTTTCTTTCCCCTCCCCCTCGCACCTGCGCATTCTCAATGTCACTGGGCCTAGTAAGATCACTGTTTTGTTCTCCCCTGTTCCCCTCCCTTGCCTTGATGTGCTCTGAAACACTTGTGTACGAGCACGATAGAAATAAAATAGCAATATCAATAAAAGATTGCTGGAGGATCTTACCACAACCGCGGCAGCACTTCAGAAAATCCACCAAATTCAAACCTATCGCCAAGTCCAGGGCTAACGCAGTTGTATTCCTGGAGCACAACCAGCTGTATTCCAGGAGTTCCACTTGCATTTTTTAAATGTTTTTCATACAAGGTTGAAAGGATGGAGCCTCTTGTTAGAAAGGGTGAAGCCCTATGAAGGCCTAAAACAAGGGTGTCTTCTGGGCCCAGTACTGTTTAACCTTTATATATTAGACTTAGATGAGCATTTATGGAAGGTTCAATCTTTTCTGCCTAGGTTGGGTACCTGTAAACTCCAGTGATTGGAGTACACTGATGACTTGGTCCTTATGGACCAAACGCCGATTGGTTTGCAGCGGTCTTTGGCCACCTTAGAACATTACCTGCAGGTAAATGATCTAGTGATCAATACGGAAAAACCCAAGATCATGATTCCTGGAAGGAACGCTTTTGCTGGAGGCGTGGGTCTTCCAATCTTTAAGTTGTGGATGAGCTTCGATACCTCGGGTTTCAAACGTGGGAGGATAGTATTGCTGATAGTTCATTTGCAAGTTTGAGCGCTAAAGCGAAGATATTTGCGCCGCAAATGCAAAGATCAATCTAAATTATGGACGTTTCTTTCGCCTCCCTGTTTTGGAATTCTTTAAAGTGAAAGCCGCCCCTACTATAAGCTTTTAGTATAAAACAAGAGCAGGCCTGCAAAAAAGAAAAGAAGCGTAGTTGTGGAGAAAGGATGTTGCCCTCACCCCCTAATACAGTCCTGGGGTCCATTATAAGACTTATTAAATGAACTTACTCTGAAAAGGGAATGCCTACTCTTATATCCTTTACATTGCATGCAGTGAGGAATGGATATGGAGACGCCCACAGAATGAGTACAATTCAATATATCGCAGACAGTTCTGCTCTGCAGGTTAAAATGCAGTTAAATCTGATTCCATTTATTCGGAAGAGGAGGTTGCAATCATACCTAGCATTGCACATATAAGGAGGACCTCCTTTACACATGCTGTGACACCTCCTATCATATCTTTGTAGATTGCTTCATGGGTCCAGAAAGCCAGCGAATACCAGACCTCCTGAATTGGCCAGGCTAGTTCTCAGGGACTGGACTTGACAGACTGTGTCCAGAAGGATTATCTGGAAGGGAATCAGAGATCAAAAGATGCACCATATTTTCCAGAGGGGACTACATCAGAATATAGTGCTAAGAACAATTCAAGAAGACTTAGCCCAACTGTTTTCAGAGTGTAGTCATGAAACACAAACACAAGTTACAGCAAGAGCCCATTAGTCATGTAATATGCTGCACACATCACATCAGAAGCAATGCATTTCGTGCAACCAACAGTGTATCAATTTGGCTCATCCTAGGTCAACATTAGATTCGTATTAAGTCCTTTCTCCTTCTCACTCTACATTCTAAATGACCTATGGTTCATACATTACATTTGATAGCTATATAGTGCAAACAATTTATTTTCACACCATGCCATTAACATTCAAAATGAGGTCTGCTTCAGTTAGGTGACTTTGAATACATACAAAATAGTCCCAACACGTTTCAGTTCATAAGAAGTAATGAACCTTCTTCAAGGCACTGGTTATGTGGGGTTTGTAAGTATTTTTAAAACTGCGAGGAGAGCAGAAAAGTGATTCACAATTGACACTTTGGACCATTTTACAAATAAATACAAGATGGATGCTTTTGTGATAGTCCTTGCTGTACCTTAAAGGTAGGCTGCACACATGCATTGAAGTATATCTCTGTCTACACTTTGTGACAGGCAGGAGGGAAGTTATCTTGTGTTAATCTCAGCTCTAATGATCTAAGTCCAATAGAAATGGAACTCTTCTGTGACAGACCAGCCTGAAGGACTCACCTATTCTTTTTCAGAAGGCACTGAAAATCTTCCTTTTTATATAAATCCTCTCTAGGGAGTGATATCTGGTGGCTCAAGAGGCATTGGACCAAATCTCTCTGGTGCGCATTTAAATATCACCTGCACCTAGATGTGGTTATTCCACTCAATTTGCACACTATAAATGCATCAAATCAAATCAAATCAATTCCAAGTAATGGCAGGTATTAGTTTATGAGCGCCCCATCTCTTCTGTCTTTCTAAATTTGCAAAATGTTGCTGATAAAACGATTCATTGAAGTCTGGTTACTGTGCTCACTGTGAAATTATATAATGGAAATGATGAGTCATGTAGATAAGATGCTGGCCTCATTACAAGTTTGGGGGTATTTTGGTGGTAAATCCACTGAAATACCACCCATTAGATTTACCTTTATAGCCAGGAATTACCGCCTGATTACACGTTTTGGTAGGCAGTGTTGGTCCCCATTTATTGGAGTCGATAGGACTGCATGGGGATTTCGGCTGAATTAACACTGGCGGTAATTCTGTCGATTTGACTGTTATTTTGGCAGTAAAGAGGCGGAATTACCTCCAGCATTATGCTGGTGGTTTTTCCTCCACATTACCTCCAAACCTCTAGTTCAGCAGTGCGGCAGTGATGCAGTGGTAACTCAGTTATAGTATGAATGTCATGCTATATCAGCAGAAGCTGCGATCTCTTTGGACTGAGTGGTCTTACTCTATATAAGCAATATACAAGCACATTAGCAGGGACTTTTGCGACTTTATCCCGTCATAGATATGCGGAGAAATCTCTATGAAGGACATTTAGGGAATGCCTACTACGCTTCAGTTTGAATTGTTGGGCTACCCTGGAGGTGCTAGGTCCCGTCTTGGTCTCGCTGAGGGCCTAAGACATTATAGGGTATCTAAAACTGGGAAGAAGGAAACATTATACCATCTCATTTTGGAATGTGAAGCAGTTTTACCGAAAAGCACATTATATTTTAACCATGTTATTTATTCTACCTCGTTTTTCCTTAAGAATAATCTGTGGACACAGTTTATTAGCCACCAACCATCTGTCTCTTTCGATTGCTCTGATATCCTTTTTGAATAACATTTCTGAACAGCTAAGAGATATTCCCGCTTAACTCTGTCAGAGGAAAGTGTGCTCTATTTGGGCTCATTTTATATTACACATTTTTATTTTTACTTTTTGATGATCTTTGCATATCGTACACTTTACATATATTTATATATTGTCTGGATTTTGAAATAATTGTATACATGTTTTATATTGGTTTTTATAACTGTGAAAGGTTTTATGTAAACCGAATCACAGAAATAAATAAATATAGATTAAAAAAACATTATACTGATCTAGGAAGGGTTTTAAATGGACACTTATGAAGACAGGGCGGAAACATCACTTATCATATCGACCCCACCTCCTTGTTGATTCCTTGCCCACTCCTCAGAATTCTAAAATGCCATCTTTGCTCTTTTGCAATCATTTCGCAACAGAGCTGAAGCCTCCATGGCTTTCAGGAGAACTGTCCATCCTAGGCTCTCTTCATGTGTCATTCTTTCGTGTGTCAAAGGGTACTGTAATCCAATGTTAGCGTCACTAGTGTGAATTAGGAATACAATGTCATGAAATGGGAAAATGGACTGGGTAAAATAATTGGTTTCAGCTTATTGCAAAAGATCTCTTTGAATACGCACACCAGCGTGCATTTGCATAACTCAGTAAGATCTTTGCACGACTTTCATTTTGAGACATAAAATCAATACATTGGGCCTCATTACGAGGTTGGAGGTAGCCATGCCCTTAATAAGGGTATGGCTACCCCCAAACTCGGGTCCAGATCTGGATTCCACAAAATGGGAATTACCGGGCCATTCCGACCTTGGAGGGCCCGGTAATTTCCCTTTCACAGGACCCGGATCCGGTACGTCCCCATTCCCATTTGAGCCCACATAATGCTCAATGGGAATGTAGAGGATGGTAGCAGCAGTGCCGTTTATAATGGTATCGTTGCTACCATCCTGTTGTGCTCGCGGATGCCGCTCTGCACGCCTGGTCTGACCAGACGTGCAGAGCGGCACCCGCGAGCAGACTTCGTTATGTGGCGGCATGGTAA
This sequence comes from Ambystoma mexicanum, assembly GCF_040938575.1. Classification (NCBI taxonomy): domain Eukaryota; kingdom Metazoa; phylum Chordata; class Amphibia; order Caudata; family Ambystomatidae; genus Ambystoma; species Ambystoma mexicanum. The sequence goes on along the minus strand of NC_090931.1, from coordinate 577,081,980 downwards.
CAACAGCGCTGGTAGCACTACCGGGGTCGTTGTTGCTTTACCGCCACAGACGTAATGAGGCCCATTGTCTCTTAGACAATGTAAGGAATACACCTACACTACATGTAGTGCTACAGGGGTCTCCTGTCAAGGCACTGATGTGAACCTCAGATAGCAGCCATTCCTGCACTGCAAGTAGGTAGAACTCAGGACTCAGCTACAGCAGTCACGCAAGCCCTCAACTGTATGGCTATGCACCGCTTCACATTTTCAGCCAATCTGTGCTAAGCCACCACATAAGTCACTCAAGCTCAATGGAGGCTAGTGTATTTTTTTAATGGAGGGGATAAATATTTACCAGAAATATGCGCAAGCGACCAAGTGTAGCAGGGAACAACACAGGGAGTATCGGGGCGTGGAGGGAGGGGGGTGGTCCCCCCTAGAATATTTTGCGTTTTGGATAATGAGTTAAAATGGGTGCATTATACAGTACACTTTGTGGAAAATTGGGTAACATGCCAGTCAGTTTGCAATTGGTTTTGTAGAGAAACTTCAATCCAAAAATGAAATAGATGCAAGTTACCAACAAACGCATTTTCATGATTCCTTTCTCCACAATTTATGCCAGTTTAAAAAATGTTTTCATGCTCGGTGTGCTTATACATTTCTATGCTGTCTGCACCTATATATGCAAAATTTCCATATAAAAAAACATACTCATAGTATAATTTCTGGCATATTGTGCAAAGCAAACAAAAGAAAACGTTTCCACGCTGGCTCTGCCAATATATGCCAGTAGCCGAAGGTAAAAACATACTCCTGTTGGCTGTGCCATTAAAAATGCCATGACACAATATGAACACATGTCCAAACGGGCTGCCCCAATGTAGGGCAGACTAGGCATGCAATAACACTCATTCTTGCTTTATCATAGATGCCCAGTGAAAAATATCCCCACTCCTCCACCCAAACTTGCATTCTGCCCCTGCACATACACATTCACTCGATCATCCCAACTTATTCCCTTGCACGCCCATACATCATACACCATGCATCAGCACCCTGATGCCTAAGGGTTTGGCGTCCTCTCTAAATGTTCAAATAAATAAATAAATAAAATACACTCGCTCATTCACCCATACATACATGCATAAATACATATAATATGTACAAAATTCAAACCTACCTTTAGGCCCAGTCTGGGATACTGCTCCTGCCAAAATTCCGCCTGCCTTGATGAGGACCCTCCAGCTCCTGCCCACAAGAAAAAGATGCACAGAGCACTTGCTGGTTTGTGCACATGCCTGCGGGAGCTAGAGCACCACATTGTCAGCACCCCATACAGTCTGAATGTGCGGGGAGGCACAGGAGTAGCCCTCTGCACATACAGAGATGTAGGTCCCCAGCCTGCAACCTCAGTGGGCCATGCACGGCTTGGGAAGCAAAACTCCCCCAGTTTTGCATGTTCCACTGGACATACACACTAACATGTCCGTTTGACAGTTTAAGCCACTACTCCGCCACAATGGGCTAGGGCACGGGCGGATCAGAGCCCCTTTGCCCACTATGGACGAGTCAATCAGGCTTGAGCTCCTGCACTAAAGACAGCAGGAAAAAGTGGAAGCCACTATGGCAAAGAGTGATACAAATGGCACATGAAGCATCAAAGAAGTTGTTAGGGAGAATTCTCTTATAAGGCTAATTTCCCAAACCAGGTGAGTCCCCCAGCAGCTTTGCTGGATTTTTGGTTTTTTTTTTCTCCTGCTAAGAGTGAGACTCTTTTCCTCCCACTCTTAGGCATGATTTGAGGTATGTCTTTGACTTATTGTGTGCTTATGGGCTATGGGGTCTTTTACTCCACTGGGTATCATCTGATTTAGTGTATGTGTTACACAGCACCCTCAGTGCAGTAACACAAGGGTGTCATAGTGACCCCCAAACATAGACTCCATACCCTGGGACTGACTACTGTCTCCCAGGGCATGTAAAGTCATCATTGTCTTTATTAGTCCAACATTGTGAACAGAACCAGTACAAACCATCATATTGTGGAAGTACTGGAAGGGGTTCATTAGATTGCCCCTGGGTCTGTTTCCAAGGGGGCACTGTCCAGTCCATCCTTGTCGAGTTTCTGGCTGGTGGCAGTGGTTACCACGCAAAATATTCCACCGGAATATTTCCTATGGGATTTTCCCATTCATTTTAAACGCACCACTTTTTTGGTGCAATGTTAAAGATACCGCTGGTTTATTTATTTAAAATAAAATCACTGGTTGGGTCTTTTCACCAGAACTCTTTTCCAAAATGGCGTTTGTGTCCGTCTCTGTAACTCCAATCAAGGTCGGGCCCTTTGTTCCACTTTTTGGCGGTCTTCTCCACAGAAGCCCTCCAACTGGTGCCACTCTGTCTGGGTTCCACAGGATGTGTGGGTGGGGGAATTGGCACCCTAGACTGCGTTGCCTTAGCAACCCAAGTCGCACTCTGTTCTGATTGGCCCAGTGGTGAGCCGCCCGGCTCACCACTTAGCATGTATGAGTGACAGCTAGGCTGTTAAATGGGGATCTTTCTGCATAAAAGCAGGGCATTTGGGACTGGAACTTCAGAAGTCGCCACAGGACCTAAGAAATCCGAAGAGGGGAGAAGCTGAGCCATCTGCAATGACAACACCACCGGTGGAGCCCTGCTGCAACGACCTAACCACTTTCCCGACGACAAGAGAAGATCTTCTGCTGTAAGAGTCTTCTCCCTTTGAGCTGGTGGGAACAACCAGTTGGCCATTTGCCTTCCAGGACGTCCCTTGGTTGAATCACCCATGCCAAGCACCCCGGCGGCCGGATAGCCGAGCTTCACCACTGTGACCGCGAATAAAAGGAATGCACCTATTTACCGAACGAACTCCGCGGCTGGTCCCTTCCTTGGGCAGTGCAACGACTCCACGTTTCCTCCTCGACGAGATCTTCTCTTCCCCTGGTCGAAACCACAAACTGCACCCGCTGCCAGGAACAACTGCCACCGCTGGAGCTTCCTCACTTTTAAAGGTACAGTGTTCCACCTGGCCTCCCTTTCCACGGTTTGCTAAAGGTGACCCTTCAATCCTTGGCTTTCCAACTGGGTTGGCCCCCAAACCTTCTAACTTTACCTTTCGCATCAAACCAACCTCTTCTGAACATTTTTGCAAAGGATTTAGTGCATTTTAAAATGTGTGATCTTGGGCACATTCCGCCTTGCTCCATTTAAAGTGGGCCTGGCCTATGAACTTTGGCTCTACAGTAGACTCTGCCTTCACTAACTTGCTGAGGTCTTAGAAAAGTGTTCAGGACTGTTTTATTTTCATGACCTGCCTTTTTCTCTCCCTTTAACTTAATTATTGGAGTGCCATCTAAATTACACGCTCTCATCTGTTTTTACAAATAGTGGTGTTTTGACCTAGACTTGTCTAAATAATTATTAAGGGAGGTGTGTATACTTTTTCTGATTGTGTTTGAACTTGCTTTGATCTATAGTGCTTACTGTATTTCCTAAAGTGTTTTTAATAAATAATTATATACTTTTGATACCAAGCTCTGGTCAGTGTTTGCTTGCTCTACTGTGTTTTTAGCCCTATTGTGTATCCTCTGTATACTGCCCTACTCATCTTGAGAGAGGTCTGACTGCTCAGCCACAGCTACCAGGTAAATCTGGGTGGTGCAGACTGCTACCAATTGGGTTTACTGCTTACTCCTGTAGTCTTAATCTTCTTGCAGTGTTCCCCAAGGGAACTGCACAGGATTCTGCCTAACAGAAGTTATAGAAGGACGCAAGCGAGAAGGAAGGCAGAGAGCAAATAAAGAGAATGTGTTCAGTGATGCAAAGCTTTAGTGCAACACAGATTGGATTACTTAGCGCATGAAGGCTGGCTGCCAAACCACAAGCTCCAGCAAGCAGTGCAAAGGGCAGTCTCCAGCAAGCAGTGCAAAGGCCAGTCTTTAGCAAACAGTCTAAAGGGCAGTCTCCAGCAAACAGTGCAAAGGGCAGTCTCCAGCAAACAGTGCAAAGGGCAGTCTCCAGCAAGCAGTGCAAAGGGCAGTCTCAGTCTGAGCGCTTGCAGTCACACTGCCAGGACCTCCATTAGAGAAGGGATGGCTCATCCACAGTGTTGTCATTATCCAACATGATAGACAACCTGGCTGGCTTCTCTATTAGTCACAGAAGTCTGTTGGATGAAGGGCTTAAGGAGCATTTAGAGGCCTGGGGCAGTGCAAGCTGCATAGACACAAGAACAAGTCCTTCCCTGGCTCTGAAAGAGGGAAGGATAAGTTAGGGTAAGAAAACTGTACCGCCCCAACAGTCGCATTGGAGTCTATCAGGGTGGTGAATTGCCACGACTGAAGAGACGTATCAGCTTGACAGGAGCACAGATCAGAGAAGTCAAAGCCACATGTCACCTAACAGCAGAGCAAACCTGACCTTTGCAATCGCAGGTTACGTTTCCCAAAGTGTGTATAGGCGATGTGGTACCGAGCCTCATCCAGAGACAAAGTGAACAGGCCCACAGAGTGCCTTGAGAACACGAATATCTGCCAAATTTCAAGACCTAACCCAATGATCCAGTCTTGATGCGTTTAGGTCCAGAATGCAACCAACCTCAGGACACTTCTAAATTAAAGGAAAAATTGCCATCTTCTGCTCCTCTTGCCCAGGCAGCCCAGAACCTAAACTTGGAATTTAACTATGAAAATAAACGACATATCGGACGGGTGGTGTGCAATTCATGTTTCCCGTTAACGCGCACATCAAAGCAAGTGATCAAAATGTTCTAGAACATTTTGAAACGCTGGCGCTTTGAAACACTGTCTTGCTGTATAGGCGCCTTATAAATAGCCAAACAAATTAATAAATAGAATATATTTACAGGTGTAGTGTTTCTTACAGAGAATAACGTAAATTCTGTGCCATATTTTCCACAGACATGAAAATTAGCATGTTTTAGTCCTAAAGATATATTCTGCTAAATGTAATTGTATGTGCTGATGTGTGTGTGCCCTGAAAATACATTTTCACATTTTCACATTGAAGAAAAAAAACTCAACTCATTGAATAACCCAATGTCAGTCACAAGGTGTTTGTGCTAACCTGGTGATCAGTTGTGCCAACAAAATGTATAACGCCAGATACCAAATTCTCATTTTAAAGCAGCCATTTTCGAAGTCAACATGTGCTGTGCTTACATTACAAGCTGGCAAAATCAGTAGGACTGTCATTGAAGGGAGACCGGAATAGAAATCCACAAGGATCATTTGCTAAACATTGATCATTGCAAGATGGCGTCCACCAATGTTTGCACTTAAGATGCACTTGGCCCCTCCATGAAATTGTACACTTTTTGAAAGAGTACATAAAAAAAGTGTTAAAACAAGTGAGCCGCCTTTAGACCTTTTTTATACTACCTTTTATAAAACCCCAAATGCCACCTGCCATTTATGCATGGTGGGCAGAATTTACAATGGATGCCTCTAGTATGCGTTTACTTTAAGTGGGTGCTAAAAACAGCTGGATTCCACTCATGGCAGCATGAAAATGTCAAGTTGACAGAAAAAACAAACTTTTTCTAGGCCAAAAAGGAGTGAAAGACAGAATGATATATCCTCAAGAAGGTGTGGTCCCTGGGGGAGCCTGAGGTGTATATTTTGTGCTGGAACGTGGCAGGCTTGAGCAGGAGTCTAGGGGCTGAGCAATGGCTAGAGTTCATGACAAGTCATAAGATCATTTGCCTTCAGCACTCCCCATCCCGAGGCTATAGAAATCCCAGCTGTGAACGTTTCACAGGGGAAACCCAGAGGAGGAGTTCTAATCTGTACTCACATAACCTTGGGTGTTGTTGCGCGCCAAATTGTCAACGCTAGCAATGATTTGTTGGAACTTCATTTTACCTTAGGCGATGGCGCTGAGTTATTGTTAATCAATATTTACAATAGACAGGTCCTAGGTAGAGGGTCCCAGTTATTCAATCTCCTCAGGGACAGGGTTAATTTATGGAGGTTAAGGCATCTGCGCATTCCTAAAATACTTGTTATGGGTAACTTTAACCTTCAGTATGAGCCCTGGTTGCTGACCGAGTTTATATATGAAGAACATGCAATCTGGGACGTGGAAGGTCTCTGTGCTACGAGACCCAGGGCCTCATTACGAGGTGGGCGGTAAGGGGTTAACGGCAATGGTAAAGGTGCCAGAGCCGTTAACCCCTTACTGCCCTATTACGAGGTCGGCTCACGGGACCCACTCTGGACGTCTGGTTTTACCAGACATCCTTAGCGGGTCCCACGAGCGGCCCAGCATGCTAACAACGGGCCCGTCATTAACGGGCCCGTTGTTGTTATGCTCCCCATTCGCATTGAGCCCTATGGGGGCTCGAATGGGGATGGTCCAGGTTCCCTAAATGGGGAAATACCGGGCCCTCCAAGGCCGGAATGGGCCGGTATTTCCCCATTCTGGGAACCCGGACCGGAGTTTGGAGGCAGCCATGCCGCGTAATGAGGCCCCCAGACATCCCAAAAAGAATGTTGTGGAGGTGGCTGACATTCGTATGGCCTTAAGCTTGAGGGCTTGTAATGGCCGGCTTGCATGGCAAAAAATGCATTAGCCAATGGTTTAAGAGTTTCCTTGATAGACTATATAATGGTTACTTTGGAATCATGGAAACTGATTGAGAACTTTGAGGTTTCGGTCAGAGGGGAAAGCAACCATTATCTACTGGTCTTGAGTGCCTCTCCCCCAATACTAGGGATAACAGGTGCAAGTCAGGGGAGGGACTATAGAGCTCGGACATGCTAGAAAGGCGATAAAATGGGCAACAATTGATAATCAGGTGAACATGATGCAGATTTATGAAAGAATTGTACCGGTGTTAGGAGATTTCTTTGCTATCTATGAATCGCCCAGAGGCGTGGTTGATGTGCATACTGCACCAGTGTACAGCTTGCAACCCTTTTTTTATAACTAGCCCCAGATCTATTTGCAAACATGTCACAAAGACAAACCCATTAGTTGACAGTGACGGCAGAAGAGCCAAAGAGGACATTCTTAGATGAATAAAAGAAATCTCTTCTACAGGTACAATGGCTTTGCAGAAGGCAGGGGCTAGTTGCAACTTCTAAAATATAAGACAAATGAGTTTGTTCGAGACACCTCTGATGCTTTATTGAAGTTCATTCATGATAAGGACTCAAGAAGCTTCTGGAAACTCATAGGAAGAGGGAGCAAAGATACTCAAGCATTTACACAATGCAACATTCCATAATCAGTTTGCTATACACGTTTTACCCAACTATACACGGACATCAGGGTGCCCAAGTACCCAGGAGAATGTGGTCTTGAGGGGACTGAAATAGGGTACACTCCACTCAGATTGAGGATGGAGGAAGTATGTACTGCCCTAGTGAGTCAGAACACTGAGAAAGCTCAGGGCCTGATAAAATCCTGGTGGACTTGTTCAAGTCGGAACCTGCAATTTGGGTACCCTACCCGACGAGGCTTTGCAATGCAGCATTGTCACTGACCTCTGCTCCCCACATGCGCACAAGCTGAAATTGCCTCAATGTATAGAGAGGTGGTATGGAGAATCCAGGCAATTATCGCCCCATCTCCCTGCTAGATACCGCGGGCAAGGTTTTTGCCAGAAGGTCTTCTACTTCATCTGGAAGCCTGGGTAGATGAGACTAATAAAATTCATCATCTCCGGGCCGGATTTCAAGCAGGTGTAAGCGCTATCGATCAGTGTTTGAGGATGAGACGAGGATATGACAAGTATGCTCTACTGAGAAGTATGAACCTGCATGTGATATTCATCGACCTCGAAACAGCGTCCGATAGCCTCCCAAGGGTCAGGCTGTGGAGAACTTTGGCTCTCTGTTGATGGCCATCCAAAGTCTCTATACTGACAATGAAGCTGTGATCTGGTGGAGCATGTATGGAAGGGCCACTGGTAATGTTTTTATCCAGATGGGGGTCGCCAGCGGTGCATGTAATGGAATTATCCCCCACTAATTAATCTGCAGTGTGATGCACCATCAATGGCTGGGGGTAAATGCCCGATATTAATGTTTGCAGATGATGTAGCGCTCACACCGCTGACCCCAATTGGCGCAAAATGACTGCTCCTAGCTTATGAGGAACTCTGGACTGAAAATGGGCTCGTAATCGATGTGCAAAAGACCAAAGCCATGGTATTGAAAGCAAATCCAGCAAGAACAATAACCTGGAGCTGAAGCTAAAAGACGAGAGAGCGGAGCAGGTCAAAGGATATAATTATTTAGTTCTCACATTCACCGAAAATTGTGCACGATCAGCGCAGATTTCTACAGCCGATGCCACACTGGCTCGGTATTCTGGGCCATGGCTAAATGTACACGTCATTTTGGTAATGGCGCAGTAAACGTGTCACTGGATCCATACACCCTCCAGGCAAGGCATGCTGCTACATATGGGGCAGAGGTCTGGGTGGGATCACATTGTAGCCAATTTACAATAACTGAAAATACAATTGTGAAAAACTTCTTCTGTCTGCCATGAAGCACCGCAAATGTACCTGTTTTCTTGGAGATGGACCTACAGAGAATTGATCCCGTTTGTAAAGCTAAGCCATTATTCTGTTGGATCAGGGTATGGTCAACACCGTGATTGGCAGAGTAACAAGCTTGCGCTAGAGCATGTTTGTCGCAAGAAGGTGGTTGTTCATTGCCATGGTTCACACATATTAAAGAAACACTATATACTTTAGGACTGAGCGAATACTGGAATAACTGTTGCAATGTTGATCCGAGTTCCAAATTAGCCATTAAAAATGCCCTGCTGGAAACACAGGAACGCAAGATGTTGGAAACTATCAGAAGCACAGAAGGTTCTATGAGATATTGGGAGGTGAAAAAATCCATGGGTTTTGAAAAGTACCTGGATACAGTGCTCCCTAGGTTTGCAAGAGTGTTGTACTTAAAACGACACAGAGGTATATTAGCAATTAGTACCCGGCGAAGGCGCAATCAGAATGAAAGAGCCATTCTGATTGGCCCTCGCTGAGTCATTACCAGGCCGGGAACCCCTCTGTCGGGATTCCACGGCCTTTGTCCCCGGCGGTGGGGGCGTGGCAGCCCCTCAGCCAATGAGGATGCTCGAAGCGGGGCCATCCCCGCTCCGAGCCTCCCCACGGCTTAGAGGCTACCTTCGCCCCCCGCCGGGGACAGAGGTAAGGCTTTTTTTTCCCTCCCCTTTCCTCCCTCCTCCCACCTCCCTGCCCTCCCCACCCCACTTACCTTCTATGCCTTGGTCCCCAGAGGGGGACGATGGCAGCCTCCTGCCATGTGGAGACTCGGAGCGGGGCCATCCCCAGGTACGTTTTTTCTTTTTCTCCCCTTCCCCTCCCTTCCGCCCTCCCAACCGCACTTACCTTCTTTATTTTTCAGGAGCGGACGCGCTGGAAACGCCTCTATTTCCAGCGCGTCTGCTCCCGATCGCCGCCATGGAAAGGGTAATCGACTCTGTTTTCCCTTTTCCCTTTCCCGGCAGCCATTTTCTTTCTTTTATTTTTAAACGTTGCAGCGTTTCGGGACAAAAAAAAGCTTTTAGTGCCCCGGTCACACATTTTTTGCGAGCCGGGGTACTAATAGCTATATGCCCCGAGCAGCGGAGGCATTGCCGACTCTGGTAATGCCCCGGGGCTTCACTCGGGCCTATAACTATGGGCCCCAGAGTCGGTAATGCCCCCGCTGTTCAGGGCATATTGCTTTATTGCGGAATTGTTGCATAGCTGGAATAGCAATGTTTCCAATAAGTGTCCTTTCCATGAGGATAGGATTGAGACTGTGGTACATGTACTGCTTATATGTCCTGGCTGCTAAAAAACAAGGAAACAGCATTTTATGCTGCTGTTTTTGGGCGAGAGCCATTAGAACCACGCAACAAGCAATTGCTCTCTGCCGCAATTCTAGAGATGACTTGGTAGTACAATCTGTAACTAGTGATTTTATCTGGGCGTGGGGAAAAAGATCATATGTAATATAATAAAACAGCGATCCTTTTAGCTTGCTTGACGCTGTCATTTTAAGCTTTTATGGCTTAGAGTGGCGGTAAATATTTGACGCCACCGGAAGGAAATAGATTGGTGGACAGCTGGTTGTCAAAAGTGTTGTACGTGCTTGAAGTATATGGTTGTGCATGCCCAAACAATGCTTTTTGTTTATCTTGCGTAGTCTGCATTGATCACCAGAAAATATGTATATCTAAGTTATACATTTTCTGTATGTTTTTAATGTAATCATTTCAAATCAATGTTACTATTTTTATGTCTGTAATTTGTGTCATGAATTGTATGAAATATGTGTATTTATTGTAAGTATTGCTTTTCTGGTCTGTTGAACGAAAACCGCAATTAAACTCAAAACTCGAACTCGATATATCCTGTTCCGTGCCCACACTCGGCATGGAAAAAAAAACGGTAAAGTGAACAAAGGTGTTGGAAATTAGCACGAATAACAAATGCTCGGTGTAAACCTCCCATAAAGACAAATGAATGGACTTTCCTTTCCTCCATCTACTCTTTTCTTCTGTCTTTCAGCCCGCATTCTGGGCGTTATCTTTGATTCTTCTCTCTCTTTTTCCGTCCATATTGTCTCTATTGCTCATTCCTGTTGCTGTGCTCTGTTTCACTTTCGTCATGCTTGCGGTTATATTGCTTTTCACGCCACTAAACAACTTCTTTTTTCTCTGGTTTTCTCTCGAATTGATTGTTGCTTATTGTTATTACTTGGTCTCCCTCCTTGTCATCTTTTAGCTCTGCATTATATTCATAATTCTTCTGTTTGTCTTCTTTTTTCTCTACCTCCCCGTTCCTCTATTACTTCTTCTTTACTCTCAGTCTCATTAATTCCCTTTGAATACCGTTGTTTGTATCATTCGATTGTTTTTAAGTATATTCACGGCCAGGACCCCCTCTACCTCTCATCCTTTATTTCGTACTATGTTCCCTCAGGCTCCTTGCGATCTCAGAAACTAGTTCTTTTGACTGTTCCTTAGCCGCTCTGTGCCTCGCCTCGTTTTCGTTCCTTTTCTCTTTTAGCTCCTAAGCATTGGTATGTCCTCCCCCTTTCACTTTGTTCTTCTTCATCTCTTTATATTTTCCAAACTAATATTAAACTTTATCTTCTTGCGCCTCTAGTTTGTCAAGAGTAAAAACAAAATGATTTCCATCTCTCTGTTGATGTAAGTTTGTACTCATCTGTTTCATTTATGATTGTGCTGTTTGTTTGATTCTTTTATTGTACAGCCCCTTTGTGGAAAGTCGCTCTAAAAATGTTATAAAATACAAATACAATGATCTGTTCTTGCTATTTGCATTTTGCACAATACACCACGGGGATTTTGCTACTAGCGTAACTATCTACTTTGACTGCCTGTTTCTAAACTATGATTGTTGTATATTTACAATGTTGTGATGACCCTTACGCTGCTGTGCTTTTATTGCTAATGCATGGCATGACTTGAAGCAAGCCTTTAATACAGCTTGGTGCCTTGATCACCTTTGCATACATATATCCAATGTCGTGACATGACGTGCGGCGTGTGATGCACAGATCCTCCCGCACATACACATTTCCTGACATGATTTAAAGTAGGGGGACAAATTAATCACGTATGCATTCTTATATGATAGGACATGTTTTAAAGCAGGAATGTAATGCAGCATGATGTATTGATCATCTTTGCATGCATAATCCATGTCGTGTCCTGTCATGACTTGAAGCAGGCCTTTAACGTAGGATTGATGCACTGTTGACACGGCTGGCTGAATAGAGCGCTGAGAAGTCAGTGACGTATCATGGGCCAACATTCATCTCAATCAGTGTCCACAAATACCCTTTAGTGGGCGCCTATCTTTCATGGTGGCAATGATGGAAAGCTAACAAAATAGCTCAGTTGGTTGCGTGCTTGCTGTGTGACGAATGTGTTTAACTCTAAGTGAAAAGTTAGAATCTAAACATCACCTGCTATTTTTAACTTCCGTCTGTTGTCACAAAAAAATCTGTACAGTGGATCTGTTTAATAATAATGACAATTAAGAATGTTAGCATGTGCCACACTTGGATGGAATTCTCAACTTTAGCTTGTGTCGCATCTAGACAGAAATGTGAATGTTAGCATGCGCCACACTTATATGTAATCGTGATCACTAGCCTGCCTCACATCTAGATATGATATTGAAGATTAGCAAGTGCCACACTCAGATGGAATAGTGAACTATAGCAAGCATCACACCTAGACATAACTGCAAGGACAGCAATGCCAATTAACCAATCCACTATCAATTTCACCCCTCTACATACACCTCTCAAACTCTAACCAAACACAAGCACGAGCCTACTAGACAACAATCCGCACAAGCTTCACTACACTGCAACACCAAAACAAACCATACATAGACTCGCACAACAGCACACGACGACTACCAACTGTAAAACACCCCAAGCCCAGCCAACGGACCAACCGGGCTGAGGCTGCCAACAGCACATCACTGCTATCTTGCACTTTTCTAGCTTATTGCCAAAAACTCAGCCCCCCCCTTCCCCTTTTTCAGAGCCGCCAGAGCACCAGGAGAATACTCCGGTGGTGATAGTACGCAGTCCAAATATCCTTTAACATTAACATTAACATATCGGATAGCGCCTTGTGAAAGGAGGAGCTTTGCTCGTGGGGTATATTGAGGACCTCAAATCTTGGGGATCAGGAATCGAAGTTTGGGTGACCTCTGGGCCTGGCTGGCATACCTGCCTACATTTGAAAACCAAAAACCCTGAGATTTATGCCCCCCTCATATCCACACAAGACTCTGCCAATTTGCACATGGCTCCGCCCACACACCCCGCCCACCTGTCAAAAATGTAAACTCGGTTGCTATAGCTGTCATTAGAAACTTATTGGCAGTTTGCACTTTACAGTGGAATGCAATCAATTTGAACGTCCAAGGACATGCATTCGCCTTCCATTCAATCAATACACACACAAAACCAAGAGTGGATATTTCTTCAAATAGTGTTTTTGAAAACGTTAACATGTGTGCATGTTTTAAACTTCAAGAACGAATACAAAGGGTTTCCCTGGAACCTGTAGTACCCAAATTGGACATTTCACGTTAGTTGTTATTTATTTTTCATGAGGTTATATAGTGCAGTGGTGAGGTGTCCAGCCTGAAAACCTTATGGCTGTGGTTCAATCCATGAGGTCGGCTTTACATCATGAATTCAAAGAGGACCTTCCATGTTTCGTTTACCCTCAACCTGAGCCCTGGCAAACTGGCCAAAAAGAATGAAAGCTCAAATGATGTAACTGAGTTGTTTTGTACTTAACTGGGATATTTAGTGTGCTTTATTATTTGTGAATCCCTATGTTGTTCATATCAAGATTTATAATAGAATAGAAGGTAGCAATTGTCCTTGTCCACTGCTAATGCTCTCGGCGATCTAACAGAGCCTAAAGGGAGCGTAGAATATCTACCCTAATAGATCATGAGCCAGTCTCAAAGTCACCCAGTGTAGGTAGTTCACCCCCCGCCCTGCTTCTTACTGCACCAATATGGCAGATTATTGCCTTGTGCTGGCACAGAGGAAGTGACGAACATGCGTACACCAAAATGGCAGCGCCTTGGAACCTTCATCCCCACTGTTGTCACCATAGCAGGTGTATACTCAGTTGGCGACAACCTACCAGGGATAGTCAATAGAGGGCACATTTTCCTGCACGAGAAATGTAGTCAGGGATCCCTGACTGAGACATGTAGATTGTATTGGCATCACACGAGATGAGGCATTGGGTGGAGAGGCAATTCATTGCTGGCAAATCAGTGCCAGTGATTTTTACTCCAACAAAACCTGAAAGCGGGGTATACTAGGACGTCTACATGTTTCGCAGGTCATAATTGTTTTTACCCCCAGGTCTGGTACTAACTTGGAAAGGAGTTGTCAATCCGGGCCCATTCTTCTATTTCCTTTTGTCCAATCCGAATAATTTTAATACTTAACACATACAGTGCTTTTTATCACACACTCCCTCATAGTTAGACTAATACATTAAAGAAATTCATGTATTGTCATGACTGGGTGATGAAGGGGGGGGGCAGTGATCGAAGTGAGCAGGAGTGGTGTTTCACTACTTTTCTTTTTTCCTTTTACCATTCCTCTACTTTTTTAGAAACAACAATGCGAATCAGTACACTTAGATCTACTTTTGCGACCATATTCACCATTCTATACAGAGGATTTGTCCATTCATGTCCCTGTGCAACTGTAGAGCTGCAACAGAATCCTTAGTTACTACTCACTTAGACTGTTGTGATGCCCCGGCTGCAACACCCTGTCACATGCTGCACTAAGTTTCCACCCACCCTCTCCCCTGCTGAGACCACAGTTCCACTACTTTATTTGGCACACTGCTACCAGTAAGGTTTATTTACTTCACAATGAGACAGATCAGGTTCTATGCACTTCTTCTTGCAGGTCATCTGAAGCCCCCTTAGGCCCAGGTCTTTCAACTGCTGCCTCCTTCTTCCATCATGGTTCAAGGCTGCCTCCTTGGTGGAAAACAGCCACTCAGAGTCGTTGGGTTTTACAGTGCCTCACACTTCTTTCTTTGCTTTCGTTAAGTCTTTCTTGGCTGTTTGCTTTTGCTATCAGTATACAGCGATGGACCCTGTGCACTGTCTTTATAAATTCCCCCTACCTGGTAACCTTAGGATTTCATTGGCGGTGGATGAGAACATGTGCTGCTTTCTGGAACGGCCACCTCTTTCCGCCAGCTTTTTCTTAAGACGGCCTACCCACCTGGGTTTGTTGTGAGATTTGGACCACCTTCTCGACCAGCCTAAGAATCGTTTCAGTGCCCCAGTACACTTGGCTAGCTAACTGGCCATTCACCCCCACCCCACTATCCAGGGGTGTAGGAGACCCATAGAATCTGGGTGGGGGGGACAAGGGACACCTTGGGGACTGTTTTTTAAAAATGTATTTGTTGTGTTTTAGTCAAAGAACTCGACTTTTCACAAAATTAAAACAGCAGTACGTATTAAATTACATATATCATCAAAACAAGAGAAAAGAAGGAAAGAAAACCGAAGAAAATTAAGAAAAAGAAAAGCAGTTCAGAGTATCAAACCCTCCCAGCGATGGACTTTTAGAGAGATCTTTTATAATACTCTCCCCTGCGCGTTAAGCGCAGCTGCTTTATGGAGTTTCGCCAGCCCATCCCATCCTATCCTATTCCACTTGAACCCTCAATGGTGGTACATCAGTGTGCCCCTTTACAGCAGTGTATGGGCTGCAATCATACCTCGGCACCAGGGTATTCACTGGATTTACATGCATAGCGGAACAAGTGCTGTTTTGAATCTCAAGGCTCTGCTTTATTTTTTTCTGGGTCACCCAGATGGCTTATGGTGGCCTCTATTAAAACCTGTCTAAAACTCATTATTCAAAAATGCAGTTGCATCCCTATTTTAAAACCAGCGTTGGCAACGGCAACCGTTTGAGCTTTAATGTAGGCATGGAAAAGGCCCTTACAAAGCACCGCCATAGTGGCATTAGGTACCCACTGATGGTAGCAGCTGCAAAATGGTGCAAGTACCTGAACATTTAATAGCAATGTCTGGCAAATGCCCAATATGTATAGACAAGCCAACACTTGCCATTGCTGGTTCTTAGCAGGACTTCAGTGAAGGAAATGCATAGTGCTAATAGAGTGATTGATTGATTTTTGATTGTTTATTTGCAAAATGTGTTTCAAAGCGCTTCAAGGGGGGAGGGAGCATGGGAGAAATACAGTTAGATTCCTACAGGTCCTTGAAACAATTAAGAATGTGAAGAATAACTATCATAATCAGCCTGACGACATTTCAGATGCAATGAACGATTAAGGAGAAAGGGAGTGGATGAAGGCATCCCTGGATAAGACATTTGTATTACACCAGTAGTATGTCCCAGCTCCAATGAAGTTATGAACTACACAGGGCTTTGTAGTAAACATCCCTAAGGCAGTGGCTTTATCTAAACCAGAACTGGCACTTGATGCGCCCTTTATAGATCATTCTAGTGTTTTTTTAAAGGAATAGGTTATGGCGTAAAATTAGTCTGCGGCCCGCATGGCATCTATCCACCAAAAACCCATGTAAGTTGCTAACATAGCCCAAATAACATGATGCTGTGTCGCAAGGCAAGATGCCACGCACCCTGACACCAGCTCCCACTACAGGACAGGTCAGAGGTGAATATCTACCTCATTTAAGGTTAGTTCTGACTTCAAACCTATGCTGCAGGTAGGATTGAGTGAAAATGGAGTTGATGCAGGAACAGCCTGCTGTGACTGTCTCTTCAAGGAGAGGAACCAGACAGCAGCGCAGATGATACTGGGGCAGTGGGAGAGCACCAAGCCCAGCTCCCACGTTCCCTCTAAAGAATCCTCCCCATGCCAGCCTGCACCTGGGAGAGGGGGGCCACTTTGTGTATTATCAGGCCCAATCAATGTGCAGACAGATATGATGTAGTGTATATATCTGCAATTATTTCAACAAACGACTTCTAATAGTCCTCGTGCAGGCCTCGTGAGAATGGATCAAGTGTTAGAAGAAGACGCATTCGTGACTGCACCCTTTATCTGGGAACATGAGGCGAGGCACCATTCTTCCTTGTACACATCGCCCCTTTGTACCCTTCTATACCCCACATTCTCGTCTGCTGTACACCCTTTTCTCCCAAGTCCCTTCCCTGCACCCCACACCAAGTCACTCCTCTGACACACTGCCCTCTGCACTTTCTCACTTGTCTGTACTTCTCTCTCATTTGCAAAACCCGAAGCACCTCCTATGCCATTTCTGCCCTACACCACTCTACCTGTGTTCTGGTCTTTCCTGCACCCCTCTCTCCCCTGCACACACTGGTCACCCTGTGCTGAAAACCATCCAAATCTTTCATCTGCACTCCGTTCTTGTTCCCATCTCTCCCGTCCCTTGCTCCTCTTTTTTCTGTCTTCTGCACCCTTTCTACCCTTTTTCACTTTGCAGTGCCACATTCTACTGCACCCCAGTCCCTCGCTTCCCATTCCCCCATGGCCAGCACCCCACAACTCTCATCTACACTTACTCTGCACTTTCTCCTCAATCTTCAGAGCACCTTTGATATCCTGGCTTACATTTCACAGGTTTTCTCTTGCACGCCTTGCATAACCAACCACTCAATATAGCTTCTCAGAATAAGCTGAAACAGGCATGCCAAATCCATGACCTTAAAAGGGCCCATTGATACCTGCAAGCATTAAATCTTAAGACATAGTCAGGAGCATGGATATTTGGAAGGGGGGACAGACACAGAAGTCCCTAAATCCACGTACTGCCGAGGCTCTACCCCCAAAATCTGATCGCACTGCGACCACTCAAGTATGCTGACAGAAACAGCCAGGCTGAATAAAACAGGGTGAAGCTTAGCCAAGACCTACAGAAGATTAGCGCTTGACTTATTTTAAGAGATGCGCAGGATATGCACCAACAAATGGTTTATTTTGGGCAGGGATAGAGTTCAGTTCTGTGTTGGTAATAGTTTGCTTTATGGAATATAATAACACGTGGTCATAGCGCTTCATGCTAGATGCTTTCAGCTTCTAGGCAATGTAATAACAGGTATTATTACCCTCATTTGAACAATGCTGAATTTATAAAAGATTAAGTGCACCCTGCTGCTGGGTTTGAACTAGCAAAATGCAGATAGCCCTCATGTCAGAGACCAAGCTTTAGGTGCGGTACCATCCAAACTTCAAGCAGGTGTGAGTTGGTGGGAAGATGTAGAGGGGTGTGCCTTAAGTGAGGCCATTCTGATACTAGAGTATACACCAAGTGTTTTCCTTTGCCTACCTTAGACATTACTATGGAAAAGAGCACACATCCCACGTAGTGGCCCTTCTTGAGATTGGCTCATCCTCATTTTACTTTATATGGTTTCATGAGGATTTCGTATACAATGCTAGGCGGGCACAGTGCACTCCAATTTTAGTCAGACTTTATATGTAGAAAGTCCTAAATTGAATCTATTACTGGAAAGTGTGGTATTTCAAGATATTTCAGGTGCAGGGGGGACAAAGAACAACCTTGGCATATAGGTTGTGAACAATACAAAACTGAAAAAAAAGTTCCCAATTAGGGAACTTACGTCCCCTGCACACTATCCTAAGGCCTAATATAAGGCAAACAGCTAATAGTCAGTGGTAAGTGGTTCCTATAAAGGGAATCACATCACTATTAGGTTTAACACATTTTAGTCTGGTAATATCTCAATTTTTCAATTATTAAATAAAAACAATTCATTTATAAAATATGATTTTACGGTAGCTGCTGGCTGCTCAGCCTGTTCTCACTCTGTCTCCCTCGATAACACACATTCTGTGATGAGCACAGAGTCACTGCAGCATGCGTCGCTGCCTGGCTTCTCCATTGTTCTGAAAAAACGAAGGCTGAGGTTGCGCAGCCGTGCACTGTGCAGGCAGGGCACGTGCAGTTTGTTTGTTCCCCAGCCTGGGCACGTTCAATATGCGCAGGCGCGGGGCAGCAGCAGAAGTTGCAGACAGTCAGTCTACTGTAAGCTTACAAAAGTAAAAGTAGACTCTACTTTAACTTTTGCAAGCTTACATACAGTGGCGTAACACTACCTTTGGGGGCCCTCCTGCAAGCCATGCTGAGGGGGCCCCCACCAGTTCGGCAACAAATCATGGGTCGCGCCACACTCCGGGCTGGCCTAGATTACCATGCTTGCGCAATACACACGAGCGTGCTGCTCCAAGGGAATGCTGCATACTGTCCTTGGCGCAGCATACATACGTGTGTGTTTTAATGCATTAAACAGCACACTTTCTGAGAAAAATTGGCTACAAAGCCAGAGAGTTTGCAATTGTTTTGTAGGGTAACACCAGTCCAAAAATCCAATACATGCATGTCACCAACAGTGCACAGGAACATTAATGCTTTCATTAATGGAATGCTTTCCTATTAAAAATGACATGCCACAATGAAAACATGTCCAACTGGCTGTGCAATGCAGACCAGTCTAGACACATAATAACATATTACAGTAAAGCATGGTAGGCAACATTTAGTCATACCTAGATTGGTTGCACCAAAATGGAAGTCAAAGCAATAACACTTATCATGGTTATTTTTTCACAGATGCCCAGAAAAATATACAATGCCACAGTAAGAAACGGCAAGACTGGCAGCAACCAAAAGCCAGTCTAGCCAGGTAATTACATTTAGCAGAACTGCTTAATCAGTGATGCCCAGTTAAAGAAAGTCAAGCTAAACTAAGAAATGACTAGACTGGCTGCACCAAAATGCCTCTCTAGCCACTGATACCACATATCATGCCTGCTTAGCCTGGAGATGGATTGCCATTACGATTTATCCCACAATCCCTGCCCCCCGCACAAATCCCCCTTCCTCCAACCAGCTGCTCCAACCCCCAAAATCAGCACATCGGCCCAGAATTACCTCCACATCCCTCTTCCTTGTCCCAGTGCTGACATATGAGGCACCTTCCCTCATAGATAAGTACAAGGACGAGGAAGAGTGGGGCTAGAAGTAATGAAGATTACAGGTAACTAAGCCAGGCGTTACCTCCATGTCCCGCTACCTCATCCCAGTACTTGTGTATGAGGCAAACTGCCTCATACACAAGTACTGGGATGAGGGAGAATGGGGATACGAGTAATGAAGATTATCAATAAGTAATCATGGCATTTAACACAAGCATTGGCACAACACCATTGATCTGACTGGGCTTTAGTCCTCTTCCCCCACCCCCTGACATTTTGGGCTATGTTGACTCGACCTGGCTGACCTTCAAATCTGTTGATGGACAGAACAGGACACAGATGTTAAACAGCACCTGTGTTTGTTCCTAAAGGCCCAGCAAATACTTACGTATTTCAATGTTCGTTTTTAGGCAGTTGAAATCATGATATGGGTTTAGTACTTGCATGACAGGGGAGTGACTGGAAGGGTAGAGAGGGGACAGGAGACCGCTCATTCTCACAACAGTCCATAAGTGGGTGCTTTCAGACTTGAAGGAGAGAGGTAACTGCTTGTAACAGCTGCACTAGAATAGTCTCATTAGAATGCATAAAGAAGTTAGATGCCCCCACACAAATGAATGTGCCACTCCACCATCGCTCGTGAAGTTAGCATCTCTCCCAACATTTGAAGCGTTAGCGGTCTCCCGAAATGTAGGTTTTGTTGAGCCGCTGAACACAAGCACACACACCATTCACCATACACTCACACACGCACACCTAGCCACTCATACATTTAAGTGTGCACACTTTCACCATACAATGACACGGGCATATCCAGGCCCAATCATGCACTCACTCATTAATGCACATTACATTATATACATACAGATACACACACTTACTTGCACGTACACACATTTAAAAAAAATACACTTTCTTACCTTTAACCCATTGGTCCAGGGAACGAGACCATCAGCTCCCTGCAGTAGCCAGGAATGCTTGTTCCCGTCATCTGCAGAGGATCGGGAGGCCCCCGTGTCATGGGGTGGAGGTGAGTCCCATTACTTCAAAAAGAAACGGTTTCTTTTTGAAGTCACTCTGACTTCATAAAGAAATTATTTCCGTTAAAGGACCAAACTGAAACAGAAATAATGTTGTTAAGAAGGCAGAGTTACTGCAAACATAAACTATGGGCCTCATTATAGGTGTGGTGGTCCGGAAACAAGGGTGCTGGCAAGCTTTCTGGCACCCTTGTTTCCGGACCGCCACACTCAGAGTATGCCTGCTGGGACCGCTGCATCCGACAGGTCTGACCATGGTGGGCGCAGCGGCCTCAGTAGGCAGACTCATCACAGAAGCACAGGTACCATTAGTGGCAGTGCCGGTGCTTCCGTGAACCCAAGGGGACTAACATTTCTGGCACCTAACTTCCCAGTCTGCCAGGACTTGTAATGTCCCGGTAGCACTGGGAAACTAGGTGTTGTAAATGGTATTACGAGGTTGGCGGCAACCCGCCGGTCACACCGGTGGTTTACCGCAACCTCGTAATGAGGCCCTATTTCTTTTTGAAGTCATAGCGCTCCCTGCCCTATGCCTTGGAGGCCACTAGCCTTTAGGCTTCCACGTCATGGAGGTGGGGGAGCCCTCGGACTTCATAAAGAAATAGAATCTTTTTTTAGTCACTTTGCCTTCATAATGACATTATTTGTAAAAAAAAAATCTTTATGAAGGCAGTGACTTCAAAAAGAAACAATTTTTTTCTGTTTTTAAATTTGCTTTGTAGAAAAAATATTTTCTTTAAAAAAAAAAAAATTGTCTTAGGGGCCAGTTACGCCAGTGCTTACATGACAACTGCAGCCTGCAGTACAGGCTGCAGTCATATTTTACAGTAGTGACACAAATAATCTGGGGGGGATAAAAGCTATTATATCCCCCCCACTTAAAATTGTGGGGGGATTTGTCCCCCTAACCTCTCATGTCCTACACCCATGCCACTATCTCATATCTTTTCTCATCTTACATCGCCTTCTCTACCTCCTTCCACTTCTCCTCTTCACTGTTTCTACTCTCTCTTCCCCCTCCTCTTTCTGCCATCTGCTCTTTCTTGTCCTTTGCTCATTTTCTTTGCTCACTCTCCTCTTGCTCCTCCATTCACTCTCTCTCTGCTCTTCCTCCTCTACCTGCTCTGCTCCTTCTTTCCACTCTCTCCTCTTTGTTCCTTTTGTATCACTGCATAGCTTGGTCCCAGGCAGGGTCGGACTGGGACAAGAAATAGGCCCAACCAAAAAGAAGTGGCCCACCCCTCGCCTCAAAAAGAATAATAATACGTGTGAATAGCCAAGCATGATGTGCCTGTCTATGTTTTCCCATATACCACATGTATGTGCACAGTCAAACATTTCATAAAAGAAATTTGAATACAGTAAACGACGTGTGTGTCACGACCCACACTCTGAAGACCCCCTGGCCAACCTATGGGCCAGGGAGAGTCTTGATTCCAGTCCCCACTAAACCCAAGAAATTGCAGTCTAGGCCTTCTTGGGGCAAGTCCTGGTGCCTTTAGCGCCAGGCTCATGTTTGAATATGGACTTGTGCTTGGGAACTACTTTTCATTAATGCCAGTCATGTGGAGGCATCCTCATAACCTGGCTCCTTGAAACCAGGCTTGCAGTGTCGTGTTTTGGGTGTGGTACCATGGGGACTATTTTACCTGGACTTCTTTCTTGAAACTATTTAAACCACAGCCGAATAGACTGACATGCTTTGCGTTAGTTTGCATTTCTGCAACGTAACGCTTACCGTGTTCAGCTTCAGCCACGAACCTAGGAAGAATAGCACCTGCAAAGGAAAGAAGACATTGTGAGAAAAGGCAGCAGCTGACCTGAACTTCATCGCCAGCAGTCGCAGCTCTCCCGACCATCATCCTGGAACAAGCACTCCTTCGGATCGACGGACCTGTAAAAGAGAAAAAACAAGGCATTAGACATTGTACAATTAACGAACGGTGCCGAAAGGCTTACCTCGCCAGCCACTCCTCAATCAGCATCACTTATGAAATTCCATACTCATGCCGAGTACCGCGACCTGTGGAGAGGAAAAGATAACAGGTTAGCGAAGGCAAGGCTTCTTGAGCGCAGCGCATAGCATCTACTCACTGCATCAAGGCGCTCCAAAAACTCCCATACTTACTGGCGAAACACAGATTCCTCCTTGCCACATATTGGACTTCCGTGTACCTAGGAAGAAAAAGACATTGTTTAAAAGGCATGCAAGAACAGCAATATTCACAGCAATAAGACCTACCTGAAAGACTCAAGATGGGCCAGCATCGGTGAAGCAACTCGATCGCCATTGCCCACCAAGCACAACAGACCCCTGCCAAGACAGCAGGACGGAGAACCTGCCAACATCTAAAACAAGGTGAGGAGAAGCCAGAAGGGTCGCAGACCTGCAGGGAGGTGGGAGGCTGTTTACCCCAGTTGCTCGGTCCTGAACATAGCTTACCTGTATTCCAGGCAGAACTCTTCCGCTGGTCGCATCTGGGCATCGCAAGGAGGGACATCTGAACCCCAAACGCTGAGTGGCGCCCCCGTGGAACCAGGTGAGCGTAACAGTGTATCCATTGCCATGTGTGGATGCCTAGGCTCCAGCATGCATTTATGTCCTTGGTAGTGGGGTTTGGAAATTTGAACGAGAGTATTGTACATCCCCAACCAAAACATGGTTTAATGTAAAATTACACAATTCTAACACAGGACTATGTTACACCTCCCAGTTCTTCACTAGTTCATTCACAACTGAAAGCTGCTACCGCTGATAAAAAGTACTACTTTATATTCTGCAGTGTTGCGACACAGGATCCTTGGAGAAGACTGTATAAAAACACACACAGACTTGAGCATCACACGCAAAAACATACACACACATGCAGCAGGTCATCACGTCACCTGTAAAGTACAACTGCTACTGACACATACAAAAATAATGTGCTGAAATATCGCTTTCTGGCAGACAGACGAGGACATGACCCTAAAACGAGCAGGTGAACGTAACAAAGTCATGACACCCATGTCCCACCTTCCACGGGATTTGAACAGTGTCGGGAGAATGATCTTGAAAGTAACGCTAGAACGAATTTCAATTCAAGCCGCTGCCAGACACAAAGACTAACTCCCACAAGAAATCGCTCTGCAGTAAACCTGTCTGGCTCCTTCCCATTGCTCAGAAATACTTAAACCTTTTACGCCTGGAGTACGCGGGAGCGCTGTCCAGCACCAGACGAAGCCAACTTTGAACTTACCTTCTATGAGTTCTAACATGAAGGTGAGCTGGTGATTTACGTCTCACCAGACAGCTCCCGCGGAAGAAGCGCCCCTTCCCGGCTCTATAGCAAAAATTAAAAGTGTTGGGCGAAGTGGCAGCGAGCGGGGGCAACTGGCGGAGTGAGGTGAATGAGACGCAGGGCTCATAGGCAGGCGCCTTCACTGTGTAAGCTTGACTTCGGCTGCGCAGCATTGGGAGGTGCAGGTGCTGGCTTTGGGCTACATCAAAGGTTCCCCAGGCCGAGCGAGGAACTGAAGCAATTTGTAAGTTGCAAATTGAAACTTGAAAATGCAGACAGACGGGACTCATATTACAATTCACAGTGAGTGGGCCGAGCTGAGGCAGCACCAGCCCCCCCCCCCCCCCAGCATGGCTGCTCCCAATATTTTGTAAAAAAGTAACACTTGTGTGTCTAAGTTCACCTGGCAACTGGCGCCTTGGTGTCTCTGCAGAGCAATGCAATGTAACAAACTGGCCCAGGAGTGCTTCAGAAACTGCCCCCCTGCCTCCCAAGTGATTTCGGCCTAGCCACAGGCCGATGGGCCAAGGGCGAAGTCCGACCTTGGTCCCAGGATATATAATTGTCTGTGTGCATTCGAGTGTTTTTGCTGCATGACTGTGTCCTCTCATTCGCTACTGTTTTTGCAAACTTCTGATTTCCGAAGTAACTGGAATTGGCTAATGAACCACCCAGCATTTCCGATAGCCATTGCTATATGACATGCATCAGGCTTATTGAACTGGAGATCTGGATGGTTCCTGAAACTAATCATGGGGGCCTGTCTCTTTGCTACTCCACATTACCATAGGATTTCAACGTTTGACATCTGTAGGATCCTGTGAGCGAAAGCAGGGGCACAGCAGGTTTACTCTGAGATCAGCACTCCAGAGCCTCTGTCTCTCAATGAACCACGCTTCCCATTTTGCATTTTAAGTCTTCCATACATCCACTTTTGATAATTCTGCAGGTTGCTTTACTGCCTCCCAATTCTCTTTGTTTCCCAGTGATGTGTATGCTCTCCAAGATGAAAAGAGGCAGGGCTGTCATGCATGCAAGCCTAGGGATTGGCTATTCAGCCGTAACGTCTGCAACCCTCCAAGGCTTGCACAATGGAGCTGATAGTGCCCCCTGACTCCTAGAATCACCTCAGTCCCATCTCAGAGCCTCATGTGACACATGTGACTGCACTGCATCATGAACACACAAAACTCGAAATCAGGACGAGTCGGAAGACAGGATCCCAGCCCAAAGCCCATTGTCTTCACTTTTGATACCTCAACTTCTCCTTGATATTTTAGAGGTTTTCGCTGGTACTCTGAAAACCCTCAAGGCATAGTGCGTGTTAAAATAATGAATTCAGGGTGATGAGTCATCCCTTCAAAGCCTTCAAAAGATGTACAGCTCTCCATAAGTTGATACGACATAGCTTATTATAGGAAAAGTTGGGGTTCAACATTCTGCAGTAATTCACATGCATTTATTCAAGCTTGGCGGAAATCAACGGATATGAGTCAAGAACAGAAAGATGTTGTGCAAAGTCTATTTTTGAATGGCAAACGCGTGAAATGAAATGGCTCCCCCTTACCATTTACCTTAGGAAATGTAAGCGACTCACTTTAGTAGGGAAAATAAAGCCCACAAGCCATAACAAGCTTTTGTACTTGGAACTTTTCATTGTGCTGATTATTTTGACTATTTCGTGGGTTTTCTAATAATGCTTTACTTCTCAGAACAGCAGTGGATTTTTCCCAGTCTTGTGCCAAGTTGCCTCTCCACATGCTTTGAATACGGCTTCCATCTTACTTGCCTCACTCTTTCCGAAGCATAGCCTCTGCATTTTTCCATTTGCAGTAATATTGAACAGTTCACCTGTTGGCTAGATGCCTCAGCCCAATGGCATTGAGGCTGAGAACCTTTATAGCATACAGATATTTCTCAATGAAGAACCACCATCCTGTTTCATGAGATAAAAGACCATGCCAAAATGTAGCCAGTACTTGCTTCTTCCCATGTGGCTGTACAGTCACACAACTGCAAAAGCAAAAGGGGGAGAGGAGAAGAGTGCCTCTAAAGCAGAGGGACACAATAACCAACTGGAAATGCTAGGGGCGGCATGCTGAATGCAGACCTTCCAGCAGCTAATGCCAGAACTTTAAGATGCGGCATTTGTGCACCCAATCAGGATCGCTGGACAACCAGTCTGAGATAGAAGCAAAAGACACAGACTTGTATTAACGTATGAACATGTAACTCTGGAATTTAATCCTGAAAGGAAAGGTAGTAGTAATATCCCAAAGCCAAATGTGTTTCCCTAGGTTTGTCATGAAAACATATTGCTAAACTAAAATGAATTACATTTAAAATATGGGTTTTAATATATAACATGGGTAACATTAAACATCACACATTAAATGTATATGACAATTTCACTCCAGTTTTGGAGATGAAAGTAGAGAAAGTGTGAGAAGGGTCATAGATGACGCTGAGGTTTCTAGCTGAAGAAGGGTAGAGAAGAGTTTCAGCTGGGAACTGGCCAGGCAGAGGAAGAGATGAGATGGAGCTTTTGGCAGGGAAAAAGAGCACCTCTGTTTTGGTAGAGTTTAACATCGGAGAGTGTAACATCATCCAATATTTAATGATAGACAGACAGTTGGAAATTTTGATAGAGAAATCAGAGGAGAGTTCAGGAAAGGAGAAGAAGATTTGGGTGTCATCAGTGAAGAGTTGGTACGAGAACCCAAAGGAGGAGATTAGTGTCCGTGAGGTGTAGAGTGTAAAGAGGAGTAGAACCAAGACATAGCCTTGTGGAACAACAACAGTTAGAGCAGTGAGTTGAGAGGTGTTGTTGCTGCAGAAGGCAGAGAATTGGCGAGGTGCAAGGTAGGATTTAATCAGGGTAAGGGTTTGTTCGCAAAATCCCAAGAAGAAAGAGGGTATTAAGGAGATCAGAGTGATCAACAGTGTCGATGGCAGCAGACAGGTCAAGGAGAATTAGGATAGAGGATAGGTTGGAGTTCTTAATAGAGGCGATGAAGTTGGACACATTTGTATGAGAGTACTAGACCCCTCATCCCCCTCAAACTGAATACAGATAGCATGATAGGCTGATCAATGCTTCCAGTATTGCAAAAATAAAAATTATAGTGCTTTTTGAAGATAAAGAGTGCATATAGGGCAATATATATTTTTGGGGTCAGAATGACTCAGGAAGTAAAGGGTGTCTCCAGTATTACTTACATATCATGAATATGTACAAATATAATCTGAAAACCGGATAGAAAAGGAGTTATGTTCAAAAGTAATTTGGTTTACCATTTGGTAGTCGAACATCTAGGCTGAAACAGGCTGAGATATTTCTAAGATGGATGTCAAAATACAAAATGGCATCTTGGGAGCAGGTGTCAAAAGTCCTTACTCATGCAGATAATAAATAATTCCTTGCCAACAGTTCACTGTAGATACTATGTCTGGGGTGGTATATTTAGAAGTTTTGGCAGGAAAAGCAGACAATGATTGATAGCAAATCAGATAAAGGCATGGGAAAGCTACCAGTTAGACAGAACAGCTCCACACTTACCAACAGATAAGATGAGCTCATGAGGTTTCCCACAGTATAAACTGGCAAGTAAATTTGTCAGGAACCCGACGAGCAGATAAACACTATTTCGTGGCAGGATTTGAAGGATGTATAATTATGTTTAGCTGAGACTGGAATGGGATTATCAGCCTATATGTCAGTCAACCTATGCTTGCCAAGGTGAGATGATGTGGCTTGGTGAGTGGCATATGAGCCAACCAATCAAAGACAAGAAGGGGGTTATTTTTGGCTGAAGGGACCAATCAGATAAGTGTTCAGAAATTGTATGAAGCATTGCATCATTCTCAAAATGCCCATAAAAGGCAAGCTGATTGTAGGAGCTCTGTGTGATGCTTCCAGTGTCTTCTGAACCTGTAACAAAAATGGCTGTGAAATCTCATCAGGGCCTCCGTTCCTTTGTGTCATGCCAAGGGACTCGAGACAGGTTTCAAGAATTCCACGATTCGCCAAGAGTCTCGCTAAACCTAATGTAGTACGGAAACACGGCAAAAGACTCCTGCGTTTCCAACCCGATTCATACAGAAGGGCTTGGAAGTTACCTTGGCAACGGTGGAAGCCGTTGTCAAGGGGAGGGAGTAGGCGCTCAGGAAGAAAACGCTAGTCACATGACTTGCTCTTCTTAAGCTCCGCCCTGTCCTAAGATCAGTGCTTCTGATTGAGCCTTTTTGGAATTCTGCTTCCATCTGTGTGTTTTTTGTGATTTCTGCTAACGTTTTACGGACCTGCATTTGGATTTCCCTAGTCTGTCTTGGTACCTCGAACTTCTGGTCTTCCGACATACGGCACTCGTCCCTGGACTCTCTCCTTGCCTGCTCCTTGGTTCTGTCGCCGCCCGCTTGTGTTTTTGATTCGGACTGGTATTTGGCTTGCTGTTCTTGACCCCTTGTATTTTGACACCCATACGGATTTCAGGTTTTCCTCGTTTGAGTTCCTATCTTGTGTACTCATTTTTTTGTTACTTCCACGTATCTTGTACCCATAACTTTCTCAACCCTCGCTTCCTTGCGGGATAGCAGTTTTCACCCTCAGCTGCACCGCGGGATATTATCAGCCTCTGCTGAACTGTAGGATCCTGCCAGCCTCCGCTGCATCGTGGGGATAGGAGTTTTCAGCCTCAGCTGCACCGTGGGATCTTGTCAGCCTCCGCTGCTACGTGGGAGTATTGTGTTTTCTATCTTGGCCACCCCATAGGATTCGTTGAAGACCAAGACCCGGACTCAGCCTCAGCTGCACCGTGGGAGAGATCTAGTGGAACTAGTGCAGCATTTCCATGACTACTGACTAGATTCCTTGTCCTAAAAATTCTGGGTTTTGCCACTAGCCTCACAGCTACGAGGTCTCCAAGGATTCCAGTCTTTCGATTAATCAATCTCTCTGTATGTTCCTTTGTACATTCAGAGAGGTATATTGATAGAAAGAATTCTTCCTCTACACTACGGGGTAAAGTTTGTGAGGAAGAATTCTGACAAAATCAGAAGCCTCATAAATGGAACCTAACGAGACCCTGGCTAATTTGTTTCAGTTAGTGGCAGATTTGCGCACTGACATGGCTAATGCACATGCCACGTTCCAACAACAAATCCTGGAAATACAAACGGCCATGCTTCCCCCCTCCCTTCCGGTTCATCCACCTCCATCTGCTTCGGGTGCAGGTGCTGCAGCCGCACAGGCCGAGGCAGGACCGGTTTACGTTACCTCACAGTTTCCGTTAGCTCCTCCTGAGCAGTTTCATGGGGATCCTAAACACTTTAGGACATTTTTGAATCAATGTCGGTTGCACTACTTATGTCGACCAGGATCTTTGCCTGATTCCGCAACCAAAGCCGCCTTCCTGTTTTCCCATCTTGGGGGTACTGCTGCAGCTTGGGCTAACCCTTTAATGGAAGAGGGTAGCCCTCTACTGTTCGACTGCGATGCATTGATTGCAGCCATGGGTAAGGTTTTCGATACACGGTACAAGGCCCAGGTCATGGAGTTGGAGTTGTTAAGTTTATAACAGGGGGATTCAACTCTTCTGGCTTATTTGGCCAAATTTAATCAGCTGGCTGCTGACACAGGGTGGCCAGATGATAAGAAGGCCTCACTTTTTTATAAAGGGTTATCCGATTCATTA
The DNA here is from genome assembly GCF_040938575.1 of Ambystoma mexicanum. NCBI lineage: Eukaryota > Metazoa > Chordata > Amphibia > Caudata > Ambystomatidae > Ambystoma > Ambystoma mexicanum. The sequence goes on along the minus strand of NC_090931.1, from coordinate 577,052,403 downwards.
AAAGATACCCTTGCTTTGGTACCAGTCGTCCCAAGCACATTTCCAGAATTGTTGGAACTGGTTCTGCAGATCGATGCCCGCCAGGCGGCTAGAAAGGGTGAGAAAAAGGGGTTACCTCCTCCAGTATCAATCAACCCTATTCCAACTGCAGGAGGACCCGAGCCCATGCAAATTGGAGTGGCCACACGGGGACCCCTCTCTCCAGAGGAGAGGGAAAATAGAAAAAATAACCATTTATGTTTCTATTGTGGTGCTTCCGATCATCTCCTGAAGGAGTGTACCAAGATACCCATGAAGAAACAGGGAAACTTGAAAGCTCAACAATAAGAGGAGTCCGTTTGTCGAGCCCTTCCATGTTAATGGACTCCAGTTTGGTAACGCCCTTCACTATGACAGTTATGTTCATGTTCCCTCCTGGGAATCTGGTTCCAGCTACTGCGGTGCTTGATTCAGGTGCTACAGGAAACTATATCGATTCACCATATGCCAAAGAGCTAGCCTTACCTATTCTCGCGAAGGACAAACCAGTGGCGGTTAATGCTGTAGATGGTTCTTCCTTGTTGTCTGGCATGGTTACCCATCAAACAATTGACCTTGTTATGGAAACTGGTCAGGGGCATACTGAGACCATTGGATTCGATCTCATTTCAGCTCCACAGCTCAAGTTAATTTTAGGGATTCCCTGGCTTAGAGCACACAATCCAACCATTGATTGGTTCACGAACACTATTGAATTCTTGTCGGAACACTGTGAAAACCAGTGTTGGCAGTCAAAATCTCCAATAGATAATCCATTTCGTCCGTTGCTGGATGTTACATCCACCATCGAAGCAGTGCTCACAGGGGAACTACCAAAAGAGTATGTTGAATTTCAAGACGTATTTGATGAAGGAAGTGCCATGGTTTTACCACCTCATAGACCCTATGACTGTCCCATAGATCTCATTCCCGGATCCAAGATACCTTCCGGGAGGATTTATTCATTGACACACAAGGAGGAACAAGTGCTCAAAGAATACATTGATCAGTCTCTTAAGTCGGGGTTTATTTGTCCTTTTCGGTCTCCTGCGGCTTCCCCCCTATTTTTTGTTCCTAAGAAGGAAGGGGATCTGCGACAATGTATCGACTACAGGGCTCTGAATCTAATCACTATTAGGAATCAATATCCTATTCCTCTAATCTCTGTCTTGTTGGATCAGCTGGGTTCCTCAGCTATCTTTACCAAATTAGACCACCAAGGGGCCTACAATTTGGTTAGAATTCGTAATGGGGATGAATGGAAGACTGCATTCAAAACTAAATATAGCCTATTTGAATACAGAGTTATGCCATTCGGACTTTGTAATGCCCCTGCTACCTTCCAGTATTTCATAAATGATGTCTTTCATGATATGATCGATCAATTCCTTGTTATCTACTTGGATGACGTTTTGGTTTACTCAGCTAATTATGACCCTCATGTACAACACGTCACCCAGGTCTTTCAACGGCTTTGAGAGAGCCATCTGTTTGCTAAATTGGAGAAATGTATCTTCCATGCCACTGATGTGGAATTTCTTGGGTATGATATCGCGTGCAAAACTTCTATATAAGATTCATTAGGGACTTCTCTACAGTTGCAGCTCCTTTAACTGCTCTCACAAGCAGTAAAAAGTTGTTTATATGGGGAGAGGATTGTACTAATGCCTTTGTTAATCTCAAGACGGCGTTTACACCCGCTCCCATTCTTCAACATCCAGATCCCTCCCTTCCTTTTGTGGTTGAAGCCGATGCTTCTGACATAGCTCTGGGTGCTATCTTGTCCCAAGAATGCCCAGATACCCATGGGTTACACCTGGTTGCTTTTCATTCCCGAAAGTTAACATCTTATGAAAGCAACTATACCATAACAGAGAAGGAGTTGTTGGCCATCAGGGATGCTTTTATGACCTGGCGACATCATTTATTGGGTTCAGCAGTACCAGTCCAGGTGTTCACAGATCACAAGAACTTACTAGCCTTACAATTGATAGTGTTCCACGGCTCAACATGCCAGGTGGCATGAATTCTTTTCAATGTTTAACTTTACCATAACATACAGACCTGGATCTTTACACACCAAAGTTGATGCATTATCTCGTATGCATGGTGTTCCTTCTTTGAACCGACCCGAGAAGCAGTTGCTTCTACCCCATCAGGTGGTATGTGCTTGTACTCTAAGACCCACTCTTCATTCTGAACTACTGGTTTGGGTGCAGAGAAATCCAGACGAGGTTAAAAGATTGAGTCTTGATATCATCAGGGGTCTTCCGTATGTCAAAGGTTTGTTATACTTGCCAGATGAGACTACTCGGAAGAAAGCTGTTAGTTGGTGTCATGATTCTAGGGTGGCAGCACATACTGGTACTAAGAAAACCATGGATCTATTACATCGGTGGTGTTGGTGGCCATCCATGGGTAGGGATGTTACTGAATACATCGCTCGCTGTTATGTTTGCGCCCAGTGTAAAAGTTCCCATGCTAAACCAGTAGGTTTGCTACAATCCATGCCCATACCAGACCAGCCTTGGTATATGATATCTATGGACTTCGTAGTTGAACTACCTTCTGTGTCCGGTTTTGATACTATTTGGGTCGTCATCGACTATTTTACCAAGTTGGCATTGTTCGTACCTTGCCATGGGATACCTACTGCTCCGGTGTTGGCGGAGTTGTTTCTAAAGAATGTCTTCCGTTTCTTTGGTCTTCCCTCAATTATTATCTCGGATAGGGGTTTGCAATTCACCTCTCATTTTTGGAAATCCTTGACTACTTCTTTTGGTATTGATGACAGGTATTCTAGCTCATATCATCCCCAGACGGATGGGCAAACAACGTTTGAATTCCACCATAGAGCAATACCTAAGATGTCTGACCCATCAATATCAGGACGACTGGCTCTCTGTCCTCACTATGGCGGAATTTGCGTATAATAATTCTCTGCATTCCTCTACTCAGTCCTCGCCCTTTTTTGCCTTATTCGGACGTCATCCTAGATCTTTGCCCTTGTCCCCTATTTTTCCTGCTAATCATCCCGCAGCGGCCTCTTGTGTGGAAAGTTTGGTGTCGATCCGTAGCCAGGTTAAGCGACATTTGGAACTGGCTCAGGAACGCACCAAACATTATGCTGATGCTCATCGTTCTCCAGCCCCTAGCTATTCTGTGGGTGGGAAGGTATGGTTATCTACGAAGAATCTGCCCTTGCCGGGGAGAAGGGCCCTCTTGCCTTGTTATGTGGGTCCTTATGTGGTCACTGCAGTAATCAACCCAGTGACGGTGCGTCTGCGCCTTCCTCTGAAGTGGCGGATACATCCAGTATTCCATGTCTCCCTTCTGAAACCGTTCTACCCAAACACCTCCCTGCCTTCACGTCCGCTGCCTCTACAGATAAGGGAGGGTACTGTCATGCCACGGGACTCGAGACATGTTTCAAGAATTCCACGATTCGCCAAGAGTCTCGCTAAACCTAATGTAGTACGGAAACACAGCAAAAGACTCCTGCGTTTCCGACCCGATTCATACAGAAGGGCTTGGAAGTTACCTTGGCAACAGTGGAAGCCATTGTCAAGGGGAGGGAGTAGGCACTCAGGAAGCAAATGCTAGTCACATGACTTGCTCTTCTTAAGCTCCGCCCTGTCCTAAGATCAGTGCTTCCGATTGAGCCTTTTTGGTATTCTGCTTCGATCTGTGTGTTTTTTGTGATTTCTGCTAACTTTTTACGGACCTGCATTTGGATTTCCCTAGTCTGTCTTGGTACCTCGAACTTCTGGTCTTCCGACATACGGCACTCGTCCCTGGACTCTCTCCTTGCCTGCTCCTTGGTTCTGTTGCCGCCCGCTTGTGTTTTTGATTCGGACTGGTATTTGGCTTGCTGTTCTTGACCCCTTGTATTTTGACACCAATACGGATTTCAGGTTTTCCTCGTTTGAGTTCCTATCTTGTGTACTCATTTTTTTGTTGTTACTTCCACGTATCTTGTACCGATAACTTTCTCAACCCTCGCTTCCTTGCGGGATAGGAGTTTTCAGCCTCAGCTGCACCGCGGGATATTATCAGCCTCCGCTGCACCGCGGGATCCTGCCAGCCTCCGCTGCATCGTGGGAATAGGAGTTTTCAGCCTCAGCTGCACCGCGGGATCTTGTCAGCCTCCGCTGCTACGTTGGAGTGTTGTGTTTTCTATCTTGGCCACCCCATAGGATTCGTTGAAGACCAAGACCCCGGACTCAGCCTCAGCTGCACCGTGGGAGAGATCTAGTGGAACTAGTGCGGCATTTCCACGACTACTGACTAGATTCCTTGTCCTAAAAATTCTGGGTTTTGCCACTAGCCTCACAGCCACGAGGTCTCCAAGGATTCCACTCTTTCGATTAATCAATCTCTCTGTATGTTCCTTTGTACATTCAGAGAGGTATATTGATAGAAAGAATTCTTCCTCGACACTACGGGGTCAAGTTTGTGAGGAAGAATTCTGACACTTTGTCCTTGACCACTCTCCAGTGCCAGAGTCTACAGATGTCAAATGTTTAGTAGGAGCAGAGGGTCCTCCTTTACACATGGCAACCAGTGAAGGGATCCTGAAAATCTTCCAGGGACAAGAACCGAGGCTTCATGCTGACATGCTGACAGAGAAGGGGAGAGGCCCAGGAGAAGTGACGGGGTTAGTGAATCTGTAGTGCGCCCTCATTTTGTTGGGGAAGGCCTCGCTATGGCTGTCAGCATTGAGCACTTTGACATCTGTGGATTATGGTATGTATTGAAAGGGGACCGGGGATAAAGGAAAAATAAAATGTTACGCATATATTAAAGTGATCAATAAGTAATCAATACGAAATCAATAAGTTATCAATAAGCAATCAAAAAGTAATCAATGGTTTAAAAAGTAATGGGGATCCTAGAAAATTATGTAGAAAACATAATGAGTGGTTTTTTCTGTGTATATAAATAAGAGATGAAGAGATACAAAGCCTGGATAGTTCTGGTCCAAGGTGTCATGCACAACAAATCAGTTACACAACTACGCACCACACTGCCCCGACACACACTGCTTATACTCCCCGGGTCACAGTCCGCTTCCCAGGCCATCCCTTCACCTATGGTGCGTGGGAGTCGTCATCACCGGCGGATTCGGGCCGTGCGCAGAGGCCGGCCCGGTTTGTTGCCTCGTTTCCATTGGCAACTCCCGTGGAGACTGCGTTCGGGCTGGAGCACCCAATCGCGGTTACTTCCTGGTTCCGCGATGGCTTCCCGATCACTTGCTCAAGTTTCTGCTCACGTGACTGGGAGCCGGCGCACGTAAAAGCCGGGAAGTTCGAGTTGCTCACCGCTTCACAGCTGTTTCACAACTCTGTTTGGTGCTTTCAGGATTTACGTTGTTTGCTGCATCGGATTTTGGACTCAGGCTTACGAACCATGGATTGGCTTTCTTGCTCCACGGATACTGTCACTCGGAACTCTGCACGGATATTGGTACTCGGGACTCTTTTGCTACGCTCAACGGATTGCTTTCGGATTTCCCCTTCTGGCTTTTGATCTTCCGACCACAGGCTTCGTGATCAGTTTCAAGTTCCCTTCGGCTACGGAAGGGCTACAGGTATCAGCCGGTACCTACCATCTGGGACACGGCTGCCCGGATCTTTGACGCTCCCTCGCATCTGACCCCAGGCACCCTAGCACCATCCCGCTAGACTTAGGTAAGAAAGTTTTGCACACTCTTTCATATCAAAGTACTGTGTTTGCCTGTGCTAACCCTAACTTCCTTTTAACAGCCTCTGGGGTCCTCGGCGTCATCAGATCCGGCAAATCATCAAACCACCTGTGGCCTCAAAGCCCGCACAGGGAGTTCCTTTATTCTCTCCCTCTGGGTGATTTGTGGACAGGGGCCCATTTACTCTTCACTACGTGACAAGTCAAGACAGACTGTGAAGCCGTTGCGTTGTGATGAGTATGGAGCCTGCAGCTGAGGACCCCATGGCTGCCTTGGTACAGGCACTCACATTGCTAAGGGCGGATATGGGTGCAGCCACTGCTGCGATACACCAGAGGCTAGACTTGATCCAAAGTACACAACACCCTCTGCCCGCCGATGCGGAGTTCGGGGAGGCCGCTGCCGCGGCACAACCCCCAGCTGTCCAGCCTATTGTTCCCCAGCCTCCTATTGCCCCTACAACACCTCAGTTGCCAGTACTCATGCCCACGTCTTTTCCCATAGCCGCCCCAGAGAGGTTCCACGGTGACCCTAGAAAGTTTCGCATCTTTATAAACCAGTGCAAACTACACTTCCTCTGCAGACCTCAGGCTTTTCCTGACGCCACCACAAAGGCAGCGTTCACTTTGTCTCATTTGGCCGGCACCGCTGCAGCATGGACTAACCCTTTGTTGGAAAATGACAACCCTGTTCTATACGACTTTGAGCTACTGATCACAGAAATGTCTCGTGTGTTCGACACACGTCACAAGGCCCAGTCCCGGGACCTCAAGCTGTTAGATCTGACTCAAGGAAAGGGATCCCTCATAGAATACATTGCTCGTTTCAATCAGCTAGCTGCTGAAACATCCTGGCCTGAACAAAAAAAGGCAGTTGTCTTCTATAGAGGGCTCAACAACACCATGAAAGACTCTATGGCTGTCGTCCCTTCCTTGCCCACGACCCACACCGATTTAGTGGACCTCTCGTTACAAATTGACGCAAGGCGTTCCGAACGTCGGTTCGAAACAGGTGTCCCCAATACCAATTTGCCTTCCTCTTCCTCTGATACAGGCGTCAGGCCCATGCAGATAGGTGGTATTCGCAGCCCCATCACACAAGTAGAGAGGGACCGCAGAAGAACCGACCACGCTTGTTTCTACTGCGGCCTGAAATGGCCATTTTGTAAAGTCATGTCCCAGACGCCCTAAGCTCAAGAATCGGGTTTTTCGGAATGCTCGACCCTAGACCCGGGGGCCGGCTCGAGCAATACTTCCATTTACCCGGACAGGTACCCCAACTTTGGCAGGATTAGGCCAGTGCTAGTACAGGCCACGTTAAAACCAATACCCGATATTGTTCACGCTGTCTCGATTTACTTAGACTCAGGCGCCACGGGCAACTATATTGACATTAAACTGGCTGGGTCCTTAAATCTACCTCTGATTACCAAGGAACATCCAGAGCCGGTACAGGCGGTGGATGGCACAGCACTGATTTCAGGCCCAATCAAGCAACAGACCGCCCCGGACACCCTAACTATCCAGAACACGCATCAGGAAGTTATCTCATTCGACCTGATTACAATGCCACAGTTTGGGATCATATTGGGTCTCCCTTGGTTGCATCAACATAACCCTTTGATTGACTGGAAGTCTGGGCAGGGTCATTTCGAATTTGAAACGTGTCAGAACTATTGTCTCACCGCAACTGACGACACTGAATCACCCCCACGAGCCCTAGGGGCCATAGCGCAACTCACACTACACGAAGACGTTCGTATGGCCCTGGAGCCTCATGTGGTGGGGGCTGTTGCCATTGGTTTCCCTACAGAATATGGGGATTTCCATGAGGTCTTTGATAAGGGTTCCTCGGAGGTGCTCCCGCCACATTGTTCCTACGACTGCCTCATCGACCTGCTTCCTGACTCTGTGATTCCCACAGGCCGCATCTATTCCTTGTCTCCGTCGGAAGATCAAGCATTAAAGGAGTACATACAGGTAGCCTTGAAGGTCGATCATATACGTCCCTCCACCTCACCGGCGGCTATCCCTATTTTCTTTGTCCCCAAAAAGGAGGGCGATCTGCATGCTTGTGTGGACTACCGCCGACTAAATTCTATTACCATCAAGAGTCGATACCCGATTCCTCTGATTACCCCATTATTGGACAGGTTAAGCCATGCCACCATCTTCACAAAACTTGATCTCCGCGGGGCCTATAACCTGGTCAGAATCCGCTCCGGAGACGAGTGGAAGACGGCCTTCTGTACTCGCTACGGATTGTTTGAATATGTGGTCATGCCCTTCGGGCTTTGTAACGCCCCTGCTACCTTCCAACGTTTCATGAATGAGATTTTTCACGACTTGTTGGATGTGTGTGTAGCAGTATACCTGGATGACATCTTGATATACTCACAGGACATGAAGGACCACATATCACATGTCCGCGAGGTACTGTCCCGTCTCCGCCGACACTCACTCTATGCCAAACCCGAGAAATGTCAGTTCCACACTGAAAGTGTGGAATTTCTGAGTTCCCATATCACCCCTGGGGGTTTGGCAATGAACCAGTCCAAGGTCCGTGCGGTTTTGGACTGGCCGAAGCCCTGTAACATTAAGGCCCTGCAATCATTCCTTGGGTTCTCGAATTTCTACAGGCACTTCATCCAGGATTTCTCGTCCCTTGTAGCCCCCCTTACTGCCCTGACCAGTCCCAAGTCACCTTTTGTCTGGTTGGATAAACACCAAGCTGCTTTTGACGCCCTGAAGTTAGCATTTATTACAGCCCCTGTCCTGAAGCACCCTGACCCAGAACTCCCGTTCATCGTGGAGGCTGATGCTTCCTCCTTCGCGCTTGGTGCGGTCTTGTCCCAACGCTGTCCTTCTTCGGGTCAGTTACACCCGGATGTGTTTCATTCTCGGAAGTTCTTTGCTACGGAGTTGCACTACACCGTCACGGGGAAGGAGCTGTTGGCCATCAAGGATGCCTTCCAGGTCTGGCGGCATCATCTGTTGGGGGAAAGGCACGCTGTCACTGTGTTCACCGACCACTGTAACCTCCTGTACTTGGCCTCGCTAAAGTGTATTAACAGTCGGCAGGTGCGGTGGCACTTGTTCTTCACGGCCTTTGACTTCCAGATCAAACATCGGTCCGGTCTGTCCCATGGGAAGGCGGACGCATTGTCTCGCTCTCCGGGTCGGGTATCCTTGCCTGTTTTCCTGGAAAATCTATTAGACCAACATGTCATTTGTATTTGCACCCCTCCTCTGCCTTTGTTGGATTCCATTCGCAAATGGGTTTCACTACATCCTGATCAGGTTACCGAGTGGGATCCGGTGTTTCAGGACGGGCTACCGTATATCCGAACAGATTGTGGTTACCAACAACCGACGCTCGCAATCTTGCTCTGGAATGGTCCCACGATAGCGCCATCAATGGCCATCCCGGACAAAAACGCACGTTGGACCTCCGCAGACGTTGGTGTTGGTGGCCCTCCATGAAACACGATGTAGAAGGATACGTTAACACCTGTGCAATATGCGCCCAGTGTAAGCACCGCAGAGGGCGGCCGGTGGGGCTCCTGCTTCCTTTACCCATACCCCCCAGGCCCTGGCACACGGTATCCATGGATTTCGTAACAGACCTACCCCGAACCAAGGGATTCGATACCATTTGGGTGGTGGTCGACTCCTTTTCCAAAATGGCTCGTTTTATTCCTTGTTCTGGCATCCCTTCAGCCCCGGCCTTGGCCGATCTTTTCTTTAAATTGGTCTTTTGCCTCTTTGGGTTACCCACGGTTATCATCTCAGATAGGGGACCCCAGTTCACTTCCCGTTTCTGGCGAGCACTCACGGTCCTCCTAGGTATCGATTCCCGTTTTTCCTCCGCATATCATCCGGAGACGGACTGCCAGACTGAGAAGGTGAACCAAGCCATGGAGCAGTATTTGCATTGTCTGGTGTTGCAACACCAGCAGTCCTGGCTGGGTTTGCTACACCTCGCTGAGTTCTCCTACAACAATGCCACGCATTCTTCCACTGGCTCTTCTCCCTTTTATGTTTTGTATGGTCAACACCCTCGAACCTTGCCTATCCCAGACCTTGCACCTTCTGATAATCCTGCTGCTGCTGCCGCCTGTGCTCGCGACTTGTCGGCCGTTCAGGCCCAAACCCTTACTCACCTTCGGGAGGCCCAGGATTCTACGAAGGCTGCAGCGGATCGGAGGAGGACAGTGGCACCTTCCTATGTTGTGGGGGACAGGGTTTGGCTCTCTTCTCGCCATCTCAGGCTTCCTGGTTGTCGCAAGTTACTCCCTCGTTTTGTGGGCCCTTATAGGATTTCCGCTGTGATCAACCCTGTGGCCTATCGCCTCTCGGTCCCTGCCTCCTGGCGCATACACCCTGTTTTCCACACCTCTTTGTTGAAACCTTGTCTGGCACCTACCCGTCTCCGGTCTACGCCTGGCCCTGTTTCAGTGGGTGGCTCGGTGGAGTATGAGGTCTCGGGTATATTGGGTTCTCGTATGGTTCGGGGTGGTCTCCAGTACCTTGTGGACTGGGCGGGTTTTGGCCCCGAGGAGCGCTTTGGGTCCCCGCGTGTGATGTCCATGCCCCGAGGCTTGTTTCACGTTTTAACCGGGAACACCCTTCTTGCCCACGTGGTCGTGGGCCATTGAGGGGGGGCTCTGTCATGCACAACAAATCAGTTACACAACTATGCACCACCCTGGCTGATACCCCGACACACACTGCTAGACTCCCCGGGTCACAGTCCGCCTCCCAAGCCATCCCTTCACCTATGGTGCGAGGCAGTCGTCATCACCGGCGGATTCGGCCGTGCGCAGAGGCCGGCCCGGTTTGTTGCCTCGTTTCCATTGGCAACTCCCGTGGAGACTGCGTTCGGGCTGGAGCACCCGATCGCGGTTACTTCCTGGTTCCGCGACGGCTTCCCGATCACGTGCTCAAGTTTCCGCTCACGTGACTGGGAGCCGGCGCACGTAAAAGCCGGGAAGTTCGAGTTGCTCACCGCTTCACAGCTGTTTCACAACTCTGTTTGCCGCTTTCAGGATTTACGTTGTTTGCTGCATCGGATTTTGGACTCAGGCTTACGAACCACGGATTGGCTTTCTTGCTCCACGGATACTGTCACTCGGAACTCTGGATGGATATTGGTACTCTGGACTCTTTTGCTACGCTCAACGGATTGCTTTCGGATTTCCCCTTCTGGCTTTTGATCTTCCGACCATAGGCTTTGTGATCAGTTTCAAGTTCCCTTCGGCTACAGAAGGGCTACATGTATCAGCCGGTACCTACCATCTGGGACACGGCTGCCCGGATCTTTGACGCTCCCTCGCATCTGACCCCAGGCACCCTAGCACCATCCCGCTAGACTTAGGTAAGAACGTTTTGCACACACTTTCATATCAAAGTACTGTGTTTGCCTATGCTAACCCTAACTTCCTTTTAACAGCCTCCGGGGTCCTCGGCGTCATCAGATCCGGCGAATCATCAAACCACTTGTGGCCTCAAAGCTCGCACAGGGAGTTCCTTTACTCTCTCCCTGTGGGTGATTTGTGGACAGAGGCCCATTTACTCTTCACTACGCGGCAAGTCAAGACACAAGGAATTTCAGAAGAAGTCATTATAAACTTCAAGTGAACTAAATCTAAGAATATTCAACCATCAACATCGACGGCACCAATATTCCAGTATCAAAACAAGTAAAAACACTGGGCGTGTACCTCGATGCTAGCCTGACCATGACTAAACAGATCAATGTACTTTCCACCTCCACGGCCTACACTTCCAAATTAATTGCACTCAGCCGCCAATTTCTGACTCCAGTTAACTGCCTCACCCTGGCCAGAGCACTGGTCCTATCGAAATTGGACTACTGTAATGTATTACTACTGGGCACTTCCAACACCAACCTAGCCAAAATGCAACTTCTGCAAAACAAAGTCCTGAGGGCAGCGCTAGGTATAAAAAAATCAGACCATATATCCAAGACCAGGAAAGATGCCCACTGGCTCCCCATCAAAGCCCGCATCATTTTCAAAACATTATGCATCACCCACAAATGCATCACTAAAAAAGGACCCATCTACCTCAACAACACTCTGCATCCTAAAACTAATATAAGACTACTGAGATCCAATGACAAACTCCTCCTGGACCCCCCCCGATTCAAAACCGCAAGAGCAGGGGGCAGCAGCTTCACCACTCTAGCCCCCAAACACTGGAACACCCTACCCACCACCATCAAAAAAGCATCCTCCTTCACGATCTTTAAGAAACAGCTAAAAACCTGGCTATTCAACCAATATTAGCACCCAAAGATAGGTCCCCTCCCACCGGATACTGCTGTGAATACTTAGGCCACTGTATATTTTTATGAATATGTTTGTAACCTATATCATGTAAAGCAACTAATGTAATGTATGAATATGACTAACTCCTAAGGCATCTTATTTCCTCGCCGTGACACCTGAGGGTTTGGGCGTGTAACAAATAAATAAATAAAATAAATAAAAAATAAGAGATGCAGAGGACAGGTCCCTGTAAAATAATGACTCAAACCCCTATCGGGTATATTTAGGGGCAGAGATAGAGCAAATAGCGCTGAGGATTATTCTGTCTGTCTGTTATGTGTCTGTTTTAAAATTAAGATGTCAAAGAGCGACAATGAGTTATCAAAAGTTGAGATGAAGTCAAGAAATTACATTATTTATTTAGGAGAGGTGATTTGCACCAATCAAATAGTAGGCAGGCATCAGTGAAAAAGGCAGAGGTTTTGAGCAAGCGATTGATGGGCGAGCATACATTTGTTTTTTTTTTTAGATATTTTTAAGGCTGTTGGTAAAAAGGATAGAAAAAATGAAGCCAAACATGTGACTAACTTTGCATCCTTAAGGCAGGCGGGTGAGAGGGTTTATTTTAATATACCTCCATAATTTACAGCTTTAAGATACCAAAAGGTCTTGCATGGTAGAAATCCACCAAACACTTCATGCAAATTAACAACAGATAAGATGGGACATGTGAGAGAAATTCATCTTGCCTCAGACGGGCATCTACGCAGTTAGAAGAAGGGATAAATAGGGGTTTTAAATCCAATTGACACTAAATCCGACATCACATTCCTTTCCTGCTTGGCATAGTTAAGCTAATAAGATATGATATGTTTTAAAAATAAAATTACATACAGATAGGACCATTTTAATACGTGGTGCGCAGTTGACAATAAGCCTGCGCTGGCAGTACACAATGAAGATTGATGTTCAAAGCCATGCTGAGAATAGTTAAAAGCTCTTGTTCAAGGCTGAGAGATAAAAGTTGGCAGAGTCAGGAGAATAATTAATGGTTTCAGGAAAAAACAAAAGCTGCTTTTAAAGTTGAAACCATGGGATAAGTCCTGCAAATTGGAAAAGCTGTGTGCTAAGCTTTATATATAGAAAAGAGTAGTTTGTTGCTTCTGATGGCAGGAATGAAAAAATGTCTGAGAGTGATTAAAACAGAAAACAGAAAAATGAATGAAGATTTATGGAAAGGTGGCCAAAATTACTAAGGTTAAAGCTGACATGTGTATACGTATGTAAGAAAAATGTTTAGAGATTCATTTGTGCAGTTTTGAAAAATGTGTTTCTTTTGGTGCCAGGCTGGAAGAGGTTTGGGGCTGTCCCTGACTCTTATGGGAATATGAAGTTGAACAAGAACTCATTAAATAAATTTGTTTCTTTTTGAGATTTTTTGGGATATATATATATATATATATATATATATGTGTGTGTTCTGGAACAGCATTTTTGTTGATTTTTGACAGGAAAATTATATGTGGTTGAACTTTATTTTTGAATATACAGTTTTTTGAATGGGAGACTGTTCCCAGTTATTGTATATGTGTGAGCTGGGGAGACCCCATTGAGTCACTGTTTAGGGTCACACAAATCACTTCTCATTTTTAGGGGGTTAGTTGGTCATTTAGTGGGGTGGTGTTAGATGCCGTCCTGGTTGGGCAAACACTAAGAACGCCCCTGATTTGTTGATTTTATGTTGGGCAAGTAGCCATCTTTTGTTGAGGATGGATGGGATATTTGGAAGGACGTGGGTCCTGGTGCATGTATGGGACAATTGCCCAGGTGAGGAAAAAAGGGAAAATGTTTGCTAAAGAGGGTTCGGTGTGCCTTCAGAAGAAAGACAGATTGCAAAATGAAAGCACAGAAGAGTGCTGTGGGTGACCCAATAACGAGAATACTGGTAGTTGTGGACAGAGAGAAGGCATGGGTTATGCCTACAATATATTGTAGAATCATAAGGGTGTTACACATCAGAGTTTAAGCATGTTCACCAAAGCCAGAGCAGATTGGATGATCACCAAAGGGGGGGCAGTGTTTTCCTCACCATACAGTATAACTATGCAATATAGGCGAATTTGAAGAAGAAAAGGAAAATGTGTGTAAAATCACACAAATTGAAAAGCATGGCACTGAGAGTAAAAATGTAATTATGAGTGCAAATTACATTAGAATTAAGCCTGGTGTAATAGTGGATGATATTAAATTAAGTGCAGTGAATATTTATGGGGAATAGCAAGAATAGGGAAAAATATTATATAGGCATATATTAATGAAAATATGTGTATTTAGAATGCAGTAGCAGTGGGGAATGAGGGGAAGCGCTCGCAAAGCGCACTGGTTCTAAGGTCACACACAATGTGGACAAAGGGTCATGATATATTTAAATTGTTGTATTGAGAAAACATTAGGTTAAAAAAAGTATTTTTTATAGAAGAACACGCCCTAAAGGTCTGACTTCTAAGAATAAGGAATCCACTATTTAGGGTTTTTGCAGGGTTTTGTTAAATGAAAATGTAGTTATGGATAAGTACAAGCAGGCTGAGCACTGATGAAAGGAAGAATAAGGGAGGCTTGGCACAATTATTGGGGAAAGAGATAGAGATGATTAAAGTTAGAATATCTGTCATGATATGCTTACAAGAAAAGGGGGAGTCTCTCTCTCTCTCTCTCTCTCTCTCTCTCTCTCTCTCTCTCTCTCTCTCTCTCTCTCTCTCTCTCTGTCTCTCTCTGTCTCTTTCTGTCTCTGTCTCTCTCTCTCTCTCTCTGTCTCTCTGTCTCTCTCTCTCTCTCTCTCTCTCTCGACTAAGGAGGGGCAGTTTGAGGACTTGTCTATCACCCGGCCCTCATACAAGTGATTGACTGTGATGGCAAAACCTTCTGCCTGTATCAGTCTTGAAATAGGTTCCATAAATGCATATGAGCCCTACCCAGGAACCGCCCCTGCGGCTCCGCTTCCTTTTCATAACAATCCCATTTGTTTTAAAAGTCATGTGGGACTTGCAACAGCTGCACCATCTTGTCTTCATGATTTATATAGGTTTACTGGTGTGTGAGTACAGAACACAAAATGGCCAATGAAAGACCATAAGGAGTCACTCATTGGCCAGTTTTGCCCTTATGCACTGCAGACATAACTGCTACATGGTCAGCATTAAAGTGCATCCTATGTCAAGTCATTTGTAGTACCTCCACGTGTCTTTCCCCTGACACAAGGGCAGTTTTGGGATTTGGGATTCACGCATGTCTCTTGTGGCAATGACTGATTTCAGAATGAAAGGAGAGCTATATAGGACTGTCTCTTGGATGATGCCTTATATTTTGTGTGCCACACCACAATACATAGAAAAGGACATGTTTGAATCACATCATGAATGTGGAGTGGATGAATAGGACTTAGAATAATGTCCTAACTAATCTGCAAACAGACGCGTTTTGAGGTGAACAACCTCATGCAATTGTACATTTGCCAGAACCACCTGTCCAGAACTGCCAAATCTCAAGAGGTACCCACAATAGGTGCGCGGCCCATACACAAGCATGACCATTGAGCCACACAAGTATGTGCTGCAGATCAAGTAACATACATGTTACTAATATGCTTGTCAGTCAGTCGTGGAAGTCCAAATAAAGAAATAAAGAAATCTGCTGTCCAAAACTACCCTAATTGACACTACCATTATGTAAACTAACTTAGGTTTGGAGAATGGCTCCCTTCTCCTTTGGATACTTTTAGTATCAGTCTGCTAATTAGTTTGGGATTCTTAAATATCTTCTCATTACTTCTTTGATAAGTCTCTGTAACTCTTCCAATGGGCTTGGGAGTTTTCTGTTCCCTTTTGGGATCTCTTTGGTGGGCTTATTACACGTTTCACTTTCTTGACTGCAGCTTTTAATATACTCTTGGTTATATTCCTGCATTGGGGTTTTTGTTTCCCTTCCTTTATTATGGTTCACTTCATTTTAGCCTGCCCAACCTTGTATCTGCTGCACTGTTTGTGCCTTTTTCCAAGGTAATATGTTCACCGGCTTTTTTCTCTCTTCAGTCAGCTTTTTAATAACTTGTACTTTCGAGGGGTCATACTTTGCATTCATTTTAGATTCTTTCCCCTTTCCCTAGGATATTACATTCACAGGATCTTCTCTCTCAGTATTGTGCTTCTCAATTGTTTCCCATTTTGGGGTCTGACTCTTTCCCTTGATTTGCTTCAAGATTAACTGTGTTTCCAAATTAGTACTGAGATGAGTTGGATCTACAATATAAGGATCCCCTAATCGAGGCCACCCATGGCTCCCATAGTCCTGGTTATCTTATTCTTCACAGGAGAACGTCTTCTGGAGTCTGGTTCTTCGGGATCTTTCTTGCCTGTTGTTGCCCGCCGCTACCTTTCGTTCTTTGGCATGTGGTTTCTAACACAGTCTCCTCTCCTCTTGTTTTCTTGACTCGTTTCGGTGCTCCGTTCTGTGAATATGGGCCAAGGCCCCTTCATGCTTCCTCTTCACAATGGTCCCAGGCTCTGCTGAGTTGTTTACACCGTCGGTCCACCACAGATGTTTCATGTGGTCCCACTATTATCTATTTGCAAGCTGCTGCTGGATTCTTTCATTGCTGCCATGCCGTAGTGTTGGTGTTCTGCCTGACATGCTGGAGCGAGTTTGAAACTTGTGGGCTCTCTTGTTCCTGCTTCCTCTTTCACGATTCCCCAAGGTTGCATTATAAAGTGTACTTGTCTCAGTGGATTGGTTATTTCTATTTAAAGTGACATAGTCCTTTTCAGCAAAATGATGGCATCTCTGTAGAGTTTCTTCATCCAGTTTGCAAGCAAAGAGGTTTCTGGAATTTGAGAACATCTCATGTATGCCATAGTATGTGTCACTGTAGGGAGTTCCTCATGGGAATGGAGCCCTTGTCCCCTAAACGGGAGTCTCTCTCGGTGAGGTCCCACTTTCCTCTACCCCTAAGTGGGGTACTGTGGAGTGGGCTCACCTCCCTAGCCTCACAGGGGGGGGCATTCCTCATTACTTAATTCATTTGTGTATTTATTGATGGTGTATATTTCTTCAGGAAGCAACTGAGTACTGTCTTATTCATATAGTGATGTGCACATAGATGGGAGCATGTGGCAAGGGATCAACACGATGGTGCTGGGAAGTAACAGAGGGCTAGTTCTGAAAGATATTAACATCAAGGGATCTACATGTAACCAGGTGATGTAACAGGGGGATGAGATGAGCCATTCTCAGGTTAGGTGGGGAGTGAAGGGTAGGTGAAGGTAGCTGTTGTGGAGGATCCATTGCTTGCAGTCGATTGTATTGAGTTTAAGCCTGAGTGGTGAGGTGGGGTGGCAAATCAAATGTTGATTGGGAGGTTGTTGACATGTCCGTCTATCTGGTGGATTGTAAAGCTCAAGATATTCATAGATTCTCCACATGAATGCTTGGGGACTTGAGAGAAACAGGCTGGTGGATGCTGCATGCTATTGTGAAGGTGATATGTCTTTAAAGTGGGAGCTAATGCTTTTTTGGGTGTAAGGCTTATCAGTATAATGCTGTAACATGAAGAACACATTCCTGCTGTTAAGGTGGCATCCAGAAAGCCTTTCAGGAGGACATTGCCAACATCCAATGCGTGATCGGGCCAAGGCTTGGACGGAGCATCTAATGTGTTTTACTACAATGATGGACATCAGCGTATGTCCTCATGAGTGCATGTTGGCAGTACACCCTTTTTCAATTCCTTGCTATGTGCTCCTTGAAAGAGAGGTTTCTAATCAAGCCCAGAGTGCTTTGCACAGCTGGTGCAAGTGGATGTAGGTCACGTGAGCTCTGTCCCACCCAGTGGTGTAGCCCTGCTGCTAGCTTTCCTTTCTTCCCTGTTAGATCACAATCCATTCCTCCCTATAGCCTTCTAGGGTAGAGCAGACATAGTAAAACCAGTCCCTGTGTGGACAGGTTTGGATCAGGAGATCCCATAACCAGATCCCTTTCTCTGCACAAATCAGGTGAGCTCCCTGTAATGATTTCTACACCCCTCTCCCTCATTTCAGCCCATACACACCATCTACACTTAATGACAGCAAGGCTGCTCAGTGTACAGTCTAACACATGTCACCATAGGTCCCATCAGAACTACATCAGCCACCACTACATGAGGAGTGATGTTCCCGTACATCCGCTCAGCAACCTGGCACACAGCATAAATCACAAACCATAACCTCACACACGACTTGAACAACTTCTTCATGAATTATACCCATATGACTTCCACCTACAACAACATCCCAAAGGTCCTCCTGCACAACAACTATAGATTACTATGAGGAGACTGTCCAAAGAAGATGGTCAGAGGCATCGTCATAATTTACAATGGTTCATGCAGATGCACCCATATTGACATCATCGACATCTCCGAAACCTGCCTTCTTTCTCCCTCTCTACCTGAGCCACGACGATGTGACCTGCTTTCCTTCTTAAAACCCCATGGTGCTCCAGCTTCCCTGATGCCGCATTGTGTCTCCCCCTCACTACCTTGCACATGAGGTAGGAACGCTGTAAAAGCATGATGAAAAGCTTTTTTCAAATTTACATTGCGAAAAGTGAATACATTTTTGCAAAGTGCTCTTCTGAATGCGCCAAATCCGCGCTGCATTGTTGGTTTTGCAACGCTGCCCATTTTATCACCTTAGGGCAGCATGCAATTTGGAAAAAGGGAGATCTACTGAAATTGCCCATTGCCAGCTCTCCTCGTGGCAACTCCATGATGGCCGCTGTGCCGTTCATCTTGGAGGAGGCCCTGAAGTCCTCCTCTTCCACCTACTTGCACCACAATTTGCCGGGAGGGGCTGATAAAATTGGCCTATTGGGGACCAGCAGGCTTTATACCAAAGGCCCACATCAAAAGGCCCTGTCTGTTACGCTGTCTGTTGCCTGGCTGGGTCCTCTCCTACACCGCTAATCCCCACGTGTACACGGATGCTGAGGGGTACTCCATACGTTCTGTTCACACTGACCAATTGGATCAACTATCATAATTTTTCTAAAGGTCAGTTCCCTCTAGGAACTTCATTGACTCTCATCCTCACACCTGCGACTGTCTCACCTCTCACTCTACCCCATCTGGACCCCCACTTTCTCTGGCTGTGCCCAGTTGCTGTGTGTGTTTCACCTTAATCTGCCAAAATCAAACCTGGTTGTGCCCAGCTGCTGCGTGTGTTTCACCTTATCCTGCCATAATCGAATCTGGCTTTGACCAGTTGCCACGTGTGTTTCACCTTGTCCTGCCATTATCGAATCTGGCTGTGACCAGTTTCTGCATGTGTTTCACCATGTCCTGCCATAATCCAATCTGGCTGTGACCAGTTGCTGCGTGTGTTTCACCTGTCCTGCAAATGTCACATTTTGTTGTGCCCAGTTGCCGTGTTTGTTTCATCTGTCCTGCCATAATCGAATCTGCCTGTGCCTAGTTGCTGAGTGTGTGTCACCTTTACCTGCCAAAGTCAAGTTTGGTTGTGCCATCTGCAGCCTCTTCCTCCTGCCCCCGTTCCTCCTCCACCCCCTCCCCTCCCCGCCCTACCCTCTCTGCTAGCACTCTCTTCTTCTTCTTGTATACTCCTTGTGTGTCGATGTACTGCCCCACTTCTGTTTCAACACCCTTCCCATCCTCCTCTCCCCTCCACCCTACTTGCCCATTTCCTTATATCTTAAAACTGCTTAACTACTCTGAGTGTAGTTAGGCCCAGCAGTCTAACTTTGTAATTAGGCCCAGCAGTCTAACTTTCCTATGCTCCTCTTCCCCTCCCCTCCCCTCCCTTCCACCCAACCCCCTCCCCTGTATTTATGTCACACCGCTATGTAACTGTTTCACTTCAACTTAGCATTGTATAGTAGCCTGTCTGTCCAGCCCCCCCCGTGTCACCCGCCTTTACCCTATTTGTGTTAGGCACTTTGAAAAACTAAGGACTGTCGTTAGATATTAGAAAGTTATCTTCACTGGTATATGTATTATTTGCACTTATTCATGGACTCCCTTGCCTTGCGCAGGCCTGCATCATTCAGAAACTCAAGGGTGCTGAATGACTGTTGTTTTTTTTTCCACTGTTCCCCTTCCCTTCTTGAGTGCATTGAAACACTTCTCTGTGTATAGGCGCTATACAAATAAACACTAAATAAATAAATGAATATGCTCTTTTTAACACGTATCTGGACACTTCCTCATTTCCGCAACAGACACAGCCAGTTTCAATATCATTTAACTACCACCCAATGGCAAGCATTGTTTGATGGAGAATTCACTGACTTGGTCACCCCAATATCTCTCACTCATCACATCTACTTCTTCCTCAGTGGCTCCACAATACCTACAGATTAATGTGAGGATACTGTCCGGAGAGGTTGGTCACAGGCCTTGTCATCATTTACAATGTTTCACACAGATGCACGCACACATACGTCACAAACATTGGTTTCTTCTAACAAATCTTCGGAGTCTTCCCGCTTTCATCAACAGACACAGTCACCTTTAAAATCATTTAACTACCATCCAAAAACAAACATTATTTGATTGGTGAGTTCACAGGCTTGGTCACCACAATGTCTCTCACATTCACTCACCACAACTACATTTTCCTCAGTGGCTTCAAAATCCCTGGCAATCTATCAAACAATTGGCTGAAGGATGGTGTCCACTGGCTGCTCAACACTGATCCATACACAGTACGCTATAGACCCAGCACACTGAAAAGGTTATATACACTTCCTCATAATCAACACACTATACACCCCGTGTCATGCCTCTCCAATCACACAGAACTTGTTGGAGAATCTGACAATTTACTTTCCCATTAGCCACACCATTCCAGTAAAGCAAATACTTCAGTGAGCCAGCAAACAGGCATTCAGATCATTCAGTCACTTCCCAGTGTAAGAGGTCACAGAAGACATCAGCAACGGCACCCGCCTTCTCACATGGCCTGATGCCAGAGAACCTAACCATGACTGAAACTCCCATATCCTAACAATAAACAGCAGTCCTGCAGCCAACATCAACCAACATGAACCTGTGTGCCAACATACCCTGCGACCTTCAACTTCTAAACCATGGTACACCTTAGAACGCAACCTCTCCAAAAGTATCATCAGTAGACAAGAAGTAATTTGGGAAATATTCCACTCGCATGCATGCAAGCCCAACTCTGCCAAGTGCGCTACAGACAGACAAATGATCAACACTGTCAAGGCCACATGCTGCATGGCCACAATAGTCTAAGACACCAGTCAAGACAAATATTTCTTCAAGACCATGAAGCACAGCATGAAGTGTCTCTTCAAAACAAACATAATGTGGTCCCTGGAGGATTCCAACTCCATTAAATGTATTATCATGTATGAGTTCTTCAGGCTCTGCATGCACAAACTCACACCTGAGCGTTCGGTATGCCCATGGCGAAGGGTAGCAGACTCGGGCAGAGAATGATAAAACACAAAAGAGGTAGTACTGCTACTTAGAAAGGCTCAAACCAATTTTTGTTAATGAATGAAGCAAAACATTTAGGTTATATCGGGGAGCCTTTACCAGTTATACTAATGGAATGTATCCCAAAGTTTATAGCCCATGAAATTGTCCAGGAAGAAAAAACACACACACAGCAAGGGCTGTGAGTATAAATTATTTGTATTGAGAATGGACACACCACCACAATTAAATACCTGTCCCATTGCATACTTGAATCATATCGATGTAATCGATATGTAAGTGCTGGAACGGCTCATTTGGTCTGGGAATGATTCCTCTCACTACATTTAATGTGTGCCCATCGGTGAATTGCTGGCAGATTATGCAGTTCACCATGAAAAATGCAACATGCTCTGCTAAATTCGGTGTGAACCAGTCTTTTGCAAGCATTGCAGCCAGGTTTCCTTTCCTCATATGGATGGGGTAGTGTAGTTGTTCTAATGCTACTTTTAGAAGGGCAACAGGCATTACTGGTTTACCAGTGCTGTCTTGTCTTCACAACCCGTCAGAGGGGTTTAAAGAACACACTCAATGCTTCCACACATTTTTCTCCTCCTGAGGTGCCTCCTCCTGGACCTCCATTAGCTGAGTCTGCCCCATATTGCTATAGGCTTCTGGTGTGGCTCGTGCTACCATCATTCGCTCATGGGTATGTGCCACCTCCACGTCGATGATTGTTTAGTGTTGGATGCCATGCGCTTGGCTTCCGTGTCCGCTTCATGGTTTCCACGTGACACGAAATCCGTCCCCTTGGTATGAGGGGCGCATTTCACGACCACTATGCCCACTGGGAGCTGCAGTGCTTTTATCAGCCTGTCCAATAAGGCTGCATGTTGCACTGGCGTGCCGTCTGCTCGGAGGTAGCCCCTCCTTTTCCAGCATGCTAGTCCTTCGTGCACTGCGGACATACATAGGCGGAGTCACTGTACACTGTTACTTCCTGATCTGCATGATTCTCAATGGCCAGTATCGACGCCAATAGTTCTGCAGCCTATGCCGAATAGTGAGATGGTATTTGTGCACCAACGAGTACTCAAAACTCCCCATTCACTAGGTGTTTTACCACGGCCACGCCTGTATACCTTTGTCCGTCTTCTTGGTCGATTCTCGAAGACCCGTCAATGAAGACGATCTCTCCACTCGCCAGGGCATTTCCCTTTACCCTGGGGATCTCATCATAGAATTCCTCATAGTTCGCACAGCCGTGTATAGGTTCTCCCTCTGTGAATGGCTCAGCTATGAACCTAGCAGGGTTTACAGTTTTACATTGCACTATTTTGATCGATGGATTACAGATAATCACCTCATAGGCGGATGCTCTCTGAGATGTCAGTGTGCCCTTTGGCTTTTCTAGTATGGCGAACAGTGAGTGCTCTACAAACAATGCCATGGAGCACCCCATCACAATGGATGACGCCTTTTCGATAGCGAATGAAGCAGCAGATAGGTTTTGTTCGCATGGGAAGTGGCCCTTCATGACCGGGTCCAGACTCCCGCTGTAATATGCTAGGGGCTTGTACCCCAGCGAGGTTCGCTGCGCGAGCACTGCTGTCATAAAATTACCATCGGAGTGTGAGAACAGGTAGAATTCCTCTGCATAATTAGAAATCCCAAGAACTGGGGCCTTACAAATTGCCCCCTTGAGCTCTGTAAACCCCTTTTCCATTGCCTCAGTCCATTTGATATCTTCTCTTGTTGCTGGGCCTTTTTTAGGGCCTGAAGCAAGGGCTTGGTATATGAGCTGTAGTCAAAGACCCATGCTCTGACATAACTGCACAGGCCTAAAAAGCTTTGCATTTGTTTTATCGTACGCGGCTTGGCCATGTTCATGATAGTTTCAGCCCTTTCTGGGGTTACCTTTTTCCCCTCATGTGAGATCAGTTGCCCTATGTACAACACTTCTTGTTGACAGTACTGCAACTTCTCCTTATCAACTTTGTATCCCTTTTCAGCCAGTATAGTCAATAGCTGGACTGAGTCGCGCCTGCATTGCTCTTCAGTGGTGCTGCAGATCAGAATGTCATCTACACGCTGCAAAACAACACTGTCCACCGCAATATTGTTTAGGTCCATTTGCAGGACTCTGTTGAAAATAGACGGGGACTCGCAGTACCCCTGTGGCAACCTCGTACTTTTCAGGCGCATTTGTCTGAAGGTGAATGACATCAGGTCTTGCGAGTCATGGTGCAACGGAATTGAGAAAAACACATTTTTCAAATCGATCACCGTGAAATATTTTGCCTCATTGGGTATGTTACATAGTATTGTGGATGGATTAGGGACTAGAGGGAACTCGGCCTCAACTATATCGTTGAGTGCTCCTAAATCTTGGATTAAACACCAAGACCCTCCCTTTGATTTTTTGACTGGGTAAATCACTGTGTAGCAAGGTGATTCTGATGTCACTAAGATGCCCTGCTCCATCATGGCGGAAATTGTCTTCGCAATCCCTTCATCCGCTTCTCTGGACATGGGATATTATCGCGCTTGTGGTAAAATTGCTCCTGGTTTCAGTTTAATTTTCATTTCGCCTGCCCCTTTCAGGAGACCTACATCATAGGGCCCTGTAGTCCATATTGCGGCAGGCACTTGGGCCATGTCGTCATCTAAGTATTCTGGTTGTATCAGTGCCAACATCATTCTCTGTGGCACCTCCCGTCTGATCATTTTGACCCAAAATGTGAAACTTACTTCCACTCTTGTCTCCTCCAGGTCAGGGTGTTCTTCGAACAGATCGTCATCGGTGACGTCAGTCACTCAATACCCTTCTTCGATGGCGATAATCGCACACCATTGTCTGCCTTTGTCATCATATCCTTCGACCAATACCACTTTTCCTCGCACTGCGGCAGATTGTATCATTAAGGGAAATACTTGTCCCTCCTCTTCGTGCATGGGTATTCTTGGTCTGAATAGAAACTCATCAGGGGTTCTCATAGTTTTGTCTGCGAGGCCTGGCAACCCCACCATAAGCACCCGCACACCAAATGTAAAGACTGCTGATTCTAACGGTATAGCTCTCATAGCTATACATCCTGAGTACGCTCTGATCATTTCGCACACGTTTGAATAATGCATTCCTGGAGTGGAGCACACTATACCATTCTCGGTAAACGAGATGGTCATGTTTAATTTAGTCATCAGGTCTCGGCCCAGACTATTTACTGGGGTTTGACGTGAATATAAAAGGGGTACATTCATTTCGCGCTCTCCCAGTGAGACTGGGAGTGCATCTGTAAAGGAAACTCTACTATGATCTCCAGTGAAACTCTGAGTATCTATAGCCTCGCCGGACAAGGAACACTTGCCTTCTCGTATGCACAAACGTGTCGCACCCGTGTCAACTAAGAAGGAATATTCTTTACCCCCTATGGTGACCTTCACCCTAGGTTTCCTATTAGGGTCTGGTGTCGCTGATAGGATAGAGCACATCAGAGTCTCCCGTGAGCTGTCCTATTTCATATATAGGTTTGGTCCACTGTATACTTGTGTGCTCCCCCCATTTCCAGAGTTAACTCCCCTTCCGGAATTAGTACCCTGTGCCATCTGTAGTGGTGCCTGCTGGGGTTGTCCCTGTGGCAAATTCCCCATGTTGCACGCCTGACGCCTGTGGCTGTACTGCGTAATTTTGTGCACCGCCATGCTGCGGAACGGCAGGTTGATTCACCATGCCTATCCCCATCCCTTGGCTGTTTTGCCACATGCCTTGGCTTCTGCACATGCGCGCCACATGTCCTGTCATTCCACACAGCCAACATACTGGCGGTGGTCGGGCCATCTGTCCATATGGCATAGCTGGACCGCCCATCTGCGCGTTCTGGAAGCCACCTTGAACATTCTGAAAACCTCCTTGGTTACCTCGAAACCCTCCTTTATTACTCTACCATCCTCTTCCTCCAAAACCCCTTGCCCTGTGTTACCTTGGTTATCCTGCGATGGGTTAGTCGCTTGCTGTGCACTTGGCTCGGCTGGGCTGGTGAGCATGGTTCCCTCGAGAGCATATTTCGAGAGATTCTTTTGCACCAGCTTTGCCTCCTCTCCCTTACGAGTTGCCTCCTTTTTCCGATTCTTTTCTTGCAACAATCTACAATAGTGTGCAAATATCAACTGTCCTACCAATTTCTTGAGTTGTTTTTGCACCAGTTCAGGTAACCCTTGGCATAATATATGGTATAATACAGGGATAGATTTCGTCCAAGACTCATGCGTTTCGAGCACCCACGCGTCCTGAAAATTCTGGATATAAATCAACGGATCCTCTGACTCTTTCATTTTTCGAGTCATTATAGCTCCCATATCAGAGGTGTCTGGATATAGCGTTCGCAGCACTTTACACACTGCTGCCCTACAGTTATTAAATGGCGCTCCGTCATGGGAGGTGTTAGTTAGGGTTACCCTAGGATAGTCTGCCTGTTTCCATACATCATCTGGTCTTTCACCAAGTATGGCAATTAGGAGACCCTTAATGTCCCCTATAGCTAAGGTGACACCCCCCGTCATTTTCTCTAACTCATGTATCCACTTTCCGGATCCCGATGTCAGCAATGGAAGCTTATTTGTAAGGTTCTCTCGGTCCATGTGTGGCCATGGAATATATTGTGGTCTTGCACAGTCCTCCTTCTCTTTCCCCATAGCTCTCTGGTCTATCGCCGGGGTGGCATTCTCGCCTTGCCGTCTACCTGGCAATGCCCTTAATATGTCTGCATAGGCTGGTGCTGACACCCCCCTCTGACTGTGGGGTGTTCCTTCATGTCGGACGGACTGCGCGGCAGACTTCGGTGCCCTACTTGTGGACCCGCTAGTTTCTGACTATCATACCCCTCGGTCCACTGGGAGCCATTTTTCGCACCGTCTCCCTTCTTCATGTGCCCCATCCTCCGTTTCCCCACCGGAGTCAGATTCTGAATACTCCCAGTTTACACAACTCCTAGCATCTTCTTCGTTCTGCCCAATCTCCAGCCTGTCTAGGGACATTCCCCTGCTCCCACTACTTCGGGTGACATCCTCAGTGTCATATAGCTGAGTGCTCTCTAAGCGCTCATCTTCCCTTCCCCCATCGGATATCTGCTCTAGCCCCATCGCATCGTATATTTTATCGATCGTTTTTTCCCCGATGCTTCTGGTGTCGAAGTCATCTTCAATATTTGTCCTGCTTGTACCTGGTACCACATCGCTTGCAGGAAAGAATTCTTTTATGTCTTCCCATTCTACTGTAGGATTGGGTTTAATCACTTCCCACTCCAAAATTTCAAGATCCCGTGCCTTCTGTCTGTGCTTATGTTCTACTTCCTCGTCTATTTCCTTTCGCTTCTTCGCTTCTTCTCTAGCCTTATCTACTTCCCTCATCTGTTCATTTCTACGTTCTTTTGCCCTTCTACTTTCCTCGTCTTCCCACTTTTTTTTTACTTTCCTTTTGTGCACTCTCCTTTCTTCCTCTAACTTTAGCATGTTCTGTCTGTACTTTTTATAGGCTGCGTACTGTGTGCAATTGAGCGGTATTCCTTGCTCTTCGCGATATAGTTGTTCTCGCCTTAGGCTATCTTTATTTCTAGTCCTTTCATCTTTTTCTTCCATCCCTTTCCCTCTCTCTCTCCTTTGCGTCTCATCAGACCTCTCCCTTTGCCTCAAATCATCACATCCTTTTGCATCCAACTTCAGTAATATTTGACCTCCCATCCATTCGTCTTTCGCGAATGCTATCGCGTCACCTCTACCTTCATTTCCTTTACGTTTATTTCCCTCTCTCTCCTTATCTGGAGGTGCACAACTCCGTGCCCAATCTTTCCCTTCATCTTTGCATCTCTCTTTGTCCCTTGAGACTGCAGAGGCGATATTGTTTTCCTGTTATTTTCCTTTATTATCGTCACTACTGTACGTAGGCGACTCATATGCGGGGTTGCTATACCCCGTGGCTGACTTAAGTTCTCTTAGTGGGTAAAGACCCTCTGACTTACTCCCTTCGATCACTGGTTCAGGCGGGGCAGGTGGCACGGTAGGCGTCTCACCCCCCTCCGTACATACATTTACTATCCAATCTGCGGGCGGTTCTTCCTCCTTTGTCTGCTCAAACATTTTCCACAGTTCAAAAACATTAAGGCGTTTTTCTAACTTCTTGCCTGTATATGTGGCGTGTAGGAAGGTAGTCATATGCTGCAAAACAGCCTTAGAGAGTGACCCATTCTGGGGCCACGGCATAAACATCTTAATGGCGGTACCCTTAACCCACTCCTGGCTGTATTTCTTCAGCTTTGGTGCATGCTTGGGCAGCCGCTTGCATAAATGTGCAAGTGGGGTAACTTCCTCCATTTCTAATTTCGTCACTACCAGTACTTATACAGTCCTTTGACCCTTCAATAGTATGAGTGAGCACCAAGTATGCAAGCTCCAATCCAATCTTTTCCCACCAAAATATATACTGTCAATTTACTCAAAACTCATCAATTCAATGGCGATTCCCTCTTAGTTACAGAATCACGTAAAGCCAAAATGCATTTCAACCAATCATCAATACAATTATTTCACATTTGACATACAACAGAACACATATGACAGACATTTGACAGACTAGACGGACACCAGCTGGTCATACGTATACCTGCCTTCTAATCAATACCCCGTCATGGGATGTAAACAAACTCCCTTAATGACGTCTTTAAACGTCATCGTAGCCTAATTGTCCCCCCTCTGTGGGCACTGAGTTCATGTTTCTTCTGACCACTCTTTAAAGCGCAGGAACAAGGCAAATCCTTACGTTTTTGTCTCAGGTGCCCCCCTGGTAATCCTTACATTTTGTCTCAGGTGCCCCCCTGGTAATCCTTACGTTTTGTCTCAGGTGCCCCCCTGTATCCTTACTTTTTGTCTCAGGTGCCCCCCTATATCCACTCTTTATTTCTTATGCTCAAGTCATTAACCACCTATATATATATATATATATATATATATATATAGTCTTCTCTACTTCTAACTACTTTATTTTTTCTCCGCTGCCCAGCGTTACCTTTCCCTTACTGGCTCTTATGCCTCCATGATATTTGCCAAAGTAACGAGTTTATTGTTTCACTCACCGACCGCATCGTTTCCTCTCTGGAACTTCTGGATCACCGCCCCTTCCTCTTCCTACTTTTAAGGTTTTCGTCTGATCCGCTGCCCATGGGAATGAGAAGGGTTATGCTTGGAAAGGCGGGTTCCTTCAGACCCACTGCAGATTTTTGAAATTTTACTCTATCATTGTCCACGGGGAGCTTCTCAGTCTACTCAGCCGGAATGGCGAAAGGATTCGCGATCTTACCGAAAGCCTAGAGTTACTTAGTGCCGTTGGCCTAACGGTGTCTTATAATTATATCAAACGATAATCAATAATCGATGGCCGCAACCATCCTCACGCTGCCAAGTGTTCACGCCGAGAGGAATTCACTGACGGGCCCATAGGTCAGCGCTCACCCTCTAGAACCTGTAAAACAAGATAGCTGTACCATGTGAGGAATTGGGGTGCAGGATTCACATACTCCAAGACGACGCAATAATGAGGACTCAGTAAATTGGCAAAGGGAAGTCTGTTTAATGACAAGTACATCAAACAGAGAAAAAATGGAAATCAGCAGCATTGCGATCACCTGTCTCGCGCCGCGTTCCTCGAACTTCAGTTGAACAGCAACTTTTATGCATAAAACTCGTCATCATTGACGTCTAATTCTACAAAACTCGGAATGCAATATAATTTGTTAGGAAAGTGTAGGTGCAGGTGCTATATCTGTATATGGTAACAGAGCATGCGGATTGGATAACTCTTATCGGGTGGGCGTCTACGTCCAACCCTCTACATCAACCTCTACTTGGTTATAATATCTATAGGACTCCAGATAACTTGATCGATTGTGATTGGGCGGGTTACACCCCTAGACATAAATCCCCATTTTAATTAGCAGCATGCAGAGTGGACACCCAGGTGCCTGGTGTCCCAAGTTTTACCCTGCCTCTCTTCCATCAATCAGTATCTTAGGGCTATGTGTCAATTAGTTGGCTGGGTATGGCCTCAGAACTGTAGCCTCTTATCAGGAAAGGTTATGGCATCCTCGGGTTCTGGATGACATCAGGCGATGGTATCTCTTCGCGCCTGGCTGGTCACGTGTCTATTCACCATGGATCTGCTTCAGTTTCCAGCTTTTATTGTATTTAATTCTGCTTCGGCCCAGCCACCTGCCTGGGCCTCTCTTATCTTGACCTTCACGGGCGAGCTGGTATGCTCCGAAGTTTGATTCTTGCGAGTTGACGTTTTCCTCCCTTTCTCTGGGTGACCTTGATTTCCCAGGCATGAGCCGCGCTCTGTTGAGTTTCGATTCCGCTCCTCCTCTCTGCTCTGGCTGGGTTGTGAAACTGGGCCTGTTAGGCCTCAGGCAGCCTGGGCACATTTCTGCTTTACAAAATGGAGTCACACTTGTATAATGTACTTTTTGAGGTAGATATATATTTGGCGCATGCTGCTTTCCATTTTTCTACTAAGCATAGCAAGCAGTATCGTTTTCTTTAGCTTCTTGCGTTCCAAGCCGATTTACACGCGTTTCCTTACATTTCAATATCGTCTCTCTCCTGTGTCCATTACATCTATTTTCATAATTGCTCGCGCTGGAGTGTTATCTTCGATAGCCGATGTGTTCATTTGCGAGTCTGTTCAGGCACTTATGTCATTTCTACTTGCCTTCCATTAAGGCTCTTGGGGTCTCTTCGTGGACCGTATGTAGGTACTCCTTTTCGTAGCAGTGGCTGGTATGGCTGTCTGATAGGGTACCATGCTGCCCAGGGTTGTCTGGTTATGGGCGCTTCAACAGGTACAGATCTTCTAATGTACACTGGGCAGAGTCCCAGTGCGGCTCTCTATTGGTTCATTTGCTCTTCATACGTCACGTACCTTGGCGAGTACCTCCCTGGTAGCTTGGAATGAGGGGCTGGGGTGCAGGTCATGTCTGGGACCTCCTTTACACTGGCATAGGGTACGTGCTGACCTGCAGAGCGAGCTCATCTGCGTCGAGCTAGATGATGACGGTGTGGCCACCTGCTGGGATTGGGTAGCCAGATGTCTTGCATCTATGGCATCGGCTATGCGGCCTAAGACCTGGCGGAGGGTCAAGGCCTCCTCGCAGAGGCGGCTGGTGTTAATGCAAAGATTTTGGCCATGGAGGCGGTGTTGTCTGTGATGGACCTGCCTAGAGAGGGGAAGTGCTCACGCCACTCCTGTCTGGCCAGTGTGTTGTCCTCGACTAACTGGTGCACAAGGGCCGTCAGCTGTTCTGACGGCTGCGGCCCTGCGGGTGCACCTGTGTTGGTTGATGGTCCCTGGCTATCCTGCTCAGCCTCTATACTCGTCAAAATGGGACTGAAGTGCTCTTCCATTTGCTCCTGACTAGACTGCTCTGGGTTGGTGGTGTGGTCAGTTTCGAGGGATGATATTTGGGGGATTCCGGTGGACTGGGCGTGCGGACCACTTCCGATGCATCGTCCTCAATGGGCACCCATATGTCATCATGTGGGTCCTCCACAGTCGGGTGCTGTCGCTGCCACCTCTCCAGCCAAACTGGACTCCTCAGAATGTGGTGCCTCGCCTGATTCCTCAGGATGGCCAATGGGTGGTGGTGCTTCGGCCTCTACAGCCCTTGGCGGCATCGGTGTACTGGCAACCTGGCGTGTCTTGCCTGTTGGTGCACGGTGGTCCCTGGGTTGTCCCCTCGAGGTCAAAGGGTGGTTGGCGTCATTCTGGAACCTCTTCCGGGGTGTGGACTTTGCGGGGGTTGCGTCCTGCCCATCGCTGTCATGGTCAGAGCCTGTGGGGGTCGAAGAGAGGGACGGGATGAGTGATGTTTTGATAGGCATCATACATACATTTGGACAATTGATCATCCACACAATTGGGGTTAATAGGCATGTGTGTTTGGATGAGCTTGTTGTTTGATACATGGGGTGTTATGCAGGCATACGTCGGCGTCACTCATGTTGGCCGAGAGCTATGCTATCTGACATGCATATTATTTGGGGCCTGATCGCTGTGTGACTCATGGCATTTACATCTTTGTGGGGTATGTGTCAGGTACGGTATTGCCTTGCAGCAGGCATCTGCATGTGTCTGTGATGCGTCCGCCTACTTTGCTGGGAGTGTGTGTGTTGGACCATGGCTTGACACTTTGGACTGACATATTGGTTGACTTTGATCAGACTCGGCATTAGTGTTTTCTTAGGACAATCACCTGCATCGCCCGATGTTGTGGCGCCACACTCCAACTCGCCAACACCTTCTATCCCATCCATTCCGATCATGCTGGCGCAGATGTCCTCCCATGGGGTCAGCTTGATGGGTGAGCTGGGACCTCCTCCTGTTGCCATTGCCTGGCTCATGTTCACTGAGAGTATATTTCTAACTCTGAGTCGCAGATAGTCCCTGCGCTTACGGCAGTCTTTGGTGGTGCGTGGGGTGTTTCCAACAGCACTGACTTTCTGAGCAACAAGTGCCCAGATATCCTTTTTTTTCAGGATTGCCCCCCTCTTCATGTTGTTGGAAAAGACTATCCCAGCATGCTCCTGCAGTGTCCCGACCAGCATCTCCAGCTCATCCTCATTAAATCTCTCCTTGCGCTGGCGGGCAGCTCCCTTCTTAAGGGCCTTGGGCATAGTGGTGTGATTGGAGAATGTTTTCTGAACAACAGCAGAGTCCCATGGGTCCTGTGTGGTGAGGATGGCAATGGATTGTATTTTTAAAGATGGCCGCCGTGCTCCTTCCCGTTCCTGTGCGATGACGCTACTTCGGGTTCTGCTTATTAGCGGTGACCGCTAATAACGGTCACCGCTAATGCTGCATTGGGCAAGGCTGGTAGTGCTATCTGCACTATGCATGATACCGCTAAGGGGATTTTTTGTGCCTTTAACGGCAAGGCGGTAATGATCTTACTGGCATGGCGCAAAGCTTGTGCCCGCGAGGTCGTAATAGTCCTCTATTAGCGGACTAATGACTGCCCGGACATGCTATTTACGCCATGCCGGTAAGGACTGTTACTTATCTCCAAACTCAGAATGACCCCCAAGGTCACCAGAATACATAAATGGGGGGGCCTTAGTCTGCACAGTGTTTGCTATCATACTAGGGAATTTCTCCTCAATTTGGATCAACTCCCTTATCCCCTCTTGGACTGAGCCAGGGCTATTCCTGATTCTGTCTTGTGTTTGTCTCCTCCCATCCCTCGATTTGGAGTATTAGAACAATTCCTAATATAATGTCCAGGCTTGCCACAATATAGGCATACCTTATTTTGCCTCTGCTTATACTTCTCTTCATGAGATTACGGCCCTCTAACACTACCAATCTGCAGGGGCTCCCTCTCTACCTGTCGTGCCTCTCCATCCCGGCATCGGTATAAACGTACAAAGGGCAAGTATCAGGCTTGCTACTTTTGCACATTCTTTCAGCAATCTGATGATCTAACCTGAGTGCCAAATCGATGAGTGTGGAGCAAGACGTCAGTTGTAAATCTACCTGTGCTATAGCGTCCTTAAGCTCATCCCTAAGCCTGTGGTAGAACACCACAGTCTGCTTCTGTTCTGGCCAGTCTTTCTCAATTATGAGTCTATTGAAATGTGTCACATATGATATCAATTCTTCAAACCTTGCCGTAACGCTAATCATTCCTTGTCCTGTGCTAATGACACATGTCGCTGATCAAATAACCTTCAAAATTCGGACCTAAATAAGTACCTATTGTATAAAATGGGGTCATCCTTCTGTACCAAAGGCATTCCCCAAACCGCTGCATCCTCCGTCTGATAAGAATTAAGAAATGCTGTTCTAGCTTGTGTACTCTCAAATGCTGCAGGTTTGCATAAAAAATGTAACTGGCACTTAGTTAAGAATGTCATATATTATACTTTGGGTCTCCTTCAAAACGTTCCGGAGTAGCCCATGGAACATTGTTTGGTGTCTTAAACACTACAATAGATGCCCTACCAGACATAGCTTGCGAAATAGAGGGCCCAGGACTAGGCAATGCCAGTTCCTGAACCACCACCCATTCACTTGAGCCTTCAAAGCAGTGGTCTCCTCAATAGAATGAGCCAATTCTAACTGAATATCCTGTAGCGCCTTTAGCACATCCGCTAAAGGCGGAGAAGCTGCTTCCATTTTGGCTTAGGTGGTGTGAATATACCCAAATGGGGGCTGGTGATTATGTCACAACTCAATGGAGGAAAGGGTATCAACACCCCTCCCGAACCACGGAAGCCGAAATGTATACAACCCCTCCCACCATTGTTGGCACGGGTCTCTGGTTCCAAGTAACAGGTGACCATGAGGCAGCCAGTGGGGGTGAAGAGGGGTTAGGGAGAGGTTGTGGATGGGTAAGGGGGTTGTAGGGAAACCGAAAAGAGGGTTAGGGTAATCAATTGGATAGGACAGGGAACTTAGAAAAAGAATATCTTTTGACATACAATCATTCTTAATTGTGACTATGTAACAAGCAGCATACACCCTTATCTCATGAACCTTG
This sequence comes from Ambystoma mexicanum, assembly GCF_040938575.1. Lineage (NCBI taxonomy): Eukaryota > Metazoa > Chordata > Amphibia > Caudata > Ambystomatidae > Ambystoma > Ambystoma mexicanum. Next base: position 577,018,315 of record NC_090931.1, on the reverse strand, counting down.
AATCCCTAACTTCCCTTCACAGACTCGCCCTCATTATAACCTCTCCTGTCCAATCCTGGTGATATTTGTCCTCATTACCCATGCAAGCAACATAAAACATAATAGTGGCATGGACAATGAAATTACATGATGAACGGATGAAATGATAACATATACAACATATACTGAATGTCTTGATCAGCATTTAGCACTTCGCTCTGTACACCTTGTGTCCATCCCCTCCATGTGTTCACCTCACACACTGAGAATTTTAGGCAACCATAACTTCCCTGCCCCGGAGCCTACAGAAGTTGCACAGTTCCACAAAAGCATTTACAAGCATGTCCCTCACTTGTGTGCATCACATCAACTTGGTCTTCGTAACACAGTCACTTATTTCCTAACATTGTCCCAGGACGAGTTAATGCCCTGTGTATTCTGAGAATGTGCTTAGCATTCAACAAGGCCACTTATCTCTCGTGAGGCCTCCAGAGCAAACGTTGTCACGCAGTATCCAACTCTGACTCTGCTGGCACTGCATCGGTACCCAGCAACTCTCTGATTTCACCACTACTGCCCGGGAGGCATTTGTTTAGAAGGTTCACTGCGTTCGAGAAAGAAACAAACGCTTCTCCACGACTTTCAGCAACACCCTCCGCCCGTGCCTCTGACCGTAAGCCCATGACCTGGGCAGAGGCGCTCCTTATCAAGCTAGACCTGTGTGCCGAATGCCACTAGCAATGCCGCCCAGGCTTTTGGGTAATGTAGTCTGGGGTCCTAACGTTCGGCAGTGCCAGGGCTTATTAGCTTTCTCTTGGTGACTATGGCCACAATAACAGTAGCATGCTCCCTCATTCCCAACACCTTGCTCTGTATCATTCACCAACTGGATCATTTCCCACTTCACTATCTGGAGCCATTTGGCGTTGGTTGCAGCCAGGACCTCTGGTAGCAGAAGGGAGGGAAATAACATCTCTTGTTTTGGTCTACAGGTGATTTTTGTATGGAATATCTTTAAGCAGTTTGGAGGAATCGTCGGATAAATAATGTGATCACTTCTGCTGTCCTCTTAGTGAGCGCTTTTTCCTTCTTACTTTCAGGGGTTGGGATGGGGATGGTTGCGACTGTTCTGTGACGGACCTCAGTGCTCTAGTTAATTAAGCTTCAGGAACCACAGGGATTGCTGAATGTAAGGTCATTAGCGAATATGTCCCTCTCCATGATGGTGACAGATGCATGTATGGTCGCTGACCACATACCCAAAAGATGTCCATATGCACTGCTGTGCCCTTGCTGAGATCACGGATGAATAATGTTTTGTAGCACTTGCTGTTGTTTCCCACCAGAACAGTTCATGTCCTCAAAAACAAAACTCATATTAATCGGCCGCTTGCACTTTCACTGGTATTTCTTTTGTGTCGATCCATGTGAGTTTAGAAAATTACATGGCCTATAAAGCAAGACATTTCTTGTTGACGTTCCATATTATTTCTTCATCGAACCCCGCCACCCCCCCTGCTGTGCAGCTTACTATTGCCTCCTCCCATGAACAACACTTTGTCCATCTTTAGCAGTGGGTGTGGCTTGCATCACAGGTTTTTGCCATCCTTTCCACACTTTTCTTCATCTTTGTCCATCAGCACAACTCGTACTCCGTGCCCCTGGAACATGCTTCGAACCCGACACAGTGCCAAATGAATCAAACACATCTCTTGGGGATCTTACATTTTGGGTGCCCCAGATGCATGGGGGACAAGAACAAACACAGTAGCTCCCATTTGGCCACTGCTGCCCCACTGGGCGCATGTGACTATACCATAGATTGCTGAATTCCGAATGATGCACATCAGTCATTGTGTCAAATACGACCCCTTTATATTGGCCATACTCTTTCCCTTCATCCACCCCTCTTTTCACCCGAGGCCTCCATTGCCATGTGATTGCATCAACTACCCGTGTTCTGTGTACATTCATTAAATTATCTTGAAGACCCTCATTGCGGACAGTACCATACTTAAAAAAAGTAATCATTTATAAACTTCTCCTATACTATCACACCTTCCTTTATATGCCTTAACCATATAACTGTCTGAATAAGTGTACATAGAGACCTAAAGGAAATCTAAAGCACACGTACAAAACTGAAGTAGACATCTGATGCTTGTAATGAGAAATCTACAGGGGGCAAGAAGAATGGGTTAAAGATGCAATATCTATAGAATCTTTTGACATGGATTTTCTATGTCGGTCCATATTAAGCTATGTGCAATATGGCCAGTGATCTGAGTCGCAGACCAGGCTTGTACACTGTGCGGTGAGAACAGTTTAATATTATGTGCCATGCAGGCCTTCAGGCCTCCTCGCTATAAAGCATAGTGCAATGTAAACACATTTATATTTAGTGATTTGCACAACATGATAAAAACATGTTCTCCAGCATGGGGTCTGGCATGGATTCACATGCTCATGAATATTCCCCGTCGTCAGGCTGGGAATCCTCGGTAAAGAAAAAACCAGTATCAGTTTCGTTTCTGATCTGTCTTTCGTAGTAATAACCAATCACTGGTCTCTGCGTCATACTGACCACAGCCAATGACTGCCCTCTACCTAAGCACCGCCTCTGGCAGCCATCTTCAGATTTTTACCGCACGTTCATGTGTTGGGATCCTCGTGCTATTGCTCTCGAGCGTTAGTGCTATTTTTCGCGCTTTTTCACAAAAAACTTCGATTCTTTCGGTCAAAAGAGCCTCAAGCTCCACCGATCCTACATCCGATCAACGGGGACCCGTGTCGGATTCGTCTGTGCCCCTCAAGGGTGAAGATTTCGTCGAGCTACACTTCGGAGGACTCCAGAAGCTTCTCAGGCCCGGTCTCGGAGATGGCCCAGGAGAAGGGAAGCTCGACGCCCGGAAAGCTGTTCAGGGTCTGCCCTGGATGCCAGCTGCAGAACGTCTTTAAGGAGGACGAACACTCTTTCTGCCTTTACTGCCTTCATGAGGACAAGACGCACGTGGATAAGGACTGTGCGTTTTGCGGCAACATGTCGGAACGGACCATGAAGGACCGCCATCAACGTCCCGCCAACTGGCTGGAGGGTAAGAGCCCGTCTGGCGAGAAGAAGAAGAAATCCGAGCGGTCTTCTAAGACCTTTGAGGGCGCCCCGGCGACGGGGGCCCAACATAAGGCTAAGCACCGCGAGTCCGCTGGCACCGGAAGCGCCGAATGGTCGGGCTCTACGGGCGTCAGGCAGGGCGCACCCTCCCCGGCACCATCAACCACGAGCCAACGCTCTGGGTCGGGTAAGAGGAAGGCCGAGCACCCGGCGAAGCTCCTGGAGAGGCCCCGGTCGAGCTCTAAGGCAGAGGAGGAGCGTGGCAGTGCCCCCTCCCTCAAGGATAAGGCGGTGAGCGCACCTAAGGTGGTGAAGGCCTTGATCCATCCGACCAAGCCCTCTATCGAAACGGTCGCGGCGGCCCTGGCTCAGCCTGTGGAGGCTGCACCAGTGGTGGCGACCTCGGGGCCCAGAATCTCCCTGCCTCCTCGGAGGGAGTCTTCTTTTGTGCCCATCGATAGGACCCCCGTGAAACACTCCGTGGGGAAGAAGAAGGGGGGGCAGGGCGTCGTCGTAGATTCGGCCTCAACCTCAGAAGAGGAACTGATCGAGGTCTTAAGCCACGGCCTAGGCGTGGAAGAAGGCCAGCCCGTCGGAATGGACCCCGACGCAGGTGACGACGACGACATCGTCGAGGATACCGACGGGGCCCCTGCTCGCCCGTCGGACTCCCCTCTGCCAGCGCCGCAAGACAACTCGGCGGCCATTTTGTTGGCCATACAGTCCTTATGCTCCGAGATAAGGACGAGGCTACCGTTACCGACGGAGGAACCTCTCCCGTCGGGGGATCCAGAACCGGGACCTTCTGGTGTTCCCCCTACCAAGAAAAGAAGGATCCATCCACCACCTCCTTTTCAACCGTCGCGCCCCGTCCAGCCCTCCTCCCCGTCCACCCGAGGGGATGATACGGGGACTGACACGGCAGCGACGGGTACGGACGACGAGGCATACGACGAGGATTTTCCGTCGTCGCCTCCCGCCAGGGCTTCTCCGCCCGACGAGATCGGATCTTTCCACTCCATGATCTCTAGGGCTTCCGAGCTTTTCCAACTCTGCCCTGAGGAGAAGAAAAAGGAAGGCTTCCTTTATCAGCGGCGCGAGGCCAAGAGGAAGACGGTCCTCGCAGTGCCTGTGTTGGACGACATTTGGGATGAGGGCCTTTCCCTCCTCAAGAACCCTTCCACGACGCCAGCTAGAAGAGACCGGTACGAGAAAAAGTACCAGGTCCCGGACACGGCCCCCCTGTGCCTCCGGGCGCAGCCTACCCCGGATTCCGTCGTCTCCGCGGCAGCCAGGAAGAAAGCGGGGGGGGGTGCGGCCTCCACATCGACCTCCCCGCCGGACGGCGAGGGAAGGAAATTGGATGCTATGGGACGTAGAGTCATCTCGTCGGCAGCGACGACTATTAAAGCGGCCAACGCCTTGGCTATCGTGGCTCGCTACGACAGGGAGCTCTGGTACAAGATAGCTCCCCTGCTGGATTTTCTGCCGGACGACAAGAGGGCGGAGGCCCTGGAGATCCTGCAGGAAGGTGAGGTGGCCTCGGACCACACCATCACCGTGGCGACGGACATCGCCGACACTGGGTTCCGCCAGCTGGGCAACGGCGTTTGCCTTCGACGTCGTGGATGGCTCAAAGCTACGGACTTCCGGCAGGACGTCCAGACCAGAGTCCTGGACATGCCCTTCGACGGGAACAATCTGTTTGGGAAGACAGTGGACGATTCCCTTCAGGCTATCAAGGCGGATACTGAGACGGCCCGGGCCCTTGGAGTTCTGCAGCAACGACGGACGCCCTTTCGGAGCAGCGGAGGCAAGGGCGCCTCCAAAGGTTCCGGCGGCGGTTTCGCTTCCTACCGTCAAGCGGCCCGCTCGTCGTCGCAAGAGGCCTACAGAGGACGAGGCAAGTCTAGCGGACCCCGCCGTCGTCGCCAAGGAGGTCAAGGCGGCAAGGCCGCGTCCAAGCAGGATTGAACCGGCCGTTGGGTCGGGCCCCCACCGAAGCACCCCGGTGGGAGGCCGGCTGGCGGGCTTCGTCAGCGTGTGGGAGACAATCTCCACCGACCGTTGGGTGCTGGACGCCCTGGCCCGGGGCCACGCGCTCGAGTTTCAAAGAAGGTGCCCGCGCGTCCCCCCCGTGGCCAGGAAAGAACTTCAGGCCCCTCAACTTCTCCTGGAGGTGAAGGCGATGCTCAGGAAGGGCGCCATCGAACTCGTCCCAAAGGGGCTTCGGGGCTCCGGAGTCTACTCGAGATACTTCCTCGTGAAGAAGAAGACGGGAGGATGGCGCCCCATCCTAGACCTGCGACGTCTGAACAAGTTCATCAAGGCGCAGAAGTTCCGGATGGTCACCCTCCAGCACGTCCTGGGTCAGCTGGAGGAAGGAGACTTCCTATCGTCGTTGGATTTGGAGGATGCCTACTTCCACATTCCCATCCTAAAGGGGCACCGGAAATTCCTCAGGTTCGTGGTCCAAGGGCGTCATTACCAGTTCAAAGCCCTTCCCTTCGGACTACGGTCGGCACCCAGGGTATTCACCAAGTGCCTCGCACCGGTGGCGGCGCAGCTGCGCCGCGAGGGGATTCACGTCTACCCCTACCTGGACGACTGGCTCATCTGCGCCAAGACGAGGGAGCTCGCCGTGGTCCACACGGCAAGGACCGTCCAACTCCTCACGGACCTGGGATTCTCCGTGAACTACGCCAAATCCCACCTGGTGCCCGCGCAAGTCGCACTGTTTCTGGGAGCGAGGCTCGACACAGTGTCCCTTCTGGCCTCCCCGTCGGAGGAGAGGACCAGGACCATCTTGGGCAAGGTGCAACGGATGTTGGTGGCCGACGCGGCCAAAGTGAGGTCCATCAAGTCCCTCCTCGGGATGATGTCTTCCTGCATCTACCTCATTCCCATGTGCAGGCTCCGGATGCGCCCGTTGCAAGAATTCCTGGATGCGCGCTGGATCCAGACGACGGGCAGCTTCGAGGAAAGGATCAAGCTCGACGAGAGCTTCCGACGAGCGATACGGTGGTGGGGCACCCGCGCGCATCTGACGGCGGGCATGGACTTCCAGGCCCCAGCCCACCAGGAGACTGTGACCACGGATGCCTCCCTGGAAGGGTGGGGAGCGCACACCGAAAATCTGCACGCAAGGGGACTCTGGCTCCCGACGGAGAAGTCCCTGCATATCAACGTCCTGGAGCTCCGTGCAGTGTTTTGGGCCCTCAGGTCCTTCCTTCCGTCCCTCAAGGGCAAGGTGGTGAGGATCTTCACCGACAACACCACCACCATGTTTTACATCAGGAAACAGGGCGGAACCAGGTCCCCAGCGCTGTCCAAGGAGGCGCAGGACCTGTGGCATTGGGCCGTCGCCCAAGGGATTTTTCTGGTGCCGTTTCATCTGGCAGGGATAAAAAACACCATCGCCGACTCACTCAGCAGGGAGCTGGGCTCGTGCCACGAGTGGGAACTACGGCAGGATCTGGTGGATCGCCTCTTCCGACGGTGGGGCACACCCCAGATCGACCTGTTCGCGACGGCGACGAACACCAAGTGCCGGAGGTTCGCCAGCAGGTTTCCCCAGACGAGGAGCATGGGCAATGCTTTCTCGTTCCCCTGGGAGGGCCTGTTCCTCTACGCGTTCCCTCCTTTGCCTCTGCTAATCCGGCTCATCAACCAGCTCAAGAGGTCACGGTGCAGGATGATCCTCGTCGCACCTGCGTGGCCGAGGCAGATATGGTTCCCGGACTTGCTGGACTTGTCAGCGTCCCCGCCGATCAAGCTGCCGGCGGACGCGGATCTACTCTCCAGGGAAGGAGGCGCCATCCTCCACCACGACCCGAAGTCGCTGAACTTGCAGGCCTGGCTCCTGCAGCGCTAGAGTTTGGAGGATACGACATACCGGCCGATTGCAGAGAGGTTCTTGCAAAGGCAAGGGCGTCCTCGACTCTTAAATGCTACGGACACAAATGGAAGAGGTTCTCTGTCTGGTGCCGCGCACAGAAGATTAACCCTCTACGGATTACGGCTCCCCAAGTACTGCCGTACCTGCTGACGCTGGCCAAAGCTGGTCTGGCACACGCGTCCATCAAGATTCATCTTGCTGCGATCTCCCGATACACCAGAACCACGGGCCGGACGTCCTTGTGGTCTCATCGTCTGGTGAAAGAGTTCATGAAGGGACTGTTCAGATCGTTCCCGCCGGTGAAGGCTCCGGCCCCGGCGTGGGAGCTCAACGTGGTGCTGACCAAGCTCATGGGACCTCCGTTCGAGCCTCTGCACTCGGCCCCGTTGAAGTTTCTATCGTGGAAAACAGCTTTTCTTGTGGCCATCACCTCCGCACGACGAGTGGGAGAGATCCAGGCCCTTTCCTGCAAGGCCCCGTACTTGACTTTCCACGACACGAGGGTAGTGCTCAGGACGCACCCCTCCTTCATGCCCAAGGTACCGTCGGACTTCCATCTCAACGAACCCTTGGTGTTACCTGTGTTCTTCCCGTCGCCTTCGTCGCCGGCTGAGAGGACTTTGCACTCGCTGGATGTAGCTAGAGCGCTGAAGTTCTACGTGGACCGCACAAAGGGTTTTCGGAAGACGTCACAACTCTTTGTGAACTTTGGACCTGTCAATCAGGGGAAGGCTCTCTCGAAGGCTTCCATCTCCAGATGGCTCTCCGGCTGTATCATGTGCTGTCACCGGTTGGCAAACCGACCGCTGCCTGGCCGTCCGAGAGCCCATTCCACCAGAGCGATCGCAGCTACCACGGCGTTCCTATCTGGTGTGCCCCTGCTGGACATATGCAGGGCTGCTACGTGGAGGTCGACGCACACCTTCACGAAATTCTACTGCGTCGACCGGGATTCCAGGGAGGAGTCCAGGGTCGGCCAAGCAGTGCTGCGCAACCTGTTCGCCTGAGGTGAACCTGGTGAGGAGGTAAGATGCTTAGTGTTGAGTTGATGTGATGCTTAATGTTGAGCCTTTGCCACCTCCCGTGGTTGTGCATGTGTGTACTGCTATGTATTCTTTATTCATGAGCATGTGAATCCATGCCAGACCCCATGCTGGAGAAGGAACAAGTTACTTACCTGTAACTGTTGTTCTCCAGCATGGGTCTGGCATGGATTCACATGCGAACCCTCCCGCCTACCCCTCTGCGGCTCTTCACTTGGTCATACTGCCACTTCACGTGCTTCCAAATCTGAAGATGGCTGCCAGAGGCGGTGCTTAGGTAGAGGGCAGTCATTGGCTGTGGTCAGTATGACGCAGAGACCAGTGATTGGTTATTACTACGAAAGACAGATCAGAAACGAAACTGATACTGGTTTTTTCTTTACCGAGGATTCCCAGCCTGACGACGGGGAATATTCATGAGCATGTGAATCCATGCCAGACCCATGCTGGAGAACAACAGTTACAGGTAAGTAACTTGTTCCTTCTAATGCAGGCCGTGTGTCACTTTTCCATGTTGTGATGGATTGCATTAGAGTTTTTTCATTATTCTGGGCTGTGCACCAGTGACCTTGAAACTAAATACACTGTGCTCTGCTTAAATAAACATCCTGATTAATCGCTATTTAGACTCCATCCGAGAAGAGAGCCAATGTTCTCCCTAAACACAAAATATAAGATAACAACAGAATACTGCAAACTACAAAAAAACCTGGCTGCTGTAGTTCTATTGCGTAGGTTAAACGGGTAACTCCACTGGCAAGTTTACCATGCTATGCACGTAAAAGCGCAATGATTTGAAACGCAACTGTTGGCAAAATTCCTAGGGCTCACTGAAAGAATGACCACATCCTTATCTTTGCAAGAGAAAGATGTTGTTGACTGAAATTATTGGCAAACTTCTTAGGGCTCTCTGAAGGACAGGCAGTAGGCATGGATGGTTTTCAAAAAGGAAAGGCACAGACGATATATAACAGAGTAAACTCAGTCCCTGGGAAGGCTGTTCAGGGCAAGGGGGCTGGCATGAAGACATGGGCATGCAGATGGCTGGACAGAGATGGAAAGCAGAAAAGGCTTCCCTTGATGGGAGGGGTGATTCCACTCCTAAAGCTTTTTCTAGATTTTTAAAGCCTTGAACTGGGTTCTTGCTATATTAAATATTTTGAGCAGAGCTCTACTTTGTTTTGTGCTGTTTGGGGAATGACTTTCACTATTACGCAAGGCACCATAATCAACTCACAGCCTAAGAGCAGACACCTTATCCGGGTTGGCTATATCCTGGCACCAATAAGTCCAATGGACATTTAAATATTTTTGAATACATTGAATAATTATTTAGGCATTTAATCCTATTTTGATGTGTTTCTGATGAAAAGTCCAAGGTGTAGCAACAGATGTCTTTTTTGGATTGTTTCCAACTTTTTCATTTTTCCATTTACTAATTTTTATTTAGAATTGTGGATTTTCCAGGCATCCATTTTTTCTGCTCTCTTAGGCTCCCTACCTTAGTGAGTATGAAGAGCCTTTCTTTACCCTGCATTTGATATCACATTGAGAAAGGTATTGGTGTATTAATTATTGATTGTGGCAGATGCCTCTATGAGATTGCCTATCATGATTTGGTGAGGCAGGTGTTAGATTGACAAGCATGTTTTGTGAGGATGCCTATCGTGACCTGGTGAGGCAGGTAGTTGGTTTTGAGGTGATTTTGACTTCTTGGACAAGGCTGATAAGTCTTAGACTTGATTTAAAATGGAGGCAAATGACAATGGTTCAACTTTGCCATTAATGGTTTATTGCATTCTAAGTGTGTTGTGTATAGTGATGATAATAATGATGATGTTTCATTATTACATATTTCTGATAATTAACATGATTTATTTTTTATATGAGAGTGTGAGACACATTCATTGAGTGTTCATTACTGAGTGATATCAGATGACATTGAACATGAATATTAGGAGCCACCAGGGGGCGCCGAGATGTGCTGAAGTGTCTCGGCTGGTCTCCTCCCCGGAGCACTGTTATTGCGAATCTGAGCCCACCCAGCCCTGTGGGAGTGAAGTTTTACCCCCGTAGGTGAGCTGAGACCCTTGAGCGGTGGCAAAGCGTGATCCCGGTGCTTGTTGGTGCCGGGTGACCTAAGAACGGCCGTATTCCGACAGCGAGCGGGAGCCGAGGGAAAGCCTTCGTCGGCTGCCTGGCAGTGGGGGAAGGGCACGAGCCTCGGCCTCGGGCCCGTCCCCTAAGAAGGACTGCGAGAGGGGCACCTGGAGTCCGGACTGCGGGACTCAGGCAGAGGCGTGGGACAGCGGCCTCTGCCCTCTGGTGGACCCTGGGCGGGGGGCCTGAGTGTTTGGAGCAGGCATTCGGGGGAATCCTCGCGGGGTCGGAGGCCCCAGACGGCGCAGTGTTGGTGTCAGGTCCTGTCGGTGTGTCCTTTACTGCAGCTGGGGACAGAACAGTCTACTCGCAATACCTCCCTCTATTAATCTGAGGCTCCATTCCAGGACAATCAATGACTCATTTTCTTCCTGCATTAGGGTGAACAGCGGCGAAATTACATCACCATATGTTCGATCTATCTTCCCCTATGAATGAATCTATGAAATCTACCAGGATTTGCACTGGGGACGGCATTTGAGGTATTGTAATGTCTAATTTCAAATCTTGTACTATTCATCAAACTCAAGCGTCAACATACAAGATATTACCCACCTCGAGACTTGATTGTTCCCTGGAGCTTTGGAAGTGTGGTGGGGTGAAGGATTGCAGGAGACTGCCCACCGGCCTCTTTGGCCTTGGACACTGTGTACGTTGCGGGGGGAAGAGCAAACCCCAGGTGCAAGAGCACGGGACACTCGACCACGACAACAGGGGTGGAAGAGGAGGTCCAGGCAGGTGACGCGCTTTGGAAGCCTGAGGAGGCCTGCCTCTCAACCACGGTCGGCTCCACAGTTTGCCCGGAGTTTGTGAACCCGGGGCCTGCCCGCTGGGACTGATGCTCTCTTCTCTGCAGTGGGCATCCTGGAGGAGGATTGTGAGTCGGAGAGAGCGGGATTGGTGAGGAGGAGTGCAATCCTTGAGGGGTGGCGGGGGCAGGCTGAAGTCGCGTCCTAGCTGTAGGGCGCCTATCTGAGTTGGCCGGCTGTAGAGCTGTCCCTCCGGGACACGCTTCCTTCTGTGGAGGGGTTCCGGCTCAGGGTCTCGGAGGGCGTAGGCCCTGGTAGTTGGTCGCCCTTGGCCTCGCTGGAGTGAGTTGCTCCTCTTGGGCCCACCTAAATGTTATATGCCTGGGATCGGACCGAGCTCTATCCGCTGGACTTCGGGGGGGTCGGTCAACTCACAAAACTCCCCCGCTACAGAGCCGCAGTGTGATGGGCCGGGTGCTGGGCGGCCTGCTTTGAGGTGTTGTTCCTCAGTTGGGAGTCACAGCAGAGTTTGTGGAGGCGGCCGGTTCGAGTGCTCAAATTCAGCGGGCCCCACGGTTCTTCTGCTTCCATGACTTTTAGGGTGGTCCGCGCCCTTTTAATTTTTGATGGACTGGGCCCAGTCATTAGGAAGTTCCGGCGCACCCCTGAGCAGACGCCAGAAAGGGCCAGTATGCAGTCAGCCAGTCAGCCAGAAGCAGCAGAGGCCCAGTCAATGAGTCAAAATATGGCGGCCCTGTTGGAGGAGATCCGTGGTTTCAGGGCGGACATTGGCAGAAGGCTTGACTCCCTTGATCAGAAGGTGGATGTTGTTGAGGACCGAGTCCAGGCCCTGGAGGCCAATAAAACCTCAGCTGACCTTCTCGACACGCAGTTTGATATGCGCTTGGCAGAGTTGGAGAGGCGAGAGGATAAAGCCGCTCTTAAGCTCGATGACCTAGAAAATAGGGAACGGCGCTCCAACCTAAGGTTTCTGGGCATCGCGGAACAGGAAGGGGAGACCCAGACGGACATTGTGAGGGGAATCAAGGCAATCATAATTAAGCTGTTTGATGGAGGAAACACAAGTGAGCCTATGATTGGTAGAGCCCATAGAGCGGGAGGGCGCGCAGGTGGGCCGAGATCTGTCCTTGGTAAATTTCATTACTACGCTGAGAAAACTAAGATTCTGGAGCTAGCGCGTAAAAAGTGCCCCATTGACTGGGAGGGTGCTAAAATAACGATCTATCAAGACCTTTCGGCTCTCACCCTCTCGCGCCAGAGATTTTGCGGGCCCCTGACGAGGTAGTTGCAGTCTAAGGGAGTGCAATATAAGTGGGGCATCCGTTCTTACACTTGTTTGAGGTTGATGGCTATAAATATTCCCTTGCTACGGAGCACAAGATTCAGAGAATGACTAGTGATCTGTTGGGTGACTCATCCTCAAGACCTGTTAAGGATGTTGAGAATGGAGGAGGCAGTGGCCCCCGTGAAGCCTCAGAGTTTGTAGGGAGACGTCGCATTCGGGCCACAGGAAGTATATAAAGGTGGCCCCTCCATCCCCGGGGCAGCCTGCGACCTAACCTTGAGTGGGGGGCCTGTGCTTATTGGCTTGTCATTCAGGGCATTGAGGGGCTACGGAGCTGATCCCAGAGGGTCGGCGACGGCCTCTAATGTTTAGCCTATAAAGAGGCTTGGGGAGTTGGAGTTGGGGGGTTGAAAAATATGTTGTTATAGGGCTTATTTCCGCAGTTGGGGATCTCAGAAGGTTGGAGTCTTTTTGTGGGGTAATTGCCCTGGTGGAGGCGATCCTTGGTGGCCTGGATGTGCGGCGGTTCAATGTCGCAGCTCTTCCAGGCGCTTAGGGATAGGGAGGGTGGGTGGTTGCGGTGGGTGGCAGAGTTGGGGTGGGACTGGGCGGGGGGGAGAGTGGGAAAGAGGGTTACCTTTGTTGTTGGGGTGGGGTTCTCTAGGCAGCCAGGGTTTTCAGTCAATAGGGGGTTCACTAGGCTTTTATGGGTTTATTTTTGCGTGCAGAGGTGGGGGCTGCGACAGGCACAATGGACTCCCGAGAGGAGTTTGTGGGTTCTTTTTGTTCTTCCAATGGGTGACTCTTTTCAGTTTTTATTGGTGGGGTCCCTAAATGTGCGGGGATTAAACTCTCCTACTAATAGATAGTTGGTGGTGAGGGAATTTTCCAGGCTCAAGCTTCACTTTCTTTTTCTACAGGAATCACATTGGGTCAAGGGGAAGGATCTGACTCTAAGGTCTAGGGTCATCCAACATGTGTTCAAATCCTCTTATTCAGCAAAGAAGCAAGAGGTTGCCCTTTTGGTTTCTCCAAATGCTCACTTTTCCCTAAAGGCTCATAAATCAGACCCGGAAGGGCGTTATATTATGGTCAAGGGTGTAGCGAGAGGCAGGTTGTTTACGTTGGTGGGAGTGTATGCCCCAAATGAAGGACAGGATGTCTTTTGGGAGGGGATGGGTGAGAGAATCAGAGGATTCACGGAGGGCTCTCTAATTGTAGGAGGGGATTTTAATATGGTTCTTTGTCCGGATAGGGATAAGAAGTCCTCTAATCCTTGCCCCGATCTAAGGCCCCAAATGAAGTTAGCGGGCTCGTTCCGCCGGGTTAACGAGGAATTAGACTTGGTTGATGCGCACTTCGTTGAATGCGACCGCAAGCCACTTTTCAACTTTTTCACCAAAGTGCATTTGGCATTCTCAATGATAGATTATTTTCTGGTGGATTCCTTTATTCGGGACTGTATCTCTGAGTCTGGGGTAGAAACAATTCTGTGGTCTGTCCACAACTTGGTCAGAGCCAATCTGAGGGTTCCCCCTCCTGCTCCAGCCAGGTCTTGGTGGATCTGCAATGACTCTATGTTGCAAGATAGGGAGTTGAGGCAGTGTCTTCTAATTGCTATCAAGGAATACTTTGTCCATAACGATACTGGGGAGGTGGATGTTAGGGAAACTTGGGACGCGTTTAAGGCCACGATTAGGGGCTCGTTGATGGAAATGGGCTCGAGGAGAAAGAGGGAGAGGGGTCGGGAAGAGTCAAAACTTAGAGAACAAATGGCAGCCATTCAGCCTGGGGGGGAAGTTGAAATCGCAGATGGGCCTGGGCAGGTGGGAGGAACTCCAGGGGCTCAGGGCGAAACTGTCGGCCCTGCTGGTGGGGCAGACGGAGATAAAATTTGCTTTCCTAAAACACTGGTATATGGAGAGGGGGGGGAAAGGCGGACAAGATTGTAGCATGGAGGCTGAGAGAGCTTCGGAATAGTAGAAGAGTGAGCTTTATTTCCAGCCAGGCAGGAGAACATTTTTTGCAGGATGACCTGATAGCAGAGCAGTTCAAGCAATATTACGAATCCCTTTATGCGTCGGAATATTCAGGAGATGGGGCCGATGTGGACAGCTTCTTAGAATCACTTCCCATTCCTCGTCTCTCCCCTGAGAACTCTGACTCATTGGAGCTCCCAGTCTCGCCCCAGGAAATAATTGACACTATTTCATCGTTGAGGAGCGACACCGCTCCGGAGGAAGATGGGTTCACGGTCACCTTCTATAAAACTTTCCGGTCCACGTTAGCTCCCTTTCTGGCTAAGGTGTTCAACTCAGCCCTGGATACAGGCTCCCTCCCCCATTCCATGATGTCAGCACTTATTGTGGTCTTTCCGAAGGAAGGGAAAGAACCCTCACTTTGTCAGTCCTACAGGCCCATCTCCCTTCTCAACATAGATGTTAAAATCTTTGCTAAACTTCTGGCGAATAGAGTGTCCAAATTCCTTCCTTCTCTGGTTCATGGAGACCAGGTCTGTTTCATTCCCGGTAGCCAGGGGTCAGACAACATGAGGAAGACCCTTGACCTTATGCATGAGGTGTCGAGGCGGGATATAGAGGCCTATCTGTTGTCTTAGATTCAGAAAAGGCCTTCGACCGGGTCGAATGGCTTTATATGGAAAGGTGCTTCAAAAGATGGGTCTGGGGATAAAAAATGTGTGGGTGGGTCTCAGCCTTGTACAACGGCCCCAGCGCAATGGTGCTGGTTAACAGTTGTGCGTCGGCAGGTCTTCCGCTCTCTAGGGGTACCTGGCAAGGGTGCCCTCTTTCCCCCCTCTTATATGCTTTGGAAATGGAACCCTTTTCTATTGCGGTCAGAGCCGACGGTGGAGTCGCGGGGGTGTTCTGTGGGGAATGTGAGTTCAAACTATCCCTGTTCGCAGACGATATCTTGGTGTATTTGACCAATCTCCATAAATCCCTTCCCCACTTATTGGACTTAATTTGTTGCTTTGGCTCCTTTTCGGGGCTTAAGGTCAATGTCGCCAAATCATGCTTAATGCCTATGGGTAAGTTGGACCGAGAAGTCAGAGGTAGAGTAGAGTGTTGGGTATGAGGGTTGAGCGGGAATCCTCCAGATATCTTGGCACCAACATTCCCAGAAATTTGGGGAAGGTGTTTGAGCTTAATTTCCTCCCTTTTCAGGCGAAGATCCAAAGCGATCTCATAAATTGGGCCCCTCTTACTCTCTCGTGGGTTGGAAGAATGGTCACGATTAAATTGAACGTTCTCCCTCAGCTCCTCTATCTTTTTTCATCCCTCCCCAGCATTATTCCCGAATGCTTTTTCGAATGTTTGCAATCTCGTCTTCTTTGCTTCATCTGGAACGGCAAAAGGGTTAGAGTGAAATACTTCACCTTGACTCTTCCTAAGTCTTTTAGAGGCTCTTGTCATGATGCCCGCTCCCGGGGAGCCGGTTCAAGCCCTGCGTCCCCGAAAGCGGACATCCAGTCCCCAAGGAAGGACCCAGCAACCCCATATAGGGGCCCTTTGGACAGTGTCCTGGCACCTATGGTGCCAGGCTCATAAAAGACATCAGTCCTGGCGCCATAGGCGCCAGGCTCATTATGGGAGTGCTTGGGTGCACTTATCTGATGCAGACCATGCTGCAGGATCCCGGCCTCCTTGAGGCCTGAAAGGAACTACTTTACCTGTGGGACTCATTTACCATCTGGGCATGGTCGGGGAAGGATACATACCTGATTGGAGGAAGGATACATACCTGGAACTTCTTCCAAGGCTATTTAAACCCCACCCGAACAGCCACACGTGCTTCGCGTTGTTCTGCATTTAGCAGCTGGACGCTCACCGTGTCTGCTCCTGCATCATGACTTCTGCCACGCCTGCCAGCATCCTGGATCACCTGCAAAGGAAGAGAAGAAGAGAACAGAAGAAGGAAAAGTCCTTACCTGCTAAAACCGCATCCCGGAGACATCTCGCCGACAATCCTGAAAAGGAAGACTTTTATTTAAAAGCTCATCGCGTCGATCGCTGCAGCGCCGCATTCCACTCACCTTTATAGGGCGCCTCCATGTTCAGCAGCGATCATCCGGATTCGCAGTCACGCCCCAGCGCCTAGGGAGAAAAAGACCAGAACAAAAGGTGAGAGAGAGAAGGGAATAAGGAAAGCTAAATCTCCATGTTAAGACTTATCTGTTGATTCATTCCCTCTCCATTTCGAGTCCATGCCGCATCCTGGCATTTCCGGACCCCGGCCCCTTAGGGGAAAAAGAGACATCAGCGTTAATGAGCGAATGAAAAGACATTACCAAAAAAAGCTCATTAAAGACTTACCTGATTTCTACAAGGCTTTCACCTCTCATCTCGGGTCGGTGCCTGTTCCCCGGCATTCCGTACCCCGGCCCCTATCGGGAAAAAGACACTAGCATTAGTACATTAATGCATGGACACAAGGGGAATCTCTTATCAAAAAACTTACCTGGAAGCCAAGCAGGTTTGGTTCTCACCAATCCGAAAATCCAGTGAAGTAACTGGATTCCAACGCGCCCCTGCATCAGAAGCAGGATGGAGAGCTCGTCCTTCCAGACCCTAAGGTGAGACGCTACGAGGAATCACAGAAGGGTTTCGAGGAGGGTGAGAGGGGAAAGTGGGAGGCCGATTGCATTACCCCGCAGACAGTTAATCCCCTATTTTCGCCTACAGAAGGATACTTCTGCGAGCCAGACAAGCCAGATTTGGGGGCCCGGTCCAGTCCGTCTTCCGAACCCTGCGCATCACCTTAGAAGAGGTCACAGCAGCGCGAACCAGGCCAGCGCCTCCGTGGGAGTCAGGTGAGCGTTACAGAATATGAAGCCTTCCTACAAATTCCAACCTAGGCGCTATGGAAAGTTCTGAGACTGATCAGTTGGCCCAATTACTGGGGGAATTACGGGCCAAAGTACATGCCGCTCATCAAGAGACTAATGCCCTCAGGAGGGAATTAATAATATCAAAGGAAAGAACTGATGACCTGGCCAGACAGCTTTTGCAAGGTCAAGCTGGGCAAACTCCTCTACCCGGTTCCGGAGGGAACCCCGCTCCTGTGGTTTCCAGTAACCCTGTGCAGATTAATCTACCTGGAAACATGCCGCTGGCCCCACCCGAACGCTTTGCTGGGGACCCCAAACGATTTGCCGTATTCATGAATCAGTGTCGTTTGCACTTCCTATGCAGACCTGGGGCCTTCCCTAATGATCAGACCAAGGTAGCCTTTGTATTGTCATATCTCAGCGGCTGCGCTGCCGATTGGTCAGTTCCACTGGTTACTCAGGATGACCCGATTCTCCGTGATTTTCAAAGGTTTCAAGCAAGCATGGAAAGGTTATTTGCTCGACACTCTCAGGGGCAGGCTCTGGATGACGAACTCCTATCCCTGCGACAGGGCAATCGGGGCCTCCTATCCTATATTGCAACCTTTAATAGACTAATTGTGGAAACAGGATGGCCAGAGGATAAAAGAGTCACATTGTTTTATCGAGGCCTACGCGGAGAACTTAAAGATGTCTTGGCCCAAGTTGTAAATCCGCCCCAAGAATGCACAGAGTATATAGACTTAGTGGTCCAATTGGATCACAGACTTCAAAACAGAAAAGCTGATCGGTCCAGGTTTGAGACCCGAGTGTTGGTCAAGACCCATGCTAATCCCAAGGGAGTTGATGTCTCTGAGCCTATGCAAATTGGAGGGGTTAAATGATCCTTAACTCAAAAGGAACGTGAAAGGAGGCGGCAGTTAAAATTATGTCTTTATTGTGGGAATTCTGGACACTTTCTACGAGATTGCCCGGCAAAACCGCCCCAAAAGGTGGTAGGAGCCGCTGATAAAAACCATGAAGACTCTGTTTCGGGAAACGGCTCCGCCCGACAAGTGTAGGGGTCCGCTTGCCGAGCTTGAAAACTAACTCTCAGACCTCGCATTTCATTGTGCCAATGGTTCTCGTAGATCCAGAACAGCGTAAGCGGTTGCATGCAATAAAGGCTTACAGCGATAGTGGGGCTATTGGAAACTATGTGGATCGTGAATTGGTCTCTAGGATTAACCTCCCTCTCCGTCCTAAAACCAGCAAAGATGTCATCACCACAGTCGATGGAACTGAAATTGCCTCTGGACCGGTAACACATTCCACTACTGAGGTGACTCTTATTGGTCCCGACGGCCATCGGGAGGGTGTTGTGTTTGATGTAATCAAGGCTCCACAGTTTCAGGTTATTCTTGGAATCCCTTGATTAGAGACACATAATCCTCGAATTGATTGGCGAGCTAAGAGAATAACCTTCCCGGATTGTACACAAACCTGCTACCCAGAAAACCTGAAGATTAATCTAGCATCTGTAACCTCTGCCTCCATGCAACTACCTCCGGAATACCAAGACTTTCAGGACGTCTTCCAAAAGGAACAGGCCAACACGTTACCTCCTCACAGATCGTACGATTGCCAAATCGATCTGGTGCCCGGTGCACAACCCCCTTGTAGCAGGATTTATGCCCTTACCGAACCTGAGAATCTGCATTTGAGACAATATTTGGATCAATACCTAGCTAATGGTTTTATTTGCCCGTCAAAGTCCCCGGCATCCTCGGCTTTGTTCTTCGTGCCTAAAAAGGAAGGCGACTTTAGAACTTGTATCGATTACCGCGCATTGAACCAGATAACGGTTAAAAACCGTTATCCTCTGCCTCTGATCCCTGAACTCCTTTACCAGGTGAAGGACGCTTGCATATACACCAAGTTAGATCTCCGGGGGGCTTATCACCTGGTACGAGTTAAAGAAGGCGACAAATGGAAAACTGCCTTCCGTACTAAATACGGATTATTCGAGTACCAGGTGATGCCTTTCGGATTGTGTAACGCGCCGGCTGCCTTCCAATACTTCATGAATGATGTCCTTCGGGAACTCATCGATGTTTGTGTTGTCGTATATATCGATGACATTCTGGTGTACTCCTCTTCAGAATCTGATCACAGAAAACATGTCAGGGCAGTACTTGAAAAACTGCGCCAACACAAACTATTTGCTAAATTGGAGAAATGTGTTTTCCATACCACAGAAGTCGAGTTTCTAGGTTTCATCCTGACACCCAAAGGAGTCCGAATGGACTCAAGAAAGGTGGATGCCATCCTCAAATGGCCATCACCTAGCTCTGTAAAAGGGGTTCAAAGCATGCTCGGCTTTGCCAATTTCTATCGCAGGTTTATCCCGGAATTTTCACGCGTGGTACAACCCATTACTGCACTCTTGAGGAAAAATAAACGTTTTGAATGGTCTGAAGAAGCCGAGCAGGCCTTTCAGGATTTAAAAGCTAAGTTTACCTCCGCACCTATATTGAAACACCCGCGTCCAGATCTCCCTCATGTCGTCGAGACTGACGCATCCAGCCTAGCCATGGGAGCTGTCCTGTCCCAAAGAGATCCCGAAACCAACCAACTGCATCCCGTAGCATTTTGGTCCAGAAAATTCTCAGCACCCGAGGTTAATTATGCAATCACGGACAAAGAACTGTTAGCCATTAAGTCCGCTTTTAAAGCCTGGCGGCATTATCTGCTTGGCGCTCGACATACCATCACAGTGATCACTGATCACCGGAATTTACAGTATTTGAAAACCGCCAAGGCTCAGTCATCACGGCAGCTCCGATGGGCTTTGTTTTTCACTTTATTTGATTTCGTGATTACCTATCGACCTGGCTGCAAGAATGGCAAAGCAGACACCTTATCCCGAATTGGAATGGGAGAATCTGATACCAACTCAGAACCAGTACCAATAATTCCCGAACAGAGGATTCTAGGCATGACTTTGTTACAGACGCTTGAAGACATTCAAGCCAGAGTGAAACAACTCCTGGACCCTACAACCTTACAGGATTAGATACAAAAGGGATCAGACTTTAACATAGATAATGGTTTACCTTATTTCCAAGGACGCTTATTCCTGCCACATAAGGGATTACACGAACTAGTTATTTCCGGTTAGCATGATACATTAATAGAGGGACACCCCGGTATTGCCAAGACAGAGGAAAAGGTGAAACGACAATTTTGGTGGCCCTCTTGGCGAAAAGATGTTAAATCTTTTGTGATGTCCTGTGGTGTTTGCGCCCAAAATAAAAGTCAAAAGAAAAGACCAGCCGGTCTCCTTCAACATCTAGACATACCGCCAGCACCCTGGCACACCCTATCAATGGATTTTATTACTGACCTGCCTCCTTGTTCGGAGTACAATACTATTCTGGTAATTGTGGATTTGTTTTAAAAAATGGCCCACTTTATTCCTTTGAAAGCTTGACCTTCAGCTTCTGTCCTAGCCAAAGAATTCCTCGAAAATATTGTTCGGCTACATGGATTCCCATCTATACTAATCTCTGACCGGGGAAGCCAATTCATTTCCCACTTCTGGCGCAAATGTTGTCAAATGGCGCAGATCGACGTAAGATTATCGACCAGTCACCACCCTCAGACCGATGGTAAGACCGAGAGGACAAATCAGACCCTTGAGCAGTACTTACGGTGTATGTTACAGCAATCTGAAAGCAACTGGAAAGACATTCTTTGGATAGCCGAATACGCATATAATAATTCAGTACACTCTGGAACTGGCCACAGTCCTTTTTATACTTTGTTTCGGCATCACCCTCGAACCTCAAACCTTGACTCACCTCAGAACCTCGGAATGCCTGCAGTCGAACATCTGCATTCTACAATTACCCAAGCCTTTAAAGAGGCAACTACACATTTACAACAAGCCAAGAGAAAATACAAGGAGAATGCTGATCTACATCGGAGTGAAGCACCTCCGTATCAGATTGGGGATCAAGTGTGGTTAGCTACCAGACATTTACCACTCAAGGGGCCTCGAACTTTTAACCCAAAATATCTGGGACGTTATTCTATTACGGCAATAATTAACCCAGTGGCTGTTAAACTTGATTTACCAGCTAGTATGCAAATTCACCCTGTTTTTCATGTGTCACTTCTGAAACCAGTGGTACCCGGAACCCGACTACTCAAACCTCCAGAACCTATTCTAATAGATGGGGAGCCCGAATTCGAAGTGAAGAACATTTTAGACTCAAAAATGTTTAGGTCAAAACTGTTCTACCTAATTGATTGGAAGGGGTACGGACCTCAGGAGAGGTCGTGGGAACCCAGCGACCATGTGCATGCACCTCGATTAGTCAGGAAATTCCACCGACTCTTCCCAGACAAACCAAAACCCCCGGAGGGAACAACCTTGGGAGGGGCCTTGGGGGAGAGTGCTGTCATGATGCCCGCTCCCGGGGAGCCGGTTCAAGCCCTGCGTCCCCGAAAGCGGATATCCAGTCCCCAAGGAAGGACCCAGCAACCCCATATAGGGGCCCTTTGGACAGTGTCCTGGCGCCTATGGCGCCAGGCTCATAAAAGACATCAGTCCTGGCGCCATAGGCGCCAGGCTCATTATGGGAGTGCTTGGGTGCACTTACCTGATGCAGACCATGCTGCAGGATCCCGGCCTCCTTGAGGCCTGAAAGGAACTACTTTACCTGTGGGACTCATTTACCATCCGGGCGTGGTCGGGGAAGGATACATACCTGATTGGAGGAAGGATACATACCTGGAACCTCTTCCAAGGCTATTTAAACCCCACCCGAACAGCCACACGTGCTTCGCATTGTTCTGCATCTAGCAGCTGGACGCTCACCGTGTCTGCTCCTGCATCCTGACTTCTGCGACGCCTGCCAGCATCCTGGATCACCTGCAAAGGAAGAGAAGAAGAGAACAGAAGAAGGAAAAGTCCTTACCTGCTAAAACCGCATCCCGGAGACATCTCGCTGACAATCCTGAAAAGGAAGACTTTTATTTAAAAGCTCATCGCGTCGATCTCTGCAGCGCCGCATTCCACTCACCTTTACAGGGCGCCTCCATGTTCAGCAGCGATCATCCGGATTCGCAGTCACGCCCCAGCGCCTAGGGAGAAAAAGACCAGAACAAAAGGTGAGAGAGAGAGAAGGGAATAAGGAAAGCTAAATCTCCATGTTAAGACTTACCTGTTGATTCATTCCCTCTCCATTTTGGGTCCGCGCCGCATCCTGGCATTTCCGGACCCCGGCCCCTAAGGGGAAAAAGAGACATCAGCATTAATGAGCGAATGAAAAGACATTACCAAAAAAAGCTCATTAAAGACTTACCTGATTTCTACAAGGATTTCACCTCTCATCTCGGGTCGGTGCCTGTTCCCCGGCATTCCGTACCCCGGCCCCTATGGGGAAAAAGACACTAGCATTAGTACATTAATGCATGGACACAAGGGGAATCTCTTATCAAAAAACTTACCTGGAAGCCAAGCAAGTTTGGTTCTCACCAATCCGAAAATCCAGAGAAGTAACTGGATACCAACGCGCCCCTGCATCAGAAGCAGGATGGAGAGCTCGTCCTTCCAGACCCTAAGGTGAGACGCTACGAGGAATCACAGAAGGGTTTCGAGGAGGGTGAGAGGGGAAAGTGGGAGGCCGATTGCATTACCCCGCAGACAGTTAATCCCCTATTTTCGCCTACAGAAGGATACTTCTGCGAGCCAGACAAGCCAGATATGGGGGCCCGGTCCAGTCCGTCTTCCGAACCCTGCGCATCACCTTAGAAGAGGTCACAGCAGCGCGAACCAGGCCAGCGCCTCCGTGGGAGTCAGGTGAGCATTACAGCTCTGGTCTCCCTGGCTTTAGATTGTACTACAAGGCAGCGCAGATGCGTGTGATGCTAGAACACCTAAGGGTCGACCTAACGACATATTGGACATATGTGGAAGATGTTCAGGTTCATCTGAAAAAAGTCAGGGATGTCCTATGGGCTCCCCCGAGGTCCCTTCCTTTGTCAGTTAGGTCACATCCAATCCTAGCTGCTCTATGGGCATCCTGGAAGCCAAATAAAGATAACAAGTTCCTCTCCTCCTGGCCTCCCCCCTCTTTCCTGTAGGGACCGCCATTCGATCACCGTGCTAGAGGGTTCCGTGAAACGCAGTCGTAGTCTGACCAGGGGCTGGAGATGGTGGCCCAACTCTTTCGCCAGGGCGTCTTTATTGAGTATGATCAGTTGCGGGAGGTGCTGAGGGACAAACCCCTCTCCATTTTTGAGTATTTGCGGCTCAGGGGGATCCCCACTCAAGCCAATTGGGTGGCTGACCTGACACGGCCACTGTCTCCTTTCGAGAGGATCGTTGTGGAGGCCCGAACTAGGAAGGGCATTCTTTCGAAGATTTACAGTGTGTTGGTCTCCCCTAATCTCGATGGCAGACTGTCGTTCAAGCAGATCTGGGAGGAGAGATTAGGCCTTGCCCTTGAAGACCATGCATGGGAGATGGCCTTTAAGTCGATCTTTTCAGGAAGGTTGTATACGGCTGCCATGGAACATAATTTTAAGATTCTTCATTCTTGGCACCGTTCCCCTGTCACCCTATCTAGGATGTTTCTAAGGTGTCGCCGATGTGTTCTAGGTTGTGTTCTCACCGCGGCACTTGGTTCCTTATGTGGTGGGAGTGTTCGGTCATCCGGGTTTTCTGGGCAGAGCTACTCAGTTGGATTAAGGATATTCTGGGAACGAGCCCCTCCCTTCACCCCCTAGAAGTTTTATTCGGCACGCCCAGGCCGGATAGTGAGTCCTTACCTTTTTCAAAGGTGACGGGGGCTATGTTGAGGGCGGGGAGACTGGCCCTGCCCGAAAAGCGGAAGAGTTCCTCTGCCCCCACCAAGGCAGAGTGGCTTAATAAACTGCTTGCCATCTTTACTTATGAGAAACTGACAGCCATCGCTAATGATACTTTGCCTTCTTTTCTAGAGGATTAGACCGTTGTTCTTCTCAGTGCAGACTGTGAGGCTTTGAAGCTGTGGTCTATCTTGGTTGGCAATGTTTTTAGAAGGCGTATGGATGTGGCTGGTGGCCTTCCAAGTCGCGGCAGCTCGCTACACCACCTGGAACCTTACTTTAATTGTTATCCCGCTGAAAGGTCATCATTTGTGTCTTGCTCTAACTTCATGGCTCATGTACCTATTGTGTCGGGAAGCCTGGTTTGCCTGTGTTGGGAGAGGGGGGTGGGGTGCGGTGGAGGTTGGGGGGAAAACTGGTATGTTTTGTCATTTTAAAGTTTGTTAGTGTTGGGATACGCCAGGGGTGTGTGCCGAATTGTTGACCACTGAAAAGCTTAATAAAAATAAAGTGGAAAAAAAAAGAACATGAATATTAAGTGTGGGGCTTAAGCTGTAGAATATAGAGAACCCCCCATGAGACGTAGAGCAGCTTCTGGGGCTTTACGGGAACCATAGGAATGAGAGTGAAGAGACAAAAGATCATGTAAAATATATCACAATACTTATTTGCTAAATTCTTAGGTATTCACTTAGAATCTTCACTATTTCCTAAATGTCAAAACGTGGGCATGTCATTCTTGACATGAGCCAGCTGCAACTGGTACTGGTCAGCAGACAATCTACAGCCGCTGATGTTTGCTAATGAATAATGGATCAATAAATGTTGGCCACACAAATAGTACCAATCAGTTCTCTTCGGTTATTCAGGAGACAGTCTTGGTGCATTGACAAAGTCACTTCTGCTTGAAATGACAAAGTAAAACGTTGATCAGGATCAGGATGAACACAGCTACAAGGATGCAGAGCACAGGTTTGATCGACGTGCCTGAGGTTCCAAAGAAGATCATAATGCTTTCAATGGATTGAAGAAAGCAACTGTATTCTTCAGCCAGAAGTTGGAACATATGATGGAGCTCCTATGTGTTAGAGTAGAGCTTTCCACTAGCGCTTGAAAGACCTTTGACCGGCCATTCCGGTAATCTTGCAGTAGATGCTTGGCCAACTGCAGTACTGCGTTTGTTGAATCAATAAACATTACTGTGGTGCCAGTGCTGTGTATTTCTTTGCATTTCCACATTCAGGAGACATGCCAGTCTCAGTGTCAGTTGCAGGAAATTCATTGGTGATAGCTTCACTTTAGGCCAGTTCACTAGATTAGCAGTAACTCAGTCCTCACTGGTGGATGTAGAACATAACTGCGATAGTTCACCACTTTGAGAATGTGATCCAGCTGGCAATCCCCCAGGCACACATCATGTACAATGTAGGATCCATTCGGTAGTTGTAGAGCTTTACTACTGCCGGTTTGCATTTAAATTGCACTCAGCATGCACTGTGTGGGATCACCCCATACAAGATGACTTTGGTGGCATCTACACTCAAACAATGTGTACCAGGAAATACATTTAGGGACTGTATTTTGAAGAGGCGCATGCGCTAACAGTATTCTGAAGAGGTACATGCGTTATTAGCAAGTGTTAGCGAGTAACACATGCGCAGTAGAAAAGCAAAATGATTGGTTGCATAATGCAGAACGTCTTCACATGCTCACACGAGTATCTTAGCAACTATATAAACATTGGAGAAGAGCTGGCGCTCTAGCACGAAGCTGTTAATTTAGAAGAGAAGGAGATTTTCAACAGTGCTAGCAAGAGCACCTTATAGGTAAGGCAGAGGCGGCAAGCGTAAGGTAAAATAAAGAGGGGTATATATTTCCTCTCATCTTAATATTTTTCACAGGTTAGATCACATAAGACAGCATATTAGGAAAACCTTGAAGAATGGAGTGGAGACAAGTTGAATAGGTTGAATTTGATTCATGAGTCTTTTTATAAGACTAATTGCAAATAATGCAAATGAGTACGCTTTGTGTGATTTTGCACTTTTCAATGTACAGGTCAATTAGAGATGATCATTTAAGAAAGAATTAAGAGCAGGGATTCAGAAGGGATTAAGTTATGGTTATTGGCCTAAAACGAATAGTTTTGGAGAGGTAAGGACCAGTTTAAATATAGAGATAACACTCAAGTGTTCAATTACAAGTGGATTTATACTCCTTTTTTGTTGTAGGCTATTTAATTAGCACACTGCGCAGTGACTTGATAAATGTAATACTAGAACAATATTTGAGGCAGCGCCTCACTTTGAAGAAGAAAGGTAAGAGGATTAGAGAGGTTGGGATACATGCATGATTATTAATGCAGGGTGATTAGGAAACGGTTGATCCATGCAGGATTTGGTGTCATGTAGATTGGATTTCATATGGTGAAGGCATTAACATGATATAACTGTTAAGTGGACAGTAGTACCACTGGAATTTAAGGTGGTGGTGGACACCTCGATGCACCGCGGGTGAGCGTTACGAACATGCTAAATGGAACTCACTTATAATACACACAATGATAAGTGTATGGCACTGGCGTGGAGAGGTTACAATGTAATATGACATAAGTGTAATTTGATGACCTACTTGCTCAATGTTTATTTTTATATATGTTTTTGTTCTAGCTCTGTTTCCCTCTGATGTGAAACAAAACTCTGGTTCATGACCTGGTCAGTATTCAATATTTATTTATGTGTTTTTGTATATCATTTTTCTTTTCTTTGATGGCACATTAATTGTGATTAATGTTTGATATATTGTTGTGATGATATGATTATAATACAATTGTGACATGTATAAGGGTGATTCAACAGCCCTGATGAAGACCTATGTATTGTGATGTTGAAAAACATGTTTGCGGGAGTATGAAAATCACCAGAATGGAATAAAGAATTGAATCAACAACATAGGACAATAGTTTAAGTTTTTGACTGATACCATTTAGGGTTTACTTAGTTATTTGTTGATTTCATTAATAATTGTTGATATATTATGGTTCTGTAGGAGAGATTTTGATCGGTTATGCACTTTTACAAAGACCATTAATATTTGTTATGCACATTTTGGAGTCAGACTCGCAAGGGGACTTTGAGTCTGTTGTGGTAGTCCTTGCAGCAATTTTTTCCACACCTTATTTTTAGTTGTAAGTTTATAGAATTTAGAATCAACATTATAGTGTTATGCAGTGGAGTTTAGGTCCCCACCCCCAATTTATTGTGGGTGGTTTTGTTTAGTTAATGTACATTACTGCAATAGCCTTTTATTAAATCTACCCTTTTCCTCCATACGACCCCTCCAACTAATCCAGAATAGGGCAGCAAGACTTATCCTTGGCCTCATGCCCAGGGACTGCATCTCTCCTGCCCTAAAAACTCTTAATTGACTCCCTGTTGCTGCAAGGATCAAATTTAAATCCCTCTGCATCATCCACAAGGCTATCTGGGGTTGGGGACCACGCTACCTGCAACTTGCTCTTAGTAAATACACTCTCCCTCTAGACCTCTATGTTCCTCTGGTACCAACTCTATGTGTGTCAAGCATTTCGCTAAATGGAGGGCTGGCGGCTT
Source organism: Ambystoma mexicanum (assembly GCF_040938575.1). Classification (NCBI taxonomy): domain Eukaryota; kingdom Metazoa; phylum Chordata; class Amphibia; order Caudata; family Ambystomatidae; genus Ambystoma; species Ambystoma mexicanum. Next base: position 576,990,750 of record NC_090931.1, on the reverse strand, counting down.
TCCTCTTTCCTCAGCTGACTGCCTCTTATGGAACAGCCTCCCCCTTCCTCTTCGTCTTCAGCCGGTTCTCCTCAAATTTCCAGAAACTCCTCAAGACTCTTCTTTTCACCTCCTCCTTTTCTTCTTCCCTCCTCTGCTAATCCCATAGTTGCTGGTATTGGTGTCCAGGGCCCTTAAGTGTCCTTCAGGGCCCTGGACTCCGACACCCAATGGCCTTCAGCCTCCGCCTCCCACAGAACTTGCCTTGACACCCACTTGCCTATACATCTGTAGGCCTGCACTTAACTACTTATTGCAGCTGATCGTTCCCTAACTTTTCCTACACTGGACACTCACCCATGAGCACAGAAACCCCAGCACTTACCTTCCACTCCCTCTTCCCCTTTTCTCTCTCTGCACTTGGTGCTCTGAATGCTCAGAAGGCCTAGGACGTCTGTCTTTATCCCCCACTGTATTAATTGTTCCCTATCCCATGTTCTCTTCCTGTTGCCCTGTGGGTGCTTTGAAACACAATTTACTTGTTGTATAAGTGCCTAACAAATTCACAATAAATACAATTCTCTGCTTGATGCATGGTGCCCCAGGACTGCAGTTCTTCACACAACAGTAGTATTACTGCTGGCACAGGAATATTCAGGATCCCATGCAGCATCTATGGCAGCAAGCCATTGTCTGTCCCACACCGATATTCTGTAGAATGTGCTGTTGAGTAGATTTAGCAAAGTGTAGATGGACTCTGAATGGCGATTCTATTCTGTCAGTTGCTCTGGTCATAGTTTGATCGACTAGACTAGAACACCTGTATAGAGTGTGTTCAGAAATTCTGTGATCTTCAGAAGTTCAACAATTGCTTGTTGTTCATCCTGTAATGTTTCCAAGTCATCTTGGATGATATGCACCATATTTACTACTTCTTCCCTTCAGCTGGTCGATTCCCTGCTGCAATGCATTGTAGTTGTCATTGGTTGCAACATGGCTCATCTTGATCGGCCTTCTTTGCAAGTAATTGGATTTCCAGAACGATTATCTTGACTATAGATTCAGCTTCTTTTGCATCCTTCTTGGCCCTAACCTTTCCTAGGTGACCTCCCCTGACGAGGATAGCTGTCTAACTGACTCTTCCCATACATCTTTTATACTCATAACCAAATGTAAAGGTGTTTGCTTTGCCATCAGTTGGCATGCTTTGCCTATGGAAATGGCATAGATCCGTGAAATAAAGTCCACGCTATGTCAGGCCCTGCGCATACATCTTCCTCATGTATGGCATTCATTGCCTCGAAGACTCTAGTCTTCTTGAAAGCTTGAGTTATCTGGAATATATAACCTTCCCTAATTTCTTCATTAGCTATTTATTGTACTAAATAAACCACCCTCCTTGGACTCCCTATTTGATATGTTCGTAAATGGGTTGGACCACAGATTATAGCAAAATGAATGTGATTGTGAAGACATCAAATGTATGTCTACATGCTACATGCTACTCATAGGGGGCATAAGCTCTCTTACAGTACATCCCAATGCAAATTAATGCAGTGCAAGAAGAGCAGTGGGAACAATACTATCAGACACTGTACGCGCAACCGCACAACACTTATTACAATGCAATCACTTGTAATAAATTGTCTGCTCCAACTGAGGGCATGCATGTTCATGTGCACCATACCACACTCCAAGAGAGCAGTTGCACTTAATCATAGCATCAGAGATAGTATCACTTCCAGTGTTCCAAGCCTTATGCCAACACATTACAGCCCCTGCAGCTGGAACTATGTTGGAAAATGTGTAGGCTACACACGTACACACACAGAGCAACAAAACCTGAAGCACAGCACTAAACTTTAACCTCAGGGCAAGCATGGTAGTAGGCTCGGGCATCCCATCAATGATCTTGAAGCTTTCCCACAGCTTAAAGGAAGAGAGAAACACTAAGGTTATGGGCCTTACACATAACATATTGTGAACATGGATTGTAGACTTCTGGGTGGTCAATTAGGAATATTGGAAGAGTTTCAACTTCAAAGCTTGATGCTCTTCTTAAATCCTGATCAGTCACTCCAGCTAGATCTTGGCATGGAGAGTTGATGCTTTCTGAACAATTGTAAATTGAAGCAAATCACACTAACAAACAAGTATTTATTGAACGTGAACCCATAGACCTGGATCCTTTAAGACGAGGCAGCAATAATTAGAGATGGATGGGGGTGCAGAAGTTACTCATAAATAAATAATCAAACTGACTCAGGAAGTTGGCAAAACTTAGTGTTTTTTATCCGCAATGATCTAAAACAGGGTTTTACAACGAACATCAACGGACGTCGCACAGTACGATCTCTATGAATTTCATAAAAAACACAACTTTTATGGTAAAAATTAATCATCATTGGGGGACGCTGTTGAGCAGCCGATGAAAATGGCTGCCTAGTCAGTGAGCTCCGTCTGTACCCATCTAAATCTATCAAACATCAGCGTTAATCTGCAATCCTGCCTAATGCTACTGCCACGATTCTTCTAATCTAACTATCCGGTTCACACAGTCGAAGTCTGGGAAGGAATCAGTGCCTGGAACTGCCACTACGGACATTAGGGCCTGCGGCCGCACGCGGCTGAGGACACGCCTCTCTCCCCGGAGGCGCTCCCCCACCTAACCATCGGGTCCGCCGACGCGGGCTCCCTGCGTTGCTCCGATGCCCCAAGGGTCGGATCCCCCGCTGGAGCACTGAAGATCGAGCCTTGTTGCGGCGCACTGGCCGCCAGGCTCGTTGGGCCGCCGCTTGGATCCTGCTGCCGTGGGCTGGGCTTGAGACCCCCCGCGCCCACACAAAGCCACGACCCTGCCATGGAGAGACGGGGGCCGCTGGAGCTGCGCTGAGCAAGCGGTAATCTCCTCTGCAGACGCCGGTGGCGGGACGTGGGCGCGACCCCCCCCACGGCCCTTGGAAGCTGTGGACCTGCCGCTCCATCGGGGGCCTACCATCGCGGCCCCAGTGACACACCTGGCCCCAAGAGGGTGTTTTTTAATCTTTTTTTCTTTTGGGTGTTCTCCATCAACATCTAGGGCGGCGCTGACCACCGGCTGGCTGTACCCTTTACCCCGCACTGCCCCGGATCGGGGCCTGCCCCTGCGGGGTTGGAAGTGCCTCTTGAGGGACAAATCTCGCGCCACGGAACGTGCGATTCTGGCCGCCCTGAGGTCCATAAGGTGGGTGTTTGTCCCCGAATTACACCCCTGTGCTCCAATTTTGGGGTGTCTCCCTACCCACCTCTGCACTTCATCCGGTGTGCTTGCACGGGAGCTTGGCCTGCTCCCCCCAACTCACACTACTCTCAGCACCTTAGCCCCCCACGGACCATACCCTGGATCTTGAGTCTCCATCACCCTACAGGAGCGGTAATATACCCTCAGGGCCACTGCCCCACGAGGCCCCACATATCCACGACCCGGGGCTCTTAAGCTGTTGGGTTGCTGCTTCCCGAGGCGGTTAAAGACTACAACTCCCTACCCTCTCAATGTACACCGCTGAACGCAGGGATTCTCCCCAGCTGGAGGGAGGCCTCTGCCTGTCTTACCAACGAGGCAGCGCCCGGCGCGCCTCACCATATTTCGGAGTGACGCCTATCACATTAGGCTTCCCGCCCCTCCCGGGCTCACCCCCACCTACAGCTCCGCCATCACTGCCTCGCCACGACCTGGCCCCCTCTATCCTGGCTTGACAATACTAACCCCACTGCTATCGGGCTGTTCAGGCGCCTCAACCACTGTCCTACTACCGCCCCCCCCTCGAGGGGCTCGCATGAGGCCACCTTCAACCCTAGCAAATTGGGCACTAATTTCCTCCACTGCGATGCCCGGCAAGGCGCAAGCTGGCGGCAAAGCAGGCACCATGGACAAGTTCGCCAGGATAGCGATCAGGGAGGATCAGGTGTCGTCTTCTGTGGTGCAGGAGGGGGAGGAGGACAGGCAGGGAATCGAGGTCCCGAAGAAATAACATTCGAATAGTGGGGGTTTCCGAGTCCGCACTAAAGGGCCGCATGGAACTGGCGGTCGAACAGCTCATCAAGGACCTACTTGACAACCATTCACTTTCACCATTCTTCACTGTGGAAAGGGCACATCACTCCCTTGCACCCCGGCCGAAGCCGGGAGACTTCCCCAGGCCAACAATTGCAAAATTATTAAGTTATAAAGACAGAGACCTTATACTACGACTGGCAAGTGAGAAAGGGGAACTTAAGCTGGACTCACAAATCATCAGGATTGTCCCAGATTTTTTGGTGGCGGTGCAAGCGGAGAGGCGACAATTCAGCGGGGTGAAACAAATGTTAAGAGAAAGACATATTGAGTGTGCAATGCTTTTCCCCGCTCGTCTAAAATTCACCCACCGAAACAAACTCTACTTTTTCACGGTACCGGATGAGGCGGACAAGTTCATCGAGGCACAGATCTCGCTGGTAGATCCTCCTGAGGAGCAGATGGAGGATGACTAATGCCAGGACTCCCAGACTCCCCCAATTGACCCCCGTGGGTGTGGTGAACCTACTGTAGACTCTCCCTTTGGGCTCTAGGCTCCCCCCTCTTTGTCCTGCTGCAGCCCCAATGTGGCCTAATGTCACTGCTGTGGGCGCACAACGTCCTGTGGGGGATACACCCTTAGCCCAAGTAACACTGCAACCACTCCCTGGGTCCGAACATTGCAAAGCCCAGCTTCACTGTTGCATGCTTTCTTAGGCAGTTCAGCCTATGTCATTGCTACTCTAAAACATGAGTGTCCTTGCTTCGTAACCTTAGTTTCATCAACCGTTCAAACGATTAACGATGTATCATCTGAATAATGTTATACCTAATGTGGGTCAGACGGCCACGGCAGCCCCCATTGCAGCTCCAATGCCCTTTAAGGCATACTGTTTGCATCTGAGCCCCGGTTGAGCGGTTTCTCAAGCGTTGCCAAGTTGGGGACGGCACATAGTTGTTTGCTTTAAGGGTGGGTACCTATACACTGCTAGGACATATAGGGCGGTGGGGGTGGGGAAGGGGAGGAATGTTACACACAAAACGGCAAGTTGGTTGTGACTGGTTTTGCAGAAGGGCGTTCTTACGCCACTGCAGTACGCGGGTTAGAAATGAGAGACAGAATCTACACCTGGGACGTCCCATAAGATACCTGCATGGCTATTAAAATAATGACGTGGAACATTCGGGGACTGACGAATTTCACAAAGTCCCATAAGATAACGGCATACGCACAAAGACATGGGGTCAAGGTACTCCTATTACAGGAGACACAAGCTCTGAGACTCTTGTCCTTGAACCTTGCACACACCTGGGGTTCCAATAGGTACTACACCCAATACTCAACTCAAGCCAGGGGAGTGCTTACCCTCATCCACAAATCTGTTAACTTCACACTCCACACATCGATACAGAGGGAAGATACGTGATCCTACATTGCACCTTAGCTAATGAAGAATGCTTGCTGGTCAATTCGTACACGCCCAATACTGATTCCCCCAAATTCATAGATGCAATGATCGCCATTCGCACGAAATACGTGGAGATTCCCATTATATGGGGTGGAGATATGAACCTTATATTCGATAATATCTTAGATAGAACAACCACTACTCGCAGGGCCACAACTCGGGCAGCCACACGGCTCCGAATACATATGAGCTCTCTAAATCTGCACGATGTGCGGAGAACGCTCCATTCCCACGAAAGAGACTACACTTTCTATTCAACTGTGCACGACAGCTCCTCAAGGATAGATCTGGTCCTCCTGTCAGGTAGCCACGTGGGCAGGGTCCTGGAGATTAAAATCCTTGCACGCACACTCTCTGACCACTCCCCCGTACTGCTGCAGATCCAACTCGGTAATACAATGTTGGCCCGACCCGCCTGGCGCTTTAAATCTCATGCCCTAGCTGACATTGTTTTTAAGGCGGAGATCCTAGCAGACGTAAACACATTCTTTGAAAATAACAATACATCCGACACAGCAGAAGGCATCAGCTGGGAGGCATTTAAAGTGTACATAAGGGAGATGTGTATCTCTACGGAATCCGGTGTCCTAAAAACCATCAGGCACGCTCTAAACAGCTCCGAAACCAAGCCCAAAATCCTAGAACGAGAGTACGCATCCACGCCGGCTCCAGCAACCCTAGCAAAGATCAGAACTGAACTGGAACAATTTGAGTCGCATGCCTTGACCTAGGTGCGATACTTTGCCCCCCATCACCGCCCGTAGATATGGTGAAGGAGACAGACCGGGTAGAACCCTGGCCAGGCTGGTGCAGGTGGAGGGTGGCAGGACCCGTATTGACAGCATACTTGACGAAAAGGGAGTAAGACATTGGTGGGATCAGGCCATTCTTGACACCTTCGCCAGCTTCTACACCAATCTATATGGCCCCCAACCTGAACACACAGCCCAGGACCTAGATGACCTGCTGTAAGCCATTCCCATGACCCTTATCTCTCAGAACACCAGGAACTGCCTTGATACCCCATTCACCCTAGACGAGATAGTCCAGGTAATTTGCGACCTTCCCAAGAACAAGGCCCCTGGCACTGACGGGCTCACATCTGAGTTGTATCAGGAACATGTCGCCATATTAGCACCAGTACTGTACGGGGTCTGGTCTGAATCACTCCGGTTGAATACTCTCCCTCCCTCCTTAAAAGAAGCCGTAATAACCGTGCTCCCCAAGCCAGGGAAACCCCCGGATCAATGTGGTTCCTATAGGCCCCTCTCCCTCATCAACACGGACACGAAAATCTTCGCCAAAATAATCGCCAACAGGTTCCTCCCACTTATGCCCCATTTGGTCCACGCGGACCAAAGTGGTTTTGTCCCCGGTCGCTCCACGGCACTTAACATCCGCCGCTTATTCAACGTGCTGTCCAGAATTGATCCGAATGCGGATGCAGTGGCAGTAACATTGGACACCCAAAAGGCGTTTGACATGGTCTCATGGCAATACTTATGGGCTGTGCTGGAAAAAAATGGGAGTGGGTCCAAATATGATCTCCTATATAAAACTACAATACACAGGACCAATGGCGAGGGTGCTGGTCAGCTCTATTCCCTCCTCTCCCTTTGAGCTACATAGAGGCACGCAACAGGGATGTCCATTCTACCCCATCCTTTTTGCGCTTGCCATTGAACCCATGGCTGATCACGTACGGGAACGCCATACCAATAAGGGCATTCGGTTACAGGACACGCAAGAAATCATCTCGCTATACGCGGACGATGTACTTTTATATGTCAGAAACCCCTCCACGTATTTGGACCCGATCATCCGAGACATAACTAAAATTGGCACATACTCCGGTTTCACTAGCAACTATTCTAAATCAGAAATGTTCCCTCTCACTATAGCAACTCAACAACCAGTGTGCGAATACCCCTTACGCTGGTCACCGGGCTGCATCAGATACCTCGGGGTGCATGTGTCGCTAACCAGAGCTTCCTTGCTGGTGGACAACTACGAGACAACAGCACAGCTCATTGAGTCCAAGATGCTCAAATGGCGCAATCTCCCACTATCCCTTGCGGGCAGACTCTCTCTAATAAAAATGATAGTGGTCTCCAAGCTCCTCTACATCTTTGCCAAGGTGCCTCTATGGCACGGGAAGCAATACTTCAAGCGGCTCCACTCTGAGTTCACCCAATTTCTGTGGCACTCCGGTGCGGTCCGCAAGAAGTGGCTAAAGATGACCTTACCATATGAAAAAGGGGGTTTCACAGCCCCAGATTTAGTCTTATACCGGAACGCTGTGCAAGGCCCAGCATGCTACCCACTGGTACACACACCTTAACCCACCCTCACACGTAAAATTAGAGAAACTGGCAGGGGCCGGGACCAACATCATGACCCTACTATTTCACCGCTCATTCCAGACAGATGCTCCATCAGACCCGGTGGCCACCACGATCAGAGCGTGGAAGAGTATTCTACACTCTACTCAAGAGCAATACCCATACTATAAGTGGCTCCCCATATGGCAATTTCCCGGGCTCCCCCCCACACTTGACCTGCACCTCTCGCGATACTGGGAAAATCTGGGCTATCGAGCCCTGACCGATCTATTCTCTGAAGGCACCTTTATCACCCCTCAAACATGGCGGCCCGAACATTACAACTCCGCACTCGAGATGCTGCAATATTACAGGCTCAGAGCAGCGATACGGGCAATGTGGCCTTCTTACCCAGACGAACCCCCAGACTCACCTGAACTCCAATACATAGCGAATTCCGCAGGCAGTAGGGGCATAATATCCTCTCTGTACAGAATGCAGCTCGAAAAAGGAGTAAATATATCCCTCAAACCACGGGAAGCATGGGCCATGGAGCATGAAACGGATATCACAGATGATTTGTGGAGCAAAATGAGCGCACACACGCGCAAAGTTTCCATTAGTGCCAGATTCCGCTGTATACAATACAAACTCCTCAACAGGCTCTATTATACACTGCATAGAGTAGCAAAATTCACACGCTCCCTGGCTCACACATGCCCAAAATGTAGATCAGGTGAGGCAGATCATATGCACATGTTTTGGTCTTGCGCAGTGCTCAAGTCGTTTTGGGTGGAAGTGGGTAAAGCGCTCTGATATAATTGGGTCACCAGTAGACCTGGACCCATTAGCCCTATTGTTTGGAATTTGGGTTGGGGAAAATTAAAGGAAGATGTCGAAATTCCTAAATGTAAGTACTATTGTCGCCAAACGATGCATATTACAACGCTGGAAGCGCCGTTATCCCCCCCACCCCCCTCCAAATGTGGCTGAAAGCCCTCACCTGGGTACAAAGGTGTGAAGAAGAATATATAGGATCCCTGCCCTTGCCATCGTGCCCCAAAAATGTGTGGTCAGAATGTTGCACTTTCTTGAATGGCAGAGATGAGACTGAGTGGAGCTCCACCCCCCCACCAGCCCAGCCCGACTCATCCTTAGGAACTTGACATTTGTAACATTTATGCTTTTCTACGTTGATTTCCCCTCACCCCGGAATGTCTGAAATGGTTATGATGTAATGTCTCCGCACGCTACTATGATGTTTGATTGTCTCTGCTATTTCTGTGCTGTACCTGTTTTAACATTCTGCCAATAAACAAAAGTTAAATAATAATGATCATCATTGACGTCACACTACGGGGCTTGGGGATGTGATAGGCTTACGGGAACATCTAAGTATATGTTCTATGCTAACGGGTGTTGTGATTGGGTCTCTAACATCAGGTGGACAACTAAGCCCTCCTCTAGTGCAAGTCATCTTTATTGTCACAAAATACATGATGATTCATTGGTTACACAAACTATGGGGCTCTCTGTTACATGGTCCTCTATAAGTGATTGGCACACGTGTACCCTTCTGGAATATTCCACACGATAGCAGCACACAGGCTGGTACCCCAGGTGCTTGGGGGTGGGGGGGCGGCCTGGTCATGCCTATCTTCCCAATTAGCCCAACATCTATAATCACTCTTGCGGTGTGCCATTCAATTAAGGCTTTGAACTTGGCCTTGAAGAAGCTCTCTGTCCTGAGAATAAAAGGGAGTGTGGCATGGTTGTATCTTCTGGTTTTGGTGTAGCTCGACCCAAAGACTATTTTGAACTGACTGGAGACCACGTTTTTTGAACCATTCGCTGCATATAATACTATTAAATGATTAACTCTTGACGCTTTCATTTTTTTTCATTCCACCTCAAACAGAAATTTGTTTCTTTCTCACATTCATGTAACTACTTGACAGACAACCAGGCTCACGGTGGCCACGACTCTTGGTGCTAGGCCAGTCAGCCTTTCTTGGATTCTCATTCACCATTAGCTATTTTCCAAGTGTGCCACACTGAAACCCTTTCCATTCACTGCGTTCAAGCTTTGCTAAAGTGCATCATGGAACATCCAGGTTCAATACATTCCTATGTATATACATTGGCGCATCACCACAATCTATTCACTACGTAGCGAGCCTCAAGTTCACTTTGCCTACTTGTGTTACAGCATCTGTACAAGTGTAAAATGACCTTGCATTTTCTTTAGCGTTTCTTTGCATGAGCATCTTCATTTCGAGCCTGAAATGTTGTTTATCTACGACACCTCCTCTTCAGATCTTATGGAATGTCTATGTTCTTTTGTCTTGTGTATCTTTTCAGGGTGCGTCAGTTCTGCTTCGTATGACATCACCAGTCTTCTTTCTTGCTCATTTTCAAACTTCTTCCGGTACTCTGTCCAGAAGACCATTATTTCTTTGTGAATGCATATAGGGTTTTCTGAATGGATACCTTGTTTCAAGAATTCTTTGCGGTACAAGCATCCTCACTGGTACTCCACGTGTCGCAATTTGCGGTTCCCAACATATAGGCAACATGGGGGCAGAGCTTCTGGTAGGGGTATTTGGCTCTTCCTCTACACTCCCCCCCTCTGGGTGATTCATCGACCACTCTCTCATTAATCTTCACATCACAACATCCTCGTCTGAAGAAATGCTTCTTTGGAGTCCATATCTATGACTCCTTTCAGGCACCCTGCTGATTTTGCATGCTCATCAACACTCCAGGTCATAAGACTGCATTGTTCATTAGGACTGCAGCAAATCCATCTTTTCACATACTTCTTATGGAGCTTTGTATAAAGGAACTCAGTTCCCTCAGGTGCATGAATACTGGCTTTTACGCAGTCTCTGATTTCTTCATCTGTTAGCTCTTTAGGTTCGAATCCTAATTTGACATCAATCACAATCTTCCTACTGCTTTCTTTGTGGTCTTCTGGCATTGTGTGATTATTATCCTGATCACACAGAATGCAAACATGATCATCACCAACAGGGCTCCAAGGAACTTGAAAATGTTTGCCATCCATTGTGGAACCCATGAGAAGACTGACGAACCAGCTGTCATCAGCAATGTCTTCCACTTCATCTTCCATCTTAACGTGTAGGTTTGTCAGCATCGTTATGGCCTCTGTCAAGGTGCCATTCTCATCATCATGAGAAGGTATGAATGTGCAACATGATTCTCCGATTTTGGCACAAACACCTCCACCGATAGCTGTAATCATATCCAAGACATATCTGTTCTGCAGAGTCATCAGTCGTATGGCTCTTAGCTCCTCCGTCATAGTATTAAATCCCTTTATGATGGTGTTGATCATCTGCAGAAGCTCCCATCTGGTTATCTTTAACCATTTGGTATTTGCCATTGTCTGGATCCCAGGCATAAAGATAACAGTAAACACTGAAGAAGTCTTGCTGAACAATCTGTGTTCATATGGAATGGATGGCATCAAAGGCTTCTATCGATTTGGCTGAGAAATAATGTTCTCTCCTCATTCGATTTAGGAGTTCAGCAGATCTCTTTTTCCTTTGGGTGAGCATCTGCTTTTGGAAACTCTCCAATATGCAGATCACTCTTTGAAATCCCCAATGCTGGAATATGAACGATCATGATGGAACATAGTTCTCCCCAGTCTCTGGGCAACTTCATATAGTCTGTGGCTACGCAGACCCAACAGTGATCCATTATCACTACTGTCCTGTCTTTCATTCCTGGTACATCTAAGATTCGTCCGCAATGTTGATTCTCTTCAACTTTTCTCATGCTATTATTTCTGAAACATAGTTCTCCACTAGCCAAAGGCACTATCTGTAATGGGCCTCCTCTGTCTTTGACCCACATCAGAAGCTTTGCAAGCCTCAGCCAGAGAGGTTTGCATCAATTTTCCACTTGTTCAATAACTGGCTTGTGATGAACAGTTACTGCCACAGCTCTGCACATGACTATGCCTTCTTCCCAGCCGTCTGGAGAAAGTACTGTTCCCCAGATTCACATCTGGACTCTTTCCTTGCACCTTCAACTTCTTCATTAGTCTTTCTTTGGCAGTTGAGTTTCCTGTTTATCTCCCATCTGATTCCAGCTCCCTTTATGCCAGGTTGTTCATATCTTATCACATGGTTTCTGGTGTGTGCTCTTTCTTTCGTCTTTAAGTCTTGAACATAATCATCTTCATCTGGGGCTGAACATTCTGTCACCCATACCGAGGATGCCGTTCAACCCTGGAACTTAACTCCTGTTTGAAAGAGTGCAAGGTGGGTGAGGCAATGAGCTGTTTGAACATCTACTTCAATAGCTATGAATAACTTACTTTCCCATGGCATAAGGCAGGAGTGCACACACATAGCAATCCTCCTTAGAAGGGCTTTTTCCCCCTTCTTTCATGTGCTGATACCATATGTTGTTCACCAAATGTGCTGTACTGTCTAAATAATAATTTAATTCATTATCATCCTCCCTTGCACTTCTCTTATCTCTGTCGTGCCAGATGAGCTAGTATAAGAAACTCATGAAATACATCAGTATACATTCTCCGAACTGGGGGAATCACAAGGACATTTGTCAAAGAAATTGTTGCCTTCACATAAGCTACTGGAGTAGGAACAATCACATAAGGCCTTGGCCTTCTTACAGTGTCTAGTTCTGCAAAAGTAACTGGAGTGGGAAGGATTAATGGAACTCCTTCCCTTCTGGAACCATTAAAATACAGAGTGTGGATCAATAGAAACAGAAAAACCATAATGGATGCTGAAAAGGCATATATTATGCACCAATACATTAGGCTCCACCATCGATGTCTCTCCACACGTCGTTGACTCTGCTCACTTTCTGGAACTGCAATGTGCTCAATAGACCACATGATTGCCTGTAATTACTTTTAAGGAAGTAAAAACTCATTTTATTCAAGCAATCTCTTTAGATGCTCCAGTAGTTATCGAATTTGCTCTATTATCTCCACAAATAATCCGCTGATTGCAGGACAATTTATAGGATCTCGCATTAACACGTAAGTGTTGGTGTGCCACCAAACAAGATAAGGGTGTACTTGAAGAAAATAGTAAAAGATCATGACAAGAAGTTTGTGGGCACCGTTGTTAGATAGGACCATCTGTGCGTCCGGAAAGATGTTCAGGTAATAGTCTGATCTGCTCTATAATTGCTGCCAATAATCATCTAATTGTCGGGCCATTTTTAGGATCTTGGACAAAAATATGTATATCAGTGCTCCTCCCAACAAGAGCAGGGTAAGCACTGAGTTTAAATATGAAGACAGCAAGAAGTAGTCTGTGTATGTCAACATCTGACAGCACTATGGCCACCTCCAAAGAGAAACTCTGGGAGAAACAAGTCGGGGAACTGTTCCCTCTTCCAGTCATCAAACAGAAATTCTAAATCTGGCATTTTTCCATTGACTTCAGTATTCATAGTCCAATGTCAACAAACACCTGTGGCTCAAGGACAGTAACTTTCTCACTCCTTGTTATAGCAGCTACAAAGAGATTATCAGCGGATCCACAGTCCAAATGTACACTTTTATCTGTTTACTGGACAGTCTTTGCATCATTCTTCCTCATCATCGATTGAGTCTGCACGTGTGGAACTTCTCCTTGACTTGCTTCTGAATAGGTTGGGGGTGCGACGGTCTCTCCAGAATAGATTTTCACATCTCCTAGGTGTATCCAATCTCGTCTCCCTTGGACCTTGACTGCTGATGGAGTAATGTCCTCCACAACGAAAGGGCTGCTAAATCTGGGCACGTGCCACTTTCTCGTGAAGTTCCTTATTAGAACCTTATCTACAGCAAACAATTTAGGAACACATAGTCTCTCTGGTCCGGTTGCTGTATGGTCTTCATCTGTGCTCTGAGACTGACACCCCATCCACTTGATTTGATTTGATTTGAAATGACACAGATACTAGCTGTCATACATGTTAAATACTCACGTAACTCATGTCCTAACAATTCTCCAGTTGTCTGGGCATCACTCCTAGTCCTCGATGGATGAGTCAGAGGAGTTCTCATTTGCCTCCCTGTAACTAATTTGTGAGGTGGTGGTCAGAGCCGGGCTGATTTCTTAATGCATATAATGCAAGGGGCAGGCAATGCAGCCACCCCTTCTTCAGTGTCAGTTTCAACTTTGCTATTCTCTCCTTGAGCAGACAGTTGAGTCTCTCACATATTCTATTTGCTTGTGGGTGATAAGCAGAAGCAATATTGTGCTTAATACTAAGCAATAAGCTAATCTTCTCCAATACCTCCTTCACAAAATGGGGGCCATTATCTGATCTCAGCACCTCACATACTCCCTATCTAGGAAATACTTCTTGGACTAAAAACTTCACAGTGCAAGTGCCATCAATATGTATGCACGGACCAGCTTCAATCCATCTCAGAAACGGGCACACTACCACTATCATATTCCTATATCCATTACAAACCTGCAGCATACCAACATAATCAATATGTAAATGCTGAAAAGGACCATTTGGTCGAGGAATTATTCATCAGACTGTTCGCAGTGCTTGCCCATCAGTAAAGTTTTGACATACCATGCAGTTTACTATATAAAAAGCAATGTGGTCTAACAGGTCTGGTACGAACCAGTCCTCCTCAGTGGTTGCTGTGAGGCTCTACCTAGTAACATTCACAGAGTATTGTAGCTGTTCTAACGCCACCCTGGTTTACCAGTGTTGTCTTGTTGCCACAGTGCTTCAGCAGGGGATAAAGAATACCCCCTCCGCATCCACAGTTATTTCTCTTCCTGTGGAGCTCCACCTTGGACTTCCATTAATTGGGTTCACGATAAATGATTAAAGCCTTCATTCACAACCATTATTACAACCATTTTCTCTTTCACATCTGGAGTATCAAAACTAAAAATATCAGAAGAATATGCAACTCTTTTGGCCTCTTCGTCTGTGGCTTGGTTTCCACATGAAATAAAGTCAGTTCTCTTAGAATGTGCTGTGCATTTAACTATTGCAATGGCTACCGGAAGTTGTAGTGCTTTAATAAGCCTGTCCAATAATGCGGCCTGTTGCACTGTAGTGCTGTCCGCTCAGAGGTAGCCCCTCCTTTTCGAATGTGCTAACTCAGCGTGCATGGTTGACATCACGTAGGTGGAGTCACTGTACACCGTTACTTCCTGCCCTGCATGATTCGCAAGCGTGACAATAAGCGCCACCAATTCTGCAGCCTATGCTGAAAAATTAGGCGGTAGTCTCACACTTGCTACCACTTCAAATTACCCATTGGCTCTGGGTCTTACCACAGCTGAGCCTGAATGCCTTTCTCCATCAGTTTGATCAATCTTCAAAGAACCATCAATAAAGAGAACCTCCCCAGCTGCTAGAGCATTTTCCTTCACTCTCGGGATCTCGTCATAGAATTCCTCAAAGTTTGAGCAATCACTCACTTGCTCATCCAATGCCAGTGGCTACAAACTTGGCAGGATTCACCATTTTACACCTGACTATTTTGATGGCTAGGTTCAATATAACCATCTCACAGGCAGAAGCTCCGTGAGACGTTAGTGCACCCTTAGGTTTCTCCAAAACAGCAAACTAAGTATGCTCAACAAATAATGTCATGGAAGGGGGGGCGTGGCTTGGCGGCCATGCAGTAGGAGGCATGATCGAGAAGCTCCTTCGAGATCCTGAAGCAAATCCAGCCAAACTGGCACAAAACTACTAAAAAGCACCTAAAACTAACAGAAACAGATGTCGGAACAACCATAGATCACTTGCTGAGTCTCCCGACGGAAATCGGAGCGGGAATCGAGGAGAAAAAGGCAAATGAAGACGGCACCCACGGAAAACCAAATGGTGGGCACGAGCAACCGAACCGCCGGAGAGAAAGTCAACGCTTCATAACCACAGGCGAGGTGCGGCTGTCTAGGGCAACACCCTGCACAGTGGGAGCCACCCCGCAGAGGCGGCTGAAGATAAACACAGGTGGTCCAGGAAAGGGAGCCCGGGCACTACAGAGGTGCGGAGCTGGAGAAGCCCAGCGTGGAGTACGCACCTGGGCTCCACACAAACACAGGCGCGAGGGCTCCATCTCCCTCCGGAGCCACCCCGCCGCAAGATCGACAAAGTTAAGGTGGATTAAGATAATCGGCCAGAAACACCCGTGGCTGACCGAAGACAAACAGAGGCGGTCCAGGAAAAGCTGATACGGACACTAGAGAGGTACGGGGCTGGAAGAAGCCTGGCGGTGAGAGCACGCTGAGCTCAAACTCGGGCGCCGGGGCACAAAGGCCACGTCCCCCTACGGAGCCACTCCACCGGCAAGGATCATAAAGGCGGGTCAAGATAATCAGCCAGAAACGCACGTGGCCGGCGGGGGGGGGACATACCCAGAGGCTCGGGGAAGCAGCGGCAGGCGAGAGGGGCAGACAATATAAAGGGAAGCGGACTCCGTAGCGCCGGAGACCTGCGGCAAACGGAAGACACACTCAGAGAAGTCCACAAGGCGCATTGGGGTGCACTAAAGATGGGCCAGTACGAAACAAGCTATGGCTCAACATTCAGCGCGGTAAGCTCCCCCAGCAGATGAAGAGGGCGCAAAACAACTCACAGGACAGTTAAACCCCATAGCGGGGAAGCCCAGGAACTCGAGATATTTAGAGACTCATAGGGCCGGGGCACAGATGGACCCGGATCCGCCGACCACTTGGCAGTACAAAGGCGAGTTCCATAGAGATAATGCCAAATCGGAAAACAGAGGGAAAATCTAAACAAACCAGCATAGAAGCCTTCACTAAACATCCGGAAACAAACAACCTGTCCAGCCTGACACAGCAATGGCTACCTCGAGCACAACACAACAGGCGGAAAACACAATTGAAGGACCGATCCTAGAAGCAATAGCCGCCTTGAAAGTGTCCCTTGAGGCCAAAATGGACACAGCGATAGGTGCCCTCAAGGCATCCTTAGAGAATAAACTGGACACTGTTATGGTAGACGTGGGCCTCCTCTGCCAGGACGCCAGAAATCTGACAGACAGAGTAACAACAACGGAGCAGCAAGTGCAGCAAAACACCACAGATGTGGCGGTCACGCAAACACAAATGTCAGAAGTTATACAAAAGGTCAAGATCCTCGAACAAAGGGCGGAAGACGCAGAAGGCAGAGCACGAAGGAATAATATTTGCATAGTTGGGCTTCCAGAGGGCGAAGAAGGCAGGGATCCCACTGAATATATTGAAAACATGCTGCTCCAAGAGATTGGAGCGGTCATTGTCCCAAGGTTTCGCAGTGGAGAGGGCGCACAGAGCACTAACCAAAAGACCTCAGCCAGGCGCCCTCCGAGAGCGATGATTGCCAGGATCATGAATGTCAAGGACAGGGGCAAGATACTATCATTCTCAAGGGAAGGGGGAATGATTACAAGGAACACCTCCAAAATTACCATCTACCCAGACTATACTGTCATGGTTCAAAAACAAAGAGTGAAATTTGGTCCGACTAAAGAGCACCGCAGGACAGCAGGAGTGCGTTACATGCTCTTATACCCCGCCAAACTTAAGGTATTACATCAAGGGAAATCCTGGTTCTTTGACTCAACTCAAGATGTTCACACATGGATGGACCAACAGGGCATCCCCCAGCAAAGACAAAAGACAAAGAAACCGGAATAACAACGAGAACCAGCCTCAGTGAGAGAAAACATCAACTTTAGGGACAAGACGTCAACATAAATTAAGGTCGCTAAGCCAGATGCAGAGCATGAAGGAGTGACTTGCTTCAATCCAGCTCTGATGGCTAAGGAAAACCACAACCCCAAAATGAACGTTTCACAAGTTCGGATGCCAGTTTGGAGGCATCACGCTGCGGCAAGCCTGTTCCACTTCGGCGGACAGAGCAAGAGAAGCGGCGAGGCCCGAGCAGGGGGAGGGTGGCTGGGCATTAGTTTGGAAGTTTTGGTTTGTGTTGGTTAGTAAAAAATGTTGCTGGCTGGCACAAGGCACTCATGGTGGGAAGGACAACTTAGGCATTCACAGAACAGCTCTAGTGAGAGGCGACCGGGAAGACCTACAGCAACCAACTAAAGGGAATCACCCCAGATGAAAAGGCTGAGAAGATCGAGAGGAAGGGGGCACGCCCCAAGAGACAGACGGAAAGAGAAGAAACTGGGCGAGAAACAAGATAAAGGCCATGGGACAGCAGAGCCTGAGTAAACAAGACGTAGATGGACCCTGACGAGATAACAATAGAACCTGGAATGTGCGAGGACTTAACGCCTACGTCAAAAGACTCAGAGTGTACGCCTGGTTAAACAAGATGAAAGCCAAGATAGCAATGCTGCAAGAGGCTCATCTAACATCAGAAAAACAGGCCAAGGTGGGCAAGAAATGGGGAGGACAAGTATACAGCACTACATACTCGAACTATGCAAGGGGGGCGCTAATTTGGATAGCGCCGGGGGTACCGTTCCAACTAATAAAGCAGGAAAGCAATCCGGAAGGAACACTAGTGTTGGTACAGGGAATGCTAGAAAACAGGGAAATATGCCTGATTAACACCTATGCCCCAAACCACGATGCATCAAAATTCTTCAGGAGCTTAGCGCCCAGGCTGGCTCAATACAGGGAGGCTATGTTCAACTGGGAAGGAGATTTTAATTGTACCCTGGACCCGCTCCTCGACAGGTCAGACGATAAACATAGGAAGCCGGCACCCCCTGCTAAGGAACTTCAAAGGACCCTCGCATGACTGCAGCTGGTGGACATCTGGAGGCAGGTACACGGAAGCGGGAGAGGGTATACACACTATAGCGCACCCCACGGCACATTCACACGAATAGACTACCTATTTACGGGTAGCGAATCTCTGATAGAATTCACAGGAATTGACATAAAAGCACGCACACTCTCAGATCATGCCCCGATACTAGCAACATGGGCGCACACCCATAGGAGAACCCCAATACTTACGTGGCACCTTCGAGCCGAGGCCCTAGGGGAGGGAGAACTGGAAGAACATCTGCAAGCGGTGATAGAAGATTACTTTGACCATAGCGAGGGTAGCATAGGAAGGAATGCTATGCTCTGGGATGCATTCAAGGTAGTGATCAGAGGGGCGGCAATTGGGAAAACAGGAGGGTTAAAAGTAACAATCATGGAAGAACTGGACAAACTAGAAAGGGAGATAAAAATGGAGGAATGAAGGGCAGAGAGGGCGGCGAGGAACCCATGGAACTACTGGAGTTAAGAACAAGATGCATAGAACTCTGGGAGAAACTAGGGAAGCTGAATTATGGGAAATATTTACAGAGACTCCACGCAGAAGGAGATAAACCTAGCAGATTCCTAGCATGGCTCACTAAACAGGAAAACAAGAGAGAGCCCATAGTCGTACTAAAAGATAAAACAGGGACCGAGGTCAGGAACCAAGAAGATATAAACAATCTATTTGCCGTTTTTTATGAATGGCTCCACGCTCCCAACCCAGAGGTGGAGCAGGAAGGCATTGCAGACGCCGTAGTAGAGATAAGATTACCGAAACTAACAGCTGAACAGGCCCAACTATTGGACACCCCCATTACTGTGGAAGAAATCGAGACAGTGATTTCTGAGCTTCCTTCGGGCAAATCCCCGTGCCCTGATGGGCTTCCGGGAGAGTTTCATAAGACATATAAGGGCACTATAGCCCCAAAATTACTAGAAACATACCAGGAGGCTTACGAAACAACACAACTACCAAACAGTATGTCAGAAACAATAATTGTACCGATCCTCAAACCAGGGAAATCCCCAGTAGAGTGCGCCTCCTATAGGCCGATTTGCCTTATTAATCAAGACGCCAAAATATTTGCTGTGGTCCTGGCTAACTGTCTGAAAGTAGTAATATCCACGCTGATCCACTTAGACCAGACGGGCTATGTCCCAGGACGCAACACATCTTGGAACCTCTGCAGAATGCATTATGTTATAGATCAGACAAACCAGAGATGGGGCGAATGCGCAGTAGTGTCATTAGATGCTGTTAAAGCCTTCGACTCCGTCAGCTGGAAGTGGTTTCTGAGTGTCTTGGCCCACTTTGGTATAGGGGAAGGGTTTCTTAGATGGATTAGGCTCCTGTACAGAGATCCCAGAACAAGAGTGAAAACGGGAAAACACATTTCGAAACCCTGGAGAATATACAGAGGAACCAAACAGGGCTGCCCACTGTCACCAATGGTATACATATTGGCCCTCGATCCATGGGCGGTCTTTCTCAGGGCAGAATATGGGGACAAAGGGATAGAAATAGATGGAGTACTACACCAGATCTCGTTGTATGCGGACGACATCCTCCTCTTCGTGGAGAACCTGCACGCTAACCTACCTTTCCTCCTAGAAGCGGCGGACGCATACACTAGGCTCTCAGGGAGAGCCATCAATAAAGAGAAGTCCGTCCTGTTTCCCCTGGCTGACCTAAAGAAGGTCCCCCGAGACAAACTTACAGACATGGGTCTAGCATGGGCATCAAACTCCTTCCGGTATTTGGGGATATAGATACATCACGACGCTGCTGAATCGCACAAACGCAACACACAGGTAGCCCTAGAGAAAACACAAAAGGCCATGGACTTCTGGGGGACACTCCCATTGGGGATGATGGGAAGAGCGGCCATTCTGAACATGGTAGTACTCCCACGACTGTTATACTACTTTACAAACATTCACGAAGCTGAACCTAATAATACAAAGGTTCCTGTGGGGAGGAGGGAGGTGCAGGATCGCAATGACAGCCCTACAGAGGGAGTATGAAGAAGGGGGCCTCAGATTGCCAGATCTCGAAAAATATTACTTAGCAGGGCAACTGCAATTTGTGGTCAAATGGCTGGGCAAGGACGAATCAATAGACAAAACACTCTTCCAGCCAGCACTGAAATCATACTACCTGCGAGAATTACCATGGATCGACAAATCCCTGCTTAGGACCCTGCCAAACATGCTTAAGCTCTCAACGGATCTGTGGGCGAGGGCGTGGAGACTCCAGAGGACAAAAGATCCCTGTCCAACACAGATCCCATTAGCAGGATTACTAGGCACAGACATGAGTAAACTCGCAGCATACAGATGCCATTGGGAAGCCAAAGGAGTAGCGCAAATAGGAGACCTGAGAGTGGACGAACAA
Source organism: Ambystoma mexicanum (assembly GCF_040938575.1). Taxonomy (NCBI): domain Eukaryota; kingdom Metazoa; phylum Chordata; class Amphibia; order Caudata; family Ambystomatidae; genus Ambystoma; species Ambystoma mexicanum. The sequence continues at coordinate 576,969,784 of NC_090931.1, read as the reverse complement.
TGGATGGAGTTCCGAGACTTGGTGGAAGAATATGACATACAGGAAGGTCAATTCCTCCTACATAACAGAATACTATTGACAATTAAGAAGAGGTGGCCGGAATGGCCAGAACAAGAGCACATAGGAGGAGAACTAGATGCATGGTACAATATATCAGAAGGGGGACACACAACATCCAGGCTATACGAACAATTGCTACAATCCAATAACTTGCAAGCGCTACATATAAGAGGACGCTAGAAAGAAGTACTTGGGAGACCCCTAAGCGATCAGGAGTGGACCAGAGTGCTGAAATATCCCAAAAAAGTATTGAGGAACGCAAGGTTTAGACAAGCACTATTATACACGATGCACAGGGCATACCTCACGCCCAAGAGGATGAACAGAATGAACTTGGGAGACCCCCGCACATGCCCTCGCTGCTCCGAAGAGGAAGCAGACATGATACACATGTTCTGGTCCTGCCCAGTGATACAGGTTTTCTGGGATAAAATCAGACACAAAGTGGCCAGAAGTGTACTTCAAATACAAGCAGAAAACCCTGAACTGTACCTGCTGGGCCTGTTCCCAAGAGGAGGCAGACACAGGTCGCACCTTTAAAAAATTAAATATTTAATATGCATACTAGCCAAACGGTGGATAGCAATGGCATGGAATACAAAAGAAGGACCGACAATAGACTCATGGTGGGCAGACCTCAGGAAATGGGCAATGGCAGAAACGACGGTGTGGATACGAGCAGTGCAGAAAGGAGAAGGGGAAACAGGACACAAAATAACAGCATGGAACTCCCTGATGCAGGATCTGTTCAAACATAAAGAGGAAGGTGAAGGGGATGATCCTAGGGGGGAGGAGGAACAATAAAGAAAGGACACTTGAGGACCCCCCAAGAGCGGGAGATACAAATCAGAAAAATCTTAAGACTGCCACGGGTGCAGAGTTAGCCTACAACAACACGATCGCCGGATCACTCCGAGATGGAAGATGAGAAGGGATACCTATGCAGAGTGCCAGACAGTCAGTTATGTTATATGTTATATGTTTTTTTTTTGTAATGTTAATATAAAATCAATAAAGAGTATTAAAAAAAATGATAATGTCATAGAACACCCCATCACTATGCTTGCAGATTTCTCAATAGCGAACACGGCTGCTGCCAGTGATTGTTTGCAAGGGAAGCGACGTCTCATAACTGGGTCCAAAATCCCGCTGTAATATGCTATGAGTTTGTACCCCAAAGTAGTTTTCTGTGTGAGTACTGCTGTCTTGACTGTCCCATTCCTGTGCAAGAATAAAAATAACTCCTCAGACTAATTGGGAATTCCTAAAACCGGAGTTGTACAAATTGCCTTTTTTAGTTAATCAAACCCTGCTTCCATTTCCTCAGTCCATTCAATTTTTTCTTATTCACGTGTGCCTTCTTCACGGCCTGAAACAATGGTCTTGTTTATGAACTATAATCAAATACCCATGCTCTAACATAATTACACAGTCCTAAAAACTGTTGGATTTGCTTTGTCATGTGCGGTTTTGATGTTTTCAAGATCGCCTCCCTATTTTCAGGTGTAACTTTCATTCATGCGAGATTAACTGTCCTATGTACAACACCTCTTCCTGGCACTGCAACTTCTTTTTATCCACTTTATATCCTTTGTCTGCTAAAATAATCATTAGTTGAATCTAGTCTCGTGTGCACTCTTCTTCTGTTGTGCTACAGACCAAAATATCATCTACGTATTGCAGCACAACACTTGGCAAATCAGTATTGCTTAGGCCATCTGCAGGACCCTATTAAAGATTGTTGGGGACCCACAGTACACCTGGGGCAAACATGTACTTTTCAGTTTAGTCTGACAGACATGAATGACGTAAGATCTTGGGAATCTTTATGCAACGGGATTGAGAAAAACACGTTTTTCAAGTCAATCACCGTGAAATATCTTGCTTCGGGGAATGCTGCATAAAATCGTCGCAGGATTCGGAACTACAGGAAACTCTGCCTCTACAATCTGGTTAATCCGTCTCATATCCTGAATTAAACGCCATGACCCACCCTTTGATTTTTTTATCGGACACACTGCGGTATTACATGGTGACTCTGATGTCACTAAGATACCATGTTCCATCATAGCTGATATTGGGCCTCATTACGACCCTGGCGTTAAGGGTTTAACGGCGCCGTAAAAGGTGTCAGCGCCGTTAAACCCTTAACGCCTGATTACGAGGTCCCTTTGCGGGACTCGACCTTAACGGCTGGTTTTACCAGCCGTTAAAGTAGGGTGCCGCAAAGGGACCTCGGTGGTAATTACGGTACCCCAATTTGCGGGACCGTACTTAGCGCCTTCCCCAATCCCATTGAGCCCTATGGGGAAAAAATGGGAATGGGGAAGGGCCATGGCGGCATGGGGAATTACTGCCCCACAGACCTCAGAATGGGGTGGTAATTCCCCATTCCGCCATGGCGGACACCGGCATGGACCATAGTGCTAATAGCACCATGGTACTCCGCCTGGGTCGTAATGAGGCCCATAGTCTTGAAAATACCCTTGTCTGTCTCTCGAGACATAGGATACTGCCTTGCTCAAGGTAAAATTGCTCCTGGTTGCAACTTAATGTTAACTTCTCCCACCCCTTTTGACAGGCCTATGTCATAAGGGCCCATAGTCCATAAAGAAATTGGTACTTCCTCCAAATCTTTATCAAAAAATGTGGCACGCTGCCGCACTATCCTCATCTTCTGTGGAATCTCTCGTCTTTCTGTCCTGATCCAATATGTAATGCACATTTGGAACACTACTTTGTCATATGAGGGGTTGTCTTTAAACATATCCTTGTCAGTGACATCATTCAGTCTATATCCTTCCCCAATAGAAATCACTGTTCTCCATGGCCTGCTTTCATCATCGAATCCTTTGAGCATAGCCAATTCCCCTCGCACTATGGCTGCCTGTAATTCCAAGGGAAAAACCTGTCCCCCCTCTTCGTCCATAGGTATATGTGGCCTGAACAGAAATTTGTCAGGTATTCTCATAATCTTGCCCACTAAACCTGGTAACTACGTTAACAAAATACGTACCACATAGGTAAAAACTCTGGCTCTAATAGAGTTCCTTGCAGAGCTATTTGTTCTGTAAATGCCATGATAAATTCGCCCACATTAAAATAATGTATTCCTGGCTTTGAACACAATATGCCTTCATCATTGAAGGAAATTGTCATATTTAGCTTTGTGATTAAATTTCGGCCCAGTATATTAACTGGTGTCTGCCTTGAATACAACAATGGGACAGACATATCACACCCTCCTATAGAGACTGGCAATTTCTCAGTAAAATGAACTCTACTTGCAGCTCCAGAGAACCCTTGAGCATTCAGGGAATTTCCTGATATGAAAATATTCCCTCTCGTATACATGAGCGAGTTGCTCCAGTGTCTATTAAAAAAGAAAATGATTTGCCTGCTATTGTAACATCAACCCTTGGTTCCTCTTGAGGATTTAGCGTCACTGATAGTACTGAACACATCATTTCATCCTGTGAGCTGTCCTATTGTGGGGACATACTTATTCCTGTGCTTGTGAAAGGATTCCCACCCTCGATAGTGACACCCCTTACTCTAGGAGTCAATTATTGTCCTGTGTTTGTGCTCTGTTGTATTTGCATGTGTGCGTGCTGTGACTGCCTTTGCAGCAGATTCAGTGGTGCTTGCTGTGGTTGTAAAGCCTTTTGTGTTCGTGGTGCTTGTGCTTGATCTTAGGTGAACCCGTTCCTGCTTTGTGGGCTATAGGCTGGAAGATAAGCTGTCCTCCCTCTTGAGAATTGCCCATTCCGTACATACCCTTGGCTCCCACATGTTCATGCAATATGTCCTGTCATTCCACATGTCCAACACACAGGAGGGAGTCTTTCAATTTGCCCTCCCTGCATGCCTTGACTATCATTCTGCACATTCTGAAAACCACCCTGGTTATTCTCAAAATGTCCCTGATTATTCTGAAAGCCTCCTCTTCCTCTGAAGTGCCCCCTGCCTCTCGGCATAAATCTATTCCCTCCTTGATCCGTCTGCAATTGGTTGTTCACCTGCGGCATACCTGCTGTCTGCTGTGACCCTAGCCCCTCTCCGCTAGTCAACATCACCCCTTTTGTAGCATATTTCGACAGCTTTTTCTGTACTAGTTTGGCTTCCTCAATCTTCCTAGCATCTTCTCTCTTTTGATTTTTCTCTTGTAACAATCAACAATGGTTTGCAATGGTCAGCTGTATTTCTGGCCATGGCTTTGTTTCCATAACCACCAGCTTCTTGAACTGTCTCTGTACCTGATCTGGCAATCCTTGACACAAAATATGATAGAATACAGGTATCAATTTCCCCAAAGACTCTCCAGTTTCCAAAGACCACTGTTCCTGAAGATTCTGAATGTAAGCAAATGGACCCTTGCCTTGCTGCATCTTGCGTGCCATAATTGTGCCCATAGCTGACGTATCAGGATAGTGTACTAAAAGCGCTTTCCAGACTGCTGCTCTGCAATTATAAATGGCGCTCCATCATGCGCTGTGCTCTGTGCTGTGACACTTGAGTATCCTGCTCTCGTCCAAATGTCATCAGCCCTTTCCCCAACGATAGCCGCTAGAAGACCCATAATGTCTCCTGTATCTAACGTATTTCCTCATGTCATTTTTTCCAATTCATAGATCCATTTCCCTGCCTCTGACGTTAAACTGGGAAGTTTACATCTTAAATTGTCCTTATCCATCTGGAGCCATGAGACATACTGCGGTCTGGCCCCTTCTTTTTCTAACAAGGGAAATTGTGAAATCCCCAAATCACAATCGGTTCCCATTGCCTGCTTATCCATAGTAGGGACAATGCTTCCTGATCGCCTACATCCTGGTAATGAGCTATATTGCTTAAGCTTGGGTACTAGTTTTGGCAGGTCACAATCGACTGTCAATACTTACCGTTATTTTACACAGGAAATACTTTTCAGAAAAACAATATAATATGAGCGTGTAACAATTGTCACCACTCTGTTTCACTTTACTTCAATCTACCTATTCAATCGACACTATTAACAACTAAAAAAATAAATAATCTACTCTGTCTTTTACCACAATCTGTTATTTGTCGCTCTTCGACATTTCATCATTTCCTCAATACATACAAAACATACAAAATGCACACAGACACACTGGCCGGCCCCAACATATATCTCTGCTTATTCTTACCCCTAAAGTTACGCCGATCGGAGTATAAGTTATCTCCCTTAACAAACCTTGTTCGCTTGTAGCCTAAGTATATCCACTTGGATTTTGAAATAACTTCATCTAGACATCCCTTGGACGTAGGATTTATAGGCTTAATCTATGACGGTCCTTATTCTATATATATACCTCTACGTGACGCTCTTCATTATTAACTAAATACCCCACCAACCCTCCTTTACTTTCTTCCCATTATCACTTTCCCCACTTAATATCCATACATCACTTTTTGCCACCTTTCTCAATCTGCCCACCATTCGCTTTTCAGCTCCTAACCCTCGGGAACATCTCCTGCACAACTGGCCACTGCAGCCCTCCGTCCGCTCAGCTGCCTGTAGAAATCGGGAGGGGAATTCTGTGAAAGAGGGAACAGTTCCACCTTTCTCATTGTGTCTTGCAAGAACTTATTTTCGGCCGCTATCCAGAGGAAGCCTTGCGGTCCTCCAGCTAAATAGCAAAGGACGTTCGATATTCCGAGACCCTTAAAAGCCTACTGGGCAACATATCTTTAACCATCCTACCTCTGCTATCACGTGAACCCAGAGACCTCGGTCCTTTAAGACGAGGCAGCAATACTTAGAGATGGATGGGGATGCAGAACTTACTCATACATCAATAATTAAACTGACTCAGGAAGTTGGTAAAACTTAGTACTGTTTTATTTGCAATTATCTAAAACAGGGAGTTACAACGGACATCAACAGACGTCGCAAAGTGCGATCTCGATGAATTTAATAAAAAACACAACTTTTATAGTAAAAATTCATCATCATAGACGTCACACTACGTGGCAAACTATAAAAACCTACTTGCCCTTCTCTAGTGCAAGTCATCTTCATCGGCACAAAATACACAACGATTCATGGGTAACACAAATTATAGGGCTCTCTGTTACGTGGCCCTTTATAATTGGTTGGCACGCCTGTACCCTTCTGGAATATTCCACACACTAGCAGCACGCAGGCTGGTTCCTCAGGTGGTTGGGTGGTCGGGCTGGTCATGCCCCCCTTCCCAATTAGCCCAACATCTATCATAACTCTTGCAGTCAGTCATTTAATTAAGGCTTTGAACTTGGCCTTGCAGAAGCTATCTGTGCCTGAGAATAAAAGGGAGTGTGACATGGTTTTAGTTTCCGTTTTCGGTGTACCTCGACCCAAAGTCTATTTCGATCTGACCATGTGACGGGAGACCACGTTTTTGAGCCCTTCGCTGCATATAATACTATTAAATGATGAACTCTTGACGCCTTCAGTGTTTTTTCATTCCAACTCAAACAGAAGTTTGTTTCTTTCTCACGTTAATGTAACTACTTGACAGACAACCAGGCTCACGGTGTCCTCGACTCTTGGTGCTGAGCCAGCCAGCCTTTCTTGGATTCTCCTCCGCCATTAGCTATTTTCCAAATGCGCCATGATTAAACCCTTTCCAATCACAGGGTTCAAGCTTTGCTACAGTGCATCGTGGAACATACAGGTTCTATCCATTCCTATGCATATATATTGGCGCATCGCTGCAACCTATTCACTACATAGCCAGCCTCAAGATCACTTTGTCTACTTGCGTTACAGCATGTGTACAAGTGTAAAATGACTTTGCATTTTCTTCAGCATTTCTTTGCATGAGTATCTTCATTTCGTGCCTGAAATATTGTTTATCTTAGACACCCCCTCTTCAGATTTTATAGAATGTCTATGTTCTTTTGTCTTGTGTATCTTTTCAGCGTGCGTCAGTTCTGCTTCGCATGACATCACCAGTCGTCTTTCTTGCTCATTTTCACACTTCTTCTGGAACTCTGTCCAGAAGACCATAATTTCTTCATGAATTCATACAGGGTTTTCTCAATGGATAGCTTGTTTCAAGAATTCTTTGCGGTACAGGCATCCTCACTGGTACTGCATGTGTCGCAATTTCCAGTTCCCAGCTTATAAGCAACATGGGGCAGAGCTTCTGGTAGGGGTATTTGGCTCTTCATCTACAAATGGATTAAAAACAAAGTATTTCCTAGACTGCCAGGACTTGGCTCTCAGTTTGCCTCAAACCTCAGGACCCCAATCTGCCACCTCATACCAATCCCAATCTTGGACGATGCCCAAGAGTGCTCTGTTCACCTTCTTGTCTACCGGCATAGATAACACAGACCTTGGGAACCTGTCAGTGCCCCAGACACCTTCCAGTAGATGATGGTTCCTATCCTTCTGCCCCACCATGAATATGGAGGTGTGCATATGTGGTTTACATCGTGCTGCATAGTAGAATTTGTCCAGATCACATGCACCATTTGTACCTAGATACCCAGAGTGTTCAGAAAGCAGGATTTAAACCTAACCAAAGCAATTGTGATCCGGCACTCCCAGTGATATATGCTTAAAATTCATAAGGGAAAAGGCAACGTCCAACCGTAGGAAGCCAAGTTGAAACCATCCAGAATGTCTGAGCACCTATTATGAAAAGAGAACTCAGAGATTGTTTTGGCCCAGGTACTACAGGCATTGCACAATTCTTCACTATGGCCAGGCCCCTCATTGATTTGCTAAAAGGATCACAATGTATCAAGATAACAATGGAGGAGATCTTCAAAGGAACCAAGAACTCTCTATTCCAACAGTCCCTCCTCAACCCTAGACATGCGTCTTTACACAAACCCCAAACTCATCCCTTTTGAAAGGAAATGCGTGGTCCTAGAACTAGAACATCTGGCAACAATGTGGGCCATAGAACAGGAACATGGAACTAGCGCCAGCATTACCCAGTACTTTCCAGTCTTACAAACAGTATCAGTTCATGGTAGCCCACAAAGAAGGGCACTTAAATGTGAACATGGACTTTCTGTATAGACACACACTAGACAACCCGGGAGGAACTCAAAAGAAGGGGCCAGGAAATATGTGAAGTTGACCCTTGCCTGACAGTTGGGGTAAAGGGTGGAGTGGTCACGAGGTTCAGGTGCCGCCAACTGCATTGTGATGCTGGGCCCTGGAACAGTGGAGTGAGGATCCTCTGGTCTCCCCTGTCTTTTCCCAGTAGTTTGATAGGACGGGGTTAAGTCATGATCATACACTTTCAAGGATGATCTCATAGCTTGGGAAGACCCTCTGAATTACCAGCAGCCATGCAAGGTTATAATCCCCAAATATTCCCCATATAGGACAGATGAAGCTCCAGCTCACACGCAGGGCCCTGGCATGATAGACGTAAGGAAAGCAGGCAGTCACATTATTTTATATAAAATCTACAATGAACAGAAATACACAGATTGTGGAAACATTTGATTGGGCAAGGAAATGCTGATCCCTAGTATAAAATAACACCCTGAAGTAAGCTCATGTGAGAAATATTCAGTCCTCTGTGACGTGTACGTGGTCAAGTGGGGCTATGTGGGGGCTTCACTAAATCAAGCCCTCAACATGCATAGGCAGATTTAAAACCCAAAATGGCAGCCAGTCAACATCAATAGTTGGACCATGATTTTGCTAGGGAGTGGGTAGGCTACAGAGGTTTGTTTTTGGGGGGACTAGAGCCAGAGCCCATGATGGAAAGGGAGTGATTGCGACCAAAACCAGCTTGTAACCCAACATAGGTTGTCAGCCTCCTGGTTTAAATTTTGGGTATAGCCTGTGGTTTCTCTACCACTAAAGAGTCCAAAATGCAGGTGGATGATCTCCCAAGAATCCAAGATGAGAAGAAGAGGACCTGAATTGATGGACCCAGCAGGTAATAAAGAAGCGTGGGGCATTCAAACCCATCAGACTATGAGTAGCTCAGAATTGACAGTACCCCAGAAAGGTATCGTGGGATTGGGATTTATGAAACTAAAGATATTTTCCTGTGTTTTTTTATTTTCATAACCTGCCATGGAATGGCAGGATTAGGTAGCACAAAGAAGGGGACACACGGGCACAGCATATTTTATTTTTAATTCATTGTTAATACCATGAGTCAAGCTCAAGAGCAATACAGTGCTTTATAACCACAGGGCACGAGGATTGGGCTTAGCATTTTCTACAGTAGCACAGTAGTATTGGTATTGGGAGGGCAGGAATTTTATTTGTCCTGAAGGTGTTGTTGAAAGAGCCATGTTTTATGAGTTTTGCGGAACTGGAGTATGGTGGGGCATTTTAAGTCTCTGCCAGGATTGAGTTTTAGATTGTCAGGTAGGCATGGTAGGAGAAATAATTTTGATAACTTTTCTACATAAGGCACCCGAGGTGTGGAGTTTACCTATCAAGTATGTTGATGTTCAGTTCAAGACTGCTTTGCACATTATACATGCAGATTTGAATATTATCTTGGAGGGCAGAGTAAGCCAGCAAAGCTCATGCAGTGCAGGAGAAATACAGTCAAATTTGCCAGTGTCTGACATTAGGGGGGCTGCAGTGAGTTGGGCTACCATTGCTTGTGTGGCTATAAGCATGGTAAGGGTAATTTTTCCCCTTTTAATGTGTGAGATCACGAGGCTTAGATTACCATGCGGAAGTAAGGTGGGGAAAAGGATGGTCTTATTTGGCAAAGAGTGAAGATCATAGCCACACAGTTTGCAACTTTTTGGCTATGTGCTTTGTAAGAAAAGGCTACTGTCAACAATGAAGCCTACACATTTAGCTGAGTGTGACAGCTGCACGATGAATCCTTACAGCCGCATATCATCCAGCCATTGTTTGCAGGGGGGCCAATGAGAATTAATTCAGTCTTGGGTGGGTTCAGTTTGAAGAAGGCATTTCACATCCATGTGTGGATGATAGCCATGCATTCACAAAGGGGAGAGATTTCCTCCAGCGTTGACCTATACACCAGCTGAGTGTGATCAGTGTATTCATGGATCACTATGTCAGACTGGTTTAGGAGAGTTTCCAAAAGTTCCATTTATAGTGTGAAGATGATTGCGAGAGGATGGAAACTTGGGACTCCCACACGTGACAGGGAGTCACCTAGATCTGAATGTGCCCATCTGTACAGCCTGGTATCTCCCATAAAGGTAGGAAGTGAATCATTGTATGATAGTTCCAGAGAAGCCCCTCCTGATGGTAAGGGGAAGAGGAGGACCATTAGTTGATCAACTGTGTCGAAGGCAGTCGAGACTTTTAAGAGGATTAGAAGGCACAAGTCTCCTGTGTCAGTAATTCACAGCGAATCGCCCACCACTTGGATGCTTGCAGTCTTGGTGCTGCATTAGGAACAGAAGCCAGGTTGGTAATCATAGAGGAGGGAAAACTGGTTGATTTTGGGAAGTGGCTGAGTTGAAACAACTTCCTCTATAAGCTTCCTGATGAACCGCAGGTTTGTGATGGGTCTGTAGTTGGCTTCTTCCTGAGAAGCAGTACAAAGAGCCGTAACCTTTCTTCAATGCATCTGGGAATTCACCTTTGCTGTAGTAGGTGTTCCCAATGCTGAGGAGAGCATGAGGTGCTGGGCCAGTGAGTTTATTTAATGGAGAGGCCGATTGAAGTCGCATGTGTAAGCAATAGCCTTAAGGGAAGCAAGTGTGTCTGGGTGATCCATATGAGATAGGACCAGGAGGTCAGCGTCTGAGAGGGTGAGAAGCAGCGCTCCATCTTCTCTTATTAATTTAACTCAATTTTATTTTTCTTGGAAAAATAAAATTCATTACATGATCAAAATAGTCATGGTTCCCCTCAAGCTGATATTGTGCACAAATAAAATGTCTCATACAAACTCATTGGTCGTTTTTCATTTTGGTCCTAGTTCAATAGCTAACAAGGTGCCCACGTATTTGCCTTGGGTTGAAGTTGATTGGCTTTCCAGAAACTCCACCCATCATATCTGCTTATCAGAATCCTTCAATGCAAATATGCGGTGTGTCAGGCAAAGTCTCAGGGTTCTGCATGCTAAATTCAGGTAGTGGGATACTTAGTTCAGCGCACTGTGCTTTCTAAAGGTTTTACAGGTGCCTGTGGGTGGGTCTCAACCCCTTGACCAACGCCTGCACTAGCCACTCCCACCGTGCTATGTCTAACAGTACCTTCCAACCCCAGGTGAGCTGTACCATTTATTTTCTTCTTCCACTTCTAATGACTGCTGAGCCTACTTGGCCTGTTGGAACCTTCCTGATCTGACAGACTTCAGGAATGGCCTGTCCCACTTGCACCTTCTTAGGCTTAGTGAATATATCTCTCCCTCGATCCTGAGCATTCTCCTCTGCCCCTTCCTTCCTATCAAAATGCCCTCCCTCCCCGCTAGTGCCTTCAAGTGGTAATGTTCATTCCCCAATAACTCTCTTTCCAGGTGGTAACCATTCCCCTTCAGTGGTTCCCTCTCCAGATGATAACCCTACTGTTCTAAGGAATCTCTCTCCAGATAAAAACCCTTCCCCTCCAATGACTTCCTCTTCAGATGGTAACCCTTTTCCTCCACTTTTATTATAACTCACTCCCCCCAACTTCCAACTCCCTTCGTAACTCTCCTTGCTCTCTAAAAAAGCTTCTCGCTTTCACATCTCCATTGAACATCTTATTCTGGCTCCCTCTCAAATACCCCCAGTGCCAGATATACCTGACTGCTTACACATGACTGCTGAAGTGGAGAGCTATGCATCACAGTGAAGTGGGTGTCTCTGAATAATGGGAGGGTCATCTCGCTGATACTGACAACATAGTTAATTTGTCAGAATGTTATGCAAATATGGTTAAAATATAAGTTGAATATTGAGAGTAAGAGAAACTCCAATGTGATACCTTTCACTTCAGAGAAAAATTGTAGTACACAAAGAGAATGATTACAAAATATATTTGGTAAGCATAAAACCATTCACATTTAATTAACCACTACTGCGAATTTTAATTAAGTCAATTGTTAGCCCACAAGTTAAACAGATTTGTTACAAAAAGAAAAGTAACAGTTTGATACAACTAATTTTTCAGCATCATATTATTAAAACCAAAACAATATACTGAACGCAATCCTGTTACAAAACTTTCGTTAAGCTACCACTGCTTTACTAGGTATGTTGTCTTTTATTTGGAGGAAGAAAAGCCCTCATACAAGAAACATTCTATCTGCATTTGCACTTCACTTCAGCTAGGGCTGGTCGAAGCATATCATTGTTTTTGGTGCCAAACAACAACCCTCCTCTAAAATGGATGATGGAAGTAACCACTCTTTATCTGGCCCAAACATTTGCCTTTGGAATGTTTACTGCCCTGGCCCCTTTGATGCTTAATAGTTATTCATCTCTTATTACACATCTAATATCAGAGACCTGTCTCTAAGCGTGGGACTGGAATTCGAACCTATGTTGCTCTGTGTTGTCTCGTTTCCAAGACAAACATGTTGCCCATGAGCTATCCTTCCGGCCCATGCAGGGATGCTGGTGGCATGCACCAACTACATTGGACCGAAGGGTGTAGAACCTTCAGGATTCAAACTCATAACCCTGTCTAACATGTCTGGCTAGCACAGGAAACAGAACTCATGATATTCCCTGACCATAAGGGGCTGCCCCGCCCCTCACCAGAATAACTTCCGATGCAGGCATCTAACAGTAAATTAGATTTGCTTGGTGGAAAAGCTTTGCCTGGTCTATCAGTATCACTGGACCACCATTAGGAGAACATCATCAGTGTCCAAGAGTATCTGCAAGCATTTGCGCCAAGTAGAAGATTCTGCCAGAATCGAAATAGACCTTGTGCTTAGTTATTATCCATGACATTATCAAGAAATGCTATGGTAAGCATATTATTTCGCAAGAATCGTACGCGTTCATTATCACACATGTGACAAGGTCCAAACTGATGCTATAAAGAAGATTCCAGGTGTAGTGTATGAAAACAACCCAGGAACTGCAGGAGTGTTTTAACACCAATAACATTTTTATTTTTATAACAGTGAAGTTTCTCAGCCTTGAATATATGTTAAGAATTGGGTAAAGACATGTACTGGGGCTAATAAACACTTTATCTCATTTGTTTATTAGTGGATCCCAACGCTGGTCCAAAACTTAGGCTATTTAGAAAGAGGCTACATCACTGCCACAAAGTATAGCAATAAACAGAGAATAGAAACTGTTTTTACTTAGTCATTTGGAGTCCTGATGGAGCAGCGTTTAGCTGTGAAACATGTTGATTCAACTCTTAATTATTAATTGTAAACAAATCTGCAACCTCATCATTTAAAAAAAAAGATTTATCATTAAGATGTTCTATTGTTAATCTAAGCATATATTGGAATGTCAACCTAGCTTTTCACCCCTCAGGGATGGAGAAGGCAATGTAGAATCTTAGTAAGAGACACCCAAAGGGTTTCATTGCGAGTTTGCCTGTATTTGTGTCAGAGTTACTGCCAAATTCCTCCAATGTTATTGCCACTTGGTCCCGCAGATTTTCTGTAGGATGGTAAGTGGACTGGTAATGTTAGCGTCCATCTTTTGAATCCAGAGGACTCTCGGAAGATTTGGGCAGATTTACACCGTGTGGTAAATCCGCCATGGTAAATCCACTGATCTTTTGAGATAAAGTGCAAGATTAATCTCCAGCTATTATCAGGATGTAAATCCTAGCCTTCACCCACAACCTCGGCTGTGCAGGAAACTGTCAGTAATTCTGTTACTGCTTTTACTGCCATTTATCCGATACTTCTGTACTTTTATTGAGGCCCAATGCGGTTTTCACACAATGCCAGAAGCAGTGCTACAAAGGGACATTTTCAAATGCTTTAAAGTTATAATGGCTTGATCACTGTAAAAGAGTGATTTTCATAGCATTTAATAATGACACTGAAGTTCCTATTTAATTCTCATTTGGCTGCATATAAAATATATTGAATTTTGTTTGGTTTTCTGAATTTGTGTGTTTTGACAACATTCATCAATGTGTGTGTGTGCAGATCTTTACAAGCAATCGATTTATTTAAAAAGGGTGAACTGAGTGGCTTAGAAATATCTCAAGGCTTTTTTGTCATGGGTGTTGTTCATGTCTACGTTTCTACATTAATTAATATGCTTTTAAAGAGCAGATGTCAGAATTATTTAAATCATTTGAGATTTTGCTTGTTGGAACAATCTTCTGCATTTTTCGGTTTTCAATTTTGCCAAACATAGAATTTGAGCCCTAAACCCAGAAAAGGCAGCGTCCCACCCAGAGTGAGGCTACTTCGTGGCTAACCTGATAGGTTTCTGGTTTAGCTAAAGCGACAGAGAAGCCCCTGCAAGGACGACTTCTCCCCTTAACATTAACGGGCCCTTGGATGGGATGGATGGCTGAATCCTTCCCGCTTTGACAACACCCTCATGGGTGAATCATAATCTTTTCTGAAGCAATTTCTGAACAAGTTTGCAGGATTTCAAACCACTCAAAATGCATGGGGTTCAAGTTTTCATCAGACTGATTTGCCCCTGTCTGGTTATCATCAACTTTAAAAATCCTGCAATCTGGTGATTAATAACTAGTTATAGACACACGGTTTGAAGCCATATGTTTGAAACAACTACATTTGAAAATGCATTGCGTCAGTATTCATTTTATTACTGTAAATGCAAGTTCGAAATTGTAAATTTCACATTTGATCTGATTTGCGTTTGTATGTTATTACTCTCTTCTCCAATTATGCCTCTCCTATGCCACCTTCCCATTTCTTGGTAACCTTGCTCCCATTTGCTAGTTTTTAAAATGTTTCTAACAGCACATGGAGGATAAAAGACAGACCATATAACCTGTTCTCACATATTGTACATTGGTGTCCTGATAGAGCAGTTTCACCTGTGAAACACACGTTAATTCAACACTAAATTAACAGTTGCAAAGTTAAAACCAGATACTGGTTAATTTTTTAGACGTTCTACCACAAAGTCGACACTTCCCTCCTTGATCAACATCTATTCTGGATGATCTGCTAACACCAACATGAACATTCGACGTATAGGTCAGTAATACTTCAGATATCAGCATTATTTCTATTGAAGAATTATATTAAGCAAAAACAAGATAGTGACAACACTGCCCGTGTCCTTTCTGACACCTCCTGCATCACTATTTGTTATGAGTGAGTTAAAAGTGAAATCTCAGTGAGGCAGTAGAAGGGCCCAAACTGAGGGCACGCTTCAGTGATTGGGCTAGCTCAGCACTGCTGGAGCCTCACTATTATCTGACCGTGTTTTACAGCTGGGACATTTGATCAGACTTACCCAGCTGACCAACATCTGGTGTCATATATATATACATATAATTCTATTAGAATGATTGTGCATTAGGATCTGATCATGTGCACAGCCATACTTACCCGATCATGCTAAAATCCAATACAGGAAAAGTAAACATTATCATTTGGCAGTCATTGGAACCCAAAGGAGCGACTGACATCACAGCTTTTTGACCCCACATCGAAGCCCTGACTCCGTCCAAATCAGTACACATGGTTCAATGTTACAAACATTTTAATGGAGCACCAACTCCGATGAGGATTATGAACTCACTGATTCAAGCTAGCAAGTTGTAACCATTTTTATCACAGGCATAACTGTCAAATCTAAAACCCTTTGGTCATTTTTATTTTCCCAAGATGCATGTTGATTTAATCCTAAACAGGCCGGATTCCTCTCTATTGTTATTTGACCACCTCCCCTTTCTCATTGGGTTATTCTGAAGAGAACAATAGGTTGTGTACATGACTCTACATCTTTGAATGAAAATAAACTTCCATACACAAATCATAATGTCCTTCTAGGTTGTGATAATGTTTTTGTTCAAAAAGACGTGCAGCATTCTTATTGAGACTAAAATAGGTGCTTGGAGCTGTCATTAGAAATGTAATACTGTAACATTTTAAAAATAGCCAGTTTATAATGTTTTTATTACAATGTTAGTACAATTAAATAATTTTATTTTTTTAAACCTGCTTTTACAAAGGAAACACCATTCCCTATGATATTTTTTCCATATGTGCATAAAGCTGCCAGCAATGGCTGTGAGGGCTCTAGAAAATGGGCACTTCACAAGGAGACTCTCGCCCACATATAAAGAGAGAGAGTGAGGCAGTAGAAGAGCCCACATTGAGGGCACGCTTTAGAGATATAGCATGACATAGAGGAAAAGAGAGTGCAGAGAGAAAGAGTGAAAGAGGTGGAGAAAGAGCTAGATCAGTCTAATCTATGACTGGCACAATTAGTTAAGATAAAAAATACTTTGCCATAGCAATCACCTGATGGCAAGCCTATTCTCGCAAGACATTGATTTGGTCAGAATCTAGCCATTTCTCTGCCAATCATCTTCCACTCTTCCTTTGCATCTTTGGTCTGGGTAACAGCAATTCTCCAATAAACCATGCACACCCCTTGTATGGAAAGATGATGGCAGACTTTTGGTTATCAAATTGGTGGTTGTTTTGAAAGATATTACAATCTGCCATAGGTTCATAAATGGCATATTTGTCTGTGACTAGTCATGAAAAAGTACTTGCTTATTAACACACTTCAAGAAAACAAAATAATACAATGGAGTAGTTCACATCAGATCTCAGTTTCAGACTGAATTGGTTGGAAAAAAGGCATTTCAGTTTTTAACTCAGATCAATTTCTTAGTTGATTGTCAGCTCTGATAAGGGTCTGTATGTATTGCACTTCATTGTTGCATGTACATTTTGATCTCCCGGTGAAATATTCTTCTGAGTATCCCAAACTAAATGTTGTCTGAAAAATAAATGAAAAAGTTAACAATTCTCCACCTTTTGTTATGACTGAAGCTTTTGAATAGTGCCAAAATGGCGTCTTTCAAAATGTGCACGAGGCCCTTCAATATATTATTCTATTTGCAACAATTAACATGCCAGTACAAGGGTGAAAAGTCACACAAATTTACAGTATTATGCTTACGCCAAACAGTCACAACCACAAACAAAATGGGGTCAATATATCAAAATCACCATAATTATGAAATGGAAATACAGAGCAACATTGGATTGTAAAGGAAACAGTGTGCAGTGCTATCATAGGTGGCCTAATGTATGAACTCTGTATTTTACTAAGAATTGGTTTATTGTCTATTTCAGCAGCAGGAAGCACCACCGCACTGACCCACCAGAAGAAGAAGCAGTGACCGAAGCAGATGCCTGACCACCATGTCCTCGCTCACCAACTTCACAGTCATTTGCAAGCCATCCAGTCAGGTGACTAGAAAAGATTGAAAGAGTTAAGGGCACCTTCAAGACCCTGTCCACACTCTGCACAACACCAATAAATATGGCGTTGCTACGCTGTTATGGGGTGATTGGCCCATTGCTCATTGACATGACCGGAAAATACTGGAGGTGCCAAAACACTTTAAAGTGCTGGCCTGTGGTATGCAGAATCACCAGATCAGCAGCAAAAGTGTTCCTCGTGCACCTAGCAACCACAAAGAGAGACAGTATCCCAAATGGAGGCCTACCCAAAATGTCCTGTTGGAGGTATTTAGGGTGGTATTTGAGGTTGGTGGTATTTTGGGGTATTTCATGGTATAGTGGTGAGCCTAGCTTTAGAGTACTGCCTGATAATTGTTCTTATACCGGGATCACTAACTGTAACGAAATACTGGACTTAGTACACTTTAAACAATGAATTTATCCCCTTGCAGTATCTTATTTACAATACCACAATATGCCATTTTGGCTTCCATCTCAGACTACAGTTACCATGTAAATGAAACATGAATATTCACAAAGATAGCCCTTCTGTAACCCAGTGTACAATAACCAGTTTGGTTGTTGTCCTATCACACATGACAAAGTGAAATTACCAAAGGCATACAATCTCACTACTGGTTACACCCAGGGCCCCGTGTTACCATCACAGATCAAACACGTAACAAATATTCTGAAATGATTGAACTTTTGAATTGTTATTCTTTATCAGAGGTTAGAAATATGCAAGATACAGACTTAACATACAATGCAAAATGTTCACATAGCCCCTACAGCTTGGTGCCAGGAATCAAAAATAAACATTTCTAAGTGAACTTCACTTGCGGTTATTTTTCTCTGCAATGAAAGGGCCTTGCTATGCTAGATTTCAAAATATATATTTTTTTAATTATAAATGAGCCTTAAGGGCAGTGTATTTTGGTAACTAGTCAGCACTCTGAGAAAAATGTCCTTGAGCTTCTAACAAGTCTTGGCGGAGACTAAACTACTATTACATTTGAATTTGGTTGCATGAATAAAAAAAATATAAACAGTTATGCACGTTTAAGACTTCACTGTATGGTGCCTAAAAATGAAATGTCGACCTCTGACAAGTTAATAATGATATTCTCCACCCCACATGATCCAATACTAAGCATTCAAACATTAGCACGCTCCTCAAATTAACTGAACTCACCAAGGATAATCTTTAAGTTTGTGTCTGTCCCGAACTGCCAACGCCCCATCTAGCTGCCGGCCACCCTCTTCTAAGTTTGGAAACAGCATCTCTCTGCACACATCTGTCCGCAGGGTAAGCAAAACTCTTCTGAGACGGCTGCCTGCCAGGAACCCGAAGCCAGAGAGTGAGAGAAAAAAAACCCAGCCCTTTCCTGACCAGCCTTTTAAAGCATTTTTCCGAAACCTACCCAGAATATAGATCCTACCTACATAAACTGTAGAAATGCCTGCCCCTTTCTGTGGCCTCATGTGACATTTAAAACCACCTTCCTTTTTGTCAATCAGCCAGCCCTCCAGATAGTTCTGAAGCACATGGCCAATCTGCCGGCTTAGAGCAGAACCAAATTGGATGCAAACATAACATTTGCCCCATTTCCTCCTCTGAAAGTATTAAACAATAAGCTAAATGAACTTCACATTCCACACTTCTGACTTTTCACATCTTCATTCAAACACAGTGCACCCTTAATTCTGCATGTTTTTTAATCATATTTCCAAACTAACCCTGCACAACCCAAATGCCTTAGATTTATCAATCTGCAACACATTTAGATAACCAGCGTGAACTTTTGTGCACTGATTGTTAGTATCATGGTATGTTATATGTTAGAGGGATAAGGTAAATTAGTATATGTTAGTCTCATGTTTTTATTTTAGTGCAACTCAGCCCATAACCGTGGTGTGGTGTGGTGTTGTAAAGTGATAACACCCTGTTATGCAATGCCCAATTCAAAACCTTTATTTTTCTTGCATGTGTTCTGTGCATTTCCCATAATTACATCTACTAGATTGAGTCTCACAATGGAGTCTCACACTCATGTTCTCCACTGGAAGCAATCTTTTACCATGTTGAAATGCAGAGTCCTAGTTGAAATCCATGCCTTTGCTAAAATGTGGACGTTAAAATGTAGAGGTATCCTTGTTGAAATTCAGAATACCTTTCCCTACAGTCCTCACACAACCATTGCAACAATATTGACCGACTACCTGGTCATGTGTCTAAAAAATATAGACAGTGCAGGATTAGCAGCAGAAGGGCACGCAGCATCCACAGCAAAGACCTGCTAAACTGGACTTCCCTGCTGCATTGCCATTGGCTCATCACACGGGAATTCGGCAAATGGCATAGTTACTTGATTGTGTTCTGCCCCCAGAAAGCAAATGATGTATTTGGATAAGGGTATCCCCTTTATGTTTATGCATGGACCATGATGTGGAGTGTGCTCATACCCCTGGCCCATCACAGGAAAATATTCAAATCAAATCAGGCGACAGTACTTGATTGATCAGACCTCAGCACCTCCTGCCCGTCCTGCAGGGAGTGCCATCAATCATGAACTGCAAAAGAAACACTTTTCACTCCATGTCACAAAGACCCACACACCCCACACCAATGCACAATCAGACACCACAAATGAAGAAAAGAAATGCATGCTCAATGGCACGTCAGTCAGCAATCATGCTGGGACATGCAGAAGCTCATCCTCAATTGACACCTTGACATCCTCATTACAGAAACCTATTATACAAACACCTCCTCTACAACCCTTGAACACCTGGTGGCCCCGGAATGCTGGAAACACATGCACACTGAGAAACAGGCAGAGAGGTGGGAGTAGGAATAGTCCAAAAGAGATGCAGCTTCCTCTTTGCCCCATATGCTTCAGCTCTCCGAAGGTGGCAAACCAGCAGATGAAGAAGTAAGAGCCACCCTTTCTACACACTGTGTGCTCATCACCCACTAAAGGCCAGCAGGCCCATCCACAATGTTTATGGCCAACTTCTCCAACTGCCTCACTGGCCTCACTCGGCTCTTCCAGTCCACTAGTCACCCACTCTTTGCAGATGACTTCTGGATATAAGACAGCGCCACATAATGCAAATATGAGCTCCACATCACCCCTGAGGAAAGGAACATAAATGTTCCATTGTAACTGCTTTCCCGTGAAAATGGGCAATGCTGTGACATCCACCCCCATGGAATCCAGTGCAGAGGCATCAATGCAACCTCTATGTGCTGGTCGAACATTAGCTGACTTGCTTTGTAACCCACCATGAAACAATCACATCAACACAACTACCCCAACCTATTTTTAACTCTACAAAAGCTATTACAAACAGTTCTAAAGAAGCACACTGACATTGCTTAGAACGGATTAACCTCAACTTCCCACCAATCAAACTTCCCACAGGCCCATAGAACAACCCCTTCCACATCTGGGTATAGCCTGGTGTAGAGGCAATGACCCATAAATCAATGATCACAGTTTGTCTCTCCATGTGAGAGAGGGTATGCCCAGACGTGGGTCCCTTGCTCGCTGTGCCATAGGGAACCAGGCTGCACCTCACTGAGGAGGTCCAACAAGGCCAAAACATGTCTGGGGTTGCTTGGTTTTCTCTGCAGAGGGGACCTGGCCTAGCAGTTCGGGCTGGGCTGCTACCATTGGTGGCGGCAGCTGACTGATTTGAACATGGCTAGACCCCTTTTGCAATGGCGCAGACGGGCTGAAAAACGGTGGTGTGGAAGGTTGCCCAAAGCAATTGCCAGTGGTTCAGATTCATTCGAAACCTTCCACCCATCACTTTTATGGTCACAGTTTGTCTCTCCATGTGAGAGAGGGTATGCCCAGACGTGGGTCCCTTGCTCGCTGCGCCATAGGGAACCAGGCTGCACCTCACTGAGGAGGTCCAACAAGGCCGAAACATGTCTGGGGTTGCTTGGTTTTCTGTGCAGAGGGGACCTGGCCTAGCAGTTCGGGCTGGGCTGCTAACATTGGTGGCGGCAGCTGACTGATTTGCACATGGCTGGATGCCTTTTGCAATGGCGCACGGGCTAAAAAAACGGTGGTGTGTAAGGTTTCCCAGAGCAATGCCAGTGGTTCAGATTCATTCGAAACCTTCCACTCAACACTTTTGTGGCCATAAATCAATTGTAAACTAAAAGCAGCTCCCAGTGTGTACTAACAAGCTATCATATGAGCAAAAAGTGACTATTGCCGCAAAAACATTACAGAAGCCATAAACGGCTGTGGCGGCCACTGGCTCAACAGACAACTAGGGCAGAACGGTACTATACTTTCTTTCTCTTTTATGTAGATTAAAATTGCTATGGAAGGGTAGCAAGGCCTATGGTGCTCCCTAAGGGAGAGGAATCCACAGGACCAGAACAGTGCTTAGGGCAAGGATTATCATAAAGACAGAGATCCTGAGTCCGTCCCTGTACTGGGTTACAGCCTTCATGTCCCTGGTAGATCAGACCACCACTCATAGTTGCTGACAGTTTAGAGGGCTCCTAGACACTTTGTTCTTGATGGTTGATGGTCCTTTCTTGACGGGCGTCTTCGGGATCACAATGTTGTATAGTTCCTCCTGGACACACTGCTACCAGACACCATCACACCATGCTCATAGGTCGCCTCACGAGGATCAGGCCTCAAACACTTAAAGGTGTCAGGACCACAGGGTACTATTAGGTTCCCCTCCCATTCAGGGCTATTAGCTTCGTTGTTAAGCATTAGGGCTGGAATGGAGTTTCTTTCTCTCTGTCATAGAGGATGGGGTTGGCACACCAACCTCCCAACCAGCCTGTGGTTCAAACTTAGCCCAACACTTTACTCAGGATATCAAGGTCTTTTTGCTTCTTTCTCCTCTCCTTCTCCCAATCTTACCTTCCTGGCACTCCTTACATTCCCTTCCTTGTCTTACTTCTGTCTTACTGACAGCCTCTTTCCTCCAAATTGCCTCTACCAACTCCCTTCTGTTCTCTAGTTGTTGACTCGCTTATATGTCTTCCATTTTCTCTTTCCTCTTCCTCACTATTTTCTTTCCTTATTACCACTTTGTTCGTTCCCACTACTGACCTGGTTCCTTCTTCTAGGGGTGTTCTCTTTTTTGTTTCTCCTCCCTTCTCCTTCCAGGTGTTTCTATTGCTTTTCCTCAGTATTACAATTCTCCATTTGCTCTCATTTCCTCCTTGCCTTCATGCTCTCCCTTGCTCTTTTATATCTCATCCTCTTTCCTTGCTTCCCCTCCCCTCCTCTCTCTTGCCCACTCTCCTTTACCTGCTTCTTGCCTTTTTTCTCTCCCCTGATTTCTCTTGTCTCCACTTCACCACGGCTCTCTCACCTTAACCCTCGCTCTCTCTCCATCTCTCGCTCTCTCTCTCTCAGCACTCCTGGTAATCCGTCACCTAACACTCCCACTACTGATCTAAAAGCAAGCCTCTTACACCCAGTTAATTGGGCTGCCAAATCCAACTTTGGGGACATCTGACGGTGCATAGCATTCACGCTGTGCGATTGGCTGATTGTCCTGCCTCCAGTCATCCACCCAGGTGAACCCACAAACCTTTGGAAGCTTGTGCAGGGGTCCACAGCCACACAGACCAAAGTTATGAAAGGCGAGTCCCCATGTTTTGGGAACATGCAGCTTTATCATGGGGGCTGTCTAACTCCACCATGATACCATAGGATCCAATTTGCGTCTATATGCGTGTGTGTGGTGCACTTTTCAGACCACGATTTCTGATTGTCTCTGCTGCTCAGAGAATCATGTTCACGAACCCTGCAGACTTGTGTTCAAGTTGGCACTGCTCAGGGGGCTTTCATGAGGCCAGGAACTGTACCTCCCAGCCTACATATGAAGATGGGGATGGGCTTGAGGTCCTGAAGGATACACTGTACACGACCTCCTTCACTAGCATCGTTTAGTGGGCTGTGGTCCCCTGTCCCCGGGCTCTCCAGGATCACATCCCATAGCCTCTCCTCCATGACATGGTCACACAGCGCAGAGGTTCCGGCAGTCATTAACACCACTGACACCCCCTCGGCCATCCCATCCACCCACGAACCTAGCAACAATCTTTCAACCTTCTTTATAAAGCTAGTTCAAAAGATCAGACCAACTGTGTCATACCCCAAAAATGAGCATGAAATTAAGCCACCATCAGAAACCCCGATATTAATTTGCTGATACCTTTTGCAACAAAACCTTTCACAGGTGCCAAAGCAAACAGGCAATATATCCCACAATGCACTCCTGTGCACTAGCCTCCAAGAAACCCACCAAGATGGCGTATGTCTACCAACCCAGCTGTACCACTGATTCTTTATTGTTTAGTTTAATCTGTTATAGCCAGTCCACGTCTGGAAAAGTTATAAGGAGACACAAGGAAAGTGAGAGAAAGGCGGCGAAGTGTGTGGTCTTTAATCTGTTTTCCATTTTGAATTCTGAACTCAGTCAGTTAGACAGAAACCAATAGAGCAGACCTGGAATGTAAAGGGCGGGCTGGGGCATGAAGACAAAGGGGTGGTGGAGGGGCGGTGTACACATCCAATGGCAGAGGGAAACAATCTCCGTGCCACCCATATCTTCTGCAGCAGGTGTTGTGTACCAACACTTTTCCATCCACACCAGGTTCCCTCTTCAGACATCTTCGAGCATTGGATTCATCTATTATGTTGAGAGTTTTTTTTTACGCCAGTACCAATTGACCGGTCCTACAGCTCTGAGGCTTGCCCGCAAGGCAACAAACTGTAAAGGCCAACTGCTTCCTACCCAAAATCGACCAATGAGGGTGGGACAGGGGCATTTTCAAAGCATGATAAGAAGGACCTGAGAACTGTAAGGATACAAGTTAGCATTTGCAAAAGAGGAGTGGCAAGAACGGCTCCAGCCATGTTTCAGAGTGCCCTCGAGCCCTGCCCAGATAGGGCGATCATGGAGCAATGGTGCTTAAAGCCTTTGACAATTCAGGGGTAGGACAGGATGGGGCCCTTCTCTGCCGTATCACAGCACATTATGGCAGTTCACATGCAAGAGGATCCAAGCTACCCTCTCAATGTTAAGCGTGTTCCTGTGCATAGAGCCTCATTGCAGACTCTTTGGTAGCTTTCAAACAGGCAGTGTGTCACAAATACCGCCTACTTAAACCGCTCCCACATTGCAGCCCAGGCTGAGTATATAGCCTGGAGCTACATAGCTCAATTTTAAAAGTGAAATTTCGCTTTGAAAATCCACCAATGTTTACCTCCACCCAAAGAGCTGAAGGCAAAAAATGGCAAACGTTTCCAGAATATTATAGTTTTTTTTTTAACTGTTGAATACAGGGGAGAAGGTTTTCAGCAGTTTCTTAGGAAGAATGCATGAAAATATCCCCTTTGCCCATTTTCTGCAAGAAAAAAATACACTTAAGGTAGAGTGGTGGTATGGCCCTCTAGTGTACGTAGACCATCTTCATCTTCATGGAGAGGATGTAAATAGATATTGTTTTAAAATGGATGCAGATTTCCCCAAATACCACTATCTGAATTTCAGTAACTCCATGTTCTCAATAATGTAAAAAAATACTTATGACCAATGATGTCCTCAACATTGCGGCCATTTCTGAACCCCGCGTTGCTACTTGCAATTGGCAGAGCTTCCTTTTAGCGAGTCGATATGTGGACACGTTCTGTACAAATGTATTACTCCAGATCTTTCTGTTTCTTCTATCACTACAGCTAAGCACACCGGCTTTTCAGGTTATTCAGCCCATTCTCAAAACAGTTAGGCGCAGCACACTGCTATCTTCATCGGCCATTAAAAAGGGTAAACATGACGACTACCCCTTGCATTCATGATTTGCAGCGGCAAGAACAAAAAACATAAGGCTTTGCTATT
The DNA here is from genome assembly GCF_040938575.1 of Ambystoma mexicanum. Lineage (NCBI taxonomy): Eukaryota > Metazoa > Chordata > Amphibia > Caudata > Ambystomatidae > Ambystoma > Ambystoma mexicanum. Next base: position 576,944,525 of record NC_090931.1, on the reverse strand, counting down.
TCAACAGGCTTCTTCTGTCCATATTGCAACCCATTTCCCATTATGAGGGCAAAGAACTCAAAGATGTTGTTGTTAACGAACATAGGAGGAGCAACTACGAATCTGGCAAGACCAACAACCACATGCACGTGATCACTTAGGCAACGCACTTCCCAGCTCTTTACTCTGACTGGGATGTCCATTTTAATGAGCTCCCAACACACCACTTCCAACTATTCACACGCTGTCATCTTCGAGATTTTACAAGTAGGCCCCAGCCAAATTCCCAACCAATAATCTCAAATTTGTGATATCAGTTTGGGCTCTTGAAGTCTTGAAATGAACGAATGAGGTGATTCGAATGGCACGAGCTATAGTCAAACAAAGTTATTCTGAGGGAAGCTTCTGCAAAACCTTCTTCTGAGCCACAATGTTGGAGGCATAAGAAAACAAGTCCCCACCTTTACACATGCAGGATTTCAAAGTGGTGTGCCATAGACAATCTTTTTTATGCCGAACAAAATATGTAGTACTTAAAAAGCACTGCACGTTCTACCATTAATGGATCTAAAATATATTTAGGGTCTGAAACCATGCCAGGTTGCAGGAAGTTCTGGTGTCTTCTGGGGTAGCTCCCACACGGATCAGAGCAAATGAGTGGCGTAGGGGTGAAGATGGACATAGGACAGAATATGAGTAAAGAGACAAGCTAACAGAGACATTTCTGGTGAATTGATAATAGTACCAAACAACTGGAAGGAACTGTTACCTGGAGCATCAGACTTCGGGAGCTTTAGCACAACCCGGTTTCACTAGCCTTTTGCCTTCCCTTCTGGGTCACGACTTTTATGATGCTCTTTTTCTTTCAAAATGATTGATCTCCAGGGGAAGAAACTTTGCTGGTTCTTTTATTTTGAAAAAATAGTGTAATTCATGAAATACATTTTTTTAATAAAATAGTACCAAACAACCACGTTGAGAGGTAGAGGACAATTCAGACCAACAAGTGATCCCTCAATAAAAGGGGGGTACCCTTTAAACAACAAACATATAGAGCTTGCGGTCAGTGCTGTTCATTTTATAGGGAGGACATTCACAAGTTCAGTCTTATTTTAGGCGTCTGCCAACGTAAGAAAATACATATTTTAATAGTTATTCTTCACAATTTCAACAAAGACATACAATGCTATTTAAATCGACATTTCATCAAGCCGGTAATCATACAGGGACCAAGGTGGTCTTGTACAAAATACATTTGTTTCTTGAGCAATCTCCTACAGTATCTTGCTACTAAAGTGACTTGTGCTGCGCAAAATCGCAATGGACATACCTCATTCAAAAGCACTCTTCCACTTGCATCCCAGTCATACCATTCTCATTCTCATCATCCCAAATACATACTCAATACATAAAGATCTATACAAACAAAAGTGCCCATCATGTTTCTTTCATTACGGTTTCAGTGTGTTAATCAAAGGAAATTCATCAGGGGCAAAAATATTTTGTAAAAGATACATATTTCAATTACACAAACCATCTCGGCCTCTGGTTAACTTCCAAAACTCCTAATAACGTTTGTCTATCAAGTCTTCAATCCTTGAGTCAGACTGCAACTAATGCAACTGCGAATGTCTTCTCCTATAACAAAACAGCAGACATAAGGAATTCAATGCCAAATGTATATGCATTTTAGTATCAATTAGACTACCAATTGCAATTAATCAGTCTAATAGTCGTTATTTACACCGGTCATCTCAAAACGACATGTCTTCCTCTTCTCTAAATCCTCCACATCAGTTAGCATGACACTCCCATGCCATCTACCAAGGGTACAGCATCTGTTCACCCAAGTGTAGTCCCGACTGGTCAACTGGTTTTTAATTAAATACAAAGCTGACAGTGTGCAGGGAGTCTCACTCATTCTAGCCTCTAATCCAAAAGGCCATTTCTTTTATTTAAAATGTTTAGCCCATTAAGGTGTTAAAACGCGAGGAGAGCTTAAGAGACCACAAGCTGGCGCGCCAGCATGATGCTTACCATCCTCAGCGTTCTCCTCATGTTCACAGCCAATACTGGAATCCTTACATCCGCAATCAGAACATTGTGCTATTGCATCTCCTTGAAGTCATATAGTCTAGAAGGCTGAATATGAAAGCAGGGACATCAGGGGGTGAACCCTACTGAAAACGTGGTTCTACGTACATTCAACCAGGTCCCCCCATTTGGAGCAAGGGCTTAGTTTTGGCTTTAATGCTTACCCAAACGCAGCACGTCCATGCCTGATGATCTGGCGTCCTCCACCGGTGCGCGTTTCTTGGTGTCACTGTTGTGTTTAATCTACGTTCAGTCACCACCTCTTGCAGACGGCATTTCAAAAGACTGCCGAAAAACAACACATGGACAACAATCAACAGATCGCTAGGTATACCTTGTGTCCGCGTACTATCTCTCTCAGGGGCAATTACGAGCAAACAGATTTGGGGTACAATAGCTTTCTTAATTGCCTTAGGCTGTATGCTAGACAGTCTTAACCAGGCTGCTGACCCGAGTATATGGCCATGGGTAGGTTTATTCTTCCACGATTATCTGGTGCTCTACATTCAGCCTTATCTCCCATCACGAATTGCATGCGGGCTCCCCGGCATCTCCCTCTACTTCTTGCAGCTACCCGCAGCCAAGCTACTCTCACTATGGATCAAGTGAAAACGGAAGAGCGTAAGAAGGTGTACTAACGTATCACAGTGTGCAGTTAATTAGCGGTGCATCTTACCGTGAGCAGCTCCGTTTGCGGGCGTACATATCCTTCCAGCAGCAAACGCATCGGCTTCTCCAGGCTTCAACTGACAGACACTGTTCGATTACTGGTTTTAACCCATCAGCTCCCAAAGATTTCACTTACCATTCCTGCATCTGGAGTTTTCAGCTCACTGTAAGACAAATGTCTTTTAGTCCTCTTTCTGTGTTTAATCCATGTAAGAGCACCGCCAAGTGTTGCCGTCTCATTTTCACCCAGATACAAAACAACAGTGTAAGGGCAATAAATCTCGACAAAACCGCAAAGGATCAATGAGTTATGTGCATTGTTGCTCAGCTCGTGACCACACCGGGTTGCCATTGTCAGGCGGACCACCTCAATTGGGTCCACACTGGTCACTAAACAAAGTTATACAGGCAACAGAATGTCACAAGCCCGTAAAATGATCAGTGAATTATGTACATTATTGTTCAGCTTGTGGTTCTATCAGATTTCCGCTGTCAGGTGGACTACCCCGTGTGGGTCCATGCCGGTCATTAGTCCTTAATTGGTTGGTAGATCATCCAGTCTCATTTAGACCTGATTGCATACTGTTAGTCAAGAAGATAAATTGCTGCTCTTTCTTCAACAGTAGCTTTTTGTCTTCATTGGTGTCTGTTCCCTTTTTCCGCTTGTACGAGATTGACCATCTCAGATCCTCTACACGGTGGACTTGCTCGATCCAATGGTCCACCAAGGGAGCATTTAGGGTGCGATTTTTAACACAACTCCTGTGCTCACTTATCCGCAATTTAGCTTTTCTGTCTGTTTTCCCAATATACAGCTTTTTACACGGACACCAGATGACATAAATGACCATACTAGAGTTTCAATTTGTGTGTGTCTTTTGTAGCCATGGAGTTCATGGACCAATGTCTATCGACGTGCTTTTACTCGTAAATGGGCAGCACATGCAGTGTCCACAGGGATAATGACCAACTAACTCGGTAAACCCCACTGTTGCAGTAGTGTTCTTGGTTTTATTGGTCTGAGACTGACGTTGTTGCATGTGATCTGATCTTTGATGTTCCGACTCCTTTTAAACGCAATGATTGGTCTCGGTATTGGCTGTTGGCTTTTCTCCAATATGTGCGAAACTTTCCCAATTATTTTTTTGATCGCGTTAGACATGTGACTAAAGGTGTTGACAAACACAATCCGTTCAGTTTTTTATTTTTGCATCCTCTGTTCCTTATATTCAAGGAGAGCATCTCTGTTGTTGTTATCTGCTCCTTTAAGCACATTAGCTGTGACTTTACATGGGTACCCTCTTTTAGTTAACCGTTCTTGCATTTTCTTGGCTTCCATTTTGTAGTCAGACCTTTTGGTGCTGTTTCGTTTGAGCCTGAGGAATTGGCCCAAAGGGAGATTATCGCGAACATGGTGTGGGTGGAAGCTTGAATAGTGAAGTACTGAATTTTTATGAGTCGGTTTGTTAAAGGGCTTCACGTATAGTTTCTTGTTCTCATGGTCAACCGTGATGGTGATGTCTAGGAAGTCTAGTGAAGTCACACTGTAGTTGGATAATAGTTACAGGTATGTGTAGGTATATGTTTTACTACACTTCATTTGATAGCAAAAAGTACCCATTCTCTGAACAGGTTCTGTTCACAGACATGACAACACTCTCATCAATTGTTGAACAATCCTGTTGGTCACTGTTCCGATTGGCTTATCGCTTGATGTGCTTTGCACTCTGAAGTAAACTGCACTGAGAATGGGCACGTGTAGCTGACTGACATGCCCCGGCGCAGATGTGGAGGGGAGGCGAGAGTTGGTGTGCTGCTGCACACTGGGACCTACTGTGCTCGCTCCCCACCTGTTGCCTCACACTGGCTTGGTGCAATTTATTTTGGTGCATTGCAGTGCAAATGTCCCAGAAACCGTGCATTTTAGGGTTGAGGCCGGTCCTTCTACAACCACATTGATGTTTCACCGATTTCAGGCAACCGTCTCATGCGTGAAGATGCTGACATCCGGGAAAAGGGGTGGGGTGTCCAAATGTTTTGTAGCCAGACAGAGCATCTGACCAAGGCTAAGGAAAGACAAAAACTGTTTGCTGCTGATCGACATCGGAAGGAAGCTCCTGCCTAACAGATTGGAGAAAAGGTGTGGTTAGCATGCAAATATATTCCCCTGATGCGGCCAAGAGCTTTCCGCCCAAGATACCTGGGCCCCTATACTATAAAGTCCATAATCAATCCTGTCGCCATGAAATTGGAGTTACCATCTCACATGAAAATTCACCCCATATTTCATGTCTCTCTCCTCAAACCAATGAAATCCAATGCATGGCTTAGTTCTCTGCCAGAGCCCGAAGTAATAGATGGAGACCCAGAATATGAAGTCAAATCCATCCTGGACTCCAAGGTGGTTCGATGAAAATTGTATTACCTAATTGACTGGAAAGGTTACGGACCTCAAGACCTAACTTGGGAACCCAGTGAACACGTCCATGCTCCGTGTTAAATCAGACAGTTCCATCGCAATAATCCCACCAGCCAGGACCGGGAGGAGAACCACCCTTGAGAGGGGCCTTGAGGGGGAGTGCTGTCATGGTTATGAAGTCAGGGGCACAGGCATGCAGGGGTCGCATGCACAGGAGACCTGGGTGGACACTGTCCTGGCGCCTTTGGTGCCAGGATCATGAACAAAAGTAAACAAGAACATCCATTTAACACCAAAAAGCTTTTATAATGGACATAGCACTTCAGATGCATTAACCTTGAACATTCCATCCATTAAGCAGGATGCATTAACCTTGAACATTCCATCCATTAAGCAGCCCCAAGTGCATTCTTGGGTGTGGCTGCTAATGGATTGCCTTCGCACGTGCTCCCTCTCTAGGAGTGGCAGGGTGTGGCTGGTAAGCTGGCCCTATTGGGCGCGCCCATGATCTCAGCAATATAAGCTTCCCCGATCCTCAAGATAGACGCTTTGTGTTTTTGCAAGCAAGCAGCGCAACGCTCACCGTCGCCTGAGGTCAGACTTACCTTTGAAGATCCTGCTCCCTGCCAGCCTACTTACCAACTGGGGAAGCTGCTCTTACCTGTACATCTCTTCGGCGAACCAAGTATTCATCTTTTCCCTTTCCGGAATGCCAAAATCTTCATCTTGGCACCGCAGCACGAAACGCTCCATCGTCGACAGCAGCGCCTGCAAGCAAAAACAGGAGACAAGGTTAGACATCGAAAAAACAGTCAGTTTAAGGTTGCACTTCGCCATACTTCGTGCTTTTGCTTAAACCATCACTTACCTGCTGTTGGACATTGCGGTAGCATCCATCTTCCATCCGGCCGCGTCTCGCCTCTCACAGCTGCATTGAGGCTGCATTTCCACCTAAGGGAAGAAAAGAGAAGAGAGACATTATTGCGGGCATAAATAGGAGCAACATATAAAGACATTAAACAGAACAAACAGCATCACAAGAGCTCAAGAAAGACTTACCAATCATAAGGAGAAGCATAGTCGCAGCTGCACTAATCCTTATCAGGTATCAGGATCAGTGTAGGAACTAGATCCCATTCGACGCGCCCCTGCCAGAAGTAGCAGGACGGAGAGCTTATCTTCCATAATTCACAGGTGAGCTTTATGGGCCGGCGTAAGCTCACAGAAATCGTACTTTGGGGTGAAGGGTTTGAGAGGTACAACAATCACAGATTGGCGCACTCACACACTCTTATCTCCATGCAGGAGCAGTATCACCATGTACCACCGCTCACAGCTTTTCTATTGAGGGAGAGGCCTGAAGGGGGTGATTCAAGTTCAGGGAGGGCTGCAACCATTCCCCAATGCCTCTGCAGAGACCAGGTGAGCGTAACAGTCTCTAGGGTATGGCCAGGGGGGCACCTGCCTCCCCTACTAAATGTTGTCCCTCCCCCACCCCAGGCAGTAGGTGTGGGACTGGGTTGCTGTGCTGGCTGCCTCTCTATGGAGACTCCTCAGGACCAACATCATAAGGCCGTTCAACCAGTGCTGCCCACCACCGCTCGAAGTGGCTTTTTTGGAAGGGGATGTTGCCATGGCCTGGATGTTATGGGGCTTCCATTGTGGTGAGTCGGAGCCAGGTGCCAGGTATGGGGCTTCAGGTCTGGCTGTCGGGGGAGGTAGGATTCCAGGTATGGGCTTCAAATCTTGGTGGTTGCGGGTTTGATGCCCCTTATGGGGCTTGTGTTCCAGGTAGCAGGGGGATGGGCAGGATGCCAGGTATGGTGCTTGTGCTCCGGGTAGTGGAGGGGCAGGATGATAGCTATGTAGCTTGTGCTCTGGGCAGTGGGGGGTCAGGGCACCAGGTATGGGGCTTATGCTCAGGGTAGTTGGGGTCAGTATGCCAGGTATGGGGCTTGCAAGCTTGGTTGTGGGGGGCAGGATGCCAGGTATGGAGCGTGTGCTCTGGGCGATGATGGATATGATGCCAGGTATACGGCGTGTGCTCTGTGTGATGGGTGGCAGAATGCCAGCTATGGGGCTTGTGCTCTGGGTAGTGGGGGTCAGGATGCCAAGAATGGAGCTTGTATTCTAGATGGTGAGATGCCAAGTATGGGGCTTGTCCCCTGGGTGGTGGCATGGCAGGCATGGGGCTTGTGCACTGGGTGGTGGGGGGCAGTATGCCAGTTATAGGGCTTGTGCTCTGAGTGGTGGGTGGCAGGATGCCAGGTATAGGGCTTGTGATTTGTGTGGTGGGGGAAGTATGCCTATTGTTGTGCTTGCACTTTGTGTGGTGGGAGGCAGGGTCCCAGGCATGGTACTTGCAATCTTGGTGTTGGGGACAGGATGCCCAGTATGTGGCTTGTGCTCTGGGTGGTCGGGGCAGGATGCCATGTACAGTACTTGTGCATGGGATGTGGAGGGGGCAGGATGCCAGGTATGAGTCTTGCACTCTGGGTGGTGGGGGGAGGATGCCAGGCATGGGGCTTGTGCTCAGGGTGGTGTCGGAGCAGGATGCCAGGTATAGGTCTTGTGCCCTGGGTGCTGGGGGGCAGGATAAAAGGTATGGGGCTTGCAATCCTTATGGTGGAGGCAGACCAGTCATGAGGCTTTCACTCTGGGTGGTGGGGGCAGGATGCCAGGTATAGGGTTTGTGCTCTTGGTGGGGTGGGGCAGGATGCCAGGTACAGGGCTTCTGCTTTGGAGTTTAGAGGGACAGAATGAAAGTATGGGGTTTGCACCCTTAGTGGTGCGGTCAGGATGCCAGGTATGGGGCTTGCGCACTGGGTCTTAGCAATGTTGGGACATTTGAGTTTGGACTTGTATATGGTGACTCGAGCAACAATAACATGGCATTATTGGGGCATTTGAAGCTGCACTAGGAATATTATTGCAGCCCATGCAAGGTTATACATTACATATGGTGACTGACCAGGCATGTGTTAGCATTATTGGTGTATTTGAAGTTGCACTTGTTAAGATGGCCTGTCCAGATTACCCAGAAGTTCTGGAGTCAGTTCAAACCGGACTCAATAAGGGAAGTAAATCAAAGTGCAAGGCAAAACACAGCTTTATTATCATCAGAGTAAAGCAGGGACAGTATACAACCATTACATTCTTGGAGCTCTCACTGCTTACATGAAAAACAATGGTTTATATATTCAACATTTTTCATAACTGACTTCATACTGTAATCTTAGTTACCAAAACGGAGATTGGTTAGTGGTGGTGATTACATATACATTATGGATGGGTAACATTTCTAACTGAGGAAAGCTTGTCTGATGGCTCCTCGTGAGACCACCTCTAAATTGATAATGGTAAAAAGACATAATTTCTGCAATATGTAATTGGCTGGCAGCCAGGGGTGTTATTAAGTCTGGAAAAGATCTGGAACTAAGCTAATGTCAGGACTGTCAGGACTCGGGGCTAGCTAGCCTTTTGGTCGTAGCCCCTGAGCTTCTATCCGGGGATGCAACCAAAAGACCTGGGGCTATTGTCCCCTCATGCCCAATAGCAACTCCTCCGGCTGGCACCTTACTTCACGGGTGGCGCAATATTGGGGATTTTCATTGGTTGGCTTCTTATTAACCAACCTTGGACAATTGACAAGACAAGACATGAGCCAGAAAGGAGAAGGGGGAGAGAGGTCCACGGACTGCTTTCCTTTCAATTAAAAAAGATAAAATCCCTCATTTCTAGACCATGAGCCAGGGTGAACGTTTTGTATTTAGCCTTGTGTTGTGTCTTGTGTCTGAGTGCACGGGTAAAGAGTAAGGCAGGTGCCCGATCTGTATTTGTTGCTAATGAATAGACAATGTTTTTCAATTATGGGTCAGGTGTGATTGGACCATGTTCGGAATTATTTTGCCGTGCATTTATTAGGATTTTAACTAATATCAATGTGAGTGTTATGGTTTGTTTTACCACTGGGGACACTATTAAGTTATTCTGCAGGGATTTCTGTTGTCTGATTATTGCATGCACCTGGCTGACAATGGTCAGCTGTGTTCTTCTAAACTTTAATTAATCTGGGAGTATCCTTCCTATGTCCAAGGAATTGTATTTTATGCTTTCACTGCAATGTTCTGGCCATTCCTCAATTCACTGTAACCTTGGCTGTGGTCACCAGCTCCTGCCTGAGATCTGCACAGATCTGTCTTTCTTTGGTTTCAACATTTCGTGTTCTTTCAAAGTATTGAGGCTTTTGTCTATCTGAAAGCGCGCAACAGCCTCCATGTTGAAAAATGTGGCTGTCTATCACACTTGCGTTTCTATAGTAGAGATGCTATATTTGTGTGTTGTCTATGCTGCATTAACCTTATGCATAGCTTATGCTAGTATTGTTCATGTCTTATGGATGCTACGTTAATTTTCTTCATGTATATATGCATATATTGGCTAATTTAATATTTGCTTCCCTCCCACTCACTGGCCTCCCTCTTTGGGTCCCCTCCCCTCACCTTCTAGTGAGGCAAAAAACCTTTGTATCATCTTTGACTCTTCTCTTTGACTCTCTCCTTCTCCCCTCACATCACGGACCCTGCCAAGAAGGCCCACTTTCAGCTTCATCTCCTCAGAGGCATTCTTCCTTTCCTTCCCTCAGAAACTCAGTGACTCCAGAGCTCTGGTTCTCTCTAGGCTGGTCTACTGCAACAGCCTCTTCCTCAATCCACCTATTTCTACTCTTTGCCCCCTTCAACTAATCCAGAACAGGACTGAAAGACTTATCCTTAGCCTCAAGACCAAGGACTGCCCCTCTCCAGCCCTTAAACCCCACCACAAACTCCCCGCGGTGGCTGCAAGGATCAAATTCAAGACTCTCTGCATCATCCACAAGGCCGCCTGGGGCCTGGGACCCCACTACATCCAACTTTCTCTCCCTAAATAACTCCCTGCTAGAGCCCTTCGGTTCTCTAGCTTAAACTCTGTGCAGATCAGCCGTTTCTCCAAGCAGAGAGTGGGGGGTAGATCTCTCACTTTGGCAGGTCCCTCACTATGGAATGGCCGAACCTGCCCCTCTCAGACTTGAGCTGGACCTCCTTACATTCTCCTTACATTCTGAGAGCTTCTCAAGACCCTTCTCTTCTCTACATCCTTCCCCCTGCCACACTTGCTAATCGCCCCTCCTGCTGCTTTGACTGGCAACCTGGTTCTCTCATGAGTCATACAGAGCTCCAGGCCTTCCCTGACCAGTCCTAAACCAGCACCCCTGCCCCCCTACCACCACTGCCCTCCTTGGTCCCATCCTTGCCCAGCCAGGTGGGATGGCCCACCCCCGTTCCCTGGCACTTAGCTGATAGACCCCCCCTGTCATCCCCCTGTCACTTGCACCCCCCGGGTCACCTCCTGAGCATGTGCCGGACCTCTGGGATGGGCCCTTTCCCACTCCCCCTGTATTTTATACGGCTGCATTATGCCCCTCCCACCCCCCTCCACCACTCCTCTACCCAACTGCACTTCTTGTTTTCTGCACTTGAATGATCCGAATGTCACAAGGCCTAGTAGGACCATTACTTTTCCTCCCTCCCTTGTTGCCTTATGGTGCCTAAAAACACTTTCTGCTGTACAGAGCGCCTCATAAATACTCTATTAATAAAATAAAATAAATATCCTTATAAGGGAACATCTTTTTTGTCATCCATTGCTAGGTGGCCCATCTTTCTTGGACTTGCCCCCTAATTGTGCTAAGTGTGTTAGGCAGTGTTCTCTATGTGCAGGTATTTCTGTGGCCACGCTCATGGCATAGGAAATACACATAACAGCTCTGATCTGACGTCTCTCTCCCTACTTTGCTTGTGTGCTGAAACCATACATTATTGATACCATGGGCAGAATCAGCAATATATTTGCTTGGGTGCCAGTTCATTTTAGTGTTCTAATCTGTGTGTTTACTACAGGGAATTGTTCTGGTGTCATTTCATTTATCATTGAATAAATGCATTTTAAAAAAAGAAAATTAATGAGGGGGGTTCCCCGAACTCCCGTTTTTGTACCCCTTAATACCCCTTAATACCCATTTTAGTTAAAAAAAAAAAACTTTACCTATAAAAAAAATGCATTTTTTTGATGCATTATTTTTTAAACTTTGGCATACAAAACTATATATTCGAAGAAATGCCGGATACCATTGGTAGTTTATCAACTGTCTGCAAATCTCTGTGAGTCAATTGTCGTCCAGGCACTAAAAGGGAATATCTTATGTCATTCAATATATGTATTTTTCTATCAAGGGATGCGTTTCTTTTGTTTCCTTAAAATAACAAGCGTTCACAAGAAAAGACTTGTTAATATTGAGATAATATTTTTTTCCAACACTATACAAGTCTTTAGAACGAATAGTAATATTGTTATGCAGCGGTTCCAAGCTCCAAAAAAGGGATAAGTGGTCACGAAAAAGGACAAGACCAAGAAAAATAAAATTGCTTTAGGGTACATCTTTTTTTTTTTACTGTAGATGTACCATGCTTTATGTTAGGCAAGCATCGTTAAAGTATGTCAAACTAACTTGTCTGTGTATCTATATTAAAACACTGTGTCTTTTATTATTTTTGTTGCTGATTGGCCCCATCATCAAACTCATTTGGGGTCTTGACACCTTTTCTTCAATTTCGATCTCACTTTTGACAGGCATGGGGGTCTCTCCTTTGTAGGGTTTGATGTCACTGAGATGCACACCTTCCTTGAACGTTCACTGCAGACTGTATAACCGCCTCCACTATGAACGGTCCCTCAAAGCGGGCTTGTGCCACCTCATGGTAAAGTTCCTGCACAAGATCTTGTCCCCCGGAAATAACAATAAGGGACTCAACAAAATGTGTGGATCAATTTGTTCATGTGCTTCATCGATCTTCGTCGTACCCCTCCAGCCGCGCTTGTACCTGTCAACACATACATTTAAGAGATTCTTCAGAGCTGTCAAATAATCATGTATTTCTTTCCCCCAACACAGTACCAGCATGCTCTTCATCTGTCTGAGCTTCAGTGGGAAGCAGCAAGGGGTGTGTGCATCCGGCGCTGTGTCACCATCTCACGTGGTGTCAGGTGATGTCCGAGCAAGGCTGATTGTGTGAATAGGACTAAAGGAAGACAATGGAGCCTTGCCTTTTTCAGTGTCTCTTGTAGTTTGACAGTTCATTCCTTTACGAGGCCATTGAGGAGCTCACAAATCCTGTTTGCTTGTGGGTGGTAAGAAGATGAGTACTTATGCTTTATGCCCAAAAAGATAGTGATGTGCTCAAATACCTAATTTACAAAATGTGGTCCATTGTCAGACCTGAACACTTCTCTCTCTCCCCACCTTGGAAATACCTCGTGTACAAGGAGCTTTGCAGCACATGTGGCATCTGGATGTGTGCATGGACCTCCTTCAATCCATCCGGTAAAAAGACATATGATCACTAGCATATATCTATAGCTGTTACAAATTTGGAGCATTTCCATGTAGTCAATATGCAAGTGCAGAAATGGTCTGGTAGGACGGGGTGTTGCTCCTCTCACTGTCCGCAGAGTATGACCAGCAGTGAACCTCTGCCATGTTTAACAATTTACAATAAAATTAGCAACCTGTTCTGCCAAATTAGGGACCAACCAGTTCTCCGAAATCAGTACTGCAAGACACTCTCTCGATGTGTTTGCTGGGTAGTGCAATTGGTCTAGTGCTATTGTAAGTAACCCAAGAGACATGACTAGTTTCCTGGTGCTGTGCTGCCTCCACATTGTGTCTGTGGGGGACAATGCACACCCTTTCCTTTTCCACAACTCTTGCTCTTCTGGTGGTCCCCTCCACCGTAATTCGATGATTTGCATTGTGGGTAGCTTATTAAAACCCTCCTACGTCACCATGTTGCATGCATGTGTATACTTGGTTGGTGTATTCACAATGTCAGATATTTCAGGAAAATATGCTGCTCTTTTTGCTTCTAGGTCAGTGACCTTGTTGCCACAAGAGATCAAATCGGCACCTCTGGTGTGCACTGCGCACTTCACCATGGCGATGGCCGATGGGAGTTGGCGTGCGTTTGAGTCTGTCCAATAGTAGCACATGCTGCACTGGTGGGCTGTCTGTGCGCAGGAAGTCCCTCCTTTTCCAACGTGACAGTCCTAAATGTACTATTGACATCACATAGGCGGAGTCAGAATACACCATTACCGCCTCTTCTTCATGTGCTTCAAGGGCCAAATTCAACGTTACCAATTCTCCCACTTGTGCTGAGAAATGACTGCCAATCTTGCACTTGTCACTGTCTCAAAGCTGTTCTTCTCTTTTGCCTTCACTACTGCTGTGCCACTGAGCATTTCGCCATTGTTCTGGTCTACTGACCCAACAATGAAGAGAATGATCCACCTTCCTAGGACATTTTCCTTGACATGTGGTATTTCATCTTGGTATTCAGTGTACTTGGTGCAATCATGCATGTAATTTCCTTCCTTCACAATTTTTGTAATAAATCTGGCTTGGTTTACCACTCGGCACCTGACCATTTTAATCGATGGGTTATATATAATTACTTCATGACCGCAGGCATTCTGTGTAATCAATGTGCTTTTGGGTTTTTCAAGTATGGCAAACAGGGCATACTCGACATATAATGTAACTTTGCAGCCCATGGTTATACTGGCAGATTTCTCAATCGCAAAGCCTGCTGCCGCCAAAGCTTGCTTTTTTCCTGCTTTTAATGTCTTCACTACTGTACGCTAAAGGGGCGCACATGCAGGGTTAGTGTACCCCACCACTGCTTTTAATGCTTCTAAGCAATTTAATCCCTGTGCATCTGGAGACCGATCACTGCTCTAGGGAAGAGTAGGAGAAGCCACAGGTGCTATACTCCCTTCGCTATGCTGCTTAAGCATCAATTATTTCGCAGGGGACTCCTCTACCTTTTCCACCATACATTTTCAATAGTTTCAGAATGGCTAGTAGATTTAGTAAATGTTTTCCCTCATAGACAGCATGTAAATAGGTGCACATGTTCTTGTGGCCAGGACATAAACAATTTACCTGCCATGTCCCTCACCCAGTGTGTGTGGTTTTTAAGTTTGTTATCCTTATACCGGGGTGATGCTTTGCCCAGGAGGATAATGGGAGTATCTCCCATGTTAATATGTCACAGCATAACTTACCAATACTTACCAAACTTTATTTCAATTCTCGCTCACCCTCTTTTACCTCCCTTTCACACCCTTCCCCAATAATACTTTTCTTCAACAGATCAATATGTCGGCGTCTCTCTCAGAGACCACGCCTTTTGCATTACACAATGCTTCAGGGTGGCACCAGAAACGTCATTCACGCACCGAACATCCCCACCTCGCTGTTCCTTCAAATCCTTCTGATGGACACCAGATTCATCACTCACAATCTAAGCAACCCCCCTTCACTGCTCCCACACCGGACCACACTCATTGGTCCACACCACCACTTTACCTTGTCCACTAATAGACACAAAACCACTTCTACAAAAACCTGAATTATCTCACAACATAAGGCTGGCACCAGCAATTACTACACAAATAAATACGCTACGGCCATCTTCCCAACTCATGGTGAGGTATTTGTCTCTTCTTGTTATTACCCCATAATGAGATGTACCACGTGATATTTCCAGACCCTTGTCAGAACCTATCTCCTTTACCATTCATCTCTTCATTTCATCACAATCCCCCAATATACAAAAATAATTCCCCAAATTTGCCAGCCCTATGTCGTGAATACATCTGTGGATCTGCTGAAGGTCTTTGATGTCGAGTCTCCCCTAACAGCCAGCTGCCCTCTGCCCTACAGGGTGCTCAGCGGGGACCAGACAGGACTTTCTCCAAAAGGGCACCTGTTCACCTTTCTCAGTTACACGTAATTCAGCTCTCCACAGGCCACCTCTGCAGTCTTCAGGCCATGACAAGGGACCACTCGACAATCTGACAACTCCAAGCAAACTATCACCTCTGCTACCATCTGCTAAGATGCTATGGAAAGCCCCAGATTATGCAGAGGTTCTGGAGTCAGTTCAAACTGGACTCAATGACGGAAGTAAAACAAAGTGCAAAGGAAAACCCAGCTTCATTATAAATAAAAATAAAGCAAGGACAGCAAATAATCATTAATGTCTTGGAGCTCTCACTGCTTGCATAAAAAACAATGGTTTATATATTCAACATTTCACACAACTGACATCATAATGTAATTTTAGCAACTGAAACCTACGGGGAACAAGGATTGGTTAGTGGTGGTGATTACATATACAATCTATAGGGGATACAGTTCTAATTGGCTAACGCTTGTCTGATGGTACCACCTCTGAATTGTCAAAAAGACATTTCTGCAATATGTAATTGACTGGCACCTTACTTCATGGGAGGTGTAATATTGGGGATTTGCATTGGTTGGCTTCTTACTAACCTACCTTGGACAATTGACAGGTCATCGATACATGGGCCAGAAAGGAGTGGGGAGGGAGGTCCACGGACTGCTTTCCTTTCAATTGAAAAAGGTACAATCCCACATTTCTAGGCCATGAGCCATGGTGATCTCTTAGTATCTGGCCTTGTGTGGCATCTTATGTCTAGGTGTACGTGGAAAGAATAAGGCAGGTGTCCTATCTGTGTTTGTTGCTAATGAACAGGCAGTGTTCTTCAATTATGGGTCACGTGTGATGGAACCGTGTTTCAAAATATTTTACCCTGCATGTATTAGGATTTTAGCTAATATTAATGTGAGTGTTGTGGTTTCTTTTACCACTGGAGACACTATTGAGTTATTCTGTGTGGATTTCTCTTGGCTTATAATTGTCTGCACCTGGCTAACAATGGTCTGTTGTGTTCTTCTAAACTTACATTAATCTGGTAGTATCCTTCTTGCATCCTGGAAATTGCTATCATGCTTTCGCTGCAACATTTTGACCCTTCCTTAATTAGCTGTAATATTGGCTGTGGTTGCCATTTCCTGCCTGAGCACGGATCTGTATTTCTGTGGTTTCAGCATTTTGTGTTCTCTCAAGCCCTGAGGCCTTTGTGTATCTGAAAGGATGCTGCAGCTTCCATTTTGAAAAGGATGGCTGTCTATTACACTTGCGTTTCTATATTAGTGAGATATATTTGTGTGTCGTCCACGCTGCATTCAACTTATACATTGCTTATGTTAGTATTCTATATGTTTTATGGATGCTACGTGAATATTATTCCTGTATAAATGCATATATTACCTTATGTACCTGTTCTTCATGTTGAGTGCAAATTTGCTTTGTGTCTAATGCATGCACATGTATTGTTGCAACGTTGGTTTTATTACTCTTGCTATCTTTAGCTCAAATTGTGTCCATATACTGCTGTACCTGCCTGGTACAAGGGTGGTACGATTGCCTTAGTGAGTAACGTTTCTCACATGTGTGCTATTGGGCCATGGGAGGGGCAGAAGCAATGGAAGAGTCATCCTTAATGTCTACCTAAATGGCACTGGCACGGTCCAAGGTCCTCAGGCCAATCTCCTCCTCTTCGATAGGCGTTTCCCTCGCCTCATCAACTTCCTCTCATCTCCAGCTGTCCCCTCCTCTCACTCCCTGGCTACCTTACCCACTTTTACCTCTTCCTCTGCCACTCTTCAGGCTACCTCCACAACTCCGCAGGGCGTACCTCTGATTTGTACCCCTCCCCAGAAGGTCTTTAAGGCCAGCAACCTTCTTCATCTTGCCACTCTCAACTCTCGCTCTGCTGTCAAACACGCCTCTGACATCTGCCAACTCCTTGAAGAACTGGACCTTGATGTCCTCGGTCTTACAGAGACATGGTTCACGGCTAGCTCTGTCACAAGCTTTGACACTCTACTCCCTGAGGGCTACAAGATCCTCTCCGCACCCAGATCCACTCGACCTGGAGGGGGCGTAGCCCTGATCTTTCCTGAGTGGATTCCTGCCACTATCATTCCCATTCAGATTTACTCCTCTTTTGAATGCCTTGTCTGCAGGCTCTCACTCTCTCCTAGCCACTCTCTTAGTGTTGCTACTCTCTACCGGCCCACTGGGCAAATCACCTCTTTTCTCTCTGAGTGGGCCGACCTCTCCTCCTCCCTCCTGGCCTCAACCACTCAACTCCTCCTCCTTGGTGACCTCAACATTCACCTCGATTCTCACTGTCCCTCATCACTGCTCTTTCGCAACCTCTGCGATACCCTCTCGCTCTCTATCCTACCCTCTGGCCCGACGCACTCTGCAGGACACACACTTGATGTCTTGATCTCCCCTGGCCTCCCCCTCTCTAGTCCTCTGACCACTCCTCTCTCCTGGAGTGACCACTGCCATCTCTCACTCTCTTCTGCCCAAGCCAACCACACCCCAACACTTCCACATACCTTCTCGGTCATCCGACCTATGAAGCGTGTGTCAGCTGAGGCTTTCGCTGCCACCTTCTCTCCCCCTCCTACTCCCCTGGCTGACTCACACCCCGACCCAACCCTGTCCCTTCTCTACTCTTCTATCTCTGATACTCTTGATGCTCTTGCCCCTGTCATGAGGATCCGCTTGAAGTCCAAAGCCAAGTGCAATTCCTGGTATGATTCTGACCTAGCTACACTTAAACGTAAGTGAAGGGCGGCTGAGAGGAAATGGATGTCTTCTTGCTCATCCTTTGACAAACTGTCCTGTCGCCTGCTCCAAAGGCAATACCGACTCTCTGTCCGCACTAAGAAGAGAGCCCACATTCAAGCCTGTGTCTCTGCAGCATCCAACAACTCGGCCGAACTCTTTAAAATCTGCAAGGAGCTTACCAACCCTGCAAAAGTCTCCTCCCCTCCTCTTGCCTCTCAGGCTCTCTGCAATGCCCTTGCCTCGCACTTTATCTCTAAAACCCTGGACATCCTGTCCACCCTCGCCTCCCCTCCCCCTCCTATTCCCTCTCAGTCTGTGCTTGTTGACCCCCCTTTAAGCACTCCCCCACCATCCTTCTCTTCCTTTCCTATTTTCTCCCCTAACAAGGTCGCTAGACAAGTCCGATCTATGAAAGCCTCGTCAAAACAGGTTCATCCCTGTTCCTCCAAAACCATCAAGGACCACATTGACACGCTCGCTCCTGCCCTTGCTGATTTTTGCAACCACTCGTTTGCCTCAGGATCCTTCCCCTCCCCTCTGAAACACTCCCTTGTACATCCTCTTCTCAAGAAACCCACAGCTGATACTTCCTGTCCGGCAGACTTTCTGGGCAAACTCCTGGAAAAGCTGGCCCTCTCTCAGCTTAACCTTCATTCAGATTCTGTTGGTTGTCTCCAGAGCGGCCAGAAGCACGGAAACTGCTCTACTCAATATCCGTGAATATCTGCTCTCCAACCTTGATTGTAACATTCCCTCTGTCCTCATTCTTCTTGATCTCTCTTCTGCCTTTGACACTGTCAACCACACCATCCTGCTCAACCGTCTCCGTGATAATCTGGGTATCACTGATCAGGCTCTGGCCTGGCTGACCTCTTTCCTCTCTAATCGACCCTCCCAGGTCCAACTGGGGTCTTTCCTATCATCTATCTTCCTCTCCACCTGTGGGGTTCCCTAGGGGTCTAACCCCTCTCGCCCTGGCTTTTCAACCAATACCTGGCAACTCTCGCTCACTGCATTGCCATTTTCTGCCCAAATTTCCAGTGCTATGCTGATGACACTCCTCATTTTCCGGCTGCCCTCGGCCACCTCCTCTCCCTCTCTCATCTCTGTCTGCCTAACTGCCATTCAAAATTGGTGTGCCACCAATGATCTTTCTCTGAATGCCAGCAAGACGGAGATCCTCCTCATCGGCACACCATCTCCATCCTTTTCCCTCACTCTCTGGCCAGCCTCCCTTGGCCCTCCTCCTACCCCTACCTGCGAGGCTAAGAACCTTGGTGTCATCTTTGACTCCACAATTTCCTTCTCGGCCGTTATCTCTGATGTCTCTAAAAAGTCAAACTTCCGACTGCACCTCCTCAGAGGTATTCTGCCTTTCCTCTCCTTCCCCCAGAAGCTCATGGTATCCCAAGCTCTGGTTCTCTCTAGCTTGGACTATTGTAACAGCCTCTTTCTAAATCTACCTGCCTCTACTCTCCGCCCTCTACAACTTATCCAGAACAGGACTCCAAGACTTGTCCTTGGCCTCAAGCCCTGGGATCGTATCTCTCCAGCTTTGAAATCTCTCCATTGGCTCCCAGTGGATGCAAGGATTAAATTCAAAACCCTCTGCATTGTCCACAAGGCTTTCTGGGGCCTGGGTCCAAAATACCTTCAGCTATCCCTCCGCAAATACCTCCCCTCTCGAGCTCTTCGCTCCTCTACCTCTAACTCCCTCAGGGTCAGTCGTTTTTCAAAGAAACAAGCTAGGGGTAGATCTCTATCTTCGGCTGGGGCCTCCCTCTGGAACAGCCTCCTTGCCACTCTAAAACTTGAGGAGAACCATCGCCGGTTCCGGAAGCACCTCAAAACCTTCCTCTTTGCTTCTGCCTTCGCTCCCCTTCTCCCCTGCTGATCTGCTCTCTTGGCACTGTGCACCTGGCCACCTTCTGTCCCCTGGGCCCAGGTACCTGCTCACCCTGCCACCTTCCTGCACTGCCTCCTGGCCACCCCTTGCACTGGGCACTGTATCTGTACCGATATAGCCCCCCCCCCATTTTTCTTCTTTTTCTGCACTTATTCAGACTTACCCAGTCTGCTGCCTTAAACACAGCACTTGCCACTTGCTGGCTGCACTACCACAGTTTTCATCGATTTTGTATTTATTTTATTTATCTGCGCTCCTCGGCTCTGCACTTTCCACTCTCCCCCTTCCGTGCACTTTTTCCCTTTTCTCTTTCCCATGCACTTGCACGTTCTCAATGTCACTGGGCCTAGTAAGATTGTTTTTATGTTGTGTTGTGTTCTCCCCTGTTCCCCTCCCTTGCCTAGTCACGCTCTGAAATACTTGTGTACGAGCGCCATACAAATACAATATCATATCATAAGACATAACCATCTGCCTCCCAACACACTTACATTAGAACATGTCATAAAGGGGCAGGCTTTGGCAAGACTGGCATGGCACTGTTGGAATTTCCATTATGCGGACTGTGATTAAGTAAAGTTGTTTGACACTGGCAAGGATATGCTTACCTGGCAGCTAGTACATTGAGCGGAACATTGCCATTTTTAAAAGAACCATGGGGTATTTAAACAGTTCTCCAGACAGGTTGGCAATTTTATAAACCACTCGGGTCACCCTGAATTGATAGCACTGTGCACCATTTGGGCAACACTAAGGTATACTTTGGAGTAACATGGCATTTTGGTGCTAACACCTTGCAACTAATTCTTGTTATATGCATTCTCATCCAAACCCAACTCTGTGTATTGCATGATATCCTGGCACAATATTGAAACTGGTGTCATTTATACTGACCTATGGTGCATTGTTGGCATTGTACTTACAGATGACACCCTAGCATCAGAAGTATTTGAATATTGCCTTTTTCCTACAGAATTGACAGGTGTTTTTTCTGTATTGGGTGGTCGGGTTTGCCTGTATTTTTTTTCAAATACGTGCACTAGGCCGTCCTCACACCTGTGATGATGGACTAAAAGAACACATACAAACACACTTTGTTTAGGTCGTCCTCACACCTGTGATGATGGACTAAAAGAACACATACAAACACACCTTATTTAAATATGTATGTCAGATTTAAACAAATGTTTATTCATTTGTCAGAATGGGATAGGGATAAACTCGTATGAGGGTACATCTTATCACAATAAGTCACAATATTCTTATCTAAGAAGCAGCTGAGCAAAATATTGTCAGGTTAAAAGGAAGGCTAGTCTAAATGTTTTCCCAGTCCCAGGCAAGTAGCACCCAGCTCACTTCTTGACTTCGCCTACCAGCAGGTATTTTCCCCACTTTCCAAAAGTAATGTAGTGAGCTGGACATACTACCCATCTCTATATGTGATGGGGGGTGAGCTACTAGGGACTGGGTTGGTCTTGAAGGAGTAGGAAGCTGAAGGCTTGCCGTACGCACCAAGACTGCATAAAAAACGAACAGTGAACCTAAAGCCTACACCCAAAAAGAAATACTTTGGGAAATCCATTCTATGTACTGATCAAACATTGCATATTAAGCAACTCCCATCATTTAGTTTTGCCCATGTGGGGTTCGCAAACCCACCCGAGTGCAGTCCCCAAACCTACCAAAACAAAAAGCAGAAGAACAGCAACCATAAATCATGTGGTCAAGAAGCAACATTTGCGCAGAGCCGCTGATAAACTGCTGAGGGACGCAGCATGCCATGGTCCGGCTAAAGGCTACAGTAGAGAATTCAAGATGGTGTGGATATTGTGCCACAAAGTGAAAGCCGCGAAGGTGCTGCAAATCCAATATTTTACCAACGTGGCGAGATTAGGTAAAACGTTTGTAGCCCTATCCAGTTACATGGGCCGCTACAAATAGGAAAGCTTTTCAAGGACTATAAAAGAAGCTGGATGAACATACAAAGGAGGAGAACAAAGGCCTGTAGTGAAGCTGAAATATTGGGACCATCAGGTTGGGAGCAGAACAACTTGTTTCTTACTTCTTCCTGCCTAAGCACGGAGACCGCCAATTGACTTACGGGGGCTACATTGATGGAGGGACGTCTATCTAAATAAGAACTGATACAAGGTTGCATAGTCTGCCAAAAGTTCAGGAAGTGCCCAACTGCAAACCACATTAGAAATACGTTGCGGAGAGGACCAGGTCCCGAAGAGACCTCACAAAGTGAATCCTGAGGAATCGGTCTTGGGGAGACCTGAGCAAGTGAATCATGAGAGACAGGTTGGTGAGGGGCCTGACCAGGTGAAGGAGCCTCAGGGCTTCTAAAGTAATGGTTTGGACCTCTCTGTTTGACACATGATTTTATATTGTATTGTAGTCTGATTCCATGGAGGGACAAGGGCTTGTAATATTGTGTTTGAATGAATTTTATAATTTGGTGTAATGTGTGAGAAACCTGAGGGTATTCCCAAAGCAGACCTTGAGAATCCCAAATTCAGGTGTCCAGGGAAGGGCTGACGCTCTCAGATCCCAACCCTGGAGGCAGACAAGCGAGAGAGTATCACCTGGATGGGGGAGCTTGGGGTCGTGCTCTGGGGAATAACCCAGGTGAGAAGTGAGGTCTGCTTGGGAGAATACCCTCAGGTGAGAAGCAGTATTATATCAGGGAAGAAGGAGAAGAGGATGGGATCCCTGAGATCTTTGTAGGTTGTACCACATCTGTCTCCTTTCCTCCCAATGAATCTCTCTTGCCCAGATCAAATGACCCCTCTGTATAAGGCATATCCCCTAGGAATCCGAACCCTGTTGCACTCAGAAAATTACCTCTCCACAAATCCCTGTTTTTGTGTGTTCTACCCGAATACTGCCAGTCATTCTCCTCCCCATCCCTCTGATTATTATTTCCCTAACTCCCAGTTTCAACAAAACACTACCCTTCCCATGTCCTCCCCTATTCAATGTACAAAACTCACCTTTCTGAGTTGACCAGTCACCCCATTCCCTATAACACTGTTTTCCGATCCTACCCCGTAAGATGTTCAGAAGTTTAACCCCCCCTTTTACAACGCGAACACTTTCCTACACTATGACAGATCCGTTTACCTGACATGTCCCAACACAAGGGTCAAGCAGAGTCAGCCAATTGATCAAAATTATACACACCTGATGGCCCTTTCCCTTCGTCACAGGGATAAAAGGCAGAGCATGAGAGCACATACTGAGAAGGCCGAATACACATGTAAACAGCTACACCAACCGGCAGTTCAAACGGAGGAGAAAGGCAGTGAGATCTGGAGGGATGATGAAGGGGGAACTGGCCATGCCCTTTTCAACTCAAACCCGCAAAGCCTCTGAAACAGAAATCATAAGATTCCAGCTGGCGTGTGGTGTGACAGGTGTCAATGGCACACATGGCCTTCCTGCCCTGATAGCCAAAGCAGGAATAACCCCTTGCCTGCCGTGGTGCCATCCTTGACTCCCGAGTAGAGGCAGATTTAACAGTGGGACAAAGGCCAAATGCCCACAGACTCTCCAACCCCCCTACTCTGTCTCTCTCACCTCAAAGACAAACAGCCAGGACTGCACATGCCTTTGAGTGAGGTTGTATCTTTTGAACACGTCTCAGCAGACCTTTTTACAACAGGGAATGATCAGTGATGGGAACAGGTAACTATCAGTGACTATTGCTGTGGCACTTTATTCTTGGAATTATAACAGGTTTTAATAAACGTTTTAAGTGTGGTTGTTGGGTGATTAGAAATGATGGTGGCAGAGAACAATCTGTGTGAAAGAATTACTTGCTCATACATTTTACCTCACTTTGGGGTTCATATGTTTCCAGGTGCAGGAAAAATTGCAGTAAATTGCAGTAACACCATATCTGGCACTTTTTACGCACTGGGAAACTACAAATTTTCAAATAAATGGCAGAATTATTGGCACCGGTAATACTCGTGCCGGTAATTCCAGCAATCCGCTCCATGCAGTCCCATAGACTCCAAGGAATGCAGACTTTCTTACCTTGATGGCACTTGGAATCTGACGATAATTCTGGAAGACTGAGTGCCAGTAATGCTAAGTCCCTTTGGTGGTATCCTGCTGGTAATACCGGCGGGATACCACCAAACTTGTAATGACCTCCTTTGTGTCTGTAGGAACATGTTTTGCAGATTCTCATTCATTTGCATTCTGGAACTTGTAGTCTTCAACTGCAATGGGGAAAATATATCTACAATAACAGGGGTTCATTTTCCAAGTCCTGAACAGTGAAAAAAGTGGTGGTAAAAGCATTTACAGCTACATGTTTACACCTTACAGGATTAGGTGCAGCATGGACCGATCACCACATGATTCCCCTTGAGGTTAACACCAATCAGGTACTGCCCAATAAGCACCCCATGGCACCAGCATACCCCACCAGGAACAAACGCAACATCACTGCTGAAGCCCTACTACCACTGGTCTTACCTACCCTCAATGCCCTCCCAGCTAACGCTGACTTAAACCTGCTGATTGACACCTTCAATGACTCCATGGCCAAAGCAATGGACACCGTTGCCCCCTTGAAAATACGCAAAGCTAAACCCAAAGCTCATCTGAACTCATGGTACACCCCTGAGCTCAAACTACTTAGAAAAAAGAAAGCTAAGGCTCACCTCACCTGGAAGACTAACCCCACTGCAGTAAACAAATCCAACCTCACTAACTTATCCTCACTTTACAAAAGCGAGATAATCCGGACCAAAAAAAAAGATAATTACAACACCAGGATAACTCAGGCAGGATCCTCCACTAAAGAATTATTCAAAATTCTGAAGGAACTAGAAAACCCTACTTCGCCCCCGGAAACCTGCCCGAAAGACAAACCCTGGTGCACCAACATCCAGAACGCCCTCATCAATAAAATTTTAGGACTCCAAACTAAAATCGAAAACAAACGGCAACAACTCAACAACAATGTCACCAACCTTAGCCTACCCTCACCTGTCTACACTAGCGCAGGCTTCTCGTTCAAAAAAGTCACCATACCGGAAGTTCAAAAAATCATCACATCCCTGAAACCCTCTAACTGTAAAGGAGACAGCTGCCCGGCTCAAATCATAAAAGATGCAGCCAGAGAGCTATCCCCCTTCATCACCAAACTCATTAACCTATCCTTCACCAGTAGCTCCATCCCCAGCAACTTAAAACAATCATGGGTTCTCCCCCTCCTGAAAAAACAATCCCTCGACCCGGCCACACCCACAAACTACAGGCCCATCACCACAGTCCCCTTCCTACTGAAAATCCTGGACAGAGTCGCCTACATCCAAATTCAGGAATACCTAGAATCCAACCAACTGCTAGGAATACATCAATCTGGCTTCAGACCTCAACACGGAACTGAAACCGCCCTTGTTGATCTCAAAAGCCAGATTGATGAAATTAAAGACAAAGGCAATGGCGCTATCATACTCCTCCTAGACCTCTCAGCGGCCTTTGACCTGGTCAGCCATGAGGTCCTCTGTAATCACCTTGCCACCGCAGCCCACTTCTCCTCCCCTGCCATCACATGGATACAATCCTTCCTGGCTAACAGAACCATACGAGTCTTTTCCACCACAGCTGCAGCAGACCCCACCCCCATCACATGCGGGGTCCCACAAGGTTCCTGTGTATCCCCCACTTTGTATAACATATTTACAAAGCCTCTATTTGACCAACTGGATCATCTGGGTGTCACCTACACTAACTACGCAGATGACACCCAGATACTCCTCACTATCTCTGGTAATTACCAAGAAGACTCCGCCCGGATCAACAAAATATTCTCCATCATTCAGGCATGGATGGCCTCCCATGGTCTCTGCCTGAATGATGAGAAAACAGAGCTCCTAATTGTCGGCTCCCCCAACACTCTAACTAAACTTGACCCTTGCTATAATAACATCACCATCGATGGTCATCCCATTCCCATAGCCAAAAGCGTAAAAACCCTGGGTTTCTATCTAGATGCCAACTCCAACCTCAGCAAACACACCAATATGATCGCCTCAGCCGCTGCCTATACCGGCAACCTCATTAGGGCCAGCAGACCCTTCCTATCACCCAACAGCTGCCTCACCCTTGCCAGGGCCCTAATACAATCCAAACTGGATTACTGTAACAGCCTGTACCTAGGTGCTAATCAATCCGTACTCAATAAATTGCAGGTAATACAAAATAACGCCTTACGCGCAGCCCTCAACATTCCCAGACAAGAGCATATCTCTGCCACTAGGAAAGCCTGCAATTGGCTTTCCATACGCCAAAAAATTGATCTAAAAATCTGCCTCACGTACAAAGCCCTCAATCACCTAGCACCACCTTATCTAGCTAATAAACTCACCCTGAAACCTGCCACCAGACTCACCAGATCCTCCAACACTCTGCCTACTAGTGCCCAGGTTCCACTTAAAAAGAGCGGGAGGGGTAAGCTTCACAGTGCTGGCCCCCCAACTCTGGAACTCCCTACCGCTTAACATCAAAACTGTCGAATCCTTCCAGATCTTTAGGAAGCAGGTAATCAGATGGCTGCTAAACAAGGAATAACACCACTAACTCTAGCCCCGTGCGAATACTGGCTTAAACACTGTATTTATTCTGAAAATTGTATATTGTACGCACTGCATATGTTCTGTTTATTAACCACTGTATATATATGTATATATTATAAACCTGTACGAAGTATGCACACTGTAACCATATTCTTAAGCGCCCTTCTACCTCTGGGTTTGGAGCGCCATACAAATAAACAAACAAACAAACAAATAAAATAAATAAACAAACACTTAACACGTTTGCCTACAGTTTCGAGGTCTGCCTGTCAAGTCTTTGGTTTTCCTCCACCATGGCTTTTTATGCTGGTGGAAAAACCAATAGATTCCTATGGAATCTGGCTGGCTTGCAACTGGTAAAAGCAAGGACCTTTCTAAGGAATCCATAGAGCATGATTTGCACAATGGTTAATTGTGGGAGGGATTTACAGTTATTTAGACAGGTAGTGGAAAGGTGACAAATGTGCATGTGTTGTATTATTTACTTTCCCACAACCCAGTGGAAACGAGTACAATTACAGAGCTGCCCGTTTGCCCCAAAATTTAACAGATGTGCCTATTTCCTCATAATTGCACAGATGGCCGGTTTTGCCTCAAAATTGCACAGAGGGGCCCTTTTGCAACACAATTGCACAGAGGGGCACTTTTGCAACAAAATTCCACAGAGGGGCCCTTTTGCCTCACAATTGCACGGAGGGCCCTTTTGCCTCGAAATTGCACAGAGGGTTATTTTGCCTCACAATTTGCACAGAGGGGCCCTTTTGCTCAAAATTGCAAAACAGGGGTGTAAACTTTATGCAACATTGGATTGAAAACACAATTACCCCATACTTTCTTTGATAACCATATTTGTACAATCACTGTCAAGTTGGTTTATCATGTAACATGTAAACATGTTAAGTGATCTATATGAAATGGAGTATTATTTTAGGTTTTCAAACACAAACGTTAATACATATTTGTAACAACTTTAACTGGGAAGATACATTGTCACGTACCTACGTTTCAGACTAGACTCAATTTCTGGCTTCACCACTTAACCAAGGTGTGTGAATCTTGGCAAAACATGTCATCTCACTGTGCCTTAACTATCAAAATTAGGGGCCCCTAGAAGTGATGATTCAGTTCACAGCGTGCACTATTCCAAAAAAAAAGTCTCATTCAAAGTGTACAAACTAGTGTAGATCCGTATATAAAAATAGTGAACGTTCATATTCATCATACAAAGTAGCAGATTTTTCAAAATGTGTATATCACCCTGAGGTTATTGGTTACATATTCATAAGCTGTTGCACCCTGGCATGCTAACACTCCACAACCTCAATGCAATAAAACATGTGCTGCAAAATTGACACAAAAATACAATTGTGTGCTTCAAAATGTCATTGCTTAAGGTCACACAACATCCCATTGTATGCTGGAGTATTCTGGGGATGGGAGGGGTTGTCTGTCTTTCACAAGAAGATGTCGGGACCCTAAGCCCCTCTCCACAGCCTGCTGGGAGTAGACACAGTATTTATGGAGCCATTTTTGGATCCATGCTGAAGGTTATAGGAATAAGGTCTGGGGCCTCATTGCTCAGCCCTCGCCGAGGAGAGGGGGTATCATGCTCTATTCTCCCCCGCCAGGCCAAGAGGCCATGGTGGGGGTGTAGGATGGTGGCAAAGGAGAATTGTGGCAAGGGGAGTGTATGGAAGTTGACCAGAGGGTGAAAAGTAATGGGGGAGTGGATGGAATAGGAAGGGGGAGCAGAAGGGAGGAGATAATCAACCGTTGATGTTTCCTCACTACTTTTCATCATTCTCTTTTGCTTTGGGTTTGTGCTTTTTTTATAGCTCAATTTATGAACACATGTTGAACGAAGGTACATAACTTCAATTCGTAGGGCAAGATTAAGTGAGATTCTCTTCTGTGTCTTTTGTTCAGCGGACGAAGGTGTACAGTTTTCATTGTTCATGGTGCGGCAATTGTTTCTCTTATGGGGATTGGGGGAGTAGATGGAAGATAGTAGTGAATGGAAGGTGAAAGTAGCGGGGGAACTTATGGAAGATGACAGAGGAGTGGATGGAAGAGGAGAGGAGACTATTTTTGAAGAGGTGCAGGAGAACCTGTTATTTTGAAAGTGATGAGCGGATAAATGTGGACAGCAGAGTTTCCATAGGGTGATAGCTTCGGGAGCTTTCGCCACTAGAGGGGCATTTCTCTGTGAAATGTATATTTGTGAGTCTTAATGTCTCCCTCTCCATCTTATATATGTCCTTATCCCACTGATTGGGTGACGTTACACATGTCACCCAACACAAGTGTCAAATCAAGAGATCCTGGGGAAATCACTATGTCGGCAAGACTTTGTGAGGTGAGAAGGCTTTTTCCAACCAGCCATACCACTAAGCACACTCCAATAATAGAAAAAGACAAATTTGAAAACATGGAACATTTGTCCCTAAATTCATCATTGGGTGCCATTAATTTACCCCACCCTAATCTCTGCCTCCAAATACCGCCTACAGAGGTCCCTCTGTCAATCTTGCCCATGGGGCACTTTGTCTTAAATCTGTCACTGCTCCTGACACAAGAAACTCCGACAGTTCATCACAGCTGGTGAGTCGAAGAAAACCGATAGTAAAACCAAACTGTGCTGGGCCCAAAGCCAGTGTGAAGTGTCAAAGTGGTCCTATGACGGTCAGCAAAAACCCTTGTACACTCGAAAGTCTTCCACACATTGGAGAAAACTGATTGAACTGTGAATATGTGAAGCCGACTGGGGGCTAAGAGAAAGCCTGACTGGGGGTTGGAAAACCTAGGCTTATTGTTTATGGTTCAGCAGGCCTTCTAAGGCAAGAGACTTTACAGGAAAGAGACTTGGCCCCAGAACGTCCTGGCATTAATGAAAGGAACTGTAACCTTGTGCTGGTGAGGCCCAGGAATGTGATGCGGTCCTGCCTTGGCCCGTGCTAAAACATGGGGTAGGGAGACCCCAGCCCTACCATCCTAACTTATTGTTTGGTGAACAATTCTTTCTTTTCTTGTGAACATCATCCCACAGTGCTTTGTAACTTAGTTGTAAGGATTGGCAATAGTTTTGTTTTAGTTTAGCCCTTTTTATTTGACAAGACGCCACTAGGACTGCCTTATTTCTGTTTGATGGTCGTAGCTTGCCCCGTTTTAGATTTAGATTAGGTGTCTGTCTTTACTGTTGATACCATGAGATCCTTACAAATGGCACTGATGGTGTTGGATGGCAGAAAGAAATCCTACGTTGAGTTGACCCATCGTTGACACTGTCTCTTTGTAGGAACTCTGCTTTTTATTTGTTTAAGATCCCACTATTGCCAACAGGCATTTGATCCATCCCATTACATGACATAAATCAGAATAAAACCTTTGTTCAACCACATACATTGTACCACTTATATTATTTTCTCAACCTTCCAACAGTGAAAGTCAGAAATATATATTCTTACCCCCAGCTGGTGTATGGTAAGGCCTTGCACATACACACAAACACACTCTCCTACTCTTCCCACTAGCCTATGATTGTTGTCAGGCTGTGTATGGTTACCCTCCAACCACAGATTGCCCTACTGAGCCAAGGCCGCCTTCTCCTCTTATAAGTTAACCTTCACTAGTGTCTGTGATGAAGCCCTTGGCAGGTTTTTCGATTTCTTTCTTGTTTTGGTCTTAGCCAGTGTCTTGGGTATAGCCCCCAGAAAGATCTGAGCTTTCCCTTAGCAAATATCAAGGCCCTCATCTTAGTTTCTTTCTCTCCTCTCTATAGCGTCTGGTCTGTGACCTGTTCTGGCCACTAAATGGCCAGTCCTGGGCTCTTTTACAGTACTCATGATTGATCTAATTGCGCATTAACATTCCAAATAAACTATTCTCTCCTCTCATTCTATGCAATATGCTATCCCCCTCTCCAAAACGGCTACTAGTCAAGCATTTTTACAGTTTTAATTAAGTTCATCTTTGTGAGTGATGGTTACCTGCAGGTTGGTAAAATATGTGAATTGGGAAGTGTGTAACACCAGCTGAGGACAGAAAAGGCTGTTCTGCCATTTTGAGGTCGGAGCTCAAACCTCGTGGCTCTGCGGTGCTGATTCGGATCTCCTTGGTGTCTCTGAGGAAGTTTGCCACTGGTCGGCTAGGTCAAGGGGAACTATGTTTCCCAGCACAAGCCCGCCTGACGGTAGATGGTGCTTTCGTTACCAATGATGCAGTGCTATCCAGCAGGAGGAGCAGCACTTCTACTTTTAGTTTCACTATAATGGTTACAGGTGGCAAATCCAACAAAGGTGGGAGAATGGGTGGATTGAAAGGGGCTCCTTTCTACTGCCTGAAACCTGTGGAGAATCATCATTCATGATTACTAATGCTATCTGGGGAACGCAAGGGTCTACTAAATGGGTTTGCCTAATCCACCCAGGAAAGGAGTGTGCATCCGTGGATCCCAAAGACTGCCTGAATCTCCAGTGAGGGACCTGCAATGTGACTTTGCCACACACTCACCTCTTCCCTTCTGGGCTTGAATTTTGTGTGAAGTTTGTGTGGACTGAAGACTGAGTTCCAGGAATACAAATCCGAAAATAAAAACCAACGAAGAGAAAAAGGGAAGTTAGTAAGGTAACTAACCCGAACGGAACGAGGGCCGCACTAGTGACGGGTTGGTGCACACCGGATAGCGTCCATAAAGTTCCGTGCTCTATCCTTCTAGAAAGTAGTTGGATGGAGGTCTGGATGAAAAGGTATTCCTAGAACAGGAAGGTCCAGGATAGGCTGGGACTGGCAGAGCCCTTTAGAGGTTTGAGATGGATCCGAAATCCAGATGTGGAGAATAGAATAACCAGCTGAAGATAGCGGTATGAACCGCAGGGTGTTGCTGCGAGGAGCCAGAGGACCGTGGCGTCAGGATAGCTGGGGTTCTAGCCGAGACTTGCAACGCGGGTCCGGCTGGTAGCAAAGGAAAACCAGTCTGCAAACTGCCGAATATAACAGCGCAGATCCGGCTGGCAGTAAGGAAAGAGCAGTTCAGGAAACTGCCAAAAATGTCAGCGCGGGTCCAGCTGGTAGCAAAAGGAAAAAGCAGTTTGGAAACTACTTAGAAGCAAGGTAGAAACCGAGCTCCGGAACGAAGATCAAAGAACAACGATCAGAAGCGCCGATTAGCGGAAGGCTTCCGTTTAAATACGAGTCAGCTGACGAGAATGCGTGAGTAGCGCAATGACGTCCAGTCATGTGATACTCGCGCATACCTGTGGAATGCAACTGGTATTGCTAAATGGTATGCGCGGTATGCTTAATAAGGAATGTCCGCCTGTTCGCAAAAGGCAGAAGATAAGGAAGTCTGACAATTAATTAGCGGGAAAGAAGGCGTTTGCCAGGAATCTTCCCCCAGAGTCGCCACCGAGTATAAAATGGTCTGGCTGATCTCTGGGCTGTACGTGCAGGGTGCTGAGCACAAGCATGGGAGGACCTGGCAGGCATGACAGTGCCATCTCCCAAAGGGCGCGCCACCCCCCTGGAATTGTGGAACCGGCGCAGAAGAGCGGGAGCATGGATGTTAGCAAGTGGTTCCCAGGAGCGGTCCTCTGGACCGTAACACTTCCAATCGATGAGGTAATGTGGAACCCCTGCACGCATTCTCATGTCTAGTATCGCCTGTACTTCGTACTCCTCGGAACCTCTCACAGAAAGAGCCACAGGCCGAACAGGTAGCCGAGTTCTGGCTATGAATGGTTTCACTAAGGAGACCTGAAACACTGGATGTACTCTCCAATGCGAGGGTAGACTCAAACGTACAGCCACTGGATTCAACACCTTGGCAATCTTGTATGGTCCCCCAAAGCGTGGTAACAGTTTTCTTTTTCCCGGCATTCTCAGGTTCTTGGTGGACAACCACACCGATATACCCACTTTCTAAAGAGGAGACAGACGTCTGTTTTTGTCAGCGTAATGTTTGGAACAAACCTGCGCTTTCTCCAGATTCTTTTTAATTGAAGAATGCAAGGATGACAATTCCTTCAATTTATCGTCAGCCCTAGGAACCAAGCCGGAAGGCTCTAAGTCCACTGGAATGGACCTAGGATGCTGTCCGTATAAAGCGTAGAACGGAGAAGTTCCAGTTGAAGAATGTACCAAATTATTGTATGCAAACTCGGCTGCGGGCAGTACCTCCAGCCAGGTAGATTGGTACTGTAAAGCCAAACACCGTAGGTATTGTTCCATTGTACCGTTGACCCGTTCCGTCTGGCCGTCTGTCTGAGGGTGGTAGGAACTAGACATGCGTTCATCCATCAGGAGGGCTGTTGACAATGCCCTCCAGAAACGAGACGCAAACTGTGACCCCCTGTCGGTGACGACCACAGAGGGTAAACCAAAAAACCGGAACACATGTTTCAAAAACAGATCAGCTAGAATAGCCGCTGTAGGAACACCCTGACAAGGCAGAAACAGTGCCATTTTCGTGAAATAGTCCACCACGACCCACACCGTGTCGAATCCTTGGATAGGAGGTAATTCGACCACGAAATCCATGGATACCATAAACCAGGGTTTATGGGGTACAGGCAAGGGATGCAAAAGCCCCATTGGTTTCTGAAGCGATCCCTTACTTTGAGTGCATATAGAGCAGGAGGTGATGTAGTCTATCACGTTCTTGGACATGCTCGGCCACCAGGCCCACCTCCGGATTAATTCCAATGTTTTCTTCTGACCTGGATGGGCCGCAACCAACGAGTCATGACCCCAGTTTAATGCCTTGGCACAGGTGTTTTCTGTGGGTAGATATAAGAGGCCATTGTAGTATGGGAGACCGCCACGAATGTCTAGGTTCAGGCGTAGTACCTCTTGGGGATTTTGAGAAACCCAATCTGTGATCTCTTGTTTCAAAGACGGTTGAACAGAGCAGCTACAAATCACCTTTTCAGCCGATAAGGTCGGCTTGCTTGAGTCTTCGGTAACAACCGTATGGAGCCGGGACAGGGCGTCGGCTTTGGTGTGTTCTCTGGCAGGGCGATATGTGACCCGGAAATCAAACTGGGCAAAAAATGAATGCCATCGAGCCTGCCGTGCGGTCAGACACTTCATCGTCTTTATGGCTTGGAGGTTCCTGTGGTCTGAATAAACACACACCGGATATTTAGCCCCGAGAAGATGATGCCGCCATGTCAGGAAGGCATCTTTAATGGCCAAAAGTTCCTTCTCTGTGACTGTATAGTTCCTTTCATAAGGAGCCAGTTTGCGGGAGAAGAAGGCCACAGGATGTTCTGCTCCGGTGGATTTGCACACCTGGGAAAGGATAGCGCCAATGGCCATGTTGGAGGCATCTGCCTCCACTATAAAAGGCAAACTAGGGTCAGGTTGCTGCAGAACCGGGGCGGTGGTGAAGGTTTCTTTCAGCAGATCAAAAGCCTTTTGGGCCTCTGTCGTCCAGCGGAACGCAACCTTAGGACTTGTTATTGCAGTGAGAGGTGCTACTGTCTTAGAGAAGGCGTGTATAAACCGCCTATAAAAGTTTGCAAAACCAAGAAATGATTGCAAGGATTTGACGGAGAAGGGTACAGGCCAGTCCAGGATGGCTTTGACTTTAGATTGACTCATTCTAACTCCA
The DNA here is from genome assembly GCF_040938575.1 of Ambystoma mexicanum. Taxonomy (NCBI): domain Eukaryota; kingdom Metazoa; phylum Chordata; class Amphibia; order Caudata; family Ambystomatidae; genus Ambystoma; species Ambystoma mexicanum. Next base: position 576,910,636 of record NC_090931.1, on the reverse strand, counting down.
AGACTGGTGATATCATAACCCAGGAACTCAACGTCGGAAGTGTGAAAAACGCATTTTTCTGCTTTTACGAACAGGTGGTTTTCTCTCAGTCTCTGGAGAACCTTGGTGACATGTGTGATGTGATCCTGGAGGGAGGTTGAATATATCAGTATGTCGTCGAGATAGACGACTACAAACTGATCGATGTAATCACTAAAAATGTCATTCATGAAATACTGGAAAGTTGCGGGGGCGTTGCACAGGCCAAACGGCATAACAAGGTATTTGAAGAGACCGTACCGGGTCTTAAAGGCGGTCTTCCATTCGTCACCTTGTCAAATACGCACAAGATTGTACGCCCCCCACAAATCCAACTTGGTAAAGATGACAGAAGCACCCAATTGGTCCAGAAGGACGTTGATAAGGCGCAATGGGTACTGGTTCTTTATTGTTATGGCATTAAGGGCCCTATAATCAATGCAAGGCCTGAGGTCCCCCTCCTTCTTTGGGACGAAGAACAAAGGAGAGACCGCCAGAGATTGAGAAGGACGAATAAACCCATTGGCGAGGGCCTTGTTGATGTAGTCTTTCAAGACTGCATCTTCCCTTGGAGTGAGAGAGTACACACGTCCCGTTGGTATCTTGGCACCGACCACTAATTCGATAGGACAGTCGTATTGCCTGTGTGGTTGCAATGCCTCCGCTTTACTCTTATCAAAAACGTCGGAATACGCGTTGTATTCAGTAGGCACCAGGACTGTGTTAGAGCGGAGTGCCCCAATACTAGGAGAACTGTCAAGGAAGGCCAGCACAGGCGTGGATACCACTTCCGACTCCACAAAGCAGTTTTTATTGCAATAGGCTGATGGGTATTGGATGTGACCGGTTACCCAATATACGTGAGGGTTGTGCAGTCTGAGCCATGATAAACCCAAAATCAGTGGGTTCTGAGGCGCAGCAATCACGTCGAAAACCAGGTATTCAGTGTGGCCATCAGGCAGGGTTACCTTAATGGGGATAGTTTCTTCAGTTACTAAACCAGAAGACAAAGCTGATCCGTCAACGGTGTTGACGGATTCAGGTACTGTTTTGGTAACTGTGGGAATAGCCGATTGTGTAGCGAACGTGATGTCTATGTATTTATTGGAAGCACCGGAATCTAACATCGCCTTGGAAAAGACGGTGGTTCCGTTGAACTCCAAAGAGACTGCTACCTCTATGGACGAGGCTAAATATAATGCGGAGTCCTGTTTGGTGCTCGACAAAGGAACCCCTGCTATTGCCGAGCTTTGGCGTTTCCCGCTTTTCTAAGCGGTTTCTTAGGGCAAGAAACCAATAGATGCTCAGCGGAACCGCAATACATACATACATAGGTTGTTCTTGCGGCGATTCTTGCGTTCAGCGGATGACAAGCGGCCACATATAGCGCCAATCTGCATGGGTTCGGGTTCGCTAGGAATGGGTTGAGACACATCAGAGTGACCAGAAGCTGACGTAAACGGTTTCTTCTCCCCTTTCCTTGCGGATCGCCGTGCATCTATTTGGAGGACTAAATCCAAAAACTCTGAATAACCAGCAGGGACCACAGGAACCGGTGACACAGCGTCTTTTAGTTCTTCTGACAGTCCTTTGTAGAAAACAGCCGTTTTCTTGTCTTCAGGCCATTGGGTCTCTGCCGTCAGTTGATTAAAGCGAGCGAGGTAGGCCAAGAGTGTCTGGTTACCCTGTTTTAAGCTTAGTAGCTCCAGATCCGTAGCCTGGTTAGCGTGGCGCATATCGAATACCTTACTCATGGCAGACAATAGGGCGTCACAATCATATAGTAAGGGGCTGTTTGACTCTAATAGCGGATTGGCCCAAGCTGCAGCAGAACCGCCTAAATGGGACAGCACAAAGGCCGCTTTAGTGGTCAGGTCTGGAAAGGAGCTGGGCCTAAAGAGAAAGTGCAGGCGACATTGGTTTACGAAAGTACGATAGCATTTGGGGTCCCCCAAAAACCTCTCTGGTGGGGCCAAGGGGAACTGGGTAGGCATCAGGACCTGTAACTTTCTGGAGGGAGGAGGAAAACCCAAGCCGGAAGCCACTGGTTCCCCACCTGTCGCTCCTTGTGGTGCAGCTCGTATAGCGTCCTGCATTACGTCCATGCGGTGACGGAGGGTATCCTGAGCGGATATCATCTCGTGCCTCAGATCAGCTATGAGCTGCGTGAGGACGTGTAAGGGATCGGTACCTTCCATCTTAGGCTTCTGATTCTGTTACAATCACAGACTTAGAACGCTAGTGCAACACCAAAAAGGTCTGTTACAATCACAGACTTAGAACGCTAGCACAACACCAAAAAGGTCTGTTACAATCACAGATTTAGAACGCTAGCACAACACCAAAAGGATACTCAGATGTACAAAAAAGGATACAAGTTGAATTTCCGGAGGACTTCTCACAATCGGCTATTCCGGGTGACTTCTAAGGAGATGAGTTTGATGATTGAAAACCTTCCAACCAATGTCACTCTCAGACTATTGATAAACAAAAAACAGCCTGAGAGAGTAATAAGTGGAAAGGGCCAGATATGGGATGGATACCACCAGTCTGCTGGATAAAGAATAATACGTTTTAGTCACTAGTCAAATGATCTAATTACTATGTATGGGTTGGATTAAGGACACACTAACCTGTAGTTTGTGTGGACTGAAGACTGAGTTCCAGGAATACAAATCCGAAAATAAAAACCAACAAAGGGAAAAAGGGAAGTTAGTAAGGTAACTAACCCGAACGGAATGAGGGCCGCACTAGTGACGGGTTGGTGCACACCGGATAGCGTCCATAAAGTTCTGTGCACTATCCTTGTAGAAAGTAGTTGGATGGAGGTCTGGATGGAAAAGGTATTCCTAGAACAGGAAGGTCCAGGATAGGCTGGGACTGGCAGAGCCCTTTTTAGAGGTTTGAGATGGATCCGAAATCCAGATGTGGAGAATAGAATAACCAGCTGAAGATAGCGGTATGAACCGCAGGGTGTTGCTGCGAGGAGCCAGAGGACCGTGGCGTCAGGATAGCTGGGGTTCTAGCCGAGACTTGCAACGCGGGTCCGGCTGGTAGCAAAGGAAAAGCAGTCTGGAAACTGCCGAATATAACAGCGCAGATCTGGCTGGCAGTAAGGAAAGAGCAGTTCAGTAAACTGCCAAAAATGGCAGTGCGGGTCCGGCGGGTAGCAAAAGGAAAAAGCAGTTTGGAAACTGCTTAGAAGCAAGGTAGAAACCGAGCTCTGGGACGAAGATCAAAGAACAACGATCAGAAGCGCCGATTAGCGGAAGGCTTCCGTTTAAATACGAGTCAGCTGACGAGAATGCGTGAGTAGCGCGATGACGTCCAGTCATGTGATACTCGCGCATACCTGTGGAATGCAACTGGTATTGGTAAATGGTATGCGCGGTATGCTTGATAAGGAATGTCCGCCTGTTCGCAAAAGGCAGAAGATAAGGAAGTCTGACAATGAATTAGCGGGAAAGAAGGCGTTTGCCAGGAATCTTCCCCCAGAGTCGCCACAGAGTATAAAATGGTCTGGCTGATCTCTGGGCTGTACGTGTAGGGTGCTGAGCACGAGCATGGAAGGACCTGGCAGGCATGACACTTCTGAACTATTGGGCACTTTTTCAGGATCTTCACCCATCTCAACTCATTCATTCCATACCATTACTGATTCATACTCACAAAATATATCAAAGAAAGATTTTTTTAGTGGAGCCAACACCAGCAGGCATGCTGTAAATCAATTTGGACGCTGCCAGAAGTAATATACCGGGGGCGATACTACACATCACAGTGTACAGGTGCTGAAGACGCCCATGTGGCTGGGACAGCATTGCAATCTAATACGATTAGTGGGAAGGCAGTAATATAAACTGGTTTTTGCACCTATTAAAGAAGAAACATTTGTGAAATAATGTCACAGACATAAAGAAGCCGTCCATAATATTTGGCATTGGAAGGCACGCTGGAATAATTCCATGGTTGAAACAATCCCCATTATTTTGAAGTAGGAGACATGTGCCAGAAGACACTGTTCACCCATATATTGTTTAGACCAGACCAGAGTTGAAGTCTGTGTTGATCCTGAAGAAAGTTGTGGAACAATGAGTCCAGAATGCAAGGACCGACAAGACAACTGAAACATATGTAGATATAACGAATAAGCTGATGAGCTATTTGTTGTATACACACGCATAAAGATTGATCACAAGTGTATTTGTAATTGTATATTAGAGTTCGGTGTTGATAAGGAAAAAAAATATTTCTTTGATATATTTTGTCAGTATGAATCAGTAATGGTATGGAATGAATGAGTTGAGATGGGTGAAGATCCTGAAAAAGTGCCCAATAGTTTAGAAGATTAATGTGTAAACAATAATATGAATGTCATTTTGAATTGAATAAAATATATATTTTTAGATAGAATTGAGTGTTCAGTCACCAGATATTGAATTGTTCTAGCCCCGTCACCAGAGTCCATTTTCTATATTCTTTCATGTATACCTTACCTGAAGGACTCTGGTAGTACAGGTAACCATTTCTTTAACTAATACGTGAGACCTTCAGGGTTTGGAAAAAAGTACTCCTCTTCTAACTGCCTGGTGAGTTGCGGTTACCATGGGACTCCAGGGAGCCCCAGCAGGGCCACGTCTCAGACACAATTTTGAGAGACTTGTGGGACTCTGACACAGCTAGCCCCGGCCCACTTAAATCCCTACACAGAGTAATGGGAAGAAAGGTGATATTGATATAGTACAAAATGAACTGTTTATTGGGGGGAAAATAACAGAAATAATTCCCCAACTCACAGCTTCGTTTTGAGATGTATCAGGGACTCACCTTATGCATGCATTGAAAGGCATCAGAAAGAATCAGTGGCGATATTCACTGTGCGCACATTGACATGACAGGGATTTTGCATGGCGGTCCCATAGATATCACTGGCCCATTCATGTCAGCAGATTACACCTGGTTTCTGCACGGTCATCTCTTTCTCCTCACTGACAAACATCGAACACTCACTAACACCTGAGGTGGGGAAGCCAACCAATCAGGATGCTCGGTTCGCAGGCTGAATCTTACGATCTAAGCCCGCATTCAGAGCAACCTGAAGGCTGCTTTCCGTCCTGCCATCTTCCCCCACACCTCTTCCCTCTTGTCACTGTTCCCTTCCCTCCCTTCCCCATTACCCCATTCACCTTATTCTTTTGGTGGCAGCACAACCGCTGCTCCAGCCTCCAGGGATGCAATGGAAATGGAAGAGAGGCTCCGCAAGGAGCCCCGACTTCCAGCTCCACAACGGCCATCTTAGGTAAGCATTTCATATATAAAAGAACACAACGCCACAAGTGCATTCCGTTCACTCATACAAAACACACTGCTTTCAGCATTCCTTGTTTCCAGATTGGAAACCCTGGGTGCTATTAGCAATAACAACTGAACTGGTGGGCCGGATCAGGTGGTAGTGGCGCTAGGATGGCCAACTTTCAGAAATAATTTTGCGGGACACTTGCCCACAAAGCGGTGATGACGCAACAGCATCATTCTTCTTTGGTCCGCCCCCAATTGTTATTAAAACAATTGGTGAATGGCTGTTAATGCTCAAACATCCGGTTTAATTGCAATGCTAATGGTTGGTTTGTCCTTGATAGGTGATGGTCACGTTTTTTAACCGTAAACATGGCCATCACAACTCCATGAGCAAAGCATTAGCATTGGAATTTTGGAATTCAGTCTGCAACATTAACAGCATGGGGCCGTCACCCATTGTACGGGACAGAGTGCTCCAGCATGGGAAGTTGGCCACCCTAGGGCGCCGGGGGGGGGGGGGGTGGCATCGTTAAGGTCCTTGCGCTTCATCCTGATTAGGTGTTATTGCTGAATTCAAACCCTCACACCACATTCCATGCTCACACTGCCAAATGACATCAGAGTCGTTACCTGCAGCAGTACTCGTGGAGAGCATTACAGCACTGCTCCCTCCATGCACATGTAAAAGTTAAAGACAGTTAAAGAATCAAAGGGAAACGAAACATGCTCAAGAGAAAACAACATAACCACTCAACCTTACCACTCTCACACTCACAAAACACCACTGCCCCTACCTTCAAGTAGAACCCTGGTCGGGTGAATAACCCTTTCCTATTGGTCAATTTCAGGGCTATCAGAAAAGGTATAGCCTTTGCTTTCTTCAGCTTAGAAAGTTGTGCATTAATTTACCTACCAACACTGTGCTTTTTCATTAGATAGTTTGTTAGAAAAGAATAACTTAATATGAATAAGCATGACTTATATTTGTGTCATGTTATTTTTCATGGAAAATTTAAGTCAACAAAAAACAATATATTAATACAAAAAAATAATATAGCTTTATAGACCTGCAGCGAGAGCCGTACCGGGCGTTATGGGCCCTGAAGACTGAGTTAACGAGGTATGAGGGACCATAACGCCCGGTACGGCCTTCGCTGCAGGTCTATAAAGCTATTAGAATACCCTCACTGTTTAATTAAACTTGAATAAATGAGACATGTTTAATGGAAGTACAAAAAATTGCAAAAATGGTAAATAAATGTTGCACACATTTTTTGTACTTCATTAAACATGTTTCATTTTTTTATAGGGTGGTGGGAGGAGTATCATAATAAAGTGGAATCAGGTGTGGGTATTTCTGCCCCCTACTCTAATTACATTTACTTTAGGTGTGCTTTATCCCCCCCACCCCACTACACAAATGTTAGGCACCACTTACTCCACACAAACATGCAAGTTAATAAACTTCTACAAGCTCCACATGTACATACATTCACTTAGCAGCCAATTCATTTACTTACCTTTCTGTGCAACGTCCACAAATGTCTGCAACATTTCCTCTGATTTCTTTGCTAAATTCAAACTTTTCTATTTGTTCCCCATTATGCTGCAGTGCAGCTCATGTCAGCCCTTTTTTCATTTGAAACGCTGCAAAAGCGTTTCCTTTGCTTTTTTATTTAATAACTGAATATCAGTGAGCGTGATGCTGGGAAAGCGTTCCCATTGCTTTGGTTTCCTTTTTTCCTGTCCGTGAGTCTACGTGCACACGTTGGCCTAGGAATGTGTATTTCGGAACGGAAAGTTAACTCTTTCCATTCCGGAATACACACGTGCCCAACGCTTCCACTGCTGTAGGCAGCTCTGCTGGATCTCGTAACTCCTTGCAGCCCAAACTACGGGCTGTAATCAATCTGTTGGCAATACCAGTGCGTATAGCCCGCGGATTGACCAATCAGCTTCCTGCAAACACCACTAGGGTGTTCTAATATTTTTTAATTAACTTTTTTGTCTTTGGCCAAGGGTTCTAATAGCTTTTTGTCATGTTATTTTTATTGTTTTTTTTAACTTAAATATTCGATAGGGAATATTCAAGTCCCCAAAATAACAATATAATAATACAATAACAATATAATAATACAAAAATATTTATTTTTATATAAACTTTTATTTCTTTTCCCATGAGTTCTAAAAGCTTTTTGTCATGTTACTTTTCATGATTTTTTTAACTTAAATAATATATGATAGAGAATATTCAAGTCCCCAAAAAACAATATAATAATAAAAAAATATATATATAAATCTAAATAAATATATAATAAAAATATATGTTTAAATGAACCTTTTTTTTAGGCTATGGGTTCCAATAGCTTTATGTCATCTTATTTTTCATGTTTTTTTTAAACTTAAATATTCAATGAGGAATATTCAAGTCCCCAAAAAACAATATAATAATTTTAAAAATATATATTTTGAAATGAACTTTTTTCTCTTTGGCCATGGGTTCTAATAGCTTTATTGGCCTTGCCATCGGGCCGTACCGTCAATATGGGGCCCTCATACCTCATTAAAGGCCCTTGCTGCGCTTTAATTCAGTCTTCAGGGCCCCCTCGGGCGGGGTCTATAAAGCTATAGTGGAACACATCCAATGCCTCCACAAACCAGTAGCATTCGAGCAAGGCACATTGAAAAAACACCACCAGCTGTCCTTACACACAGAGATTGGAATTGAACACCACCACATGAGGGAAACTCATAAGAAAGAAGGAAATAACATAGTATATCCTTCAACCACATGCTGCCCCAACACAATCCACTTGACAGTCACAGTCGGACACCCAACCACCTTGGGAAGGAAATCGCCCAGGCCGCTATATTGGGAAGACCAACAAGCACAACTCAGTCTCCTTACTAAGAGCAGTGAGGAAACCACAGACGACAACACTCACTGGATGGATACAACAGGGTCACTCTTAACAGTCTGAATGACACGTGGATCCAGAAATGCATCCAGATCAATGGGGAAAGATATGAGAGAAGCCAAACCGCATAAAATTAAATTGGAGACACAATTGAAAAAAATCCTTAAAGAAAAAGGTATATAGAACCAAACATTGGGAGAGAAAGGGATTGAAGGCCAGACAAGATTAAGGGCACATAATTGATAATTGGAGTCCCATAACCCATAAAAAATAATTGAGAACAAACTATTTGCAAAACAAGGACACTGATTGTAAAACCAAACCAAGGACAAATACATTTCTCTTCTCCTTCCTGAAGAACCATCCGATATGATGGGGAAGTACGTGTAGACGGATTAAATGAAGAATCAAATGAATTAAGAGCGATTAAATGAAGGATCAAATGAATTAAGGATTGATAGAGGGACTGTAACAATTTGCAATTGAATACAGATGGAAGCTATTGATTGAATTCATGTGAAATTGATGTATGAATTAAATACAAACAAGAATATCTAAATGTTGTGAAAATAAACAAAACAATTTTTTCTTTTTGAGCGCACACCAAAGAGTACTTGTTTATTTTTCCTTTTCCAACAAGGAGACGCAGCTACCAAATGAGTTGACACATGACACAAATGCAGGTCAAGAGGCACCAGTTCGCAATGACCTTTGCTCATATTCAACACATGTATCGTATTGTCATGATCTCTGCTTCCAAAAGGTCAGGGTTTTCCCAACTCCCTAGGAAGCAGATCCATAACCCAGGTTCCGAGTGCCAACCAGACCCAATTGGGACCTTTTGGACCCAGTCCTGGCGCCAGTGGCACCAGGCTCATAAATATGCCCAGTCCAAGCGCTGGAAGCGCCGGGCTCATAATGCTTGGGTGGACTTACCTGCAGCAGACCATGCTGCTTACTTACCTGCCAGTTGACCCTCTGATCCTCTTCTGTTTGGAACTACTTTTCCTGTTGGGTGGGGCTGGAGCCACTCCCTAGATTTAGAACACTGGAACTCTTGTGGAAGGCAGGAACTCTTTTCTTACCAGGAACTCTTTTCTTACTTAGGCGTGGCTGTGGAAGGAGACACCTAAGCACTACAGGAGGCTATTTAAACCACACCCGGTGGATGAATCTTGCTTTGCGTTATTCTGCACCCTCTGCGGCAGGACGCTCATCGTGTCTTCTGCATCCAGTCCTGGGCCTAAGGAAAAAGGCTTACCATCCTGAATCCAGTCTTCAGCAACACCTATAAAGACAAGAAAGAACAGGTTAGCATTCCGGCATCTGAAAGGCAAAGGCTTACCATCCTGAATCCAGTCTTCAGCAACACCTATAAAGACAAGAAAGAACAGGTTAGCATTCCGGCATCGGAAAGGCAAAGGCTTACCTACTCTTCGTGCGCTCCGGAGGTCTTCATACTGCATTCCGGCATCTGAAAGACAAAAGCTTACCAACTCTTCGCACGCTCCGGAGGCCTTCGGCGCTGCATCCGCATCTGAAAGACAAAACAAGGTGCGTTTAAAGACATTGGGGAACTTTAATACTCACGTGCCATTACTCCTTTCCACATCTAATCCAGTGGGTATTCCGGCACCCTGCAGCCGCTCCGAACTCGTACCTGCAAAATAAAAAGACTGTTAGAGCGCATCGTGAAGCAGGCAACAAGCGCTTACTCACGTGCTTCCAGGCGCTTCTATTCATCACACGGGCTCCATCTTCAACTCACTTCAGCCCGTCATCCGCCATCGCCGGAACCCTGCAAAACAAGAGACATCATTACTAAAACTTTAAAAAGACATTTGAATGACTCGAAACTTACCGTTCGTGCAGTAAACGACGGACAGCAGTCCTCTGAAGTCAAGAGGCCTGCGCTACCTATCCAGTGAAGAAACTGGCTACAGCACCCTGCCCCGAGGCAGATGGAGAGCTCGGCATTCACTTACCTAAGGTGAGAGCGTTAACCTTTGGGGTCTACAGGAGAGGAGAAGAGGAAAGAGATAGGGACACCCCAATAACCCCAGTTCATTAACCCCATATTTTCTATCTGCAGACATCTTACTCTACACGTCAGGCATACAGTGCACAGAGGTCCAGCCCAAAGAGCCAACCGGGTGCTACACATCACCTTTGAAGATACGGTAGTCGCCCAGTGAAGACCGGCGCCTCTGCGAGAATCAGGTGAGCGTTACACGTATCCACTCAGGGAACACAACTCACACTCAGCTATGCTTGGAAACAGCACTGCAATATGCAGAGCAAATGCCAAATGGGAACACATTATGCATGCCCAAAGCCATGCCGACAAGAGGAGGCCAAACTTTTCAATTTCACATGGCAACCAAACATGCGGTTAACTTTGATAAGAGGCAAACCCCACACAACTCTCCTACCGACTGCCAACCCAACATGCTAAAATCTCTTGTACAGAAGCCAACACAAAGTCCCCTACAACACGTTACACAATCTGTGCACCCGTAATCTGACCGGCAAAATTCTCAATACTCATAATTGATGTTCTCGGTTCTGCCCAGGATATCAGGAACAATGCCCAGTACATTACCATTAGACGTAATTCATGTGACTTTAAAAAGTTCAAGAATATGCATGGCCATTCCAGAACACCTTGAAGGTGTCAGTGCTGATGATATTTGTTCTCTTATCAGCACTGAACATGCAGCTCTCCTGGGCAGAACCATAACACAGCCATGATTACTGATATGGCAGATTGCGAGATGCTGTGATTGGTCAGCAATAATCGCCAGGGACCGGCAGGCAGTGCGACTGTGATGTTGGTCTCTGCTCAGGACATACATAAATGGTTCATGTCGGCTCATGCAGGACACAAGTCAAGAGGAAATCTGAAATGCGTGAACTCCATCTCACAACTATTCACCCCACCCAAACAAATGCTGCTGACTTTTCACTTATCCTAGCCACTCCTTCTCGCCAATACACAAACATATGCAACTTATCATTCCTGATAAAATATCAGATAATGTTTAAACTCAGGACTCAAGTTCTTAAAAAAAGAAAAGGGGGGACTATGACGTACGCAATGGGAAGTGACATGGCAGAAACTGAAAGTATCTATGCACATTTCTTTCAGTTTTTTTTTTCCAACTGAAAAAAGTGCACATTGCATGTAAACATTTGCCAAAAGAGAAGATGTTCCTGTATTGTTACAGGCTAAGTATAAAAGATGAGCACCTTTTTGTCTAAGAATCTGTAACAAAACATGCCCTAAAGAGCAGATTACAATACAAGATATTTTTCAGCTGTATAATAGCAAATTGTCTGGTCTAATTCTATTCAGTTTTTCAAACTGAAGTCTATATTTGCCTTTCTGAGTTCATGTTGCATGTATTCAAATGAGAATGTCAAAGTATTCGGCAAGAGCCGAATAGCAAGAAACTATTCGGCCGGAGCCGAATAGTTTTTTTTTAGCCGGAATTTAGCCGAATACTTACTCAAAGCCGAAGTTGGGTGCACCCCTAGTGTCTTGTCAACTCTGCATGCTGTAGCCCTGAGGTCTGCACAATGGAAAGATGTAGGGTCACATGTGGGTTTCAGTGTGTCTAATGGGATACACTGTAGAGGAGATGGGATTTCACGTACATACCCAGCAGCTAGCCCTGGTATAGAAATAATCCACCCATGATGCATGGCAGGGTCTCTGAACCAGGACTGTGGAGTGTCGGGTAGAGCCTGGGAATCTTGCATACACATGCAGAAAGAGCAGGTCAGCATCACACAGAATCTGCATACTGATGGGGTGCTGCATCCATCTCTGATGAAGGCCTGCTCCGGTAGTACAAGGGTCACATCTGTGCAGGTCAGGGGCCCCAAAACGCCCTGGGGAAGTCCACTCTAGAATAAAACTGGGGCTTCACATGGCTGAGAGCCAAAGGATTGGTGTGGGAAGGTCATGTGCTGGAGCATCCGTCTCATCATGGCCTGCACCACTTGTGGAGGTACCGAGTAATATTATCGCCACCAATAATATCGCCATATATATGGTTGTGGGGTAAGGCCATAGGCCGCCGCAGGTTCCATGGGATAATATTGCCGCGACAATATGGTGATATTCTTGTATGGTGATATTTTTGCGGGGATATTAACACATGGAATCCTTGTGGATGGATGCAGGAGAAGCATGTCTGGCTAATGCCATGTTCCAGGGCCACAGTGAGCTGGAAACTGCCTGTGACACAAGCAATGGAGCATTTAAGGATCTTCAACAGGGTGGAAGAATTTTTGTAGCTTTTTATGTGTCAGGCTCAATAAAGCGACCAGTTTCTGCCAGGAGTCCGAAGACAGTGGAGATGTCCAGCCCTGTAGTAGCAAGGACCTGCTGGACTCCGAGGGTATCATGGAACAGTCTGGCCTTGTCCACCATCTGCGGGTAAAGCCTTTGAGCTCTCCTACCTCTCCTGCTGAGAGTGCCGGGGTGCAAGCTGATGGCCTAACTGGGGTGGGGGCTAGGATGCAGGATCATGAAGTCGCTGGGATATGGGCTAGGGCGCAATCTGGTGGGTGCCTGGGGTGAAGCCTATGGTGCAGACTGATGGCTGCCTGAGGTATGGTCCAGGATATAAAATGTGCTGCCTGAGGTGGAGGCCAAGCTGCAGGCTGATGGGCTGCCTTGAGTAGGACCGGGTGGGTGCGGGCCGGGCTGCAGGCTGACGCGCTGCCTGGGGTGGTTGTAATCAATTCCCTGTTACAATTATGAATTGGACCTGCTCTGCTCAGGTGGTGTTTTTTGGTGCAAAATGTGATGCAAAAAAGGTCTATTTTTCCACTATTACTCACGTGGATGGTTTTTAAGGCAGTCATTTATGGTGTAACTGTAAGGGGTAAAGGCGCACATTAAATCCGGGCGGTGACACCGCCTTGCTGAATGGCATTTAGTCCTGTCCTTGCATAAAGGGCAACCATTAGGGCCACTCAGAGCGAAATGTAGCCGAGCGCTTACCTTTAGGCTCTCTGCGACTTGGATATTCCCCCTCTGTTTTTAAAAGTTGGGCTGAGTTAGTGGGATCTTTTGCAGCTGCGTGTTTCAATGGGCTCATGTACAATCGTGCAAATGTTGATGTATGTGGTGTGGTGTGTCACCCCTCCTGGGAGCATGGTATCTCCCAGGGCTCGTGCCAGTGACCACGTGACCTGGAAAACAATAAAAGTAACGAGCGGCTTCCCGCTCATCGGTCTTGGAACTAACCGACTCCTGCCTGCTGTGCTGTTCTTACCCCCGGTCCTGAGATGTCCACTGGGTGCCCCCGGCCTTGATGTCATGTCGGGCGATCCTGACATAAGCAGCGTGACCCCTGCCTAAAACACAACTGCGTGACTGCAGTCCATGTGTCTGCTGGGTGCCCCCAGCCTTGGTCTACTGGGCCTGCATGACCGCAGACCAGGACATAAAATTGGCGATGACGAGTAAGGGCCCCTGTGCCCCGTACTGTGTAGTGGCATGCTCGCCATGAGGAAAGGAGCAGGAGCCCGCCCGACCGCCGTGGCTGTCCGGCACCTGTTAGCTGGGCCCTGCGAGTGGTCTGTGTGGGGCTTGTGTCCCCCCATGAGGAGGTAATGGGAGCCGGTGCGGTAGAGGAGTGCGGTGTCGGCCCCACAACAATCGAGGTGGTCTGGGTCCCCCAAGTGTTTGGTGGTGCGGGCTGCCAGTTGGCTCCTCAAATGTGTAAAAGCGGCATCGAACACGTGTGAGGCGGCAGCGTCAGCCGCCAAGAAGAAGAAGGTGGGTGGGCAGCCTGGCTCCTGACGTCGGAGCCTCTGCAAAGAAAAAGAAATGAAGTTGCGCAGCCAGCTGGGGCATATGAGAAGCTCTGTGTCGGAGAGGAAAAGGAAGAAGCCGTGCCGTGGACATATCATCCCGGGGCGGGCGGAATGGAAAGGGTCCCTGTCGGAGCTGCTGGCATTGAGTGGGGAGGCACCCCATGCCTCCCCGGGCCGCCCATGGTGAAAGGGAAGAGAAATGGCGCGCTGCATGCTGGCGCAATGAGCATTCAAAGTATGGGCCCTCCTCACATCCCGGGCCCATGTTGCGCACAGACAAGGAAGTCTCCCGCCGGAGCGAAGAAAAAGCAAAGCGCACCATGTCGGAGCAAAGATTGGAGAGCAGTGTTCTTTTTGTACAGTGTACCCAGGCCAATGGCGGTGATTTGTTAGACAAAAGAAAAATGATGAAAAGAAAGGGAACAGCAAGGAAGGGTTGCAGCTCTCATGAGTGCTTGTTCACCCTCCAAGGCCTGTGGCCTAGACACCCTGCCACCAGTGTCTGCCTGCCAGCTGCCCCTAGGTGGAAAAGGGAGTTTACAGAGTGGCCTATCTTCCCGCCACCAGTACACTTTCCAATGGTTGCCCTCACCATATATGGACTAGGCGGATGTGGCCCCTGTTGCACCTAAGTGTGGATTTGCCGGCACCTGAACTGTGGTGTGAATATCCTAAACTGATACTGGTGAAAGTATGCACTGGTTTCCGGCAAATCCACAAGTGCTTAAGAAGGACTCAGTAGTCATCCCCATGAAAACTGTGAGCCTGCAGACCCTGGACTTGCTTAAAATGGCCCTGTAAATGGGCTATGCGAAGCTTTGAACATCTGTATTGTGGACATACCTAAGGTGGTGCCAGGAGCTGTCATTGGTGTCAATCAGTGGCTTTAGGTTTCACTCACCCAGGTTAATAAAGGGTCCTTTGATAATGTGGTGTAACCCCCCAACGTGCCAACAACCCTGTCATCTTCGAATATGTGTACATGCTAAACGCATGTTTTATGTGTATAATCATCAGACCCTAAAGGTATGTGAGTGTTGTTTGCACCCATAATCACAAGGGCATAGCTCTCAACTCACACGCTTTTGGCTGGTGTCACCTGCCTTGTAAAGGGCTGAATCACCCGCCAAGCCTCCTGCACGCCCATTCATTCCAATGGGCGTCTCACCCGCCAGAAACAGAAACGGGTGATTTCACCCGCCTTTGCAGCACAAATTGTTGAGAGCTATGCAAGGGTTGCTGTTCGTGATTTCATTTGTTTTGATGTCCAGTGATGCTTGTTTTTTGTTTGTTCCTTCTGGAAAAGCAGGAGTGTGGTGTGTCACCCCTCCTGGGAACATGGTATCTCCCAGGGCTCGTGCCAGTGACCACATGACTTGGAAAATAATAAAAGTAATGAGCGACTTCCCGCTCGATTGGTAGCCGTTACGCCACTGTTTAGTATATTCCTCCCCGTTCATTGTTCAGGAGGCCCTTGGCAGGATTGGCTCTGGCCATGCTGTGCACTCGCTTACTGCTAACAGCATTAAAAAGGGGCGCTTTGTGAATGCCTCCATCAACATATTTGTGTGCATGTGGTGATGGAAATGGACCGGATTTAGCAATATTCGTGATCCGGGACATAATATCCTTTTGGCGCTTGGTCTTTGGCAAACTCTCTCTCTCTTGGCTGCTGGGGACGCGCGAGGCCACGTGGCCACGCATGCTCGGATGTCAGCACCTGTAGGTGTGCAACCGGCAAGCACTGCAGCCTCGGGGGTTTTGCACTTGTTTGATATTAATTAGCATTCAAAACATGGCATTATTTAAAACGCTTAGAGAATTTGCTATTGACATATGTTACCCGACAGAGGCCTAGGCTTAGACTCCCAGAGAATGCACACAGTGGCGTAGCTGAAGGGGATGTGTTTGGGGGCGCAGGGGGTGTGGAGTGTTCGACCCCCACCTGCATGATTACACAGTTGTCGAATTAATGGAGTTCTGTTGGGTCTAAGGGCAGCTTAATCTTCAGGGGTGCTTTCATTATGCAAAGTTCCACATCTTCATGAAAAGGCCCAAGGGTGCTAGGATACCTGGCCCCGATAGGCCATGCACATTTTAAATCCAAGTCCGTCTTCGGCTTACAGCAGCAGAATACATCATTTAAAAAAAAAAAGAAAACGGCAAGAAGATACTTCTAAAAACGTATACAGTTGCCTGCTTATTTGAAGAGTAAACACATTACTTTTGTGAAACTGAACCCTTTGTTGATAGGAGGTAAAACAACATGCTGCATTCCTGCTTCAAACAATACAGCCAGCAAGTGGTGTTCATTGATAAAGCGTCCAACTGCTGTACAGACATCTAAAGCTTTCCCAGGGTCATATGTGAATAGGGCATCCAGTCCTGCCTTTTATTCTTACACTGGCCCTTTGCGGCTCCGCATTTAATATAGGAAGCAGACTATGAGTGCCAACCACAGTGCAGAGAATCACACAGCACAGGATGCAACACTCACACCTGCCATGGGGCCCAATTACTCTCGCATTTAGATCTCCCTGTCCTCTGATTTTGTGAATATATATATGTATTCGGCTTGGTAACTGACTAGTGGTTGACCTCTGCTTTTAAGTAACCAGCACGTTACATTTGCTGATTTGCAGGCCTATAGTTATGTAAAAAGCTAATCTACAAGTCCCAGAATGCAAGCAGATGTAGAGTGAAAAGTCAGGGCTGGGTGGTGGTATGATATGATATTATAGTGTATTTATATAGCACCTATACACAATGTGTTTCTAAGCGCTTCAAGGCAAAGGAGGAAACAAAGGAAAATACAATGACATTCTTAGAGGCCATGAACAATAAGAATGTGAAATTAACTGTTGTACTCGGCCTGATGACATTTCAGATAGTGCAAGAGCTAAGACATAGATAAGGAAGGGAGAGGGAGAGTGGGAAGGAAATGGAAACAGGTGGGCGACTACCGTTCTAGGCCTGACAACATTTCTGGTAGAGCCGGACAAAATTAACAAAAGGTGAGGGAGAGGGGAGGAACAAAACAAGCGACTAATGTATTAGGCCTGATGACATTTCAGATAGTGCTGGAGGGAGGTGGGGGGAACAAGTAGGGGAGGGGGAGGAGACAAACAAGGTTACTATCATACTAGGCCAAGGACAATTCTGATAGAGTAAGTGCATAGAAGAAAGTAAAGGGAGGAGGAGAGGAGATAGGAAAAGGGAGAAAGGGAGAGGAGGAGAGAACAGAGAGTGAGCTGTGAAAAAGTGGAGAAGCATGAGGGGAGAGCGAATACAATTGCTGAAGTCAGTAGTAACACAATGTTGCGAGAGAACAGGAAATACAAGCCAGGATTCAAGATGAAAATGGGAACAGCATGATTCAGGGCCACCATGAGTACAAGATGCAGGGGAGTCCAGCATGAGAGTTGAGAGAGGGTGACACACCGTGAGTCAATGAAATCCATAAAAGTCAAATCCAAGCACTAGCAAAAGGCGTTGATGGTGAAACCAGAATGTATCAGGACAGACTCCTGCAGAGGAAGGATGTAGGGGGGGATCAGGAGGAAAGGTAGGGAGGGGAAGCTTATCAGACACATAATGGGGCGGTTTAGCAACGCTTTGTTGACATGTCTCCTCTCTGCAGCACAACTACGCTATCCAAAGTCAAGTGTTAGATGTTCCACCATTCCTAGCTCCAGGACCACATCACCCTCCAAATCTGATCCTTGTAAACAGACCTGATATGATATGAAAGTCATTTATAACGCGTCTGTGCACATGTGTTTCTCGGCACGACAAGACAAGGGAGGGAGGCAGAGGGAGAACAAGACAACGATCTTACTAGGCCGTGTGTCATCCAGATCGTGCAAGTGCGAGACCGAGAAGTGCAAGGGGAAAGGGAGGGTGGGAGAGTGCAAGGAAGAGGGTAAAACAGGGCAGCAATGCTCTTAGTAATTGCAGCTAGGGCAGCGCTGCTCTGGGTATGGCAAGGAGAACAAGGGACTGTAGGGTTACAGTTACAGCCCCTAAGTGCGTGGTAGGCCCGCAGGCAGTGCAAGGGTGACTGATCAAGAAAGAGCCTGTTACCCAGGGAGACTCTGAGGGTAGCCAAGCAACCAGTCGGTACAGCAGACAGGTAGGTCAGCAGGGGAGGGAGAGAGAGAAAGCAGAGGAGAATAGGAAAGTTTTGAGCTGCTTCCGGAACTTCAGGTGGTCCGGCTCAAGTTTGAGAGGGGCAGGGAGGCCATTCCAGAGGGAGACACCTGCAGAGGAGAGAGATCTGCCCCCCACTCTGTCTGGAGAAACGTCTAACCCTCAGACAGTTGGAGGTAGCTGAGTGAAGGGCTGCAGAAAATGGACTGACATCAGATGACAAATGTGGCCACTAGTTAGTTAACCTTACTGGCATTCAAAAGGCTCTTACTCAGAATTTACTTTTCATGTAGACTGCCATTTTGCATCTGAACAATCCCAGTAAAACCGCTTTGCCCCATTGTTCATTGGGAAGTCTCATCACAATTACACCTCCTTAGGTTTTTGGGTACAAGATGTTGCCCAGTTAGTAGTATATAACCAAGTAGACAGTGATATATACTTCTTTATCCCCCCATGAGTATGGGGGATTGGATCTGGTAAATGGCAATTTATGATAAGTAAGTCTTTTCAGGAGTTTAGTAGCAAACTGTGTGCACAGGTCTCAAGTTTTTATTCTCTAGCCGTGTCTTTAATAGGTGGTATGCTTATTTGGCATGATACTCATTTTATTGACCTTAGAAAGGTGAGACATCACGCCCACGACGCGCACATTATAACCAAAAATGTAATGGCTGGAAGGTCTGGAATTAATCTGAACTCTCAGCTTTGCGCTAGGTAACCTTCCATCGTTGATTTTTAGCCCATCTGCACCATTGCAGAAGGTAATGCCATATGCGAATCAGTATTGGAGATGCGCCCCCACAAACAGGCCTCTGCAACAGGCTCTCAACCCACTGTGCTGTCATTTACTTGAAGGTTGAGGGATTAACTATTACTGTAGGTGGGGCTGGTGAAGGCTAGCAGGAGTGCTTAGAAAATAGTAGTTACTATGATTCACTAAAATGTGGATATTGTAATTGAACAGATAGCAGATTCTGGCTAATTTAGGCTATGCCCCTGCCTAAAAGTGAAATATAACAAGTAAGGTGTACAAGAATAACTTGCGCTCATCTAAATTAAGTATACTGTATGTAAGGTCTATGTTAATTCAACACAGAATCCCCAAGGTCCACACAGTTTTATCCTCATACACTCTTAGAAAAATTCCAATTGGTCAATATTTGTAGTCTCAATATTTATTCTCAACATTAATACACATATTCCTCTCGCCGACACGTGTTTCGACCTATGGGGCCTTTGTCAGGGCAAACCATGGGCAGACAATACTGCAATAAGGTCATATGGCACCATTGCCTCTCCTCATTCAGAGTGGTTAATGATTTAGCCTCATATTGTTCAAGGTGCTTCAAACAATTATTTTAAGATTTTATTCAACTACTGTCAAATATTGTCTTAATCTGTGCGTGGACTTCCCTTAGTTTCTTCAGCCTAATACTGCTGTATTGCCCCTACTTGGGCAACCTTCCAGGTGATAGGCTATTATTCCACGTTGCATCTTCTATGTATCATAGTGCTATTTGGGAGGCCAAATGGGCCTTCTATCAGGAAAAGGTCGCAGGCGCACTAAATCAACCTAAGGAATTATTTTCCGTGGTACTCTCTCTTTCCTCCTCTGCTAATTCTTCTTCTGCTGTGGTTCATTCCCAGTCCTTCTATGATTCTTTATCCTCTTTCTTTGTGCAGAAAACGACTGACATTTGGGCGAGTATATCTGCCCCTGGACCCACCGAGAATATCTCTACTCAGACAAGGGCTAGTCATTCCTGGTCCACCTTCCCTGTTTTTTCAGAAGAAGACATTCTTCAAGCTACTACGAAACTTAAGTCAGCATTCCCCCTGGACCCTGTTTCTCTGAAAATTTGGAAGGAAATCCTGCCCCTGGTTGCTACGTGGGTTACCAGGGTGGTCAATTCCTCATGTGTTTCTGGCTCGATTCCCGTGGAACTGAAACAAGTGCTGGTGGTTCCTATCCTAAAAAAACATGTCTGGATACGGCCATCCCAGCTAATTTCCGACCTATCCCTCTTTTGTCCTTTCCTATGAAACTCCTTGAGTCTCTAATACCTCCTTTGCTCAGTCAGTTCTTAGAAAACACTGTTTTTTTTCAATCTAGCTTCTGCCCAGACTGGGGCACTGAGAGTGTCCTTGTCTCTGCTCCGGATGACCTGGTGCAGTTGTCTGATCAGTCCTATTAGATCTATCTGCAGCATTTGATACTGTTGACCACTCGGTCCTACTGGAACGCTTGGCCCAAGCTGGCATTGCCAGCTCTGTGCTGGCAGGGGTTTCCTTCTTTCTGTCGGACAGGACACAAATACTTTCTCTCTTCCCTTTTCATTCTGCCTCTCTTTCTTGTGAGGTTCTGCAGGGCTCGGCTCTATCGCCCATTTCTTTTAATTTTACATGCAAGCCTTAGTGGGCCTCGTCCTCTCCCATGACTTCCAATGTTATGCATATGCAGATGATAAGCAGATTCTTGTTCATCTGAATCTCTTACATGCTGACACGTCATCTCAATTCAGGAATTGTTTGGAGGCCGTGGGGTGCTGGATGGCTATGAATTGGCTGCAACTGAATGGGGATAAGATGGAGGTCCTTGTGGCTGGCCCTCTGTTGGCCACTGCCCTGTGGACCCCCTCATTCTGGCCTTCTACACTTTATCTACACCTGTGCATGTGCCTGTCAGGGACCTAGGAGTGCAACTGTCTCTACCTCTCTCTCTCTCTCTCTCTCTCTCTCTCTCTCTCTCTCTCTCTCTCTCTCTTTCTCTCTCTCTGTCTCTCTATCTCTCTCTGTCTCTCTCTTTTCCCTCCCAACACCCCCCTGGGAGGGGGCAGGACAGGATAGTGCAAGAGCTAATACATAGATAAGGAAGGGAGGGGGAGAGTGGGAAGGAAATGGAAACAGACAGACGACTACCGTACTAGGCCTGACAACATTTCTGGTAGAGCCGGAGAAAAACAAGAGGTGAGGGAGAGGGGTGCAGAAAGGTAGGGGAGGAACAAAACAAGCGACTATCGTACTAGGCCTGACGACATTTCAGATAGTGCTGGAGGGGGGTGGGGAGGAAAAAACCAGTAAGGAGTGGGGGGATGAGACAGACAAGGTTGCTATCATACTAGGTCCAGGGACAATTCTGAGAGAGTAAGTGCATAGAAGAAAGTAAGGTGAGGAGATAGGAAAAGGGAGTAGGGAAAGGAGGAGAGAAAAGAGTTAGCAGTCAAAAGAGTGGAGAAGCAAGAGGGGAGAGCGAATACAATTGCAGAAGTTAGTAGTAACACATAATGTTGCCAGCCAGGATACAAGATGAAGATGGGAACAGCATGATTCAGGGTCACCATGAGTACACAATGCAAAGGAAGTCCAGCATGAGAGTTAAGAAAGGGTGACGCACCGTGAATGAATGGAGCCCATAAAGGTCAAATCCAGCGTTGGCCACAAGACGATGAAGCTGAAACCATAATATATCAGGACAGACTCCTGCAGAAGTAGGCTTGAGGGGGGTTAGTGGGGAGCAGGGTAGAAGAATCAAGCGAAACAGGCAACACCTGTGTGCAAGAATGGTGGGGCACAAAGGAACATCAGGGGGGGACCAGAGGGGGTGGGGATGGCCTGTGGGCACAGAGGGAGTAAACATGTTGGTGCATGCTTACCTGCTTTCTGAGCAGGGGGTCGGCCCTAAGTCCAATAGTTAAGAGCAGGAAGGAAGAGGCAGGGATAGGAAGGTGGGCGGGGCTTAGGCCAGGTGACCTAGATCCACTTGCACCTGCTCCCCATCTGCAAAGGAAAAGAGGCTGGAGGGCTCCTTAAGTGGTGAAAAAGAGCGGCAGGCAGGAAGGCACCAGGTGGGCGGGGCTTAGGCCAGGTGACCTAGATCCACTTGCACCTGCTCCCCATCTGCAAAGCAAAAGAGGCTGGAGGGCTCCTTAAGTGGTGAAAAAGAGCGGCAGGCAGGAAGGCACCAGGTGGGCGTGGCTTAGGCCAGGTGACCTAGATCCACTTGCACCTGCTCCCCATCTGCCCATGTGCACAACTTGTATGCCTGCAATCAATGACCCAGCTTGTGCCTGCATCCCAGGGCAGACTAACTCCTGTGTCCAGAGTGCATGTCGTGCTGTGGTGGGCTTTTTCTGGCTTCAGTGCCAGAGATTACTCTTGCAATGATTTTTGATTTTGATTAATTCATTGTTTCTCATGCTCTGTGATTTGGCTTTCCAGTCGTTGACACTGGTTGGACCATGACAGTCAAGTTACCTTGTTCCATACTGAAGAAATCAAGGCTGTCCCGTTTGATTACTTTCATGCAATGCATGCCTTTGCAAGCTAACAATATTGTTTCAGGAGAAATACTGTGGATGCAAGACAGGTGGGTACATTGTGAAGGTTAGTTCAAGGGACTCAGAGGGGCACAGGGTGTAGTGTCATAGGTGGCAGGGAGGCTGTCATTGTGTGGGGTGTTTTTCATTGCATTGGCCTGAGGTGAGCAGGGCCGGCTACATGGGTGAGGGGACAGATGGGGTTGGGAGGCTGGTGAGTCATTGCTTGCAGTTTTTGCATTTCACTCAGGGGGGCACAGGTTGTGGTGACATAGGTGGTAGGGAGGCTGTCACTGTGTGGGCTGTTCAATGTCAATGCTTGCGTTGACAATTTCAATTTGTCATGCCTGCCACATAGTATCCCGTTCACTCACCTTTTCATGGCGTGTCTACCCAGGCTCGCAGTACATTCCTGGGGCTTTAGCTCTATCTGGAGTTGCACTCCCAGACAAATCCACACCCAGCACAGCATAGCAGGCCATACAGGGTCTGGCCTGTTTGTCCGACTGCAATAGTGTGGAGATCCTGCCCCCAGACACCAGGCACATGCCATAGGCCTGGTGTTGTTGTTTGTAATGGTACCACATACCGTGCGTGGTATCACAGCAGCTATTTAGATAACAGTTGAAGGCTGCTTAGTGCATCTCAATGCTCCCTTCAGTTCCAAGCTCATTGGTCCCCGCTCAGTCCAGTCCCTCAGAGCCTGTTCCCTGCTCCCTTTTGTGAGCCAGTATCCTTGACCTCTGTTTCTCATTCATTTCTCTTGTCTGCTTGTCTCTTTGTTGCCTGTTGCCTCTGTGCCCTGCCTTCCTCTATGACTGCTGTCTGTTTGCCCAGCTGCCTTCTGTCAGACCCTGTCTTCACTGCAATTGCTGAGAAGTTCGCCTACCGTCATCTTGGACATTCAATCATAGGCTTCCCTGCCAGGATTTTTTACACTGTACTGATGCCACGTTAATCAGAGGTTGCAAAATGTGGCATTGGGGAGGCTTGCGAGGAATCCTGGTTTTCCAACCTCTCAATGATCTCTTTTCGGGAGTTCTCTCAGTATCATTCTGACTACAGCCGGATCTGAAAGATCACAATGACCCCCCAGTGCAACAAGGGGTTAGTGGAACATGGTCCTTCACAGCATGGCACTCAGGGGGGGCAGGCAGTGGAGGTGTTGTGGGTGGCCATGGTGTCACCGTGTGGGGTGTTTTTCATTGTGTTGGCCTGAGGTGAGCAGGTCTTGCTGCATGGGTGCAGGGGATACATGGTAATGGTAGGCTAGCGAGTCATTGCTTGCACTTGTTGCATGGCATCCAGGGGGACACAGGGTGTTGTGTTATTGGGTGCATGGATGTGTTACCTGCTCTGACCTTGTGTTGTTTTTTTCTACTGAGCCATTGCATAAGGGGATATGGTTGCTTCTATCCAAGAGAACAGGGCTTTGGGATGCCTGCACACAGCACCTCAGCAGTGTAGGCTGTTTTGGACTCCTACGTAGTGGAGCATGGATACATTGCTGGGTACAGCTGCGGCAGGCTCACAAGGGTAAAGATGTGAGTTGAGATGTGCATCTTTCTTGAAGTGGGCTTGCTATTTTCTCAGTTCATATGGCTATTTAGATGTAGATGTGTATTGTGTGCATAATTGTTATCAGGGAATGCGGTGGCCAGTACGCCTGTATATTGTGCTGCGACACGCATCGGGTGGCCAAGGAAGTCCTCACATGAGTTGGCTACTGGTTACATTTTGCGCTGTTCCTTCTTCCTTGTGTTCTCATGTGTGTCATTGGCATTCTGCATGCTCATTGGTTGTTGTGGGGCATGTGAATGTGGTGAGGGATTTCGTTGATTGTGTTGTGTGCTTTTGTGTGAGCTACAAGTATACCGTTGTTTCCACTTACTATGACTATAAAAGTGGTTTGTGCAGTTGATTTTATGGCTATGGACACACACAGTTTGCCTCTCCCAGTCACACATTCTCAGTGTGTTGTTATGGGCACTGAGGATTATCCCAAATGCATCATTGAATGGCAGCAGGGATGTGGCTTCAGTGTGTGTGCTCCACAGGGGCGGGTGTTCATGAGAAGTAGGTTTGCTTGAGCTGATTGTGTGCAGCCCCCCTGTGCCCTTTGGTCGACCAAGGGCATGATTGGTGCCTGTGGCTGAGGGTGATATCCCACCTGCATGTCTTCTGGTATGCCACACTGTGTGGCAACATTGTGCTTGACACAAGCTGCCACAATGATTCTGCAAACTACTGGTAGGGTATATAGCAATACCCCACCAGAGTGGTCAAGGGAGTGAAAACTGATATGTTTTGGAAATTTCTCCTCTGTGAAAGATAGTGAGCTAAAGAATCTGGGTAAGGCTCTCGCAACCAGGACTAATGTCTGGCAGAGAGACTCTCAGGACCCCCCTTGTTAATTTGGATAATTAAAGAAGCTTTGGGTCTCACACTAAGTTACTAGAGGAATCCGGATGTGGACCCCTTGCTCACTATTCTTAGAAAGGCACAGCTCCACCCTACTGACGAGGTCCAACCAGACTGAAACACGTGTCTGGGATTGCTGTTGGTACTCTTGTTCGGAGGAGAATTGCTTAGCATTTTGGTGCTGGACTTCCGCAGGGCAGGACAAAGACTATTATGTTTTGGAAATGTCTCCTCTGTGAAAGATAGTGAGCCAAAGAATCTGGGTAAGGCTCTCACAACCTGGACTAATGTCTGGCAGAGAGACTCCCAGGACACCCCCTCGTTAATTTGCATAATTTAAGTAGCTTTGGGTCTCACCCTAAATTACTAGGGGAATCCAGACGTGGACACCTTGCTCACTATTCTTAGAGATGCACAGCTCCACCCTACTAACGAGGTCCAAACATGTGTCTGGGGTTGCCGTTGGTACTCTTGTTCATAAGAGAATTGGCTAGGGTTTCGATGCTGGACTGCTATGTTTTGGAAATTTCTCCTCTGTGACAGATAGTGAGCTAAAGAATCTGGGTAAGGCACTCGCAACCAGGACTAATGTCTGGCAGAGAGACTCCCAGGACTCCCCTTGTTACTATGCCCCTAGTGGCTATATGTGCTGAATTGTACCTTACCGCGCTGGTGTGGCAGGATTCCTGAATGGCTTGAGCATGAATGGTGAGAGCGGGTAGGCACTGCAAATGTGTAAATTGATGTTATTGGCATTGATTGTCATGGTCTGTTGTTCAGTTTGTCACGTGATTGCATGCCTGTGCATAACAGTTGGTACTCACCAATGAGTCAGGTGTTGCCAAAGGTTCCCGATGCCAGGGCCCGGTAGAGTGGTGACTGGTGGTAAATGAAGTCGTCATGTGTACTTCCAGGAAAATTGGCATTGATTTGCATGGTGACTCCATTTGCGTCACATATGACCTGCACATTGATGGAATGCCAATGCTTCTGGTTGCGGTAAATGTGCTCTGTCATTCGGGGAGCCGTAGCACGACATGCGTTCAGTCAATGGCTCTGAGTACACATTGAAAATGGGCTACAACATAAAACTCCAGGCACACACTCTGCCTTTCCCACATTGTGCGTGGCATGAATATGTGCCTAAGCACAGATGCACGTGATATGATGCAGACCCAATACCTGGTGTAGACACTGGGATTGCGTGGCCTGAGATAAGCCCCCTACAATGGCAGTGGTTTGCTGGAAGGAACCTGTGGTGATATAATGTAGGGCTGTCAGCACCTTCTACAGAGGTGTGAGGGCATGGGAGCAAATGGTGGGTGATGCAAGGTCTTCCTCCCACTCCCTGACCAGGTCTAGGATGACATGGGGGGGGAACCTGTACATTGCATACACCTTGTCGTCTGGCATCCCAAAGAGTGCAGTACGTGGTAGGAAAATCCTGTCACTCGCCATCCTCCTTCTCCTCCTCCTTCTTCTATGGCCATGCACAATGTCTCCCAGTATACCTGCATTCATCCTGGCTGAGAGACATTTGAATGGTGCGCATTGCATGCTTTACGTGTTGTTTCCTTTGCGCGTTGTACTTTCCGTCTAATATCATGTGGCGGTAAGATAATGATAATCACAAGGTTTGCGTGTGACTTTTCCCGCCGTGATGTTGTGCGTTGAAATCCATGAATTTGGTTCTGTTTGCGCTTGAATGGGCATGAGATTTCTTTGCCTGGTGCGTCCCTCAACAGGATCATGTAATTCTTCATCTTTCCTCATTTTGCGGGGGGAATGGGGAATATGCATGTTCTGTCCCCTATTTAGTTCTTTGCGCAGGCCCGTCCACCACTTTGCGTGGTGTGTTGCGTAAAGCGCTCCACTGAACGCAACGTCATCATGGACCCATGCAAAGTCCTGGAAAGTCATGCAAAGTCCGATCCATGAATCGGTGAATGGAGTTTTGCACACTGAAAAGTGTGCAAAGTCATTTTTCAGACTGCAAATATTCTATGACTCGGCCCCTAAGTCTTTGACTTTTGGTGGTGTTTGCCAATGATTCTGTGACTGGACTTGAGTCAGCTAGTCTGGCTGTGTTTTTGATTCTGCACGCTGTATTTGTTGCATATAAACACAACTGTGAAGCCTGTACTAATGCTGTTGTAGCCTGTCCCTGTCGTGATCTAGGGAGCCTGTCCTCATATGTTAAGGTCTGCCTGCAGCGACATTTGCGGCTGTGTGTGCAATTGCTTTCAAGTGTATTTGTTGATATAAAACCCACCTGTTGAACCTGTGTTGATTTGTTTTCGGCTGTTCTGAGATCTGAAGATCTGTCGATCTGTCCCCTTTCCTTTCCCAGCAGAGAATTCCAGCATTCCATCACCAGATCTCGCTCAAATGTTAATATTGACGACCATCCTCCTGCCCACCCTTGTAATGACATTCTACTTCTTGTGATAGCCCCCCGAATCCAGCACTAAAAGGCTGCTAGACACCATTTTGTCATAAAAACTGGGCCCCTTTGTTTTTGCATTCGACCCCCAAATGCAGTAAGCGCTTCTTTTTGGGTGGATATTTTGGATATGATCTCCTATTTGCTACTTAAGTGCATTGAAAATCAAGGTTAGTCACTATAGTCTGAAGTGCGGAAACCTGGAGAGACACTCAGAAAAATAATGTTCAGAGTTTGACTGCCATAGAACATGGCAGTAAAAATCGGAAGCGTTGCTTGATGGCTTGCCACCTTAGGGGGTGTACTTTGGGGAAATGACCCAAAAAAAGATGTAAACAATGCGTCAAAAGTTGCTAAATGGCTTGCCACCTTTGGGCCTTCTCCGGGGGGGTGGGTGGATTAAAAAGGGACACACTTGGCTTCCTCCCTCAAAGCAGGAGGCGGCAAAGGAGGGAATCCCTGAGAAAGATCCAGGAACTCAGCAGTGCATTTAGGAAGGCATGATTGCATGGAACTCACCCGCTGTAGTAATGTTCTTTTTAATGCACTAGGACATAAGACTAGTTCATCTTGGCTTGGGACGTACCACTGCCCCTTCCAAACGATGCCTCAAATTCATTATTACTCCTGCTATGTCTACCCCATTAAGGGTAAATTGTTATAACAGAAACAAACGAAATGTAAAATGGTAAGCTTTTTTTCTTTTTTTTTTAAGAGACATTTAACTGATTGTATTTATGTAGTATACCTTGTACTCTTACCATTATTATGAGCTCTTGAAACCTATTTACTGAATGATTTCGATTACTGTTTGGAATATATGTGTAATTTTCAATAAATATTATATATATATATATATATATATATTCAATGAAAAAACGTTGTTAAAGGGATGTTATGGTTAAGTTGCACTAAAAAAAACCTATGAAATTCAATGAAAAAACTTTGTTAAAGGGACGTTATGGTTACAAGTAAAACCAAAAAACCTCAGAAATTCGCCAGTTATGTTAAGCTAAGCAACCATAACTTGCCCCACCACCATGCACTGCTAAGACTAACACCCAGGACATCAAAGATGACATCACAAATGTCATTGATGACATCACCGATGACATCACATGTGAAATTCATTTTGATGAAAAGTCCCTTCAAGGGGTTGCGTTTATAATGTTGGTAACAAGATGTCAGGGGTGATCGGGACACCTATCATGAACTATTTAATGTATTAAAGAATATACTCATCTAAACAACATTGTATTGGAGTGTTGTTGTTAATACAGGAACCTAATCATAAATAAACATAGGCAATGGCTGCAGCATGCACCATAGAACTACAGAATGTATAATCTTGGAATTCTGGATAGCAAAATAATGAATGCTACCTTATCAGAGTTTTGACTAATGTTAGTGCTATTACAAACAATACATATTAAGACCCACAATGCATACAAATCAGAGGCACATACAGGGAAACTAAAGTAAGGAAGAAAGAAACGGCATCATCAGAAAATGTTAATAACATTAAAGTGTATCTTCATGTATACAAATGAATGGTGTGTTTGAGGCCTGCTTATTGCCCCATGTATGTGCACCATGAGCTGAGACCAAACCCTAAGGAGAGTACTTTAAGAACATATGACAAAGTTAACGTCTAGATATATAGCACCTTTTGAATTTTTATATTCTGAATGTCAGTGAACAAAACCACCTGGCCTAGATATGCCATTGAACAAAAACAAGTGGGCCAGATATGTGATGTCATCAGTGATGTCATCAATGACATTTGTGATTCATCTTTCATGTCTTAGGTGTCAGTCCTAGCAGTGCACGGGGGTGGTGCGCAGTACGGTTGCTTAGCTTACCATAACTGATGAATTTCTGAGGATTTTTTTGGTTTTACTTGTAACCATAATGTCCCTTTAACAACGTTTTTTCATTGAATTTCCTAGATTTCTATTAGTGCATCTTAACCATAACGTCCCTTTAACAAAGTTTTTTCAGTGAATTTCATGGGTTTTTACCAGTGCATGCTATTTTCCTACAACTTACTAATATCATACTTACCCCAATATAGCAACATTGCTGTGCAATTTACAAAGTTTCACCTTAGAACTCTGCCATTTACCACTTTCTAACATCATTTTTAACACTTCTATACACTTTTTGCAACTTTTTCCACTGTTTTTGCATCAGTCGACATCAGCGAATGTCTGACGTCATCACAGACCTTGCACCAGGGTGACAATGCGCGCGTGCGCGGCATGGTGATGTGTCCGCAAAGGCATCCGCACTTCGCGATCGGCTCCGTGCTTCAAGGACAGTTCGGAACTGCATTTTCTTCTGATCTAGGAACTTTCAGGCTCAAAATGTACCCTTGCACAACTCCTACACCTATAATTACTCATTATCCATTAACAATTTAGTACAAAGCACATACTTGGAAGAATATTAGCAAGACTGCTATTTATCTTAAAAATGGCATCAGGTATTGCCATCCCTCCTCCCCAAGAGCCACCACCACAACCAGCTGGAGGACCTACACAACAAAAAAAGCGCAGTACTTCCAAAGACAATGAAGAGGACCAAGAAGATGAGGTAGAGGAAGTGCCTACCTCTAGCACCCTAGCGAGAATAATGGGTGTGGCAGTTATCTACCACGGTTGGGAATGTACAAAAGGCTAAAGCTACCAAAGTGAAATACACGGAGTGCAACTTTGTACTCAGTCGTGGACACTTGGACAGTACTCCTACGGGACCACCTCCATGCGCCGCCACACAAAATCCAACCACTACAATACTCTCAGAGTGTTGTTCCTTTCTTAGCAAGTAATAGGCTGCCTCCCTGCACCTCATCTTCCTCAACCAATACTGTTACCAAACAGCCTACTTCTGTGGGACACAAAATCCCACCAGCTACCTTGCAAATAATAAAAGATGCTGTTGATCCATACCTTTCGAAGACAACAGTCCTTTGTATATACTGCAACACACCACTCTGCAGGGGGAAGCAATTTTGAAGTGCATTTGAAGCTGTAATCAAGGAGCATGAGAAACACTGCCCTCTGCCATAGAAGTAACACACGCGCAACATCTTCCCCTGTCCACCTGCCCCTTCAAATGAGTAATCCGTGCCTCTTCCCTCATTTCCCTCCCCACCTTACGTTCCAACCTCTCCTGCAAAAGAAAAATACATCAAATAACAACAAAAGAAAGGATCGTTTAGGAAACACCTTTCACAGTTAAAAAACAGTACAAAAACAAAAAAAACGTATATACTCGATCTACTTTACATTTCTCCGTAAAGTACATAGACTCAATAAGATTTTCCAACATTTCTATTAGCATTTGGTGTTATGCTAATGGGAATAATGTGGCGTTCATCCCCCGTTCCAGGAACTGGAACAGGGATAACGGCCCCGCAGCCCAAGTTATCGGCCCAAGGGAAGCAAGGGCGGATATTGAGGGCTCCGGACCGTTATCCTCTGTTCTAGCCCTTGCAATGGGGGATGAAGGCCATTAGCCCCCAGGGTTCCCAAAGCAGGAACCTAGGGTGCTAAATAAAAAAATTAAGGATTTTTCTTCTGGCGTCCCGCTGTAGGAAGAAAAATCCTTTTCCAAGATTCAGAGCCCCCGTTTCCTTTCTATGGCAACCTGCATAAGGCGAAGAAAGAACCCTATGACCATATCACCATGAGCACATTTTTCTTTCCCATTCAAACATATACCACTTTTGAATAACTTTACCACATAGCCGGTCCCAGGTGGACATGGCCACTTTAACCCCATTTGTCGTCCCTCGTGGTCATGGCCAGTAGCCAGATTGTCCGGGTCATGGACTTATGCCCTGACCCGGAAAATATGGCCACTGCCCATGGCCACAGGCTAAACCTCAGTCACCCAAGGTATATCCCTATTTTTTGTACATACATTATGACACTTGTCACAAAATAAAACATGGGCACATTTGCAAAACCATGCTTTAAGGTCCTTGCCAATGCTTCTTACACGAGTTTGCTGGAAATCCGCCCGTGTTTTATTTTTTCAAAAGTGTAAAAATGTATGTACATAGAATAGTCATATAACTTAGCCCCCACTTGACAAAATCCATTCAGATTTGACAGAAACATTCAAGGGTCTATAATCTCTCTGAAAACCTTTGTCCACATTTGTCAAATGGTAACAAAGTTATAAGCCATCTAAAAATGTTGAGACTCCCCACTAATTTAGCCCCCTCTTGACAAAATCCCACCCCTTTTTACTAAAACATTTATATCTAGATCTAAAATCTTTTTGCAAACCTTTGTGTAGATTTGTCAAATGGCACCACATTTATAAGCCTTTACATTTTGTTCCCTCTTGACAAAACAGCTCCACACTTTCCAAAACCATTCAGAATCAGGTCTCGAATAAAATTTAAAAATTTCATGCAGTGGCGCCAAAGTTATAAACCATGCAAAAACTGCTTTTCACCAACCCTGTAATGCAGAAATCGGCATAGATGTCCCCGAACATCTGAAGTGTTCGCGAACATCAGGGAAGAAAAACACCCGTTTTTTGGCTTCTTATGGCCATATTCCTTCGCATCCTCATCACCCCTCAACTCCCCAGAGATTGTTTGATGAGTTTCACAAGTGCAATGTTTGTGTTTTTTAATATGTTTTTACTGCGATGTTCGCCGACACCGGCGGATATCGATGAATCCAACATGGTGGGCGTTTCCAAAAATCTGACGCACCTCACGCTTTTCACCATCCAATCAGTGGGAGCGTCTGATGTCCGCAGACTTCACGTCGCTTTCTAGGCCAATCAGATGCAGACCAAACAGGGAAGTGAGTCCACAGACTGAACCCAGATGTCACTAATTCTTTTTACCTACTTTTGGGCTGTTTTAAAGAAAACTACTGGATGCTTTCGGGACCAAGCCGCCGCTCCTGCCGCAAATTTGGTGAAAATCCTTCTAAGCGGTTTGGGCAGTAGGCGTGAGCAAATTCTTTTTCCATTGCGTCTATGGAAAAAAAGAACATTTTGGGACCCCACCTCCAACTTTGCCCCCCCCTTGATAAAACCTCACCAAACCTGGCACAGAAATTCAGACAGGGACATATACTGTCTTTGCAAAGTTTGGTAAGGATTCGTCCAGAGGGGGCAAAGTTATAAGCCACCCAAAAAGTGCTCTTCCTATGAGTTACCGCAGGCCCTGTAATATATTCAGTGAAAAAAACTTTGTTAAAGGGACATTATGGTTAAGTTGCACTAATAAAAACCTATGAAATTCAATGAAAAACTTTGCTAAAGGACATTATGGTTACAAATAAAACCGAAAACCCCCATAAATTCACCAGGAATGGTAACCATAACTTACGCTACTATTGTGCACTGCACTGTTAAGGCGAACACCCAGGACATCAAAGATGACATCACAAATGTCATTGATTACATCCCTGATGACATCACATATTAAATTGATTTGGATGAAAAGTCCCTACAAGGGGGTTGTGTTTGTAATGTTGGTAAGAAGATGTCAGGGGTGATTTGGAGACCTAACCATAACTCGCGCCACCACTGTGCACTGCTCAGACTAACACTGAGGACATCAAAGATGACATCACAAATGTCATTGATTACATCATTGATAACTTCACATATCTGGGACAATTGTTTTTGTTGACTGACATATCTAAGCCAGGTGTTTTTGTTCACTGAGAGTCAAAATATGAAAATGCAAAAGGTGCTCTATATCTAGACGTTAACCTTGTCGTATGTTCTTAAAGTACTTTTTTTAGGGTTTGGTGTTAGCTCATCGTGCACATACGCGGGACAATAAGCAGGCATCAAACACATAATTCATTTGTATATATAAAGATGAACTTTAATGTAATTGACATTTTCTGGTCCTCTTTTTTTCTTTCTTCCTTACTTTAGTTTCCCTGTATGTGCCTCCAATTTGTAGGCATTGTGGGTCTTCATACGCATTGTTTGTACTTACACAGGTTTGTAGTGATTCTTGAATTGTTAGCTTTTTATTCCATGTTTAACATCACTGAAAACTCTGATAAAGTAGTATTAATTATTCTACTATTCAAAATTGGCAGATAAAAAATGTTGTACTTCTATGGTACATGCTGCAGCCATTCACTATGTGTATGTATGCTTAGATTCCTGTATTAACAACAACACTCCAATATAATGGGCCTCATTACAAGGTTGGCGCTCTGGTAATAACGTTGCCGGTAAGGCAATACCGGCATCCATTACCAGGCCGTTGTATTATGACCCTAGATGCCGGTACCACCGGCATCGACAGGGACCTGCTGTGGCCGTGCTCCACCATACCGGCGTGTGCGAAATACCGGCATGCCGCAAGGAAGAGCACATTACGAGCCTCACGGACATGCATATACCGGCATCCAGATGCTGGTAATAAGGGCCACCATGATGCCAGCAATACCAGCATCGCGGATCTCCTGTAAATAGCAAACTGCTGTGTACCCAACTGCCACAGGTGCACACAATCAGCACAGGTGGAGGCAATGGAGTAAGGCACAGCACAAAAGGAGCACACACCACACCCCATCCAAGTCCAAAATGATACCACTAGCAGTTGCCATACAGGGGCTGGAGGACATGCCTGCACTGCCACTACTCCAGCGTCGCTAAACCAGGGGATGTGTAGGAGGAGAAGGGGGGTGAGACTGGGCCAGCACATACCACCAGTGCAGGCAGTGGTACCCCGCAGGCAGCCACCAATCCCTCGCATAAGGGCCAGTCCATTTGACTAAACCCCTGCACAGATCCACACCTTGTACCGCCTGGACAGGGACACAATATGCACAATTGTGGATGACATTCACGATGACCTGGACAGCCTGATCAACATCCATGCCGCCATGCCCCCTCTGCTGAAGGTAGTGACTGTGCTCCACTTCCTTGCAATGGTGCTGCGCAACTCCATGCTACCCTGCAACATGGGACGTCACGCTACATTAGGTGACTGGCTACCAGGTAAATCCAACCACAGGGCCATGGGGGTTGTTGTTGGGGGGGCACCGTCCTGCGTGTCAACCACTGTGACCCCAATCAATAAAATGGGATGCGTGAGACTGACAATGGATGAAGGCGCCATGACCGCACAGCCATGTGTAACTGGTAGCTAGGAACACAGCACTGCACCCACCCCTGCACATGCACAAGGTACATCATCAGACCTCAACCACAGGTATCACAATGCACCAACCTGCAGTCACAATGCATAAATGACATGAGCACAGCAAAGTACGGCGCAGGTCATGCAGACATGACTGATCGCAATCCAACTGCCTCTCAAGGAATCCCCTGTCACTGCCCCTGCCCGACAAGAACATCACCATGCCATACACAGCAACTGAAGAGACACCCAAAAGTCCAATGGGACATGGTTGCACAGAATAGATTCCAGCAAGTGGTGAACACCACAGACACATGTGCAACTGCTGCAGGACCAATACAGAGCACCTCACTCCCACCATGTCAGTTGACACCCAGCGCCATCACAGAACTGTCTCTCTACACCGGCGGACCATACCGCCAATTCCATTGTGCCATGGTCACACGGGTGACGGCGGTGACAGACATGGGCATGGCATCATCATGTATATGGAAGCATGATTGGCAAAACAACGTGTAACATGTTGCACATCAGGGAAAACCATCATCCAGTGCCCTACATGCATACTGGATTCACCACTGCAATGCAGAAATCACATGTGAGCACATCAAAGGCCTACTGACATCATCTGTGTGAGTGCTGTATCGGGTGTCAAGGTCCCTACGACCTGTACGTGACCCATGCTCCCCTACCCTGGACCAACATGGAGTGTACCAACCTGAGTGTTGCTGTAATGAAATGGCAATAGCTGACAGTGAATATCCCTTGCATCTGACCACGAACAATGTAGAGCCAGTGTACACAAGGAATTGCAAACACACAAACAATTTAAATGACAATTGCTCCCATACAGGTGATGCTGGGTATCCCCTGAAGCCGTGGCTCCTCACCTCTGTCAGGCATGCAGTCCCAGGCACGCATGCACACACTCATGTCATGATTGAGCAGAAATTTGGGCTGTGAAGGCACGGTTACGCTGCATCAGCAGGTCTGGTTGTGCACTCATATACGGCCCTGATAAGGTGGTTAAGATAGCATTGGTATGTGCCATGCTGCACAACAAGTGCATCTGGCGCAATGTACCCCTGCCACCTGACATGGAAGTAAATCCACCGGAAGTTGAGGAGGATGATGGGGAAGATGGTGCATATCAGCCACAGCAGAAAGTGCCTGAAGGACGTGATGTACGCCAATCTTCGATTGAACAATATCACTAATGCGCTTATGCAGCCTGTTCAGAAAATGTTTATTATCTGTTCTTGATAAATCAACTTTAGCTACAGTTGCCAGTTACTTAATGTCATCCTCTCATCTGTTTCCGAAAACATGGTCTAAAAACATCCTTACCATACTACTAAATGCAGACATTTCTATTGAAACCCTTGTTACCGATCCGGATAGAGCTAAGAAAAAACTCTACATGATGGATTGGATTGACACTAGAGATCTGTGTTTGAAGTATAAAGATTTTGATCCATCTGTTTTTTCGGCAAAGCGTTATAGAGACATGGCCTTCTACTTATGCAAATCTCCTTCTCCTGCCGTCAGGAATGCATTGTTGCGCATGCGTTTTAATTTATGTCCTACCCGTGAAATTCAAGCCGTAGGAAAGAAATCCCACCGGAATCTTCAGGATGTCGTTTTTGCAATAATGCAACAACTGTTGAAACTTTGGAGCATGTCATTGTGGACTGTCCTGAACTTATGAACTTAAGACAAAGTCACTTTAGTAAACATTTGCCCTACTTTAGCCAGATGAGACATGAGCATAGATGGCTTGCTATCTCCACTACCAACTGTATGAGTATAAGGCTGGCCACAATTAACTTTGTGCGAGCCTTAAATTTACTAAAATAGTTTGATTCCTAATGATAACTGTTCTTTGGATCAGTGATTGTCATACTCGCTCATTGCCTTTTCAATCGATTAATAATTGCAAAATCCAAATGTAACTATTAGCATTAGAATTGATGGTTTGCCATTTGGTGTGATCTGTAGGGACTTATGATTGCATGTTTTACAATTCATTGTGTTTTAATTTAGTTTAATTTATTATTAATGTGTTATAGCTTATTATAAGCTTTTCACATGACATAAAAATTACATTTAAGAAAAAACAATTGATCGTTAAGATAAATACTAGCATATTAAATGAATAAAGAAAATAGTAGCATAAGAAACAAAATAAGCAGAAGAGAAAAAAAATAATAAATTGAGAATAAGAAGAAAAATGAGTTACATTCGGAATTCAAAATTAAGCGGATATATGAATGTGTCCATGATCCACCAGTGAATAAGTATTAATTCTTTTACATATTCGAGACTACAAGTCCAAATAGTAATTGCGGATGGCAAATTTATAAGCAGTTTTTCCTGATAAAAACTTTCCCATAGTAAAAAGGAAGGAGAACATCCATGAATTGGCAGTTCGCTATATGTTTATGTCCAATGATTTCTCGACAGTCGTCCAAACATTGTACATAGCAACGTATAATTTCATCCCGTTTCCCTTTGCGTTAACGGCTCTTTGCCAGAATTCATTACTGCCAACGTGTTCCAAGTTATGGACAAAATCTGTATAAAATGTTGTGTAGACCTTTATCATAGTGACACATCTGGTAAGAACATGTTTGCCCGTTTCCGATTTCATTCTGTCCTTACACAACCTGCAGAAACGTTCAGGTAGGGGGAGATTGTTCTTAATCCCACTTATGGCCAGTACAGGCAACTGATCGATCCTTAGCAAAAGAATGAATCGTCGTAGCCGTGGCGAAGGGCATAGATTCAGATATGGCAATGGCTTCTTAAGAGTGTAATTCATGAATTGCACAAATTTATAGCGCTTTAGATTTTCCAAGTGTGCAAAATTGCTAATCCAATTGTGTAATTCAGATTTCTTGGCTAGCGCTCTCAGCACAGGAGGGGAGACCTCTTGTTGTTTTTGGGTCCAGCCGATCTCTTCAAGATATTTAACAATGTTCTTTTTCATAAAAGAATATGAAGATGCTTTGTTAATTTCGCAATAAATCGCCACTAACAATAAGTTGGCTGTATCAGGTGTTGTTTCTAGATATAATTCGGCTCTTTTCCTGAGTACAAGAGACTTCCAGGAAATAAGGCCGAGCTCTAATCTAAGGATGGCCATTGGGATACAGCCCGGGAGACCGAGTATTTTTTTCCAAAATTTTCCTTCGAGGATTTGGAGCCAGTCAAGTTCTATCAATTGCAATGCCTCCAGGCCATAGATTATCATTGGTGTTAAGACCTGAAGGTATAGTTGGCGTGCTGCCCAGATGGTATAGCCACAGTGAGTTGTAGAAAAACGATAAATAAGTGCTGTTACTTGGGCAGCTCTTGTGGTTCTAATTTGTTTGCAAATGGTATAGTGCCCCTTGGGCTCAACCTCGACACCCAGATATCTATAATATGGGGTATATTTAATTGCCGTCCCATATATGTTTAGACCGATTCTTGCTGTCTTCTTGGAACTGAACATTACCATCTGTGTTTTATTTAGATTGATAGCCAGCCCATTGGATTGAGTATAGGACCATAGTGCCTCAGCTGATCTACGAATGCCGCTGATAGTGTGGTCCAAGATGACTAAATCATCAGCGTATGCTAGCACTACACAGTGAGTGGATCCAATCTTGGGGGGGGCAGTTGTTTTCCAATGATAGTGCTTTAGGTATATCGTGGACAAACAGGTTATACAGTATTGGTGCCGTAACACATCCTTGTTTCACGCCACAGTTTTGGTTGATCTTGTTAGTCATATTCCCTTTCGTGTCCAGCTTCAGGGAAACTGTGGTATTGTAGTGCAATAACTTGAGGTAATGTAGTATTTCTTTAGGACATCCCAATTTTTCAAGTTTGGCCCAAAGTAGTTCCCTGGGGACTAGATCAAAGGCGGACTTAAAATCTATGAACAAGGCGTATAAAGGTGGATTACCTGATGTTCTGGCCTTGTTACAAAGAATATCCATTACTACCAGATTATGTGTAGTATAATATCCGCTTCTGAATCCACATTGGAAACAATCAAGGATCTTTTCTCTGTCTGCCCATATTTGGAGTTCCTGTAGAAGATATGCTGCAAATAACTTGCCCGTGCAGTCCAGCATTGAAAGTAGACGGTAATTACAAGGGTCTGAGCGGTCGCCTCTCTTATACACAGGGATCAAAATTGCAGTCTGCCAGGATTCAGGGATTTGACCTTCCTTCAGAATCTTTTCAAAGAGGATCTCGAGTACCTCTGCCCAATACTCCGGGTTGCTCTTTAATACGGCATTTGCTAAGCCGTTGGGTCCCGGAGCTCTTGAGGATTTGAGCTTTTTTATCCTGATTATCAGAGATTCGACTGACACTTTGAAAGGGATCGAAGGTGGATCCTGGGGCATCCTCTCCTGTGGCTTTGCCTGGTCCGTGCCGTTCCAGGTTTTCAGGAATTCCTCCCATTGGCTAATGCCGATTGAATTGGTTAAGGGGATACTGGTGTCACCACGAGCCGTGCTCAGTAGTCCCCATATGGTTCGGGAGTTCCCCGTACATAACGTTTGGACTGTTGTTTGCCATTTGAGCAGTTTTATTGCATAGCGTTTCTGCTTTAGCCATGTTCTGTAGGCATTTTTCAGCTTCTTGCTTAGAGTCAGATAGTTGTACGATGTAGTGGAAGCTTTACGTAATTTCCTCAGGTCACCTCTTAGAGTTCGTTTGGCATCTCTAATTTCAATATCGAATATATTAGTGGTCTTGGTCTCAGGGGCCCGCATATTTGTTTTAATCGCTGCATAGGTGTTTGAGAATGCTGCGATCCATTCTTCAATCTCCTTGCTGGTCATGGCTAAGAGTTCTGTGTGACACAGATTTGGATAGTTGATTGTGTGCTCTATAGCTCGTTTAATGTTGTTGTCAGACCATCGTATCTTGGAGAGAGCATGATTCGTCTTCAACTCGCCAATAGGTTTATGCGATATAAATTGTGTAATGTAATTGAAAGAGAGTGTGAGAGTAGCATGGTCGCTCCAATCATTATCCTTGATCTTCATATCTGTGACCCAGGTGGTCATGGTAGGACTTACGTACATATAGTCCAATGTACTACTGGATATGAAGTTTCTCCATGTTGATTTTCCCGGATAGTCGCTAATGGTTCTGCCGTTTAGTAGTTCAAAGTTCCATGACTTAAAGAAATTAAACCATAGCTGTCCCTCCGTATTTACGCTTCCATGTTTCAATTTGCCTATTTTCTTCAGCAAGGGGTTGTTACTGATGCTCGGCTCACCAATTAAGTGACAATTAAAGTCACCAACAAAGATAACCATATTTTTCTTCGGCTCCGTCAGCCAGCTGATCAACAGATCGTGGCAAGCTTCCTGGATAGTCTCACTCTGAGAAGATTCAGATGGATTATATATATTAACCAGGAGAACATGTTCCGTTTTATCTTCGCCAGGAAGCTCCAGTTCCACTGCTAATATAAATTTGTCCGTTTTCGTGTGAATGCGGATAGATCTTAGTGGATACAAGATGCCAATTAGTAGACCTCCATATGGTCTTCCCCTTAGTCCCTTTTTTGCTAATTCCTGGTGTATAGTGTACCCATTTAACAGGGCTCGGGCGGTAAGCCACGTCTCTTGTAAGCATATGCAGGTATGGCCCATTATTAAGGGCACTGAGCCATCAGGCGATAATAGATGGCTGAATCCCCGACAATTCCAAGAAATGATGGTTTGATCTCATTGATTTGCTGTTGTTCCTGGTAGGGACTCTATTAGCCATTTGAGGACCTTCTGTATGTCTACCAACTGTACTGAGTCATCTTTAGGTGGCTGTGTTATGGTCCTTTCTTCCATAATTGGATTTGGCATCTGGATCGGCCACTGTGGATCAGTGATGTTCGGATCAGCATCTATTTCCAGGTCAACTTCCCTCAAGTTGGTTTTAAAATTACGCAGCAGTTCTGCAGTGGCTAAGAATTTGCAGTGAAGGGCCGATGTACTTGAGTTCGTCACTTCTAATGGTTCGACAAATACAAAGTCCTCAGATCGTAGCACTCTCAGCTGCGGAATGGTATGCAGTCTGGTCATCAATGCTGATCTGGTAATCCAGTCGTGGTTACTAGATTGATAGAGATTTTTAATCAGGCAGATTCTTCCGCCTCTAGGTACCATAAGATTGCCCTTGTCCTCCACTGGTGATGCTGTTGTTAATTGAGGCTCGTTGGTCGGAGGTATTGAGATAGCTGATATATTGTTTGTGTTATTCTGGGATACCTTTGTATCCTGTTCTTTTTCGCATAGAGAAAATTCTGGTTCTAGTGCCACTGTTAATTTAGAGGTATTGCATTTGTCATTAATAAGCCAGCTAGTGAGCTTTCCTTCTTTTACTGCAATACGTTTACGTGCCCGTGCCGCTCTCCGTTTGACTTTTCTCTGTCCTTTTTTGGGAGTGCTGCCTTCTGTTGGCCTCGAGATTTCCTCTACTGTCTCTGCTGTATCTGGTAGTATGATTGTTGCAATTTGACGCTTTCTTCTTCCAATCGCCTTTTTTGTCAGGCGTCTCTGTTTGCGTGAGAGGTAGATTTCCGAGTTATTAGTAGTGTTTGGGTCCTGGGTCCCAGAGTCAGAGCCATCTTGCGTGTTAGTATTGATGAGTTCCGGCTCGGTCTCCTTTGGGTTGTTTTTCTCGGTATCGCTTGTTGCAATTGCGAGAGTAACATCGAGTATCTTCCCGCACATCTTCAATAGAATATTTAATGCAAATTGTACAGATGCGACTGATGCTTGCAAATCCCCCAGGCTCGTACTGCCTTCTCTGAGGTCACTGTTGTTTTCGGGTTCCTGCGAGTCTAAATGGACATCAAGGTTAGGGGAAGCGGATAATCTATCTATCGCTTCTCGTTGTGAGGTTATCGTCTGGGGTTGGTAACTATTGATTTGATTGCTTGTGCTGCTTCGCGGTAGCGGAGTCATGGCTCTCTGCATGGACAGACAGAGGTCAAGCAGTGAGTTATTATCAATTATACTCTCCCCTAGGCACACTGAGTTGTTCGTTCTGCTGTAAATGCTCGGCTCCTTCTCCTCGTTTAGCAATGGACTTATGGTATCTGAAGTAGGCGGAGGTGGAAAAAAATCAGTAATAATTCCTCTTTCCTTCGGAACTGGTTTCGTACCCTTGCCCTTGTTCGGCCCTGTGGTAGAGGTTCTGCCCTTCTGGTTCCGAAGGTTGTATCTCGTGGCAGAACACTTCTTGACAGTTAGCATAGTGATACTGTTCCTTCGCTTCCTTGTCGGGTCAGGGTAGAAGGGAAATGACCCGTGGGCAATATATCCAATAAGATTGCCTTTAGCTGATGGTATATAATGTTCCCTTGGTACTTTCAAGAACGTTGGGAAGCGCAAGCAGGGTGTCTTAGGGGTATTTGAGCAAATCCTCAGGTAATTAGTGCCGTTACTGTAAGGGCACAGAATAGAGCTTTCAGTCAATATGCACCACTGTTGTGTCCTAGGCTCAATCAAATATCCGAAGATTTCCCCGATTCACAGTATATGTGAATGAGTGAGTGACTAAGGCCTGTATCTTTAAGTTGCGTCTACCCTAGCCTCTGACTGACATGGCGTTGTTCTTAATGCAGGCAAAGCAGGCAGGGGAGCATGGGAAATATACAAAGGTGCCCGTTGTGAGGTTTTCGTCTGGTGTACAGTGGTTCCAGGCGACTGTGCTGAATGCAATGGCAGAACACGTGTGCCAGCTGATAAAAAGTAGAAACCACAGGGCAGAGGGAAAAGGGGAAAGATGGGGGGGGGGAGCCACTACGGCCCAGGTTCCTTTGACAAATTAAGGGGGGGGGAGCGAGAGGGTCCGAGGGCGAGGAGAATCCCTGCTCAATCCCCCGGATCGCCGCTCGCTATGCCTCACCTCCGCTGCGCACGTCAGCGCAATTTACAGGAGCTCTGGGAGCTGTCTGAGCCTCAAGTCAACTAGGCTCGGCTCCGCTCCACTTCTCGCCTCTCCCAGCTCTCCACAGTCCCTGTTTCAGCCCCGGGTCCCTTTTGGCAGAGTAATAGAAAAAAAAAAAAAAAAAAGGGGGGGGAGGGGTGAGAGGGGCCGAGGGCGAGGAAAATCCCAGCTCAGTCTCCCGGATCCTCCGGATCACCGCTTGCTATGCCTCACCTCTGCCGCACACATCCACGTCCCAGCCAGAAGTTGTAGGTAGTTTGCGGGAGCTATGGGAGCTGTCTAAGCCTCAAGTCGACTCGGCTTCTCGGCTCTTCCGGCCCTCCGCAGCCCCTACTCCAGCGCGGCGCCCGTCCTGATTTCCACAGCTGCGCCCGCTTCACCTCGTCGCACGTTTCTGGGTTGCTGCTAGAGAAAAGCACCCAACGGCTTCAATACCCGCGTCAAGCCGCACCTACAGACACACACTCAAACTCCAGCAAAGTGGCGTGTGACGTGGCCCCGTGTGACGTGTTATATATGTAAACCTTTTGATAAACTGTTGTCTTAAATTGAAAAAAGTTGATTAAATTCAACTAAATAAAAAAAATAAAAAAAAAAATATCACTAATGTACTGGTAACACATGGCACTTTGAATGTTGGAAACTGGGCACTGTTGACAGATAAATAGACACACACTCAATGATCAATGTCCAGTCATGAGTACTTCATGTGCACACCAGTTGTATTAAGTAAATTTGAACTATGTACAATATGCAGGTATAAATGTGCAGCAGATACCATAATTGTTCAACAAAGTGCCCCCAACCCACCACCCCCATCCCTCAACTCCCTCACACACCCTCACCCCCACCCACCAACCCCCATCCCTCAACACCCTCACACACCCTTGCCCCCACCGACCACCCCCCATTCCTCAACATCCCCACACATCCACGTCCCTGCACCCAATACAAGTCCAACTAGACTCCCTCCTGCATGTATGTCCGGCTACTGACAGCCACTTTTGGTTGGAGGCTGTTGCTCCCCTGGCTGGCACATGCTGCATAGCGACCTACGCACCGGGCTCGTCTGAGTCGAGCTTGCTGGGGTGGTGCTAGCAGATGGTGGGTTTGTGGCTCGCCCGGTGCAGCATGACGTTGGGCCATGGTGGCAGCCAATTGTGTGAGCGCCTGCGTCACAGATTCCATGCCCTTGCGCACCCGCCTGGCCACGCGGTACATAGCACGGGTGAGTACTTGGTTGTTGTCACGGTGGGCCTGGCGTGTGGCCTCCCCATCTGCCAGGTATTGTCACACCATATCCTGCATGGCCTGCTGGCGCTCCTCCATGCGGGTCATGCAGGCCTCTAGGTCCCGTATGTTGTTTCCAGCTGGTGGTTGGACGGGAAGTGGAGTGGGACTCTTTTGTGGGCTCACAACGTCTCCAGGTATCTCCTCCCCAGAGCTGCAACCAACAGACCCATGGCCCAGGGAGTGCTGAGGTGTGTGCGGCAGGGATGGTGTATGCACAATTTCCTGTGACATGCATAGGCCTGCTGTGTAAGCATCATCATGTTGGTCGTCCTCCACCGCGCTATGTAGGGCGGATTGGGCCGCCTCACCTAGGTCACTTGTGGCCACTGAGTGCGGCCCCTCAGCATCCAGCACGCTGGTGAACCCTCCTCGTCCACATGAGGTGGCTGCAGTGGGGCAGGGGTTGTCTTGTCCATGGCCTTTGGGGTCGGTGTGCCTTGTGGCATGTGTGCCATGATGGTACCAGTTTTCCCTGGCTGCGGCACATTGCCAGGCGTCGGAGATGGCTGCTCCCCAGGTCCTGAGGCCTGTGGGCCCTGTTTGCCGGCTGCTGTGGCTTGGGGTGGTGGTTCGCCTCAGGCCTGCCCTTGGTGTGGACGGCTTGGTGCTGTTGTCATGCCCTCTGCTCCTGCGTGCTGGTGTTGCCTTGGTTTTTACGGTGGGCCCGCATCACTGTCTGATCCTGTGCCTGTGGGGGATGGAGTTATGGGTGAAAGTACATCCTACATTATTGTTTGTACATTTTGGGCCCTGTGCATTGCTGTGTGCATGTTGGAGGGGCGAACATGGCGCTCACAGGAGTTGGGGTTGGGGTGCAGTGTCTGTGCATCATTGTACCGCAGCCATGTTG
This sequence comes from Ambystoma mexicanum, assembly GCF_040938575.1. Taxonomy (NCBI): domain Eukaryota; kingdom Metazoa; phylum Chordata; class Amphibia; order Caudata; family Ambystomatidae; genus Ambystoma; species Ambystoma mexicanum. The sequence continues at coordinate 576,865,989 of NC_090931.1, read as the reverse complement.
TAGATGCTGTATGTTGGGTGGCCTATGGGTGTGTTGTGGATTGCGTGCGGTAGGCATGCCTCAGGATCTGCATGCCATCTGCTGTGTGGTTGAGGCTCAGGGGTGCACACGGTGGTGGAGATGTCAGCATCATGCAAAGAGAGGTCACAGTGGTGAGGCCTGCATCGATACAGTGATGCATGTGTGTGTCCGCATGCAGATGGTGCTTGTGTTTGCAATGGGGGACTCATGTGGTTTGTGTCATACGTGTTGGTTGTGTGTTACCGTGACAGGGATGTGGCATTTCTGTTGGGGCAGACTTTAGTTTAGGTTGGAGGTGATGGGCGATCTGCTTGCTGTCATCTACTTGGCATTTGGACTCCACCATTGTGTTTGGGGTGTTTTGTGTGTGTTCACTTTTGTGTTGTGCTAACGGTCACTCACCTTCATCAGCCGACGATACCACTCCCGGCTCGGCATGGCCGACCCTTTCGATGGCCTCCATGTGAATCACAGAGCTGCACGTTTCTTCCCATCGTGCTAGCTTGATGGGCGAGGATGGTCCGCCACCTGATGCCTGGGCCTGTGTACGGTTGGCTGTGAGTATGTTGCGGACACGCAGCCGCAGATCGTCCCACCTTTTGCGACAGTCCTTTACACTGCGTGGGGTAGTCCCCACTGCGGACACCTTCTGGCCACCTCCTCCCAGATGTGTTTTTTCTGCATTTGTGCAGCACGGCACAGGTCTGTGCAGAACACCACATCCGCATGCTGGACCAGGGTGTCTGCAAGCATGTCTAGCTCGTTGTCACTAAACCATGGTTTGCGCTGTCAAGGTGTGCCTTTGCGGGTCAATTGGGTCATTCTCGGGCAGGCAGGGTTCACAGTTGGCAATTCCAGGTCCTGTTGCCAAAGGATTGCAATGAATTGTGTTTTTCAAGATGGCCGCCTGTGCCTTTCCCGTTCCGAAGCGATGACGTTGCTTCCGGCGGCGGTAATAGCGGTACTGATAGTAGCGATGCCGGTATGAACTGTGCCGTTCATAGCGTATTCTATGATGCCGGTGGAGGTCTATGCACATTCGATGAAGCCACTATCGGGGGCGATATGGCCATTACAGGCATGGCGGTACTGCCGTTACTGGCATGCGGTACGCGCATGCACGCGGCCTCGGGATCTCCCGTTCATTACAGGCGCTGTGCAACACGGACACGTTCATAGCAGCATGCCGGTAATGACAGATTTGTAGCGCCAATCTCGTAATGAGGCCCAATGTGTTGTTTACATGAGTACATTTCTTAATGCATTAAGTAGTTAATAGTAGGTCTCCCAATCAGCACTAACATCTTGTTACCAACATTATAATCACAACCCCTTGTATTTTATATCTGATGTCATCTCTGATGTCCTGGTTGTTAGTTTTAGCAGTGCACAGTGGTGGAGTGAGTTATGGTTCCCATAATTGGCAGGGTAGCGTCCCTTTAACAACGTTTTGTCACTGAATTTCATAGGTTTTTATTATTGCAACTTAACCATAACGTCCCTTTATCGAAGTTTCTTCACTGAATGTCATAGCTTTTTACCAGTGCACCCTTAAGTTGCTACAAGTTCCTTATATTATACTCGCCTCCAATATAACAGCTGTGAAGTCTGCAGACAGTGCGGTAGCCGCGGACGGAAGACATCATTCACCAAGCCCAGAAACACAGGGGACAACAGAAAATGTTCTACCCAGCAACCAACAAACAGGTATACATAAAACAAGATTACTTATATTTACTGCATGCAAATATACCTTTTTGTTCAAATGATTACTTCAAAATGTACAAATTGTTTTATTTATAACACAATATAATGGAATGCACCAAGCATAAACCATAACTGTACACCTCATATGATCACTACAGTACAACTGTTCATAGAGACTCACATGCATCAAGCACTTGTTCAAAAACAATCTCTCACCAAAAAGTAAGTACACTGTATTTATTTATTTATTATTACCATTCATTATGTAAACATTTCTTATAAGCAAATATTACAATTTTTTTTTATTTTAACAGAAATGGCAAACACACTTCAGTGCTTGGAAGACAACTTTCAAACAGAAGAAATGAGTGATGATAACATCTATAATGCTAAACAATACATCTTTTAATATAAACAAATAATGTAATTTCTACAGACGTCAGTGAAATAATAATTTATTGTTTTCTTATAGTACATAGTTTACATGAAGAAACGGCACCCCAATTTAATTATGGAGAATCCTAAGAATCACAAATACAAGCCCTATCCCCAGATGTACATAGTGAAATCACAATAATGTCTGCAAAATTGTCTAAACTTAGTAATGACTTTAAGGAACATTTAAATTATGTTAAAAATCATGTTATTCAAAATGTTGATTATCACTGTCCTTCTTTGACCTGTCTCCCTTGTCCCCAGCAATCGTCCCCATCCAATTCCCAAAATATAAATGAAAGATGCTTTGATGAAACTTCACTCCCTTCCTCCCCTGATCATTATTGTACAGAAATTCAAAATTCTCCCATTCGTGTTTCCCATTCTGATACCAGATCCCTTTCATAAATAAATGAATTTTGTATACTATAAATATTTTGTACATTGTTCCATGATATATTTTTTTAAACTTCAATTAATAGTCAGCGGACAATACGACTGTTCGAAGTGTCCATTTTCAAAATGGGGGTGTCTGCGGACAGCTCAACGTGTCCGGACGTGTCCGTTATCGCATACCACACTTTTAATTAGTCCGTGGATTGGTGTCAATTCTTTGGACCATCACACGCATGCGCCCTGCGTCTCCCACCCTATGGGTGTCGTCGGATGGCCGTCAGCGGTGCGGATGTGTCCACACCCAAGCAGCGTGATGACCTGACCGCGGATAGTGTCTATTCTCCGTGGACAGTTTAAAACAAAACTTTCTGACAATCTACAGTGTTTCAAGTTGAAAGTTTACGCTTGCAGATCTCCTAGACCCATTCTTAATTGATCTGGGAATTTTTTACAACTTTCCAAGGCCTAGTTTTGACTTGATTGTCCGCAGACAGTTGCGCAGTCCGCGGGCGGCTCTTCTAAAGGGACCCACCCATTTCTTCCAATCATTCTCAATCTGCATATCCAGGAGAGAGCGGGCCTCATTACGACTTTGGCGGTAGCCATGCCGCTATTGGCCAAAATCGGGTCCGGGTTCCCTGAATGGGGAATTACTGGGCCATTCCCGAGTTCGGAGGGCCCTGTAATTCCTCCCTCCAGGAACCTGGGCCCGGTCCTTCCCCATTCCCATTTGAGCCCCCACAGGGCTCAATGGGAATGGGAGAGGGAGCAAACAACGGGCCGATTACGAGCGGCCCGTTGTTTGCTCCTTCTTCCCCTCACGGGACCCGGTAAGGATGCCTGGTTTAACCAGGCGTTCCTTACCGGGTCCCGCGATTGGAGCTTTTAATGAGGCAGAACGGGTTTAACGGGTCCGCCTCCTTTAGCAGAGCCCGTTAACCCATTCCGCCTCAGTTGTAATGAGGCCCAACATCTTCCAACACCTGCTTTGCAGACCTCAATCCAACTGAATCCAATGGCATCTCTCCTTGCCATCTTTCCTCCTCAGGGATCACCACCATCACCATCTGGAGAGCCAGGAAAGAGGATCAGGTGCGAGGATGTAGACGAGGATGAGGAGGAAGATGAAGATGAGGTAAAGGAAGTGCCTACCTCCAGCACCTGGAGTGAGTCCTGGGTGTGGCGGTTTTTCACCACCGTTAGTGGTGTACAAAAGGCTTGGGCAGCCAAGGTCTGACGCACTGAGTACAAAGTTGTACTCAGTCATGGAAAAACAGGGCTGTACTCCTAAGGGACCACCTTTGGTTCCACCACACCAGATCCAACCACCCGGGGGCTCTGGCAAAGGCGGTACCTTTTTCAGGGAGAAGATTGACGTCCTCCAGCCCACCTTCCTCAACCCTCCTGTCACCACACAAACTACTCCTGTAGGGCAGAGGTTCCCAGCGGCCACCTCGCAGGCCATACAGAACAATGTTGACCCATATCTTTCGAGGGTCATAGTATTCTGTATGTACTGCGTTGCACCAATCTGCAGGGGGGAGCAGTTTCATAGTGCTTTCAAGGCCACGGTCAAGGAGCATGAAAAACACTGCTCCCCACCTTATTTAAGGTCTGCCCAACATCTTCCTATTTCCACCTGCCCCTCTGTCTCTGTGGTTGGTGCCCCTTCCCTCCCCACCTTACCTTGCTTCTCCTGGAAAAAACCAAAAAAGCCAAAAAATACAAAATAAAAAAAACACAAAAAAATTGTTTCTCTAGGAGCCACCTTTCACAGTTAAAAGATAGAACTGTAAATAAAAAACGGACAAGCCCCTTTGCAGCCTGCATATTGCGTGGACAGCGCGGTAGTCTGCGGACATCTGAAAAAATCCAGGCATGGGGTGAGGGAATGAAAATCATTTAAATTGTTTTTCACGCAAACATGGTGGCTCTTAAAATAATTATTTTTGTCTTTTTGACTTTTATATATATTTTTATTATTTTGTTTTATGTACTAAACTACTAAACTAACAAACGTTCTACAAAACGCAATTATTTTTTGTAACTCACAGAAATTGCCCAAGATGCACTCCATCTCTTCAAAAAATTGTGACAATATCAAATTTAAAATTTTCATTTCGAAAAGATGTCATGGCAACATCCCACGAAAAGGCACATACAACTTTGTTCACATTGCACCTTGCTTTCTCAATTTGTGGACAAAATAAATTCGAACACATCCACATTTCTCTCTGAACTATTTGAGAAAAAGAATTTTCGAATGTGGAAACAGTTCGATCAACTTCCCAAATGTTTCCTTCATTGCAAACTGTAATGACATTCCGGTAACATATCCCAAACTGTTGCCTCCACAGTGAACTACAATGATGTCCAGATGCTTCAAGTGAACTATATTCTCACACAACGGGATAAATGGCGCCCACTTCATTGCTCAAACTCTCTACCATGAAAATTCATCGAATCCAAGATTTTCAGACAATCCACAGTGCTCAGAATAAACCTGCAGCCAATGGATCCAACAGTCTCCAAGAATCCATACAGTTTGCTTCCTCAAAGACATAGCCATAGCCATCTTCAGTGCACATACCAAACCCAGTCTTCCTGTACACCACACCCATGAAACGTGATTGGCTGATTGGCACGTGCGGTATCCGCGGACCACAGTGGGGACTTTTAGGGATTTTTCCTCTTTGGATTTATTGACTAAAAACGCAAGACACCCCCATACCTGAATTTTTGATCAGGTAAGACAGTGTGTCCATACCATATATATAATGGTGTATTGTTTATAGGGCAGGCTTACTAAGATGCTTTGTCCTCCTCTTACGTTGCAGTATAGGCGCAGAGTTATCTAGTACCACTGCAGGATTTAGCCAATCGTTGACACGGGTCTCCATCATTTCACGTGGAGGTGAGTGCCAATCTGTGTACACATAAACTGAGATATACACACAAGATATATCTGTGTCTAAACAAATAAGAGATTGGAATTCTGATGTTATGTATATGGTTTGTTTGTAGATTGAGGGTTGATGACATCCTCCACCTTTTGACATTTCGGAGTGGTTGCAACAGAACCATCCGTCTCCTGAAGAAGGTCGCTTATATTTACCGGCTTGAATTAGGGGCCTATTGTGACGACCGAAACATATGTTGAGTTACAGCAAATAAGCAATATGCTATTTGTTTTTGTATTAACACTTACTGTAATCACCAAGAGGTGTTGAAATGTATGTTAATATATTGGTTAAAGGTGGTCTTAGTACTACAAGTGTGGAATATTGACATGTATAGTGAGATTGTGAATGAATGATGGAATGAATGGTGGTGTTTAAATGTGGATGTTGAGAACAATAAATATTTGTGTAAATTGCTTATAAATAAATATATATATTTTTTGACAAGACTTGGTATTGTTTAAATGTGTACAGATGTTCTGATCTCATTTTGCCCAGGTTCATTTTTGTTGTTCCATTATATGTAGCCTGTAGAACCTGTGGCAGTAAGGCAATCCCTATTTCGAAACTTAATATGTTGGCAGTACATGCATACTTGCTAAGGTGTAACCCATTCCAATCTGTAGGTGCTTATACATTCTGTTTTTTTTTCAGAAATCTGGAACTTGTAGTCCAAGTTTTTTAATGGGAAAAGTGGAACTACAAGTCCAGAACACAAACAAAAAACTGGGACTACATAAGCACCTACAGGTTGGAATGGATCATTTATTTGTCTGTATTTATTATGCGCCGGCACCCCGCAGTCATCATGTTGGCAAGTATGCATGTACTGCCAAAACATTAAATTTACACAAACCAAGTGCCACTTAAAAATGGTCTACAAATCTTTTCGTACTGCTTTTATTTTCTTTTACAAAAAAAGTTTCACAGTTTCACACAGAGCTCCTATACATGCACATATGCATTTCTTAACTTTCATGAAAATGCTCCTGTAAAGACACATTTTGAAATGTCATCACCTGTCATGATGCCTACGCCCGGGGAAAGAGGACCAGGTCCAGCAACCCCGGAAGCAGGCATCACGTTATTTTGAGCAAGCCCAAAAACCCCTGCTAGGGGCTGTTTGGGTACGGTCCTGGCGCCTATGGTGCCAGGCTCATAGAGTAGAACTTACCTGATGCAGACCATGCTGCAAGCTTACCTGATGCAGACCATGCTGCAGAGCTCCAAGCCAAATGAGGCTTGGAAGGGACTATTTTCCCGAGGGACAATTTTTACTCGGGTGGGGCTGGGGAGGAATACTTACCTGGGACTACTTTGGTGGCTATTTAAACCACGCCCGAAGAGCAGCACACGCTTCGTGTTATTCTGCATCCAGCAGCGTAATGCTCACCGTGTCTGCAAGCCTGCATCCAGTCTTCTGCCACGCCTGCCTCGAGTCTGCAGCTCCTAGAAAAAGGGAGGAACAGAAGGAGAAGAGGTTAGAACAAGAGCAAAACCTTCGATCCTTACCTGAATTCCGGATCCACCGCGCCTTCGAGCTGGAAGAAAGAAGCATTTTACGCGTGCCGCCTCGCCTGCTGCAGCGCCGCGCTGAACTCACCGGCCTTCGCAGCATCCTCACGATCCACTGCATCCTTCTGCACGTTCCCGCCGCACTCTGGCACCTAAGGGGAACACAAGAACAGCAAAGGTGAGCCAAGGGAATAAACAGAGGCAATAGTAACTACCCCCATAGACTTACCTGATTACCGCCGGGGGTACTATTCCTCTTCACGGGTCGGCGCAGTCTCCATTGCATCCTCGCCGTACCCCGGCCCCTAAGGGGAACAAAAGGACAGCAAGGTGAGATGAAGGGACAAACAAGGGGAACTCTTCTCACCACAATAGACTTACCTAATTTTACCGCCGGAGGCATTATTCCCCGAACTTCATATTTCTCTCCACACCTGAATAAGGGAGCAAGCCACAGGTTACATTCTGGCCTTATTTTATTGAACTTTGTAGGATAAGCCAAATCCTTACCTGAACTTTGTCAGCTACCACGAGGAACTCTTCGCTGGGGTGAAGCTGCAGACTGCAAGGAATCTGACAAGAGTGAAAGTCAGACATGTGAACTCTTACGAACTACATACTTTTTGGAGTCAATATTGTTCTGGAACTCACCAATTCGAGCCAGTGAAGCAACTGGTTATCAACGCGCCCCTGCGCTCAATGCAGGATGGTGAGCTCATCTTTTCAAACCATCAGGTGAGACTATAAGAGGCGACCTCAAAGGTGATCTGTGGGGAGAACAGCGGGGGTGGGGGGATTTACGCTCAACCCCACGGGTGGTTAATTCCCTTTCTCCATTAACAGAAGAATATTCCTACGGGCCAAGCAAACGAAGCTAGGTGGGCCAGTCCAGTCCGTCATCTCGGCCCTACGCGTCACATTGGTGGAGACCGCAGCTGTGCAGTTCAGACCGACGCCTCTGTGGGAGCCAGGTGAGCATAACATCACCTTCCATTTTTCATTTTTTATAGATGTCATACTTTCCAACCTCACTTATTACATCCCTTACATTGCCACCATTCTCCATCGGCTCACACATATCTGTATACTGCCAAAGTGTCAATATACAACACTTCACCTTACATATAAAGTACTCTTCTTTCCCAAACTCTACTATAAGACACCAAACACTGCTGCAATAACAATCCACCATTGCATCACCACAAGGCCACAGTTTGCCTATTCTTTAAAAACACTGCGACACATACAAATACATTACACTCCAAAAAGAACACTTCTTTTATTAAAATCAGCAGCACAAAAATAACCTAGATATGCACCTTTTCCTCACACCCATGTTTGCCCTGTTCCTTGTAAGGTGTGAAACAGAACTTCGTATACTCCAATTCTTCTAACAACATAGTTAACACACTTTAGTACACCACCCATGACACACCTTCATTAACTCTTTTTCACAACAAGTCCTCCTACCATCATAAATAATAACCCTGCTTACTAAAAGTACTTTACCATTACCACATATACCCACTAACTTTCTTTTACAATAACAGGTAAAAAGAAGATGGCTGAAGATAGCTACCGAAAAAAGAATACACTTCACATCCTACAAAGTAAGTACATTAATGTTCCATGTAAATCTCTTTAATTGTAAAAATATACTTCCACTATATATTAGCCTAGGGTATTCTTTTCGAATCAACATTTATTTCACTCTTGCTCATTACATTGCACCAATCACAATCTTTCTATTCCCATCTAAACAGCACAATTATAACACCCACTGTGTTCCTCAAAACATCATAATGTCCCTACCTATTCAATCACACCACCACTAGCTTCCTCACTAACCCACCCCATCCCACCTCAACCAACTCTTACTCTTACAATCTTCCCAACCACAACTATTATGCCACTTCACAATCAAACAGCGCCCTATTCATCTCTACAATCAAACCCACACACCCATTCCACAACTTTCAAACCCAAACCTTTTATTTTTCCAACAGACACAAAAACGTCAACTAAAAAGCAACTATGTAGAAAAGAAAGAAGAAATAATATAAGAATAAAAGCAATCCATATGGCCATCCACCTCTAAAACAATGTATATAAAACATTAAAACAAAAGAGCTAGGAACCTCACTCAACAAAACTAAACCAGCCTCCACTAAAAAAGGTAAGGCCCTTCTTGGAAAAAATGAAAGCAGCCCTTATAATAAACCTAACACTATATCTACCAATGTTAATGTAGCCACTGTAAAGTAATCGCCAAAAATTATTTTACAAAATATGTTCCACCGTAGAGTTCTTCACAATCTTATAAAAACTGCTGAAAAGTCACAGTCTACCCTTAAAAATTGGCCGGACAATAGCATGTTTCCTTCTTTTCAAAGACATATACGTACACAGAGAACAATTCTCTCTATCTCTTGCACATGCTGTCACTATTCACAAATCGCAAGGTCTAACCCTAGATCACAAATTGATTGACATTGGCAGCACAGTCTTTATAGAAGGTATGAGTTATGTAGCACTTTCACATCTCCGTACACTCAATGGTCTATTCATAGGTAACTTTGAGGCAAATAAAGTCAACACTGGCATTCCTTGCATTCTAGAATACAACAGGCTATGTGCACTGTACACCCCCATTTAGACATGTAACCTGTACCTAAAAAAATAAAACATTTGAATAGAAAACTAATACAAACCGAACCTATAGCAGATCTCCAAACAGTACCGCAAAAGACACAATGACCAACTGCTTCTCCATCACATAATACAAAACTGTCTAGTACAAACTCAACTACATGTCCATCACAAGACAAAAAGACAAATATCTCTTCTAAAAAATATCTGCAGGTCCACCAAACGATGCAGAGACACAACTCTCTGGTCCATTTAAATTCAGCAACACAACTGGAGTAAATTGCCATGCAAATGTAACAATCAATCTTCTCTTCAAATTGCCACAAATTGTTCACAACATTTACTTAAACGGCTTGGACCAGTTGTGTTTGCAAATGCTCATCCTTCATATAAATGCCACAAATAATCCTGACAGCACTTACAGTGTCTCAGGTATAAGGCAAGAATTGGACTACTTTGCAGGAATGGTAAAATGTACCATAAACACACAGGAAGATGCACAAGAGTTCCTAATGTACTTAATACAAGTACTGGAAACCAGAAACATCCCTATAAATTAAACCTTCCAGATTTCATACACGTGGAAACATATTTGCACTCTCTGCAACCATGTTTCACAAGAGCGCATCCCTAATGAACGATTTGTATATGTATCCATAACACATTGTGAATCCATTTAATTTCAACAGCTTCTGCAGAATGCAAATAATGGCATAATAGTATGCCCTTTTTGCAATTCAGACAATCGTTCCAGCATACAAATAAGCTCACATAGCCAATGTGTCATACTAATGCTTCTAAGGTACAATGCAGATGATACCAAAAATAACTGTAAACTCACTATCTTTACACAAGCCCAAGTATCTCTTTGCAAGAAAACCTTCACAACAGTAGGTATAATATACCACACTGGTGTCACAACCACTTCTGGGCACTAAACTGCATATGAAATGTAAACAAAAGTGGTTGGTTTGAATGTAACACCTCTGTTACTCCAAAACATAGGTTACCAGCAAATCTAACAAATGGCTACTTATATTCATTCGACCCAAATGTACTCACTAAACTGTAGCACCATAAACAGAATATGCCAACAGGTATCTAACTACATCCATAATACTGCAAAAGTACTTTTAAAAGTCAAAATAGTTAGAATACGCCAACAGGTATCTAACTGCTTTAGACATTCCCTTAATTACAACACACGTCAAACAAACATGCTATCACACTTACACTCACATAATTATAATCGTTTTTTTAAATCCTCTATGGACTTATTTCCCACTGATCATTTGATGTCATTACAACAGCAGTGTAGCACACACTAATGTTGTACCAAACATAGTACATAGAATATATTGTTTATGAGGGTCAAAGAAGGTAAACATGTATGTAACATTCTATGCAATTAAAACTTTCAAACTATCCTGTTTAACAAATTATACTGGGTTTTTTCCATAGAAAACGAAACAGAGATTCCAGCTTTATTACTGTATGCAACAATGTAACCATACCAAATAAAGACAAATACATATTCCATAAGCACTAGCCTCAATTGTAATACAATCATAAATACCATATACACTTCAATTATATCATTCCACCATATTACAAATACTATATATTCCCCCTAAAGTACCAATAATTACTACACACATATTACTGTAGTGTGAGTGGCCAGTGCCCAGATTCTTGGGAGAATGGCCGTACCACAGTATAATTAAACCATATAACAAGTAAATACAATACACCATCAAATAACAAACTCACCCTGACCCCCCTGCAATTGAAATGATGTCTGCGGACACCAAAATTGACAGCGGAATCGGCAGCATCTGCAAACCCTTTTTTCACCTAAGAAAGCAGTTCCATATCATCTTTATTCCACCACAACCCTTTCCAGCCCATCTTTCGACCACCAAATAACCACAAATGTGTTTTCCAGATTTTTTTCCCCACCGTGGTATCCGCAGAACGAGGCGGCTATCCGCGGATCTAACATGGCCACAGTTTAAAAAAATATGATGCACCTCACGCTTTTGAGCATCCAATCAGTGGGCACAATGTTTTCCTGTTTGAGACAAAGGGCCTCATTACACGGATGGCAGAGAACCATGGCGCTATTAACCCCATGGTTCATGCCGGTAAAATACCGGCACCGCCTTGGTGGAAAGGGGAATTACCGCCCCATTCCAAGGTCGGCGGGGCAGTAATTCCCCCTTCCACCATTGCCCTTCCCCATTCCCATTTTTGCCCCATAGGGCATAATGGGAATGGGGAAGGCGCTAATTACGGTACCGCAAATTGCGGTACCGTAATTAGCTCCCTGGGTCCCTTTGCGGGTTGGTTTTTAACGCCTGCAAAAAGCAGGCGTTAAATTCCCCAACCCGCAAAGGGACCTCGTAGTAAGGCGGTAAGGATTTACCGGTACCGGTAAAATACCGGTACCGGTAAACCCTTACCGCCATCCCTGTAATGAGGCCCAAAGTATTTTAAACAACTGGTCGGAACTGCCATGGGCTCATGAATGGCACCGACCTATGCTAACCTTTTCATGGGGTGGCGGGAGGCCCCTATAGCATAGTCTGAACAATATGACCCATTTGTGAATCGTGTGCTGCATTGGTACCGTTTCATACATGACTTATTTATCATCTGGGACGGTTCAATGCACAAAATGGTTGAATACGTTGATTGTTTGAATGTCAACAAACACAATATTCATCTTACCATGACAATGGGCCTCATTACAACTCAGGCGTTAAGGGTTAACGCCACCGTTAACCCTTAACGCCTGATTCTGATTTTAACGCCTGTTTTTAGCAGGCGTTAAAATCCATGGCGCTAACCTGCCATGGTGCTAATTACGCCGCCGTAATTTACGGCGGCGTAATTAGCGCCTTCCCCACTCCCATTATGCCCTATGGGGCAAAAATGGGAATGGGGAAGGGAAAATGGGAAATGGGGATTTACCGCCCCACTCACCTTGGAATGGGGCGGTAAATCCGCCATCCACCATGGTGTAAACGGAGTTTACACCATGGTGGTAAAGTTGGTGCACTTAGCACCAAGGTTGTAATGAGGCCCATTGAGTGCTAAGGAATTGTTTTTTTTGGAAGTGGAATTTAAAGTTATCCACAACACTCTGATGTCAGAGTTCTATAGGAAACCAAATGCATCTAACTCTCTGCTACATGCACAGAGCCATCATCCTAAAATGCTCATTCAAAGTATTCCCTAAGGAGAATTGCTTAGGGTGACAAGAAACTGCTCAGATGACCATAAATTCAAATCAGTGGCAAAGTCCATTGGTGATCGTTTTTTAATGAGAGGCTACTCACATAAAATCATTGATAAAGCCTTTCAAAAAACCAGGCAAAGACCTAAATTGGATCTGTTAAAACAAAAGGCTAAAATAGCCAGTAAAAGTGATACTATCAGATATATCACATATTAGAACACCCTAGTGGTGTTTGCAGGAAGCTGATTGGTCAATCTGCGGGCTATACGCACTGGTATAGCCCACAGATTGATTACAATCTGTAGTTCGGGCTGCAAGGAGTTACGAGATCCAGCAGAGCTGCCTACAGCAGTGGACGCGTTGGTCAGCGTGTGTATTCCGGTATGGAAAGAGTTAACTTTCCCCCGAAATACACATTCCTAGACCAACGTGTGCACGTAGGCTCACGGACAGGAAAAAAGGAAACCAAAGGTATTGGAACGCTTTCCCAGCATCACGCTCACGGACATTAAGTTATTAAATAAAAAAGCAAAGGAAACGCTTTTGCAGCGTTTCAAATGAAAAAAGGGCTGACATGAGCTGCACTGCAGCATAATGGGGAACAAATAGAAAAGTTTAAATTTAGCAAAGAAATCAGAGGAAATGTTGCAGACATTTGTGGACGTTGCACAGAAAGGTAAGTAAATGAATTGGCTGCTAAGTGAATGTATGTACATGTGGAGCTTGTAGAAGTTTATTAACTTGCATGTTTGTGTGGAGTAAGTGGTGCCTAACATTTGTGTAGTGGGGTGGGGGGGATAAAGCACACCTAAAGAAAATGTAATTAGAGTAGGGGGCAGACATACCCACACCTGATTCCACTTTAGTATGATACTCCTCCCACCACCCTATAAAAAAATGAAACATGTTTAATGGAAGTACAAAAAATGTGTGCAGCATTTATTTACCATTTTTGCAATTTTTTGTACTTCCATTAAACATGTCTCATTTATTCAAGTTTAATTAAACAGTGAGGGTGTTCTAATAGCTTTATAGACCTGCAGCGAGGGCCGTACCGGGCGTTATGGTCCCTCATACCTCGTTAACTCGGTCTTCAGGGCCCATAACGCCCGGTACGGCCCTTGCTGCAGGTCTATAAAGCTATAATATAATGTGCAATCTTCTAAGATTGCACAAATATAAAGAAAAAACACTGATCTATTTTAAAAAATGATGTTCTAAAGTTCTGGCCACCAATACCCAAATAACATACTCAAGGGCTCCCTCCCTTAAGGATACGTTAGCACCTAGTATGTTGAAAGAAGAGGTTGCACAGCAATGTACATTATAGTCTAAGAATTCCAAGCGTAACATGAGTTGTCAACCTTGTTACAAATGCAAGGCTTGCAATTTATCTGTAAAGGGAAAAAGCGTACCATATGGAGATCACCATATATGGCATATTGAACAACCCATACAGGCAAGGACTGGCCTATAGGGCAATAGGGAAATGATGAACCAAAAACACAAAAAGCAAGTGTGGGCAAATTAGTTTGGTCAAAGTGGGCAACTTGTTTTGCCTGATGTGGGACAATTTGGTGAGTTACTACACTATGCGGCTACTAGTTGTCAAGTGTACGCGACTCGTACAATTAAATACATTCAATAAAGCTTGACTGTTGGTTCTGCACGCAATATTAACACTGATTTGAAGCTGGGTGGACAGTTCTCATCTCTATTTCCTCTACATACATCGTACTATATTCTCCTCCTTTTCCTGTCACATGAGTCTGTGTGAAGACCCAGGGCTAGCAGACATAGACATGGGACAGGATGACATAGAAACAAGGAAATAGGCCGCAATTACTGAAAATAAATGACCAACCCCACCAAAAGACATAAAACGCATACCACAAAAAGTTCGAACTAGGGGGTCGATGGGGTGTTGACGGTGGAGGTGTGTGGGGGTGTGTGTGATTGTATGGATCTGGGGTTGTTTTTTAATGCATGTCCGCGTGGGAAATGTACGAACATTTTTGTATTGCGCACATTTCCCATGCAGACATTTCCGTCACAGGTAATTAATCTGTGAAAAAATCACACAGATCCGAAACAAACATGGGTCACTACATCTCCCCTTACATAAATCAAAGCATGTCACATCTCTTCAATCCACCTTAGTGGTTTTCTAATCACTCTCTTTGATGGACTCTGGGACATAGCCACTTCTGTATCAATACTACAACAACTGTCATCAGTGTCTATATCAGCATCCATATAGCCAGAGCAACTCCATTGGGAGATGAGTATGTCAGGGGTGCCTTGTGCAAGTTTCCTGAAGAATTAGGAGTTTCCTGTGATGGAATGCCCAGACCCTTCTGTCGACACCATTGATCCTTGAAATGCCATCGCAATCCATATATTGGGATCAAACGCAGACACATCCTTCTGCGCCTGAGGTTGGCATTCTAGCACTGAGTCGCCTACTTGTATATTTGATTTCCTGGTTCTTCTCTGACCATCTGCATATCTCTGCTTACGTCGTCCTTCTTCCGAACCTGCTGATCCAGGTCTGAACAAATCACTTGAGCCACCACTTGTGGCAACTGAGTTTGCACGACTCTGCAAAAAATCAATTCCAAGGGGCATACTCCCATCGAGCTGTGCGGGGGGTTCCTATAATCGCGCAGCAATGTGCAGATGGCCTGCGTGAATGACCATCGGGTGATGGCGCAAATTTTAAGAGTGTGTTTAATGTTGCCCATGAAACGCTCACACTGCCATTGGCATGAGGCCATAGTGAGGTGATCCTATGGTGTTGAAATTCCAGATATTCTTCGAACAAGGCAAACTCTCACACACCGAGTACACTATTCAGCAAACATTTTGTCTAAAGCTGGAATCACAGCATGAGCAGCGGTCGAAGAAACTAGGTGTACCTCTGGGAAACAAGACATCTCATCAATGGCCACTAGTAGGTATTTGCCATTTGACAATGGTCCAAACGTGTGTGGACAGGGTCTGACATGAGGGAAATGACAGCCACACCGATAGCATTTGCGTTGCTCCTTGTTGGTTGATCTATCGGCCATTTGAACCTGACATATAGATGCAGCAGCCACTGGGCCTCATTACGACCCTGGCGGTAAGGGGTTAACGCCAGCGTTAGCTGCGCCGACCCCTTACCGCCAATTCCGAGTTCCCCTAGCGCCATGGAGGTTTTAACACCCGATTTTAGCGGGTGTTAAAATCCATGGCGCTAAGGGACCATGGAGTTAATTACGCCACCGTAATTTACGGTGGCGTAATTAACGCCTTCCCCACTCCCATTATGCCCTATGGGGCAAAAATGGGAATGGGGAAGGGTAAATGGGGATTGGGGACTTACCGCCCCGCCAAGGTCGGAATGGGGCGGTAAGTCCGCCAACCACTATGGTGTAAACGTAGTTTACACCATGGTGGTAAAGTCACGGCCCTGGCGGTAACTTACCGCCAGGGTCGTAATGAGGCCCACTGTCTGTGTGATTTTGATGTTGCCAAATGACTCTGCTTGCATAGATATGGCCAGGTCAGTTCTCACAAGTATCAGGATTTCCTCCAGAGACCTGCAATTCTGTAATAACTTTTTCCAAAATCGTGCAGACTTGCGGCCCGCAATGACCTGTGATTTCAGGGCTTCATCAGTTGAATAATTGTCAAAATCACAATACTTGGCCCTCTTTCTCAATCTCATCACAAATGTGTCCAACGGCTTGCCTTTCTCTTGAGTGTCTGCATGAAATATATGTCTCTCATAACCAGCATTCCTATGCGGAGCAAAGTAGGTGTTTAATGAGTCAATAATTCCTGTAAATGTGCCTGTTGCATTATCTGGCATCTTGAAGACATTGTCCCGTACTATTGGCCCCAGCGAGTGCATGAGTATGCCTCCTAGACGTCTTTCTTGCCTTACCCCAGTGGCGTTGATGTAGATGTACAATTTCTTTAACCATCTGTTCCATCGTAACTGGTGTCCGAGATATCAAATGGTGGAACAGCCTGTAGCTGCAGAGATTAATAACCCCCATCCACTATACTCTGTACAATAGGTGTAAACATGGATGGGGAGGCCTGAACGCAATCAGGATTTGCCACAGCACTGACTTGACTCTTTAACTTGTGTACAGGTGTCTGTGGTCGTGGTCAGTAGGCCACTTGTCACCACAGGGCCTGGTTTCCAGTCTGTTGCGCTGTGGATCCTGCCCCAGTGCGCTGTCACCTTCCTCCTGCAGCATGCAGGCAGGCTGACATTGCACTAAGGGCTCAATCTCCCCAATGGCATGGATGGCAGCACGTCATGAAATATAACAGTGCATTTGAGAGGTGTGTCAGCCCATTATGGAAATGATGACAGTGTACTTGATGAAATATGTGAAGTCAGCTTGTTATAAAATATGACTGCATTCAGGGGGAAATTGTCGTCAGGTGGGCCTCCTAACAGGACCTCATTCCTTCTGCCAGTCGGTGAGTCATTTGCCGAACGAAGACCTCAGCTGGTACACTCAGCTGCATGAGCAGACGCGTGGTCCATAGCGCATCGCTAGGCCCTTGAAGATAGGCCCACTTCAGCGTTGCCGATATGTGTGGGTACACAAGCCTGTAAAACTTTGAGCTAAAAGATGGCGCTGGTGCGCAGGGCATTCTGGTGCACCAGAGTCAGGGGACATTTGCTCCATGCCTCAGTGAACTGTCAACATATTTTTAGCATCTTTAGCAGTATTTTACTGGAAAACATGTTTTCAACGTTATTCGTTGCTTATGTTGGGTGCATTGCTCATCCAAGGACACTGTGCCTGAAAAGGCTGGGAAACGCAGGTGCCGGATGGTACCTGATAAGGTTTTGTCAAAGCTGAGGATGAGTTAAAGAGTAGTTTTTGCTGCTTTCTTGAGAAAGGGAAAAGTTCTACTCCTTGAGGTTATTGTGGGTCACTCCGGCCGGGGGCACACAGGAACTATGAACAGGAAGAGACTCGGGCCAAAAGATTCTAGAAGATGCCACCCGTGCCTTTACAGAGGCTTAAAATGCGGGCCACTGAAGGGTTCAGGCAGAAAGCTTCATACTGGATTGGGGACGACTCACTATAGGCCTGATGGCTGCCGTGGTTTCTTGCCTGACTGTTTTTGGGGCTATTCAGCTGATTCTGGTGAGATGAGGGCATTCTTTAAAGCTGCGTCAATGGTGATGTATTTTCTTTAGACTTCTTTGCTTCATTTATTCTGTGTTGCCTTTTTAAAAAAATGATTTTTATAGATTTTGTAACAAGTCTGACATAACACATGTTAATTACACAGTAAAGGTCAGTAGCATGCACATATAACCAAAGGAGAAATTGTAGAAAGAAAAAATGACTGCAACTTGTTGTATATAACCCTCCTTCCCTCCCTTCCCCTCCTTCCCCCACCCTCACCCACACTCAACTGGAAAAAATAAACAGTACTAAAGAGTTTAAGTAACAAGCAGTTGACCACATAGCTGACGTTGTAAGGCATTGCTCGTTTTGTATTCTACAGTTCCTCACAATAGTTCAAGCATTTAGACTTCACGTGGCTGCACAGTTTTAAAGGCGGAGAGTTCAATGTGACAGATTTAGTCAGATGGTTTTTGAGAATCCAAGCATGATGTGTAGAATTCCTGGAAGGGAAACCAGATCAAATCAATATTCGTACGTGACTCAAGGACCGCTGCCATCAAGCTTTCCATTTCATAAATTGCGTGGGCCTTGGTCAGCCATTCTCTTTTTGAGGGAAGGGCTGCGGACTTTCATTTAATAGTTAAGCGCACCCTGGCTGCTAACAGTAGGTTACGTGGCATGTGTGAGAGCGTGACATAAGAATCCTCCCCATCTGACTCCACCCCAAATAGGACCAGCACCGGCGTGAGTACTCTTGATATTCCATCTATAGCCTGGATCCACCCCAGGACCTCTTTCCAGTACGTCTTAACTTTACTGCATTCCCACCACTGATCCCAATAGTTGCAAATTGCCCCACAGCCTCTCCAACAATAGGGGGATGTGCCCGTGAACATTTTAGACAACCTTAAGGCGGTGTAATGCCACCTCACTAATAACCGTGCATTGTGCATTTTATATTGCACAGAGATGGATGATGCCCACACTGCCCTGTATATAGCCTTCCACACCTCTGGTTGGTCTGTCAGCCCCAGCTCTGCCTCCCATTTGGATTCTGATGATGGCTGTTGTAAGTGACCTCTAGCTATCAACGCTTTGTACATACGCGCTATCAGGCCCTTTGTCGTTTGGGGGACACTGAGGATTAGCTCAAATGGTGTCAGGGGGCGCCGCAGGGAGCTTCCCCAATGGGGGTCTCTAAGAACACTGCGTAGTTGGAGGTAGTGCATGGGGGAAACCTCCACCCCCTGCAAAGCCTCCTTTAGATTTTCTATGGAGATGTACGAACCCCTTTTACACATCTGTCCAGCTCTAACAAGACCGGCCTCATACCAGGGCTGGAAGCGGTGGACTTCGCTTATCAAATTTTGAATGGGGGGAGACTAGACACAGCTAAGCGGGGAGGGCCACATTGTGACTCCTTGCTTGGCGCGGGAGGGATGTGGGAGGGATGCCAAACCGACCACAGCACCTTCAAAACTGGTTGTTCTCGGATTCTTCGTATCATGGCTGAACGGGGGACCCACAACCATTCTCCTAGAGTGACTGGTACAAAGATGACATTTTCTATGGCCACCCATTGTTTTTCAGGATTTTCCCATGGGTGGTCAGGCAGAATCCGGAGCTGCGAGGCTCTAAAGTATTCCACCAGGTCTAGATATCCCATGCCCCCTGACTCTTTGACCAGAATGAGTGTGGAGTAAGGGACTTTTACCGGCCAACAGGTGTGTTTAACTTCTCAGAGGAAAGATTCTGGAATAGATACGGGGAGAGATTGGATAAGAAACAGGAACCTGGGCAAGATGTTCATCTTTATGGATGTGAATCGTGCTGGCCAAAACAAGGATAACTTGGACCATCTGTTAACATCGTTTCTGACAGCCTTCCACAGGGGTACATAATTTGCCTCGAAAAGATCTGAGAGGGACACGGTAATGTCAATCCCAAGTATCTTACAGATTGTGTCTGTACCTGGAAGCCCCAACTCGCTACTAGTGACAGCGGTAGTTCATTATTTGTTTTTAAGGGAACGGCCACCGTTTTTTGGAGATTCGCCCAGAAGCCTGATAGGGCTCCATATTTTGACAGTTCTTGAAAGAGGGCAGGGATTGTTTCTGCCGGCCGGGTGAGAAACACAGAACGTCGTCAGCAAACATGGGCAACTTGTATCCCTGCCGCCCCTTGTCATGCCGTGAATCAGTGGGTTAGTCCGGATGGCCTCGGTAAAGGGTTCGATAACCAGGGCGTAAATCAAAGGGGAGAGTGGGAAGCCCTGCCTAGTACCCCGAGTGAGGGCGAAGGGATCGGAGGAGATGCCATTGATGGAGATCTTGGCTTGGGCTGTGCGATACAGTGCTTCGGCCCCCTAAGACCACACCGCTCCAACACCGGCCCACCTCACCACCGCCCACAGGAAAGGCCATTTGACGTGGTCGAACGCCTTCTCCGCGTCCAGCGATAGAAGGAGTGCATCGTCCTCGGTTTTTTTAAGATGGCCATGAGATCTAAGGTTTTTCTGATGTTGTCTGCTATCTGCCTTCCTCTTACATAACCCACATGATCTGGGTGGACCTGCTGGGGGAGAACATGGGCTAGGCGAGTGGGCAGGATGCCGGAGTACATTTTCGAGTCAACATTGATGAGGGAAATCGCCGATACGATGCGCTCTCTTGGGGGTCTTTGCCCTCTTTTGGAATTACAATAATTATCGACTCAGTGAATGATTTGGGGCCTTGTCCTGACAACAGTATAAAATTAAAGAGCTTAGTGAGAAAAGGGGTGAGGGTGTTGGAATTTGACTTGTAGAAAGCTGGCGTATAGCCATCTTGCCTTGGAGCTGAGCCGCTTTCAGGTTAGAAATAGCACCTTGTACCTCCAGTGTGGTGATCGGGGCATTCAGTATTTCAAGGTGTTCCTGAGTAATGGGAGGGCGGGGGAGGGCAGCTAAGTATTCATCAATTACTGAGGGGGAGCTGTCTCCCTCCGCCTTGTATAGTTTTGTGTAGAACCTTAAAAAGCAGCTCACAATCTCTTGAGGCTTTGTGAGTGCAGCTCCACACTCATCATTGATTTTGTGTACCGGTCTGTCCACTCTCTGCTTTCGCAGATGATTTGCAATCACAGTGTGGGCTTTGTTCCCTTTCTCGAAAAATTTCTGTTTAAGGTATCTAAGCTGCGTAAGTGCTTTCCCATTCCATATATCCCTCAATTCTTCCCTTAGTCGCTTAATCTGGCCCATCACTTCTTCGCTCTGGGCCGGGAGTTTTTGAAGTTCTCGTTCTAAACGAGAGATGCCCGACCTGAGCTTTACCTCTCTTTGCTGCCTGATTCTTTTCTTGGATGCCCCTCCGCTATCAGAATTCCCCTTATCATGGCCTTCCCGGCTTCCCAGACTGTGTTCAGCGACACCCCTTCCACATAATGTTTCAAAATAGCTTGTAATGGCATCAGCTAGGGTCTCCCTAAACACAGAGTCTCTACACAGAAAATCATTGCAGACCCACCGTCTTTTTGACCTACGAGGGGGTCTGAGGTCCAAATCAAGCGTGCATAGCTTGTGATCGGTCCATGCCACCACTTCTGTGGATGTTCTAAGACTCTCGTTTTCGCTTTCAGCCCCCAACAAAAGGTAATCTATTCTTGAGAAAGTCTGGTGGGAGGAGGGGGAAAAAAGTGTAGGCTTTCCCCCAGGATGGCTTGTACGGCATGTGTCGATTAAGTGGTGCTCCCTTAACTGGCCAAGGAATCTGTCCCCCTGTAGGTTGCTTGGCGGGTGGGTGTTTTGCCGCACCGAGTACCAGTCCAGCTCACGCTGCGCTACCACATTAAAATCCCCCCTGCAAACCAATGTATCCACTTTTAAAAAATCCAACAGAGGTGCAAACAAACCTGATTGGTTCTGGTTTGGGGCATAAACTGAGCAGAGAGTAAGCTAACGTGTCCTTAGTCTCCCCTTAAGAACCACATATCTCCCCTGGGCGTCTCTGTGTATCTGCTCTATTTGGAGCCCCAGAGATTTCCTGTACATAATCCCAACCCCCCCACCCCCCCCATATTTTTTGGGGGCCAGACGCCCATATTGCGACTCCAATATCCCTTCCCACAATCCTGCCCTCACTTCCCCGGGAGAATTTTGTCTCTTGCACATCCAGTCTAGATTGTTTACATTTTCGCATCAACATAGACTTTTTTGTGTCGAGTTAAGACCCTTCACATTGAGGGATCCAAAGACTATGCTATAAGGTCCCGCCATGTTGGTAAGTGTTCATCTTGTGTGCCGCCCTTGAACCTTGCAACTTAAGTGGAGGACATATCTCTTCATATGCTATAATAAGGATTTCTTGCTGAATATAAACGTGTTTCAGTGTTGTGATTCTGATAGCTCTTTTCGTTTGGCTGAGTGTCCCTACCCTCCAGCCCACTCCCCCCGCCCCCGAGGAATGCAAAAGGTTGCATTCCCTAACTCAAAAAGAGACGCCCTATACTAAGAAGGGCCACTCTTGTGATGCCCCTCTCCAGGCAAGTATTCAGAACGTGAAATGCAGGAACATGCAAATGGAACATTATGCAGAGGCAGAAGTCAATCATATTCATCCCTCATTTATCTAGGTTATCGCTCCTTAGTGAAGCATTCCAGCACCTGTATGTGTGGCTTGCAAAAGCCAGAAGAGAGGATACAGAACAAAAATAGGAGCAATTTCACTCGTCATGGAGTGTTCAGATGTTTATATTTCCACTTTGTTTGCGCCCGGCTTCTTCTTGGGACTTTTGTCGCTGGGTCCTGTTGCGGTCCTGTGGGTCTTCTTCGGGTGTCAGTGTCTGAGCTTGCGTCGGGGCCCCAGAGGTGCAGTAGGGCTCCTTCTGCTTCTAGTGTAGTGACTATTGTAGTGAGCCTGAAGTCCTTGCTGAACTCAAACGACAACGAGAAGGGGTGACCCCATTGATAATGAACTCCATTTTCCTGCAGCCAGGTTGTGAGGGGGCGGCATCCTCTTCTCTTAGCCAGAGTCATCGCCAAGAGGTCCTAATAGAGCTTTGCACTTGAGCCCTTAAATTCTAGCGTTTCTTTTTCTCTTGCTCTCAATGAAATATCCTGTCGTTGGGCATAATAATGGCATTTTACAAGAACCGACCGGGGTCCCCGGTGCTCTGTGCACCCTGTCGAATTCCAGTTTAGGAGGATTTTCTTTACTGTACAGCGATAGAATCAAAGCAGTAACCTTGCCTTCCCGGCTCGCTGGGCTTTCCCCCTGCTCTTCGACCAGGCCCATGATTCGAATATTTGACCTTCTCTCTCGATTTTCAAGGTCAACGAGTTTGCTTCAATGTCCCTTTCCTTCTGCTCCAGGTCTTGAAAGCGGGCTTCGTACTCCATTGACGTGATGTCTCCTGATTGCTGGTTGTTTTCGATGGCGTCCAGTCGGTCTTCCACCATGGCCATTTTGGTCTGCAAGTTGGAGACGGTTTCTGTGAGGCCGCACTTGATGGATCTAATCTCACCGAGCAGGTGCCTTATGTCTGACTTAGTGGCACTATGAAGGTCGTTGTCTGAAATTTCTGAAGAGCTCTGGACCTCGTCTGAGTCCATGGTGGTGTCAGCTCTGCTGAATGTTCGCAACGTTGCTAGGGTGCGTGGGTCCAGCTTTCTCCCCCGGTAGCAACAGTGACTCGCTGTCACTGCTTGAATACAATGATCCCCGTTGATAAGTGGGCCCCCGGGCAACAGTGTTGAGCAGAACTACTTTAGAGGAGGAGTGCCTGCACCCCTGCCACTGTGACTTTGCTGAAGGGGGGGACCAGGCAGGTCTTCCAACACCTCCTTCCCCGTGCCTCGTTGTACAAGGATAGTGTTAATCCATGTTTCCGCCTCTCTCTCCCCTCTGGGTGCACCTCCGGGTTACCCCCGGGAGGGCAAGTGTTTATCGTTCTCTTCACAGTGCCTTCGGTCCGTTAGTGCCTTGGGAGCATCGAGGCGTTTAACAATGCTAGCTGTTCGTGGCAGGATTTTATGATGTAGGTGGGCGGCCCGCTGCTACAAGCGACAGTTACAAGTAATTGGCTGCTGAGATGTGGGGCTAGTGTCTGATATGTCCTCAAGTGCTTGGCTTACTTAGTGGGGATCAAAAGAGTTCCTCAGGGCCCCAGTCCAAGTTCTGTGGGTGTGGCTAAGAGGGCTCTCAGAAATTTATGTATTGAGTGATTCGGTGGCCTGCTATCTCAAGTTGGAGCAGCCCATTCAGCTTAAATGCTTTATTGCTGAGGAGTCTTTTATTATTTTATTTTTTTCAAATTGCTCCGGGTGCTGAGTTTGGGATGTCCTGAGTAATAGGTTGCAGTGCAAGGAGAAACGTCTTGGGCGCCCCGTCCCAGTGTTCCCGCTGTTAAAAAGGCTCCACTCCGGAGGATGCCCGCAAGTGTCCCCGGCTCACATGCGAGCCCCGCGATACAATGTCAGGCGGGGAAGGCCCACCGCTCTGGCGGCGGCCCGCCCTCTTTCAAGTATGGGGATCAACTGCTTTGCAGTCCCCGGAGGCTCTTAGTGCTCACGAGCCGCCGGAGTAGCGAAGAGCAGAAAGCTTAGAGGGATGGGTGAAGGGGCGACAAGTTGTGCCCGGTCCCGACCTCCAAAGTTCTTACCGGGTGTGTTGCGGGGCACCCGCAGCTGCTGCTCGCCTCTGGACGCCTGTTGTGGGGCTTCACTGCTGCTCGCGCAGGCTCGATCAGGCTGGGACTTCCAGATTCTCACCAGCCAGGAGCCTGTAGCGCATCTGCCATTTTGAAGTACCTGATGCGAGGTTTTTCATTCAGTGTATTTATAAGAGAAATAAGATTTGTCCATGCACTCTTTCAGAAGCAAAACAAAACCCACAACCTTTGTTGCCAGTGTTAAGTGTACATGACACATACACTTGGATACATTCCATGAAGCTTGACTGTTGGTGCCGCAGGCAATAATAACACTGACATAGAGCTGGGGGACGATTCTCATCTCTTTATTTCTTGTACATACATCGTACTATATGCTACTCCTTTTCCTGTCACATGAGTTCCCTGTCAAAGCTCAGGGCTAACAGACATAGACATGGGACAGGATGACAAATACAAACATGGGACGCTACAGTGGTTATAACCATTGTTGCTGAATAAATATTCTTTAAATTGCACAGTTTGCATCAGATTTTAACAAAAAAGTCCCCCTTGGGTACTATCCAAACAGTCTTTCACAAAAGGAATGATTTGCCACCTGCACCCGTGGGCCACTTTTTCATTGGTGGCCGAGACAATGTTATGCCCCAGTACAACCCTGAACCCATAACATGCAGAACACATGTTGTGGTATACTATATAGATTGCCCATGCAAGATGAGATATATTGGTTCTACTATAGTCCCTCTCAAACTGGGAATCTTGCAGCACTATAGGGCTACCATAAATATGAACGCCAATTACCTGTTAGCTGTACATTGTCAACATAAATATGAGAGTGATGTCTCCCTGATAAGGTTTGGTGCTTTGGCACATGTAAAAGCACATAGGCATAACGGAAACAGAGAGAAGCAACTCAGATGTTTAGAGGCTAGACTTATCATCAAAATGGAAACACTTAAACCTAATAGCGATGAAGAGCTATATGTCTTCCTTAGATGAAATCGTTGTCCATCCATGATATATTTATTTATTGCATTTATTCATTATAATCCATTATAATTAATCGTTAGTACTGATACGAGGCATTTGGAATTATTTCCTATACAGTGCTATATTAATGGCTATATGGTATTCTGGCACAGCCATATACCTACTTATGCGGCTTATGTCCTGGCTGCTTATTTGGGAGTGCATTAGTACTGCTATATTTTAGCAGTATGTTGGTTCAGTTATTCTGCCAGCCAATCCAAATGCTTACCCCTTAAATAATCAATTGAATGATCAGTTTTCTTTTTCCCTACTAATTATTTAGTGCCAGTAGGCATTATGAGTTGCCACACATTATATCTGACACTATATATGTCCTCACATTTCTATTCATTTAGCGTGATTCCCATAATATAATGGGCTTCTAGTGAGGACTTAGTTAATAATCTGAGCGTGCGATCTCTGTCGCCATGAACGCCATGTATCATTTTAACGCATCATGGTTTTCAATTGAAAATCATTATTACCAAAAAGTGTGCAATCAAGCACCAGTAACAAGTGTACTACTGGTACGTATGTGATTTAAATTGATTATTTTATTGCTACAAAAGGTATATGTGTTTTTTGCACATCCTAGATACCTCCAATTTTGCACTGTTTGAGCTGCCTGGCATGATCACACTTTATATACCTTGAATATATTGTATGGAAAATGAAAGCGGAGCACTGTGCTATAATTGTATCAAATGCACAAGCACTTTAGCTCAGTGATATTAAATTGTACTAATGTATAATTGTGGGTCAGACACGTGTAGGCAACCACAGATTTTATGTTGTTAGGATATTAAGGATACAGTAACTATATTTAGATAAGCACTGTGGCTATATGTATTAACTTGAGGGCATTATTTAGTCATTTTAATATGGCCGCTCGCACTACTCGTGATCATCATAGAGTCTCTGGGATGTAGTAAGAGACCATCAGGTGATTGCCTAACATGTGACAGGCCCACATTTCAAATGTGTAAACCAGTAGAAAGACGGAATACATGGCAATGTCTACTCGTATTGACGGGTATGTTTATATTTGTTCAGTTTGTGATATTAATGAACTTCTAAAACAAATAAAGACTGGGTGTTTCCAAGAAGAAAGCCAAGCGCTCACAATGTGCTCTTATATAAAAGCTTCAATTTATGTTATTCTTTACTTTCTGATTAATTGAAGGTTAATTGAACAAGTATATAATCAATCTCTTTAAAAACCACCCGTATTTGCATACCAAAGGAGCAAAAACTTCAGAGATCAACTAGTCACCACAAGACCAACAGTACATAAACAGATCACAAAACGCACCGGCACATTCCCAAGCTTACATTGCACGAATCGTGGGTTTGACACAAAAGGTAAGACAATCAACCACCCCTGCTCAGGAGAGAAGATAAAATTACGGAATTTCGCCACGTGTGACATCGAAAACATAATCTACTCTATCAAATGCCTGTGTGGGCTATAGTATATAGGACAATCCAAGAGACTTGCAAAGCAAAGATGGAACGAACACAGATCATGTATCAGAAATAGGAATCCCAACTCGAAACGCAACATCTCACAGATACGATTACAGATTGTTGAAGCTGTGAGAAAATATAACCAGTATGAAAATTTGACCAAAAAGCTGGACCAAAGAGTCATTTTTTTGGATCGAGCGTCTTGGCACCTAATGGCATATACGAGGAAATCAACTACATGTGCATTGTATGACATCTTGCATCAATATCTCATTAATAATTAATGATATCAATCCCTGTGAACTTTTTTCCAAAATGTTATTGTGTGAGTAGCAACACTGCGATGCCCCACCTATTTATACCCGATCACACAATGGGACGCATGCCAACTTTGCATTGAGCACTGCGTATTCCAGAGTACTTATCTCTCAACAACATGTTAAGCTTGGTGTCACTGCATCCACACACAGCAGTGTTACCCAACTGGATTCTGTCAATGTAGCAATCCTATGTAGATGCCTAGCACTGTGAACATTCATACGTGATGTGACATAATTAAGATGTTCATATTTAGACATACATACATGATTGAAGAGATACGTACTGTGTTCTGAGCAACCACCGAATTGCGTTGTTGGTTTCTGTCTATGTATTGATTCTATGTAGATTCCAAGGTTTGTTAACATTCTTATGTTAATTATGTGATGTGACATAATTAAGATGTTCATATTTTGGACATATATATATGATTGATGAGCTGCGTACCGTGTTCCGAGCAACCACTGAATTGCTCTGTTGTATATACATTTATGTACATTGCCTCCTTTACTATTCTCTCACTATAACATGATCATCATCCTTTAATGCAATGCTCTCACATTACTATCATCCGCTCTGCCCTTGTCCTGTCGTGGCCCCTCTGTTCACTCAGAGAGAACGGGACGCGAGGCGTCGATGACTTCACTGCGTTCTCCAACACGGAACGCTGCAACGCCTAATGGTTCTTACGGCAAAATAGTATATACATAATAAAGGCATCCAAACAAGAGGTTTCTCCTCTCCCTACAACCGCCTGGCAATGTGCTAAGGTAAGTTCTGACACTGCACCAAGATTACCTCATACCCCGCTAACTTAGTACAGACAGATCTCATTAATATGCATACTTCCTCATAGATCAGCGACCCATATGGGTTAACCTGAAGCCACTACGAACTTCAGTCCAGATAAGGGCTTTCTCATTCTTAAGACACATTTCAGATACTCAAGACTCGTTGCTTAATTTTTTATTATGTACTACCAATGACGGCATATTATGGTTGCTGCTATTGTTCCCACAGATACACAGACATGTCATCAAAGGTACATTTTCGTATTTCTGGTTTATTGACATGAGCATGCTAGCAATGCACCAAATCACTAATGACTAATGTGATAATTGCTTTTCTTTTTTCTTTTCCCTTTCTTTTTACAACTTCCGATGTGGTGGTTTGTACATCTTTTGGATCTCACACCCTTTGAATGTTACTTTTTTATGTATACCACATGTTGTGATATATATTCTTTGTGCCTTTGAAATTACGCGTTGTAATTCGAAAGAGCTCCCCCCTGAAGATGGAATTGAATTCTAAAATGCATTGGCTTATGAGCTAGCACTGCTGAGAATGCTACTGCCTTCAAAAATAATTAAATATAAATCTGGGCACTTTTTCTGAAGAGTCAATATATTGACTATATACTTTAATTAGAAAGTAAAGAATAACAGAAATCGCAGCTTTTATACAAGAGCACATTCTGAGTGCTTGGCTTTCTGAGTGGAAACGCCCAGTCTTTGTTTGTTTGCCTATTTCGAGCCTTGTGTCATAGGATCCTTTTATACCGAGCAGCTTCTCTAAATAAATATACCTCATGCCAGAGGGAATTATCCTTAAAAATTAACCTTTTTTCTAACATACGTTCCCACCTACTCCACATAGACTTCTACATTAATGAATTTCTAACCATGGTATGACAACCAGTCGCTAATAAACTAATTTTGCGCTTTTTCTAAAACAGAGTGCCGGGGTCATTTTCTCTCTCAAGAGACAGGATTATTTGGCACTGGATGGATTGAGTGGCTGTTTTTTTTATCTGGTTGGACCTTTTTTCCCTATATATATGAAAAATAACTCAATCTTTTATCGCTTCAAAGGAGCATGGCTGAGGATTCCCCAGCGAAAGTCAAGAGTCGGGTGCCTTTCCCTCCCTAACTTGTTTCCCCTCTCTCAGTGACCTTCCAAGTGTACCCTTAATAGCTCATCCTAAGTGCAGCCATATAGATGTACCCTAGAACTGCATCCCTTTGTTCTACGTTATGTCAGAGCCCGATTTGCAATGTAGGAATCCCAGGCCAGCACACATCACATGTAGAGGTGGCTGTGGCGATGACTTTATCCGATCAGACACCTTGAGATCTTTGATCTCTTTACCCTATGTCGATTCTATGCCTGGAAGTAAATTCCTAGGCACTAGATATTGGCTACTATAATTTCTCATTGATAACACCCAAGTAGTGCCCCTACCACCATAGGAGTCAACTTCTGTTTTGATGGCCTGCTGCGGACACGATATTCACTATCTTTGCTTTAAAAGGAAATGCACATCTGCATCTTTTAGCTAGGCTATTCCATATGCATGGCTTATATGTCATAAAGCGCTCAGGACCTCCTCTGGCTAGAGCGGGACCTCGGTGCAGTTGCTACCATTCACCTTGCAGAACTTTCTTAAAATTAACTAATCGGCTCTTATGAATCAACAGGGACATAGGTCGATCCATGGAACTTTGCCGGTTTTCCTTACTCCCTAAAACTCCTTCCGGTTGCCTGACTCCCCAGGGGATATAAGCAGTGCTGGAATAGGGCTGGATTTCACCAGATACAGAATCCAGCGAAAAAAGTCTTCCTGGATCTCGGATATCAAACGCCAACGCTGCTGTAGAATACTGCATCTACAGTGATCAGCTGTTGGCGAAAGCTCTACTCCTGCTTGCATTTATTTTTGTTTTGCATTATTTAAGCACATTAAATTGCAGTTAACTTTTGATGGTTGTAGACACAGCAGCGAGTAGATGATTGGAAGTGGTAACGGTGTGTTAACAGATGCAAACTGTGGCTGGTTAGAAAGAGAGACGTGCTTTAAACTGCATGCTCTGTTTCTTTCCAGAGGTAGTTTGTTCAGGTTCACATCGGGTGATTGTAGGCTTCCAGTCAGGATCAGGAAAATGAAGCTGCAATCGTACGCTTTCTTGCGCAACATGTTACTATAGCAGTTTCATAGTAGTCTGAACCGTCACGCAGCATCAACCTGCAGGCCAGGATAGCAGTGCCTGATCACACGGCATCAGCCTGCAGGCCAGGGTAGCAGGACCATGATCACAAGGCATCAGCCTGCAGGCCTGGGTAGCAGGACCGTGATCACACGGCATCATCCTGCAGGCCAGGGTAGCAGTGCCTGATCACACGGCATCAGCCTGCAGGCCAGGGTAGCAGGACCGTGATCACACGGCATCAGCCTGCAGGCCTGGGTAGCAGGACCGTGATCACACGGCATCAGCCTGCAGGCCAGGATAGCAGGACCGTGATCACACGGCATCATCCTGCAGGCCAGGATAGCAGTGGGTGATCACACAGCATCATCCTGCATGCCAGGGTAGCAGTGCCTGATCACACGGCATCAGCCTGTAGGCCAGGATAGCAGGACCGTGATCACACGGCATCATCCTGCAGGCCCAATAAATGAGATACGAGACAGAAGTGCGATTCATGGAGTCTGCCGCCTTTCTAAAGGCACGTGCCAGCGGAGGCTCCTTTTATTGTGAGCCAAGCCATGACACATCCTTAAAGGGGACACACCACACAAGGCATCCCTATAAAACAGACTGTTACTTGAGTCCTATGTTTTATTTGATACTTTTTACATGCATATCACGTGTCCCGCCTTGACGCCACCCCATGACATGCCCCCATACCTCTGGCCACTCCCCCTGCCGCCCTGTGGGTTTCCAGAGTATAGTCTTTTCTTTTCTATCACAGGATATAAGGGAAGAATATGGAAATTCATAATGCCATGGCAGCAATCAGTAATTATTAAATAATCCAAATGGATATCTTCAAATGTGTGTAAAAGCTGCAGGAATACAGATAAGGGTTTGCGAAAGGCAAAAACTCAGAGCAAGAGGGGGACAACGGCTGTGCATTGTTAGATCTGTTAATCTTATCATGATAGGACAGACTAATAAACTTTGCAGTCAAATAACACAGTAGGCTAATGCACATGCTGCTGAGATGTCTGTTTAAACAACAAACTGCATCTGTTGGTCTGGATAAGAAAATAACATGTTAGTCATGCATTGGTCTGATTTTCATCCTTATGCTTTGGGTAAAATTAGTAGAATTATGTGCTTAATATTTGGGGGTGCTTGCTAGGGCTGAGTCCTGGGACTTATTTCTGAGCACCTGCACTTATTATCTAAGACTTTGTTCAGTTTGGTGTTCTGGTAACCTTATTAATTTTGCAGTCAGTCAACAACCACACAACAGGCAACAACACTGTGTGTGGGCCATGTGCTTCTGCATCACGTCCATCTCCTAGTTATTCATGAACCTGATGCGCTGGTGCTGTTGTGCTAGTTTTCCATTTTTATAAAAAATAATGGGTCAGATGCTGTGCACGCTTACGCTATAGCCACGCACTGCTTCAGTTAACCTGCATGATATTCGTGCTACTCTGCTACTGTAATAATGGCCAGCACTGCCACAGCAGGGTAAGCGGGGTGGGTGGCTGGGGTGTGAGTATGGGCAGCAGCCAGGCAGCCGCCTAAATCTGTTCGCGGGCACGTGTGCATGCATCTGCATGTTTGCCAGTGTCAGTGATATGGCTGGCACATGGATTGCACGGCTCATGCGCTGCTGTGCCTCTACAGGCAGGGGCACTCAGAGTGCATATGTAGGGCCTTAAACTGGGCACTACCCCTTTCTCTGATAGTGTACAGCCAGCATGCCCTGCGTCAAAACGCAGGTGCATAACATGCTGCTGACTTCGACTCAATCACGTGAATAATCAGGCTGCACAGTTGCCAGTGCTATAAACTGGCAGGGGGTCACCTGGCAACGAGTAGATAACAACAGCAAAGGCACCAGCCAGCAGCTCCACCAATGGGGCAAGGCCAGGGAATCGGCCAATGCTCGTTAGCAGTGATAGTGCTGAGTGCTGGCCTATCGAAAATATCTTGCAATGGTGTGTGATAGGCAAGTTCATGAGTTCAGTGATGACTTTGTCTGCTTTTGTCTATCACTCTACTGTAGGAAGAAAGCACTTTATTCACTTGATTTCGGTAGATAGACAATCAAAATGCTCCACTTGCATGATGGTGAGGATGTGGTGTTTAAAGAAGCAGTAAACACTTGGGGGCTCATATTGGAGTTCCCCGTAAAAACACGACAGGTACCTGTTATGTTTACACCTTTGCATACACAGAGGCCTGCCATGTCAGTTTCCTCATTTGCACGGTGGAGTGCAACAAGGAAGTGTAAAAAGGTGGCTTACAGGCTTGCACCCCCTTTTCTTTCCTCCCTGTAATTGAAGTATGGATTCATATGGAGTGCACTTGTTTTTTGCTGGTGTGAAAAGCAAATGGACTCCATGGGAATCCACAGCATTTGCGCCAACATGAAGACGCATGCTGGTACAAATGCTGGAGTATTTGTGTGGCAGAGAGGAAGGGTGGGCGGAATCGTAGCTTATGACCCGTGCCTCCTCTCCAGCCTACAAATGAATGAAAGTGGTAGGGGACATCAATGAAAGGCGTGAACGCCTTACGCAAGGCCTTTGCCCTTTCATTTACGTTACGCCCCAGAGCAAAAAATGTACTTCTTGGTGTCTCAATTCAAGGCACCACTAGTATTTCATGTTACATTATTTTGTGTCCTCGCGCATTTGTAGCTCTCACATCTGTTTTGGGTAATTCACCCATCGCTCCCAATGAACCGCGGGTTCGCAGCTGCAACCCCACATATGTTGACAATGGGGAGCAGCAGTGAGTGCTGGTAGCAGTGGGAGGAGAGCCACCGCCCTATATTTTTTTTTCCAAATCAAGCTCTGGTAGCATTGCAGCACAACGAGGGGAGTCCTAGACATGAATATGCACAGGAAAGGCCTGTAGGGCTGAGCCAGAGTCAGGTCAAGCGTGAAGATGCTGCCTTTTGTCTTTATTAGGACGGTTACATGAGTTGGATTGAGCTCGGCCATTTTAAAACGGGAGGAGTTATTTGTTTCCAGCGGGCCTGCAACTGTGAACAGCAAGCGCAGCACAAGCATTGGTAGTATGTGTTTTGTGAGGGAACTATTTTTGGCTGCTGAAAAGAAAGAGTTAGTTTGTCTCTCTCTCTGAGTGGAACTGTTAACACCAGCTGACACCCGTCGCCCGGTAGCACATAGTGCCCCTACTCATGAAAATGCAGTCACCAGACACATCCCAGCCCTCGTGTACAGATGGGGGTTCTACTAGCAACACCCAGGGCAATACGGCCTGCGCACGCATTCCAGGCACTCAGGGAGACACATTGCTTCTGGAAATGTCCTTTCCATAAAGTAAAACATATCATATACAATATCAGAACTATGGCGAGTTTTCCCAATTGCAACAGATGCTTCAAGTCATTATTTTACCCCTTTCCCATTGCCCCCTCATATTGCTCGCGAGAATAATACTAAACAGGTGAAAGGGGTATTAGTCAATGATTGGTATGTTCTCGCATGTAGCTGAAATACATGACTTAGTAGATGACAATGAATTAGGTTTTCTAGGCACCGGAGAACTGGCCCCACGCTCCCAATCTCAGCCTGCTTCATGATGACGTAGTAGAAAATAATAAGGTTTTTCTAGCCAATAGACCACTCAAAGCAGGAGGAGTATCCGTTTTCTATACAGAGTGGTTCCTGGTGCTTAATTTACGGCCCATTGTTATATTGCAGCAGACCTACATCATACTCCATAGACATTTTCACCACATAGACACCTCTGTCACTGGGCTTAGTTTTGCCAGGTTTCTTGCATAATCCTCATAAGGGAACCCATTACCAATACCTGTTTTTTTAAGCCCCCGCAATTCAAATGAACTCTTGAGCACATCCCAAGGCCACCACACATCCATAATTCAGTTTTCAATAATACCAACAACACATTTCAATGCTAATTTACAAGACAATTGACTTGTCCAGTATGGAAAGTTCTCAATTGTTGTCATGAACTTTTTAGATTTAAACCCCTACTACTATACACGCAACCCGGCTTTCACTATCACTAAACTGTATCTTTCCCTTTTTGTTGTGACATATGTTTGTGAGTTTTGTTCTCTGACTTTCTCCCTATTTGCCTTTTCCCGCATACCTTTTATCCTTTATTTTTTATTAAGTGCATTTGGTTGAGCTTTGTCACATTTTACACTATGTTAAAAAGCATAATACGATATGGTATAACATCAAATAATAATAATTAAGATACAATTCATATCAACTACAAACTAAAAACACACCCTATAATATACTATAAATACATTTCCCTAAAAGAATCATCAATAATAACATTTTAAAACAAACTGACAATTTACCAGCCACCATTTGCCAAATATGAAAAGCCGCCGACGAGATCACCAGAGATTCAGCACTGAGGATCATACTTCAAAATTGATCTGATGAATGGAGCACAAACTTACTCTAACCTTTCTCATGCTCCATACTGGGTGCTTCACATTGGGTCAGGATGTGTTGCGGGGACTCTACTTGTCTACCGCAGAGTCTGCATAATCGATCTTTCCAAGGAATACCTGACCAGCCCCCTCGTGTTTCCTAAAACAGGAAGAGTGTGAAGTCGAACAAAAAGGATACATCTGATCAATACCGGTACCCAGAGCCTTGTGAGATAATGCTTTGGGCGATCTATACAGAAGCCTTGATGTGAATAGGTCTCATACCTGCGCAATTTTGCCAGATGATTCAGTGAGACTGGCCAATATCATGAAATCTAGACTTCTTTTCTATTTTGGATGGATTAAGGCCCAGCCATGATTCTGGCTCACTATGTACACCGATTTCAATAAGGTGATGTTTTGCCATACACTCCAGTTCCCTTAACCATACACTTTTACAGAATCTACTGGAGTGAATAACTATCAGACTTAACAAAGTACCTTCCCCCAGGCAACCATAGTGCATTTTTAGCCCAAAACATATAAGCAGATGTCTTCCAAAGAGAAAGAAGAGAGCCCAGACCTAATTCAAGTCTTATAGCTTCTACTGGAACCCTCCCAGGAGGGATGCTAAGTAAGGATCAGATCCACCTCCCTTAGATGCGTGGATATCAGCGATTCACGCATTGACTTGGGTTCCTCCTTCAGGGAAGGTTCCATTTCCCACCAACAAGAATTCTCAATAAAAGTTCCCCAGAGCTCTTCTGGTATGCAGCAAATTTCTTTGGCAGCACTGCCGGATCTATGACTGCGTATGAGGTGCCAGCACTTCTTTGTATCATGGGTCCTTAGCCTCCCAAAATGTACACCGTCACAACCAAATCTTGTATCTGGGCCTAGCAGCAGCCATTATTCTTGATTCTTACCTTAAAGATAGAATGGGGCTTCTCTTAGTTCTCTGCACTGGCGCATTGATCTCTTTTTTCTTTTTATCAATGCCATAGTCAAACCTAGCTCCTGGCTTGCCTATGTGTTTACTTGGTAATAAGTGCCTGAGAACCAAATTACTATAAAAATCCTTCATCTTTTCCAGATCCCAATTGCATTCCCTCAAAATGTCCTCCCCATTGGAACCCGGAGCACCCCAGAGCAGCGTTACATTTTTGTATATTCATTGCTGTCCCGCCCGCATTACCTAGTCTACTGGATATTAACTGCCGGGTTAACACCCAGTATGTTACTGGGTTTTGGGTGGGGGCCCAAATACTTCATGGATAGAATCACATGTACACTGGCAGTCATAGGCATAGTCTCAAGCTCAGGGCAATTGCTGGCAATTTGAGGGTTAATAAAAACAAAATCGATACAGCTACAATATACTCCATTAGACCACGTAATCTCTCACTCACCCTCTTTGACAGACATAGGTGTAAGGTCAAATTCCTCTAATACCCCCCACCATTCTTTCACCTTAGTCCGCGCGAGACCCTTCAGACCACCCCTCACATTATTTTCTGTATCATGTGCACAATCAGTGTTAAAATCTCCCATAAGAATGATACCTTCCTTAGGATGTTGAATGTGCCAGTTTCTGAAAGTCTCGGCTACTACCTCAGTGAACTCTGCCCAGAGGTCCCCTCCAGGAGGATCATACAGGGTTACCACCAAGGTGTACCCCTGACCAAACATTGAGGAAGTCGTACAGACACACATACAATTCCTGTGAGGTTTAGAAACAGGAAATTCACAAATGTTTTGCACCACTTAAGCTCCAATCCAAATCCCACCTTTCAGACAGCCCTTTTGTGGCCGTGAAGATGGGCAGAACAGAATGGTATAGCCATTCAGCTCAAATGAAGTGGACAAGCACATTTCCTGCAGACAGAAAAACTGGGCCCTCATTATAATAGCAAGAGATTCACGATTATTAAGAAACGAACTGTGGCCCAAGATTACCTGATGCTTTTGCTGCTTATTTTTCACGGGGCACAGAGGGCTGTTAAGGAGTGTAATCTCTGCACAAATCGCCTCCAATGCACCACTGTCTGAGTCTGCCACCACATAAGATGTTGCCTGCTGCTTTTCCTCTCCAGAGAAGTGAAGACATTACATGTAAACAGCCAAATCCTTCCGCCCTTGCAGAAGAGTCAGTATCTATGTTAAGACCAGAGGGTAGCTTAACAGCAGCAAGAGACGGATCTACCAGGCCTGAGACAGGAAACCAATCTGCACGCTGGACATCAGGAGAAACAGAGTCAGAACTGGGCCGAATAATTATGTCCACCACTTTGCCTAAAACCGCCTTCATGCCTTGCTGCTCCCCGGCCATGTTTGTGCACAATAAAAACAGAACATCAATTTTAGATTCCATTGCCCCTAATAATGCTGTGGAGCAGGTTTGCATTTTATATGTTCCATGGGATGGCGTTGGACCGACCACTGGTACTTCCTCCTCAGAATCACTATCACTATTATTAGATAATGTCTTTGAGGTGCTTAGCAACTTTCCCAAGTCAGGGCTCTGAGAAAAATTTGAACCTAACGTGTTATCATATACAAAGTCTGTAGGACCCATAGGGTTCCTTTGCATGACCTGACATTTTTTTTAACAGGGAGGCATTATTATCAATAGAAATATTAGGATCCAGCCCTTGCTCAACCCCTTTTTAGTTAATGGAATCATGAATAGAGCCTCCAGAAGTGATCTTTTTAGCAGGTGCGGCATTTCCAAAATAATCCTTTATTTTTGACTGAGAAGTCTCCACAATGTGCATTCCTTCCCTTTTATCCTTTTTACTACAGGGAGTGGAGTTTAAATTTCACCTTTTGCTTTGGGGGCTCCATGACTGCTTTCCCATTATTCTGGTATCACTACGTAGTGTGATGGGGTGAACCTTTTTTTAATTTCATTAAGCTGTTAAGGCAAGATGGTCATATAGTGAGTCAAAGAACCATGTAATAATAGTGTCGGCAAAAAAGAAAAGTCACAGGGGCACCGGAGGGTTCAGCCCCTAGACAGCAAGCTTTGCTCCCCCTAGGCCCAAAAAAGCCAAACGTCCATCTTAATACACAGTGTGCTCCTCACCACTTCAACCAAGTTCAATGGACTTTGCCAGACGAGTTCTTCCCAGGCCCTGGACCACAGCGCTGAACACCAAACACTCTGGCCCCACACTCCATGCAACACACTTTGCGCTGCTTCCGGTTTATACGTTTTCGAAGAATTACAGGGGCAGTGTCTCGTACAAGAAATGAAAAGAGAGAATCCAAACTGCAGCGTCTCCACCAGGAACACCAAACACTCTGAACGCACACTCTGCGCACCGTGCTTCGCACTGCTTCCGGTTTATAAGTATTAAAAGAATTAAAGGGGTAGTGTCTGGTACAAGAAATGAAGAGAGAGAATGCAAACTACAGCATCTCCACTAGCAACACCAAACACTCTGGCCCCACACTCTGCACCTCAACGCGATTGTGGTAGGAACACCCCCAGGGACCAAAGTCCAGGTATGGGAAAAGTCTCAGAAAAGGCTTACAGTGCCTGTGTGAATTTGGCCAAGATAAGAAATTAGGTGAGCTGGCTAGGCTGCAGTAAGCAACCCAAGAGGCCAGGCATGTGGCACAGGCGTAGACAGGGTAGGGCCTAAAATGGGCAAGGCCCATTCAAAATCTGTAAATGCTCACTCAGCACCACTATGTGAGCATTTACCGATTTGAATGTCACTGTGGTAGGCCCAAATAAATTAGTTTCAGGCCCCACTTGTTACACAATCCAGGCACCGCTACTGGCATGTGGTTGGGTGCTGAGGGAGGTCATGACAGAGCGCTAGTGCAAGAGACTCAATGTGTGACCAGCTAGGCCGAACATTGTCCTAGGTTATCACTGTATTCTAATTGCAAAAGTGTTGGGGCAAGTTGGTGTAAGTAGGTGAAGACGTAAGTGTCAAGCTAGACCGAAGTTGTCATAGTCGTAGCTGCATTCTAATGTGTGTGGATGAATAGCTGTGCCTGTGGCAGATGTCGATCAAAGTGGTGCGGTATACGTACCTTAAGCTCAGATGAAGCTTATCTTTGATCTCGCTGTGTGAACAAGGAGAGGGTACACTCATAGGCTTTTATAGACACTATGGACAGGCAAACCTCAAAGTCTTCTAAGCTTACTAGACCAGCTATCTTAGTACATCTTCAAAGTGTGACAGACAGGCTACCTTAGGATCTTGGGATCATAGGATTCTCTAAACAGAATATATATAAAGGGGGCTACCTTCAGGCATCTTCTAAGTGCAATATCAAGGATACTTTCATATATCTTTATGTGTTGCAATGGCCAATTTATAGATCTTCTAAGTGCAATGGATAGGTTATTATCATATATCTTTGAGCGCAATGGACAGGCTAACATTATAAAGTGCAACACAAGTGCCCACTCCCAAGTCCATCTAAGTGCAGCAGACTGCCCGCCCTCAAATCAATCTAACGTTCACAGATCTTCTGAGTGCAATTATATATGATACCTTCCCAATTTCGTCTAGAGCAGTACATGTTCTAGCCTTCACAGTTCATCCCATGCAATACATCTTCTAACCGACACAATTTCTTCTAAGTGCAATACATGTGCTAACCCACCCACATTCTTCTACAAGCAATACATGTGCTAGCCATCACAGTTCTTCACATGCAATACATCAGCTAATCTACAAAGTTTCTAATAAGCGCAACCTGGGGTAGACCTACCGAATGTCTTCTACCCTCAAATCGATCTAAGTTCGGCACATTTCCTGAATTACAGCTAAGTGCAATACATTTGCTACCCCCAAAAATCCATCTAAGTGCAACACATTTCCTACCCCCAATATACAGCTAGCTGCAATACATTTCCTACCCCCAAAATAAGCTTAAATGTACTATATTTCCTACTCCCACAATCCATCTAAGTGCAACACCTTTCCCATGCCCAGAAATCCATCTAAGTGCGACACATTTCCTACCCCCAAAATACAGCTAGGTGCAAGACATTTCCTATCCCCAAAATGCAGCTAGAAACCGGAGGACCAATGTCAATGGACAGAGCAGTGCTGTCTAAGGGCTGGTCTTCGCACATACGAGCTGTGGCTGAGCCCGAAAACATATGGTCATTGTCCACAGGATGGCCCAAGGACACTTCCAAAGGTTTCAAAGGATCCTTGAGATCTGGGTGGAGACAGGTTGCTCCCACTGGTAGAGAGGAGAAGCGTGGGTTAAGGCCTTCTGAAGATCAAATAAGAGGTAAGGTTTTGCTGGGATGGTTGAAGAAGATTGTTGAAACAGTGATAAAATATAACCAATATGAACATTTGACCAAAAAGCTGGGCCAAAGAGAAACTTTTTGGATCGAGTGTCTTGGCAACTTGGCACCTAATGCAATAAACGTGGAAATCAACTACATCTGCTTTGTATGACATCTTGCATCAATATCTCATTAATAATTCATGAGATCAATCCCTGTGAACATTTTTCTAAAATGTTATTGCGTGAGTAGCAACGCTGCAATGCCCCACCTATTTATACCTGATCACACAATGGGACGCATGCCACCTTTGCATTGTGCACTGCGTATTCCCGAGTACTTATATCCCAACACATGTTAAGCTGGGTGTCACTGCATCCACACACAGCAGTGTTACCCAACTGGATTCTGTCTATGTAACAGTTCTATGTAGATGCCTAGCACCGTGAACATTCATGCGTGATGTGACATAATTAAGATGTTCACATTTAGACATACACATATGATTGAAGAGATACGTACCGTGTTCTGAGCAACCACCAAATTGCTTTGTTGGTTTCTGTCTGTGCATCGATTCTATGTAGATGCCAGGCTTTGTTAACATTCTTATGTTAAATATGTGATTTGACATAATTAAGATATTCATATTTTGGACATATATATATATATATATATATATATATATATATACACATATACACATATACATATATATATATGATTGAGACGCGTACCTTGTTCCGAGCAACCACTGAATTGCTTTGTTGTATATACATGTATGTAAATTGCCTCCTTTACTAT
This sequence comes from Ambystoma mexicanum, assembly GCF_040938575.1. Lineage (NCBI taxonomy): Eukaryota > Metazoa > Chordata > Amphibia > Caudata > Ambystomatidae > Ambystoma > Ambystoma mexicanum. Next base: position 576,824,982 of record NC_090931.1, on the reverse strand, counting down.
TCTCTCACTATAACATGATCCTCATCCTTTAAAGGGATCCTCTCGCATTTCTATCATCCGCTCTGCCCTTGACCTGTCCCGGCCCCTCTGTTCATTCAAACAGAACGGGACGCGAGGCGCCGATGATTTCACTGCGCTTTCCCATGCGGGATATCGCACGCCTATTGGTTTCTAGGGCAACATAGTAGATACATAGTACCAGCATGCATACGAGAGGCTTCTCTTGTCCCAACAACCCCCTGGCAACCCGCTAAGGTAAGCTCTGTCACTGCATCAAGATTACCTCATACCCTGCTACCTTAGTACACACAGATCTCATTAATATGCATACTTCCTCATAGATCAGCGACCCATATGGGTTAACCTGAAGCCACTACGAACTTCAGTCCAGATAAGGGCTTTCTCATTCTTAAGGCACATTTCAGATACTCAAGACTTGTTGCTTAATTTTTTATTATGTACTACCAATGACGGCATATTATGGTTGCTGCTATTGTTCCCACAGATACGCAAACATATCAGCGAAAGAACATTTTCGTATGTCTGGTTTATTGACATGAGCATGCTAGCAATGCACCAAATCACTAATGACTAATGTGATAATTGCTTTTCTTTTTTCTTTTCCCTTTCTTTTTACAACTTCCGATGTGGTGGTATGTACATCTTTTGGATCTCACACCCTTTGAATGCTACTTTTTTTAAATGTATACCACATGTTGTAATGTATATTCTTTGTGCCTTTGAAATTACGCGTTGTAATCAGTGGTCGAAGTGTATTAAAAGAAGTAGTGGAACTATGCTCCCTGCTAACCTGCACCCACTCCCCACAAACTCCATCACCACGCCCCACCCCCACACAATACAAACCCCCCAAACACTTTCACCTGCTGTTTAAGGGAACGTTCAGTGTAGTGCACTGAAAGTGCAAGTTTCAACTTCTTCTTACGCTTTTATTTTAAAACAAAAGCATTCCGGAACGTTTTCTTTTTAAAATAAAAGTATCGGAAACCTAAAACATAATTAAAAAAAGTAGAGGAGCACCGCTCCCGCTCACTTCGACCACTGGTTGTAATTCGAAAGAGCTCAGCCCTGAAGATGGAATTGAATTCCAAAATGCATTGGCTTATGAGCTAGCACTGCTGAGAATGCTACTGCCTTCAAAAATATTTAAACATAAATCTGGGCACTTTTTCTGAAGAGTCAATATATTGACTATGTACTTGTTCAATTACCCTCAAATAATTAGAAAGTAAAGAATAACAAAAAATTGCAGCTTTTCTATAAGAGCACATTCTGAGTGCTTCGCTTTCTGAGTGGAAACACCTAGTCTTTGTTTGTTTGCCTATTTTGATCCTTGCGTCATAGGATCCTTTTATGCCGAGCAGCTTCTCTAAATAAATATACCTCCTGCCAGAGGGAATTATCCTTAACAATGAAACTCTTTTTCCAACATACGGTTGTGCCCCCTTACTCCACATAGACTTCTACATTAATTAACTTCTAACCATGGTATGACAACCATTGGCTAATAAAACAAATTTTGCACTTTTTCTAAAACCGAGTGCCGGGGTCATTTTCATTTTTTCTATCAAGAGACAGGATTATTTGGCACTGGATTGAGTGGCTGTTTTTTTTTATCTGGTTGGACCTTTTTTCCCTGTATATATGAAAAATAACTCAATCTTTTATCTCTTCAAAGGAGCATGGCTGAGGATTCCCCAGCGAAAATCAAGAGTCGGGTGCCTTTCCCTCCCTAACTTGTTTCCCCTCTCTCAGTGACCTTCCAAGTGTACCCTTAATAGCTCAGCCTAAGTGCAGCCATATAGATGTACCCTAGAACTGCATCCCCTCGTTCCACGGTTCTCCGTTATGTCAGAGCCCGATTTGCAATGTAGGAATCCCAGGCCAGCACACATCACATGTAGTGGTGGCTGTGGCGATGACTTTATCCGATCAGACACCTTGAGATCTTTGATCACTTTACCCTATGTCGATTCTAAAGCCTGGAAGTAAATTCCTAGGCACTAGATGTTGGCTACTATAATTTCTCATTGATAACACCCAAATAGTGCCCCTACTACCATATGAGTCAACTTCTGTTTTGATGTCCTGCTGCAGACACGATATTCACTATCTTTGCTTTAAAAGAAAATGTGCATATGCATCTTTCAGCTAGGCAATTCCATATGCATTGGCTTATATATCATATGCATGCATAAAGCCCCCAGGTCCTCCTCTGGCTAGAGCGGGACCTCTGTGAAGTTCCTACCATTCACCTTGCAGAACATTCTTAAAATTAATTAATGGGCCTTTATGTATCAACAGGGATATAAGTCGATCCATATGGTCTTTGCCGGATTTCCTTACTCCCTAAAGCTCCTTCCGGTGGCTTGACTCCCCAGGGGATATAAGCAGTGCCGGAGAAGGCCTGGATTTCACCGGATCCAGAATCCAGCGAAAACACTCTTCCTGGATCTCGGATATCAAAATCCCACGCTGCTGTAGAATACTGCATCTACAGTGATCAGCTGTTCACGAAAGCTCTACTCCTTGCATTTATTTATTTGCATTATTTTGCATTATTTAAGCACATTAAACTTTTGATGGTTGTAGAAACAGCAGCGAGTAGATGATTGGGAGTGGTAACTGTGTGTTAACAGATGCAAACTGTGGCTGGTTAGAAAGAGAGACGTGCATTAAACTGCATGCTCTGTTTCTTTTCAGAGGTAGCTTGTTTAGGTTCACATCGGGTAATTTGCTGGTAATTGTAGGCATCCAGTCAGGATCAACCTGCAGGCCTGGGTAGCAGGACCGTGATCACACGGCATCAGCCTGCAGGCCTGGGTAGCACTGCCGTGATCACACAGCATCAGCCTGCAGGCCTGGGTAGCAGGACCGTGATCACACTGCATCAGCCTGCATGCCAGGGTAGCAGGACCGTGATCACACGGCATCAGCCTGCAGGCCAGGGTAGCAGGACCGTGATCACACGGCATCAGCCTGCAGGCCAGGGTAGCAGTGCCTGATCACACGGCATCATCCTGCAGGCCAGGATAGCAGGGCCGTGATCACACAGCATCAGCCTGCAGGCCAGGGTAGCAGTGCCTGATCACACGGCATCAGCCTGCAGGCCTGGCTAGCAGGACCGTGATCACACGGCATCAGCCTGCAGGCCAGGGTAGCAGTGCCTGATCACACGGCATCATCCTGCAGGCCAGGATAGCAGGGCCGTGATCACACGGCATCAGCCTGCAGGCCAGGGTAGCAGGACCGTGATCACACGGCATCAGCCTGCAGGCCTGGGTAGCAGGACTGTGATCACACGGCATCAGCCTGCAGGCCTGGGTAGCAGGGCCGTGATCACACGGCATCATCCTGCAGGCCCAATAAATGAGATACGAGACAGAAGTGCGATTCATGGAGTCTGCCGCCTTTCTAAAGGCACGTGCCGGCGGAGGCTCCTTTTATTGTGAGCCAAGCCATGACATATCCTTAAAGGGGACACACCACACAAGGCATCCCTATAAAACGCACTGTTACATGAGTCCTATGTCTTATTTGATACTTTTTACATGCATATCACTTGCCGGCCTTGACTCCACCCCATGACATGCCCCATACCTCCGGCCACTCCCCCACCCGCCCCATGGGTTTCCAGAGTATATTTTTTCATTTTCTATTACAAGATATAATGGAAGAATTGGGAAATTCGTAATGTCATGGCAGCAATCTGTAATTATAAAATAATCCAAATGGTTACCTTCAAATGTGCGTAAAAACTGCAGGAATACGGATAAGGGTTTGGGAAAGGCAGAAACTCAGAGCCAGAGGGGGACAACGGCTGTGCATTGTTAGATCTGTTAATCTTATCATGATAGGTCAGACTATTCAACTTTGCAGTCAGATAACACAGTAGGCTAATGCACATGCTGCTGAGATGTCTGTGTGTGTAAACAACAAACTGCATACATTGGTCTGGATAAGAAAATAACATGTCAGTCATGCATTGGTCTGATTTTCATCATTATGCTTTGGGTAAAAATAGTAGCATTCAGTGCTTAATATTTGGGGGTGCTTGCTAGGGCTGAGTCCTGGGACTTATTTCTGAGCACCAGCACTTTTTTTCTAAGACTTTGTTCAGTTTGGTGTTCTGGTAACCTTATTAATTTTACAGTCAGTCAACAACCACACAAAAGGCAACAAAAATGTGCATGGGCCATGTGCCTCTGCATCACGGCCATCTCCTAGTTATTCATGAACCTGATGCGCTAAGCTGGTGCTGTTGTGCTAGTTTTCCATTTTTATGAAAAATAATGGGTCAGATGCTGTGCACGCTTACTTATGCTATACCAACGCACTGCTCCAGTTAGCCTGCATGATATTTGAGGTACTCCACTAATGTAATAATGTTTAGCACTGCTGGAGCAGGGTATGCAGGGTGGGTGGCTGGGGTGTATGGGCAGCAGCCAGGCAGCTGCCTAAATCTGTTTCCGGGCACGTGTGCATGCATCTGCATGTTTGCCAGTGTCAGTGATATGGCTGGCACATGGATTTCACGGCTCATGCGCTGCTGTGCCTCTACAGGCAAGGGCACTCAGAGTGCATATGCAGGGCCTTAAGCTGGGCACTAGCCCTTTCTCTGATAGTGCACAGCCAGCATGCCCTGCGTCAAAACGCAGGTGCATAACATGCTGCTGACTTCGACTCAATCACGTGACTGTAATCAGTGCTGCACAGTTGCCACTGCTATAAGCTGGCAGGGGGTCACGTGGCACAGGGTAGATAACAACAGCAAAGCCACCAGACAGCAGCTCCACCAAAGGGGCAAGGCCAGGGAATAGGTCACTGCTGGTTAGTAGTGGTAGTGCTGAGTGCCGACCTGTCGAAAATATGCTGCAGTGGTGTGTGATAGGCAAGTTCATGAGTTCAGTGATGAGTTCAGTCTGCATTTGTCTATCACTATACTGTAGGAAGGAAGCACTTTTTTCACCTGGTTTTGGTAGATAGGCAATCAAAATGCTCCACTTGCCATCTGTCGAATCAGATGAAAATGATAACGAGGATGAGGTGTTTAAAGAAACAGTAAACACTTTGGGGTTCATATTGGAGTTCCCCTAAAAACAGCACAGGTACCTGTTACGTTTACACGTTTGCATACACAGAGGCCTGCCTGTCAATTTCCTTATTTGCACGGTGGACTACAACAAGGGAGTGTAAAAAGGTAGTATAGGCTTGTAACCCCTTTTCCTTCCACCTGTCATTGAAGTAAACGCTGCCGGCCGGCATAGTTTACAATGGATTCATATGGAGTGCACTTGCGTTTTGCTGGTGTGAAAAGCAAATGGACTCCATGGGAATCCACAGCATTTGCGCCAGCATGAAGACGCATGCTGGTACAAATGCTGGAGTATTTGTATGGCTGAGAGGAAGGGTGGGCGGAATCGTAGCTTACTGAGTATTTGTATGGCTGAGAGGAAGGGTGGGCGGAATCGTAGCTTACTGAGTATTTGTATGGCTGAGAGAAAGGGTGGGCGGAATCGTAGCTTACTGAGTATTTGTATGGCTGAGAGGAAGGGTGGGCGGAATCGTAGCTTACTGAGTATTTGTATGGCTGAGAGGAAGGGTGGGCGGAATCGTAGCTTACTGAGTATTTGTATGGCTGAGAGGAAGGGTGGGCGGAATCGTAGCTTACTGAGTATTTGTATGGCTGAGAGGAAGGGTGGGCGGAATCGTAGCTTACTGAGTATTTGTATGGCTGAGAGGAAGGGTGGGCGGAATCGTAGCTTATGATCCGCGCCTCCTCTCCAGCCTACAAATGAATGAAAGTGGTAGGGGACATCAATGAAAGGCGTGAACGCCTTACGCATGGCGTTTCCCCTTTCATTTATGTTACACCCCAGAGCAAAATTAACTTCTTGGTGTCTCAATTCAAGACACCACTAGTATTTCATGTTACATTAATTTGGGCTTCATCACGAGTTGGACGGTATCCCAGCGGCATTACTGCCGAGATATCCCTGTGGCTAATAGCATTACTTCCAAACCCCCGTGCACTATTCGTGCCGGATCATGGGTTTGGTCGAACAGGAATTTCCATTCCCCATTGGGCCCATTCGGGAACTCCCCATTGGGCCCAATGGGGAATTCCAGCGCAACTACCGTCGGTGGTATTACCCTGCGGTACTTGTGCCAAAAATCAGTAAATTAGTGTCAGATTTACCCCCAGCTCATAGCTAGGGTAACTCCTGCTAAACCCTTCATTTGGCGGACCCTTGAATGCTGCGGTAATAGCGTTATCGGTGCATTTAAGGGTTACCGTCAAACTCATGATGACTCTTTCTGTTGTGTTCTATAGCATTTGTAGCTCTCACATCTGTTTTGGGTAATGCACCCATCACTCCCAATGAACCGCGGGAGTTGCAGCTACAACCCCACATATGTTGACAATGGGGAGCAGCAGTCAGTGACGGTAGCATTGGGAGGGGAGATGTTGCCCTCATATTTTTTTTACAAATCAAGCTCTGGTAGCATTGCAGCGCCTGATAGCACAATGAGGGGAGTGCTTGACATGAATATGCACAGGAAAGGCCTGTAGGCCAGAGTCAGGTGCAGGTCAAGCGTGAAGATGCCGCCTTTTGTCGTTATTAGGACGCTTACATGAGTTGGATTGAGCTCGGCCATTTTAAAACGGGAGGAGTTATTTGTTTCCAGCGGGCATGCAACTGTGAACGGCAAGCGCAGCACAAGCATTGGTAGTATGTGTTTTGTGAGGGAACTATTTTTGGCTGCTGAAAAGAAAGAGTTAGTTTGTCTCTCTCTCTGAGTGGAACTGTTAACACCAGCTGACACCCGTCGCCCGGTAGCACATAGTGCCCCTACTCATGAAAATGCAGTCACCAGACACATCCCAGCCCTCGTGTACAGATGGGGGTTCTACTAGCAGCACCCAGGGCAATACGAGCTGCGCACGCATTCCAGGCACTCAGGGAGACACATTGCTTCTGGAAATGTCCTTTCCATAAAGTAAAACATATCATATACAATATCAGAACTATGGCGAGTTTTCCCAATTGCAATAGATGCTTCAAGTCATTATTTTACCCCTTTCCCATTGCCCCCTCATATTGCTCGCGAGAATAATACTAAACAGGTGAAAGGGGTATTAGTCAATGCCTGGTATTTTCCCAAAGATATAGCTGAAATACATGACTTAGTAGATGACAATGAATTAGGTTTTCTAGGCACCGGAGAACTGGCCCCACGCTCCCAATCTCAGCCTGCTTCATGATGACGTAGTAGAAAATAATAAGGTTGTTTTAGCCAATAGACCACTCAAAGCAGGAGGAGTATCCGTTTTCTATACAGAGTGGTTCCTGGTGCGTAATTTACGGCCCATTGTTATATTACAGCAGACCTACATCATATTCCATAGACATTTTCACCACATAGACACCTCTGTCACTGGGCTTAGTTTTACCAGGTTTCTTGAGTACTCCTCATAAGGGAACACATTACCAATACCTGTTTTTAAGCCCCCACAACTCAAATGAACTCTTGAGCACATCCCGAGGCCACCACACATCCATAACTCAATTTTAAATAATACCAACAACACATTTCACTGCTAACTGACAAGATAATTGACTTGTTCAATATGGACAGTTCTTGATTCTTTACATGAACTTTTTTAGTGTAAACCCCTACTACTATACATGCAACGCAGCGTTCACTATCACTAAACCGTATCTTTCCCTTTTTATTGTGACCTATGTTTGCCAGTTTCGTTCTCTGACTTTCTCCGTACTTGCTTTTTCCCCGCGTACCTTTTATTATTATTTTTTTTTAAATCACCATAGACTCAGCACTGAGGATCATACTCCAAAATTGATCTGACAAATGGAGCACAAACTTACTCTAACCTTTCTCATACTCCATACTGGGTGCTTCTCATTGGGTCAGGATGTGTCGCGGGGACTCTACTTGTCTACCCCAGAGTCTGCATAATCGATCTTTCCAAGGAATACCTGACCAGCCCCTCGTGTTTCCTAAAACAGGAAGAGTGTAAAGTCGAACCGATAGGATAAATCTGATCAATACCGGTACCCAGAGCCTTGTGAGATAATGCTTTGGGTGATCTATACAGAAGCCTTGATGTGAATAGGTCTCATACCTGCGCAATTTCGCCAGATGATTCAGTGAGACTGGCCAATATCATGAAATCTAGACTTTTTTTCTATTTTAGATGGATTAAGGCCCAGCCATGATTCTGGCTCACTATGTACACCGATTTCAATAAGGTGAGGTTTTGCCATACACTACAGTTCCCTTAACCATACACTCCACAGAATCTATTGGAGTGAGTAACTGGCAGACTCAATAAAGTATCTTCCCCCAGGCAACCATAGTGCATCTTTGGCCAAAACATACAAGCAGATGTCTTCCAAAGAGAAAGAAGAGAGGCCAAACCTAATTCAAGTTTTATAGCTTCTACTGGAACCCTCCCAGGGCGGCTAAGGAAGGACCAGAGAATTTTGGATTCCAACCTTGGGAGCCACGCAACTGCCCTCTCTGAAAAAACCTCCAGGGCATATAATATACCCAGGACCATTGAAGTCATATAGGCAATGATTTTGCCCTCAATAGTGCGACCCCCATGCATGTCAATAATCTTTTTAATAGACAGCCACTTCTTCCAGGCCTTATGCATTATCCCTTTGGCCAGATATACATGCAAAATAGTTGCTCTAATGCGGATTCCGAAATATTTATATTCAAAGATCTGCTCTAATTTAACTCAACCCAAATTCCAAACCAACAACAGGGCACCATAATCCCTTTTTCCCTACCGTCATGATCTTAGTTTTCATGGCATTGGAACTAAGTCCATGGTCACAGGCAACTATATGGAGGGCATCTAGAGATTGCTGGAGGCCAACTGCAGTCTGATCTAATATAACAGTATTATCCGCATACGTCAGGCAAGTGATGAATTTACTGCCATAACGCGGTGGATAATTATTAAAGGTCTTCAACGCAAGAGCTAACTCAGCTACGTAGAGGTTGAATAGCTGGGGTGAGTGTACACACCCCTGCTTGAGCCCTCTGTTGGTGGAGAAAGATCTAGCCAGCACCCCCTCCTGGGACATTTGATCTCTAACCTGTGTGTCATTGTATAAAGATTTAATAAAATATAATAACGAGGGATTAATGCCCCATCGTGCCAGCTTTTCCCAGAGTTTCAATTTTAATATGCTGTCAAAAGCAGCAGAATAATCTACAAAGCAAAGGTAGAACGCTGTACCAGAATAACATTGTAGGCCCGATATTAGAGTTAGAAGGGCCCAGATAAAATGGGCCATCCCACAACCCTTTCTGAGACCCGTCTGCTGAAAATTCAGTAAACCACGCTCCGCCACCCAGCTGGATAGTAGGTCTAAAAAAATGTTGGCAAATATCTTGGAACTACAATCCAACATGGCCAACATCAAGGCTAAATGGACCTCATTCTCAGTAAAGTCTATACATTGCACTGTTTTTATAGGGAAACCTATGCTGATCGTATCATTACATAATTTATCACCTGACCCATCACATAGCACCTTTGGGTTTCCCAAAAAACAGCTGGTCTGTGGAGGAACAGATTTCAACGGTGCATGGTGGCCTCCCGCATTGATAGCAGAGGCGGGGATGCATGCTGGCTACCGTGGTACCGTCCTTGACCCCAGAGGCAAGACAAGCCAATGGGTTGAACACAGCCGGTGAGTCTGAGGAAGCTGATAGCAAGCCAAACTGTGTTGAGCCCAAGGTTGCAAGTGGCAACATTATGTGAACGCAAGGAACTTGAGAAGAAAGTGCTTGTGTGTTTGTTTGAACTTTTGAGAAAGCCCAGACAAGGGCGAGCTGCAGAGTGGTCAGGAGCTGCAGGAGTGTTCATTCGAAGGACTACTAGGACTGCTTTGTTATTATTTGATGGTTGTAACTTGCTCCCATCTTAGATTTAGGTTTAGATTAGGTGCTTTTCTCACCCATGCATACAGTTTAAAGGGAATGTGCGCTCAAAAATGTTATTGTCCCGAGCGTTCGGCCATGTGTTTCTAAGCATACTGTTATTGATAGTAAAAAAAATTCCTATGCATCTTACCTTAGTTTTCCTCACTTTCACACATGCAAAAACAACGGGTTGGGCACGGCCATCTTGTGCTAATCTTATCCGTTGCTGCATTGCCCTAAATTCAAGTGCCCTTGCGGCACTAAATCATTCACCCGCCCCTGAAACTGACATCACTTCACAACCCCAATGCATGTCTCGTGTCAAGGTTCTCTGTGCGCAAGCTATTGATGTGTCTCAATGGAAATGGATGGACGGCTCTTTCCTCAATAAGTATAAAAAGACCCCTTCTCATCAGACAACATCAGAGTTGCTTTTTCACTGTCTATTTTTTGGATAGCCTGTGACTCGTTTCTGCTCTGTTCAGCTATCTTCATTGCACGAAGCCCCTGCGGACTGATACTTACACTAGCATTAGTATTGATTTCAATCATTACTTGCATTTTATTTAAATATTTGTCATATAATGGCAACAATACAGCCCTACCAGTACGAGCCCGATTATTCAGAGGAAGAAGTAATTGAAAGAGAAAGATGCGGAAACAATGGGAAATCTAACGATAGTTGGGAAGATGAATCACTGGATCATGAACCTGAGCCTAGTTGCATGGAAGACGTGGCCACCTGGTGTACCTGCAATTGCTGCAAGGTCATGCCAACCGAGGTGGAGAACTGCTGCTGCAAAGAAAACTCTGGATGCTTGGCCTACATATCAGAAGGAGACACACCACTGATATGCGTTACCGAGCTGCATGACTTCAAGGCAGCCTGAGGATTATGATAGTGCTTATGCACGAAGTTCACGCAACAGTTCACCCTCGCAATCCAAGTAACGAGAAAGTGTACTCTAGATGTGATGTCATTTTGAACACTGAGACAACTAACATTTCAACTAACTGTTGCCCCAGGTTGAGTCCCCTTGGGGTTAGGATCCCTCCACTTGTAGCATACAGCCGGGACTGCAACATCAGCCTCAGGCGAATCCAAGACCCAAGACTGGGACCCAAACAGAAAACTCCTAGCCCCAAGGGCACTCAACCTGGGGCAACACCCCCACATCCTTTCAAACCTATACTTTCCCTTGATAAAAACCTGTTGAGGTCGAAACATGTGTCGGCTGATCACTATCAGACCACACGTCTATACCACAATAAAAATGCCACTGTAAAAAAACGCATTTGCTTAGGAATCAATTCATATAAAGGATTCTCAAATGTATGCATTGCAAGGTAACCAGGACTGTCCCTCTATACTTACCTGGAGGTGTGGGTTCACCTCTACCTACCTTTGACCTTGCATGAAAAAATCTATGACCATAAGTTTAATAAATTGAGCTCAGCACAGGAGTCTTCAAAACTAGAACCTGATTCCTCTCTATATTGTACACTTATCAGGTTCATTTAATTACAGTGTGTGTGTTTCTCTTCCACAGGTGGTACAGGCTGGTGGCCTACCGTTCATTTACATGATGGCTTTATGGGAGGCTTGGATTCCGCGTCCGACGAGTAATACCCACCTGTGTCGTTGGAGCCATTTGTGCCAAATTCCCCAGTGACAGTGGACAGTACAGAGGATTTTCACACACTGTGCTGCAACCTCAGTATAAAATGTGTAGTTTCTTTTGATCCATCAACATCCCCAAACTAAATAAAATACAAATGAGCATATACGAATAGTCAACCTTTCTGTGAATCAAGAACACGCTCACTCATTTGTGAGGGACATAAAAGAATGGTTGGTGCCCTTTTACGCTTACCTCGTCCGCATAAATCCATCCCCACTCCATTATACCACACTCTGGTACTAGGTGGGTGGGAACGGTCAAGGTGCCAAACACCACGTACACTTCTGCACGGTGACCATTGTTCTCATGGCTTCCCCAGACCCATTGTCTCCAGGCTCCCCTCTTCAAGGCCCCGCCCCTGCAATCCAGATAAGTGTGTCTCCCTTCAGCAGTATTATGGGCCTTTTGCGCTAGCCTCATGCCCATCCATCCCCCCTCAAGATTCAATGGCAGTTCATCCCTGTGGTCATGCGCTCGCAAGGCGGCTGGGAGGATGGGAGCAGCCAAGGTGCCAAACACCATGTACACTTCAAAAGGGATCTTCTGCACGGTGACCAATGTACTCATGGCCACCCGAGGCCCAGTGTCTCCAGGCTCCCCTCTTCAAGACCCCGCAACAAACATGTCACACATTCACATACACACCCACTTTTCTAATCCTTTGTAAACACCTTGACATTTTACAGGAGAACATCTCTGAACTCTGCAAGTTATCTCTTTATCGTGCTACCTGTTCCCCGGCTACTTGCTCCCCTGCATGCTGAATCAGCTTGATTGATTGTCCAGGTAAGGGTAGGTCGCCTATTTACTTCTCTATATTCATCGATTGCTGATCTCAAATTTTCTATCTATTTCCACCTACTGTACCCAGTATTGTAATGTTCCTTCATCTCAATGACTTCACCATTGTCTAATGTTTCAAGTATTTTGATCTCGATTAATAGCACATTGCATTAATGTGCACTATAATAGAATGGCATCTTTTGTGGTCCGTGTCTGTAAGCATGTTTCCTTTTGATGCATGAAAGTACATTCAACGGACGAGTAACACGTTACAATCTGCGGTATACCAATCAATTCTCTAAGAAAGTTATCAGTGTGTTAATTCGACTAGGTTACACAGGTTTTCCTTTGACTAAAACAAATATTGCATACTAAGATGTGATATAATTCCATCAATCACATGCATACAGCATAATTTGTTAAATTATTTATATTTTTTTTAGCCAGATCTTACATACTTTTCAAGAATGCCTGCTTGTATGGTTTTCGGTTGCCCTTCTATGAGCCATGCCAAACATCCAGGCACAGTCCTGCATACATTCAATAAGAAGGTGGGTTAAATATTGTGGTTTTCCGGTGGACAAGATTGAAAATAGAGCACAGAATGTCTTGAAGGACATGCAGACCAATCGATTCTGCAGCCTGCACTTTACCGACGATATGTACGAACAATCAAAGTACACAAAAAAGCATTGACCCAGAATTCTTAGTAAATTGCTTCCAAATGCAATTCCAAATAAATGTATGCACACGCTGCCTCAAGTGAGTCCTGGATGATGAATTAGCTGTGTTTGTTGTTATGTAGGATGATGGTCTGCATAAATAAGTATTGTCTATGATCTCTCAATATAATTAGGGTAGGGTATTGAAAAGGTAGCTTCATGAACAGATTGGAGCTTTCGGTGTATATTTACTTAAAATGGATCTTAGTAAAGTTTCCATAGTTACCAGATTGTATTGAATTTTTACTATGCTACATTTTACTACACTACATCTGTCTCCACTTTCTGGAGCCTCTAATAAATGAAGGAATTATGACAATTATGAAACAATGCCATAGTGCCCTTTAAAAGAAGCATAATGTTTTCGTAATCGGTTGCTTGACATGTCCCTTTTTTCGTAGAGCACACTGATGGAAGCATAGACCCTCCCAAGTGATGAAACCACAGACACGTCCAGTATCCCAATGGTGAGCCCTACCGACATGCACAAAGTGATATTCTCGAGTGTTGGATCTGCCCACATATCTAACACAACTTTAATATTCCCGTGTACCACTTTATGACAATGCACTGAAAATGAAGGAGCAAGATTCTGCATCAATTTCTTTTCCAGGGTCAACATCAATTTCACTCGCCTATCAAGTAATTTTATTTTGTTTGACCTTTAGAAGAATGTGTTATGCTTGGAATTTCAAATAATATGAAAATGTTTATGTATGCTATCAGTTATTTACACCAAGTGGCAGGTATGGGTGTCTCTCAATATGTACCATTGTCTGCCTCTCATTGTCTCAGTTCCATTTTGCTGTTTTTACCGTACTAAAACAAGTACTGTGTTACAGGGGGATGCTGGAACTTAGACTACAATCACTTCCTCCTTTGCAACTGGTCCACAGTATGAGGTATGCTAACTTACAGTTCCTTTGCAAAAATGAAAGAAAATCCTACAAAGGATATTATTAGAGAGTGAAATGCATGTAACCGTGCACTGCTTCAAACTTTTCTGATTTCGGTTGTAATGTTACACTTCCTCCCTAATGCAGAATACATTACAAAAGGTTTGAGGGGCAACATTACAATCAGTATGTTTTTCACGGTGATCTCTGATCAAGTACATGTGTCTTTGCGGAAAGGTTATCAGGTGAAATCTGACAAGTATATTATGACTTAATGACGAACACTGTTTGTGAGTGTATGCTCATACAAATGTTCTTTAGTGTTGCGACAACAAACCTTGCTTTATACGGTTCTTAATCATTTAATACTACTTTGTGTATAAGTCCTCTGTGCTATGAAATATTTTAATTTCCAGTACAATTGACTTTTTATTTTTTCTAATGAATATTCTATTCAAGGAATGTACACAAGGTGTGGCACTAGAAAAGGAGGCACATAGACCAGAGGTGAACATAACCTAATATTGAATACAATTGGACAACACATTGGATTTGGAATACATTTAAATGCAGTTGGTTCTGTTTGTAGATATGTACATATGCTTGTTTGCATGGAAATGAAATGTGCTTGATTTAAACCATATAAAATGCTATTTTTTTCAGTTTGCTGGTGCAGTGGGAAAAGAGAAGCCCACAGTTACAAAGAAAACAAAGAAAACAAGGGTAACAAACAAACAAGTTTGTTTTGTAGAAGTTTTTAACTGGTGTTTTATTCATAGAATGTTTTTGTTTTTAAAGTGGTCTCTGCTGTATGTGTGCTATACATTGAGCATGTTTTTCAACAAATCTCTAAGAGGCAAAGAAAGAAAAGAAGTATAAAGACACAGTCAACAAATAAAACCAAAGATGTCGCTTGCCAACCAGATTTCACAATGGAGCAACTACTATTTGGGGAGCAGCATGGTGCAGTCAATAAGCAGACTTGTGATGCCCAATGGCAGGAAACTGAATGGTATGTGCCGGTGTTCTGTGCAAAGTGTCCATCGACCATTGCTACCATGAGACAACTCGAGAAGATGAAACTGAATACAATGAAGATGCATTGCAATTCCTCGCAGACCCATTGAAACAATCTACACCCGCTAAAAGTGTTCCACCCAAGAAACATTTGCTGTTACCTGTTTCTCCAATTCGCATGCAAATATCACAACCTGAACTTACAGAGACTGAAGCTTCAACGCAATTGACAGAGGAACTTGTTAAAGATCTCGACTTCGGTTTCCCTAGTTTTGGCAATTTGTCGACCACAGTCGAGTCACAAACCACATTCATGCTGGACGAATGGCTAATAAAGAAGAAAAAATACATTGGGCCTCATTACGAGTCCGGCGTTAACCGAGGCGGTAAAACCGCCTGGTTAACGCCGGACTCGTATTACCATTCCGCCTCCGTGATTCCCGGAATTACCGGGGCATCACAACCCCGGTTTTCTGGGAATCACGGAGGCGGAATGGTGTAACTCCCCATTCCCATTGAGTCCTATGGGACTCAATGGGAATCGGGATCATGGAAACACCGGCAGCATCTTGTAATGCTGCCGGTGTTTCCTCGTCCGCCTGCAGGCGGGCGGTGTTAAACCCGCCAGGTCAGACCTGGCGGGAACATCGCCTCCCGCCTGCAGGGGTCGGGATCAGGCGGTCCGGAAACAACGGTGGCAGCGGGTTTACCGCCACCGTTATTTCCGGACCGCCACGGTCGTAATGAGGCCCATAGTATTCGACAGCTGCCTGCTAGAGATTGTACAGATTCTGAAATGTGTGCATGCATTGAGGGGGAACATATGCAGGAGCCTTTGGTTAATGTGTCACGTATATTGCATGGCACTAACCTGGAAATCCAAGCCAGCTGTGTCCACCTCCATAATACATTTCCATGGTCCGCTCAACTGATGCTGGGCAAAGTGCCAGCTGGAAATCTACTATGTTCAGCAGCTTTACTTTTCAGCGGGTCGACTTTCAGTAAGATTTCCATTTTCTGTCAGTTTGTGGGAGTTGAGTTCCTTGCTAAAACCCAGTACTACAAATATCAAAGGGAATTCTTATTCCCCGCTATTAGTCAAGCCTGGAAAACTGAACAGATGTCAATCAAAAGCACATTCTCTCGGAGACATTTCTGGCTAGATGGCGAGGGACAGTGTGACAGCCCCGGATTTTCAGCAAAGTACTGCACATACCACTTTCAAGACATGGAAAGTAAAACAATTGTGAGCTCAGAGATTGTGCAGGTGTCCGAATGTACATCTTCTGTGACCATGGAGAAACAATGTTTGATCAAATCCGTCGAACATCTTCAATCGAGGAGACTGCAAATAGACCTGACAGCTACTGACAGGCATGTTTCAATAGCTGAGGCCATGCAAGAGCAGTTTCCACGCATTTGTCATCAATTTGATCTATGGCACATTGCCAAATCAGTCAATAAAAATGTTTTGGTAAAAAACAAGGGTTTGGAAAATATTTCAAAGTGGTGTCTCAGTCTATCAACAACCATCTTTGGTGGAGCTCCAAAACTTGTATTGGGTCTGTAGAAATTCTACTTGAAAAATGGCGTTAATTGATGCACCATTGTTCCAATGTAAACTCATGGACAGAAAACCAAAATTTTCACGATTGTACACTTGGACCTTTATCGAAGGAGCAGTAATGCAAGAAGAAGTGGTTGGTGCCATGTTCACCTCCACACAAAGCTCCTGAGAACATTGTGTATGATAAAACTCTTTCAACCGACCTGAAAGGACTCACAGAATTCTGTCTTGCTGGAGATTTGGAGGGGTTCCATAATATGTGCCTAAAGTACAGGCCCAAAATGTTGCATTTCGGCATAGACGGTATGGAGGCCAGAACAAGGCTAGCTGTACTTGCACACAAGGAGAACATTGGGAGAGGACAAGTGAAAAGTGCCAGAAACTTCGGGATGCTTTGTTCCCTATTGAACTTTACAAAACAAGGCAAACAATGGGTGGCCAAGCCAATATACCAGGAAATGGAATTTATGAAAGATCTAACATTGACTGTGTTGGCCATGCATACTCATGGAATCGATCCTGATTTTGTTCCTCTGACACATATAATGCCACAAAACATTGCAAACGAGCCCTGTCCACCTAAAGCGGAACTTGTTGAAAAGTTAACCTCCCGATTCAAATGATTTGTAGCTGTCTTCATAATGTGCTCACAGTAACATTATCAATATGTTTCCCAATGTTTGGACATTCTACATCAACAATTGAATGCTATTGCATTCAATTTCAATGCTATAAAAAGTATTTAACTATGCATATTTAATCGGGTATATGATTCATTAATGTATATCTTTTACCTTCCCTTAATTTATATTACTGGTCCTCGATCGATAAGATACATGTATGTGGTTGATATTGGTGATATATTTCAGAATAGAATTGCCCTAGCACATTGGTGCTGCATTGCCCATTTGGGTTGCTGAAATACTGATGGGCAAATGGATATTTGCACTAAGGCAAAGGTACACTGAGGCTTGGTGTCTGTAAATGCCTTTGCTAGACCCAAACCACATCCACACATGCAGCGCATGGCACTGGTGTTTATGGCCTATGGTGGGTAAGATTTTCATAGCAATGATCAATCGCCTGACCTGTGTCAACCCCATAACTAACAGAACGTTTTGCTTTAGCAGTGGATTATTTTTTCAAACACCTCAGTGAGTGAGTACCTTTTTAAACACTCAGAGTATTTTGGTCTTTTGATGTGTGTGATTTTTTGGGTTCTCATAGCTCGCCATAGCATCCAAATTGTCTTTTCAAATGTATCCTCTTTGTCAAATTATTGGCAATAAGTGCCCGTTTTTGCTAGGTTGCCATACAGTGTGACTATGTGGTTTGCGTTGCATGAGCCCCTCTCCCTGTGTCCTCCCTTGTTTTCTCCCCATCCCCTCCCCCACCTTCCTCTTCTCTCCTCTCCCTACCTACTCTATGGTGCTCTCTGTCTCTCCTATCTTTTCTAACTGCTTCTCTATTGACTATCTTGCTCTCCTCACTAAATCTGGTAGGAAGAAGTTTAAAAAGGACATCCTGGTCTCCAACCCAGGCCTCTCTATTGCTGATACCTATACCAGTGCTTCCTCCAGGCAAACCCTCACCAACATCCTCTTTGTCATTCCTTCTCCAGATCTGTGGGATCTACAAATGGTCTCTGTGCTCTCTCCTTTCTCTTCTTCTCCCATTCCACTCCTTCCACTCCTCTAAGGTCATCATTAATGTTTACTTAATGCATCTTATTTAATGAATGCCTCTGTCATTCCTATTCAGGCCTACTCATCTTTCGAATGCCTCGTCTGCAGGCTCTCTCTCTCTCCTGGCCATTCCATTACTGTGGCTACCATCTATCGGCTACTTGGTCAGATCTCCTCCTTCCTCTCTGAGTGGACGGACCTATCCTCTTCCCTCCTGGTCTTGACCACTCAACTCCTCCTTCTTGGAGACTTTAACATCAACCTGGATGCTTGCTGTCCTTCACCTGGACTCACTGAAACTGTTTCTGTATCCATACAGCCCCCTACCTGATGTCTGCACTTACCCTTGCACTTGCCACTAGCTGGCTGCACTTTGCATTTATTGGGCCTCATTCCGAGTGGGGCGGTAAGGGATAACGGGCAACGGTAAGGAGACCAGTGCCGGTAATCCCTTACCGCCCTACTACGAGTTCCCTAAGCGGGTCCCTCCTTTAACGCCTGGTTTTACCAGGCGTTATGGATGTGACCCTCTAAGGGACTTCAGAGGTAATAACGGTACCGCAAATTGCGGTACCGTTATTAGCTACTTCCTCATTCCCATTGAGCCCTATGGGGGCTCAAATGGGAATGGGGAATGGTTTTTTCAATGGGGACTTACCGGTCCCGCAAAGGTTGGACTACACCGGTAAGTCCCCATTGAACGAGACCGGTGCCGATACCGCTATTGGAGGCAGTCATGGCGCAAATAGCGCCATGACTACCTCCAATCTCGGAATGAGGCCCCTTGTCTTTATTTATTTTCACTGTTTATCCTATGCACTGCACTGCCACCTCCCTCTTTCCCTGTGCACTTTTCCTCTCCCTCTACACTGCATTTGCACGATCTCAATGTCACCTGGCCTAGTAAGATCATTGTCTCTATCTTCCCTCTGTTCCCCCTCCCTTGCCTCCGCGTGCCTTGAAACACTTGTGCATAGACGCGCTACAAATGTAATATCATATCATCATGCCATATCATGGTTTGTTTTAGACAGACACAAAAGGAATCTTAGGTCACACCAGCCTATCAGTGGATTGTAGTATCGGTTTTACTTAACTTGAGTGTAACTGTTTTCCAAAACAAACTTGAAGTAATTGCTTCCCCTACTCTGTGAACCAAAAAGCAACTGTAATTGAATAGTACACCCCAAAGTCCAACTCCCCTAGAATGACAGTTATCCAGAATATAATTCATCGGTTTATACCGTGCCTATTATATGAGTATCAGAAGATCAAAAAAATGTATTGTCCAGTTTATTACACTATGTGATTTCTTGCTGAGAGTCACGGTACAACGGATAGGGTCTAGTAAAGGAAGTCGATGCTGGCTGGGTTAGCCTGCGCTCACCAGCTATTTTCACATTTTGAAATCGGATCTTCTGCCAAGGGCACATCTTACACAAAGAGTGGGAACCAATTCTTCATCACCTAAGGCCCCTTCCTGACTTGCAACAGCCTTCCCAAGAAGAAACGCTTTTTGCTTGAGCGTCGCAATTGTGCGCTTTCGCGCACTACTGCAATGTTGAGCACAAGGCTACCGACTTCTCAGGTCTGCATCAGAAAGTTAGGGAACAAATCAGAAAAATTGTCTAAAGCTCATTCTCGCTTACCCTATGCACTCGCCTGGCCGATTGACACAAGGCATAGTCAGATCATGAATGCAACTAACTTGGTTTGGGCAAGCAGTGTAACCTGTCTTGCTTGAATATAGACAGGGCTGCCTCAGGTGGGATAAATAGTTTGAACGGACATGCATCAATTATAGAAGATGGCATGCAATTGAAGGCTGTCCCCTGTTAAAGCCCACCACATAATAAATACAAACCTCTCGGGAAAGAAGCCAAGAGATAGCTTGCAGGGTTTTACAAGGTAAACTTTTTCTGAAATAAAAAAATCTTCAAATGTGTCTGCTCTTTGAGAACATTGAAACTCCAGAATTAATAATTTTGCCTATAGAAAGGTCACAGGGTCATGAAGGACATCACATATAGGTTCATAACCCGCACTAGTGATGGCTAAAAAAGTATTCTTGATCACGCAGCATTGGTGGAAGCCAGCAGACAATTTGTTTATTTTTCAGGCCTATTTCGAATGCCACTTTGGTCAGCTGGGCTCATTGCTCCCATGGAGTGAAGGTCACTTCATGGGATGATGCTTGTGGGAATAGAAGAAATTAATCAGTTCACACTGATGCGTCTTGTCCGGGGAGTTTTATTACTGTGGCATTCTTTCACATAAACAAAACCTATTTATTTATTTATTTATTCGTATTTGTTGAGCGCACAGCAGATCGGAGGCATTGTGGTGCTTGTTACAGTGTTGCTTATACTTAGTTACATACAATTCGAGTCTGTGAGGTTACATTGGACAATATGATTCTTTTTGTTACATATATACATAGAGGGACAGGTAACTAGGAGAGCAAGGTTAGTTAAAGAGAGTAGTTTTGAGGTTCTTTTCGGAAGGAGGAGAGAGAAGTTTCAGCTCTGAGGTCAGTGGGTAGAGAGTTCCAGAGCTTAGGTGCGAGGAATGGGAAGCCTATGCCTCCTGCCTTTGTGCTGCTGATGCGAGGTATCGTTAGTTGATTGGAGTATTGTAGTCTGGTCGGTCTGGTGGATTGAGATCTAAGTAGGGTGTCAGATAGGTAGGAGGGTGCAGTGAGGTTGATGCATTTGTGCGTGGTTGTAAGAATTTTGAAAGAGATGGGGTCCTTGACTGGGAGCCAGTGGGCTGTTTTCCTGGCTTGAGTGATGTGATCTCTTTTCGGTATGCTGAGGGCTGCTCTCAG
The DNA here is from genome assembly GCF_040938575.1 of Ambystoma mexicanum. Taxonomy (NCBI): domain Eukaryota; kingdom Metazoa; phylum Chordata; class Amphibia; order Caudata; family Ambystomatidae; genus Ambystoma; species Ambystoma mexicanum. The sequence goes on along the minus strand of NC_090931.1, from coordinate 576,803,813 downwards.
AGCGTTGTTTTGAGTTGTTTGGAGCCTTGATAGTTTTTTTTGGAGGTGCCTGCTAAGAGCGCATTACAGTAATCTAGTTTGGCTCCTATAGTTGCTCTAGCGATGGAGAGGCAGTTATCCTTGGTTAGGAATGGTTTTATTGCGTTGATGAGTTTAGTACTCATTGCTGATGCTGAGACTATGGCACTGACTTGTTTGTCCATGGACAGGGTAGCGTCTATGTGAACCCCAAGAGTTTTGACTGAGGATAGTACTGGGATGACACAGTTGTCTATGTTGAAATTGAGGTACAACGGGTTGTGGTTGGAGAGAGTGGATTTCTGACCTAAAATGAGGATTTCGGTCTTGTCCCCGTTCTGACAGAGGCCGTTGGTAGCCATCCATGCTTGTATGGTGGAGTAAATTTGTTGTAGGGTAGAGGCGTCTTGGTGATAATGCCCCGTGAGGGGAAGGAGAACCTGAGTGTCATCAGCATAGTTTGTGTATGTGATCCCCAGTGCGTCCAGTTTATCAAAGAGAGGCTTTGTAAAAAGATTATAGAGCGTGGGGGCAGTACATGAGCCTTGTGGGACACCGCAGTGGATGATGGATGGTGCTGCATGAGCTGTGTTGGAGAACACCTTCATAGCTCTGTCCTCCAGGAATGATGTCACCCAGGACGCTGCGTCCTTAGAAAAGTGTGCAGCATGTGTCAGATGATTGGTCAGTGTAGCGTGATCTACCAGATCAAACGCTGCTGAGAGGTCAAGGAGAAGGAGGAGCGCTGGCTTGCCTTTGTCAAGGATGTTGGTGATTTTGTTTTTTAGGTCTAGTAAGGCGGTTTCTGTTCCATGCCCCTTGCGAAACCCAGATTGTCTTTTTCCTAGGATCGCATTCGATTCCAGGTATAGTTGAATCTGTTTGTGGGCGGCCTTGTCTAATATTTTAAGGAGGAATGGAACTGTCGTTATGGGTCGTTACTTGTTGGGGTTAGCAGGGTCTAGCGTTGGTTTTTTTCAGAGAGGGCACACCCAGGCCTCTTTCAGGCTGTTTGTGACTAAGTTCGTTTTGAATGAGGCATTAATGAATGCCATGAGAAGAGGAGCGAGTGGTTCTGCGCAATCTTTGATGATTTTTGGGGGGCACTCATCACCTTTACATTGTGAAGGTTTGAGGTGTCTGAGGATGTCAATGACCTCTGCTTCGGAGATTTCGGAGAATGAGAAATTGGGCATATTACAAGTTTTTACATTCGGTGGTGTCTGTGCAGGGGGGCTTTGCTTGGGTAGAGTATTGTAGTGGTGAGATATCTTGTTTTGGAGGAGATTTATTTTTGCAAGCATGGCTGCTTGTATGCCTGTGCACCAGGCTTCATCTTTGACGATCTCATCAGGGCATGTAGGTGGTACAGTTAAGTCTTTAAAGATACTGAAGAGTTCTTTAGAGTGGGAGTTGGCAGCGGCGATACAGTGGTTGTAGGCATCGGATTTAGCACTAAATATGGCTTCTTTGTATTTTTTGGCTATGGACTTAACGTTATCTTTTGTGGCATTGCAGGGATTGTGTTGCCAATTTTTGAGCGCCTGACGTTTGTCTTTGCGCAGCGTCTGAAGTTCCTCCGTGAACCAGGAATTGGAGTGGAATGATGTTTTCTCTTTTTTGCTTTCTAGTGGGGCAACGGTGTTGACAGCCATGGTAATGGTGTCTGTGAATATTTTTGCGAGGATGTTGGGGTCTGACGAGAATGTGTACCATACATACACGCTGAAAACAAGCTTCAATTGTTATTTGACCTTGGATGAAAGGGAGCAATCGCTAGGCTAGAAGGACAGAAGGTGTTGAAGACCCGCAGAAACGAAAACATTTACTATATTGAAAGTGGACATTGGAACATTGTTTCAATGTATGCAAACCGTTGTTCTGAGCGGACACTCCACTTTACGCCAAGAGAATGGAACAACCAAACATAATGTAAGTTCAGCTATCCATAATAATTTTGCGATTAAAAACAGCATTTGTGCTGTATGCATATGGAACAATTCAGCGACGTGTGAAAATGCCATTTGACGGAACTGGTGTACATAATACGTTGTTCCGTTGGTTAAATTTACACTGTGCCATATTAAAAAAAACGATTTCGTAACTCGCGGTTTGTTTATAAGTCTACTAATAATTATTTGTGTATAGTTTAAAGAGGAATGAGTAAAGGTTTGATTTTTTGACCGGTATTGCTTACTCACATTGTTATGGGTTGCTAGTTGGAGCATATTGTGATGATTAGTCATCGACGACCCGCAAACACAAACTGTATAGGCTAGTGATATCTAAGCCACTTCGTCCCATGGAATATCAGGGTGTGCTATCAACGTTGCAGGGGGCAGAACATTTTCCAAGGGAACCTGGTTCGGTTTTCGATATATAATATTCCCAATTCCGTTATAATGCCATCTGTCTGTTGTTCCATTTATCTGTCAGCTTCTCCATCCCGTTGGGCGCTATACCTACTTCACAGCGCTAACTTTTCATGCACATCGTAGTCTCAAATACTCCCCCATGTTGTCTATGTGTGTTCATTATTTGTGGTTTGTGTTAGTTATTAGGTTTCATCCGGTGCAGAATTACAGGGTAAATAGATACATTTGAATAAAGAATGGCTAAAGAGTCGCTACTATAATATATTTTTATTATGTTATCTACAGAGATATATTGTACCGTTCTGCGAATGCCATATTTTCCAGCTACCGTGGGACGGTTTCTTTAATCAACAATGGCAGATATGCCTAAAGACATCGCTTTGCATCACCCTCATATGGGACGATAGACCGGGACCAAGATGCCCTTTTGGCGGTACCAGCAACAAGGAACAACCTGTCATCGTTTACTGTCTAGCAAGAAGCTGATGCCAAAGCCTTGCGATTGAAGGTGCATCAAATCCCCATCTTCTCCCGAAAGGAAAACAATGTGTGTCATTATAAAGTTTTGATGCTCTAACCCAAGTACACACAACAATTGGTCATTGATTGCAATCAGCGGATCATGATAATGTTGTTTTTGGAGCGCTCTTTGTTAAATAAAAGGACTTGCTAAATTGCAGATTCATGATGTTTACTTTAAAAATATTGTTTTCAAATCCGATTTGGGACATGCTGTGAGAGGATGTGTGTGTTGATCTTCTGGGTTCTGCGGTAACTGACGTTATGACGTTGGTTATGACTGGGCACGTTTGGCTACCCTGTCCACTAGCAACATGAACATAGGTGGAGCATATCGTTTGGAATAGTGATGTCAACTTCAGGGGCGGGTGATATGATTTAGTGCCGCGAGGGCACTTGAATATAGGGCGATGCAGCAACAGATAAGATTAGCACAAGATGGCCGCGACCCCAACCTGTTGTTTTCGTATGTGTAAAAGAGAAGAAAACTAAGGTAAGATGCATAGGAATTTTAATTACGATCAATCACAGTATGATTAAAAACATATGCCCGAACTCTTGGGACAATAACATTTTTGAGCGCACTTTCCCTTTAATAAACACCCTTGAACTGTGATCGTTTGTGTCTGTCTTTACTATTGCTAACATGAGTTCCTTACAGCAGCTACCTGCAACTGCCACAATAGGAATTCTGGTGGGTTAGCTCTTTTGCTTTCTTTAGATTTCCTGATGTATTCTAAATGTCTTTTTGAATCCCCAGAAGTACTTCTGGTTGAATTAGAACTTTTTGCAAGTATACACATTTGGCTGGCAAACTGTTATATACCAATTTCATCAAGAAAAGATGGCTTATTTCATAAATCGTTGAATAAAGCCATCATGGATATCCATAAAGAACATCCTGATAATCATCTCCCTTTCATAATCTTTGGCCACTTTAATGCCAAGAAAAGGATTTTAGCTGGTTTATCAAGCTGGGATCGACAAGAGGGTGTTATTTATGGTATTCCTACACCTATCGTTTGTGATGAAAGGCACAAAAGTAATGGTTTGACTCTGTTACATCATACTCTTGCATGGAATCTCAGATTTGTTAAGGGGAGAAAGAAATCTGATAATCCAGATAATCTTACTTTTATGGGAGCCAACGGCGGGATTATAGATTATATGTTTGTCTCACTGACCCACTGGAACTGGATGAAGGACCTCAATGTAACTAAAAGGCTAGACACTGACTATTCTATCTTAGGTCCACCACTTTTGGTTAGGCAGAAAACGAAATTCCTCAAATGAAAGCAACCGAGGGATCCCTGGCTGGTTATAGAGAGCATTTTAAATGGGGTTGTTTTTTGAGTGGTAATCTGCTGGCCGATATTAATATTGAGAACTGTAACCTGATTACATTCTGTTTACAGGGAGATTGTTTGTATCCCAATAGCACACTTTCCTGTTTTGAGAAATTATTAATTTATATTGGCAACAGCCGATCTAGAGCATCATGGTTCTCTAACTCAGCTCTTCAGAAAACTAAATCATGGTCAAATAAAGCATGTACAGATGCAAGAAGCGATTTGCTTAAGATTTTGAAGTGATAACCCTTCTCGCCAACAAATGTTGGCCTTCTGTAGACAGAATAAAGAAAGCCTGGAGATCTGCAGAAAACAATTAACTGAAGAGGCATGGCATGACTTGGTGAGGGCCATGTGTGATACAAACAAAAGTAACTGAAGGCATGTTTGGGATCTAGTTTCCAATGGTCCAGACTATACGAGGAATAATAGGCTTTCTAAATTGTATTTGAGTCCCACTTTGCAAGATGTTACTCTGATGGTTTGGGCAAAGGAGGCTTGGCTGATGATTGATTCTAACTATACTCATCGGAACAATGTGCTTTACTATAAGTGAAATCACAAAGGCAATCAATTCATTGAAGGCTCAGAAGAGTCCTGGGCCTGATAATATCCCTTCCGATTTTTATAAATTAAAAATTGCAATACGGGGGTCTGCTCATTCGTAAAGTGTTTAATCTAATGACCCAACTGAATCATTTTCCAAAATCATGGAGGAAGGCAGTAATATTCCCAATATTTAAGAAAGACGCCAGAGAGAGTCTTGCTCCTTTGTACCTTTCATTTAAGATTTATAGGAAAGTGTTGCTGGAAAAGCTTATGGAATGGGTCGCTCAAAAAACATTTTGGCTCCAATTCAGAGGGGTTTTGTGAAAGGTGTTGGCACTCAACATCAGTCTCTCAACTTGTACATGCTGGCTGCAAACCCTATGTATATTAAACAAGAAACTTGGCAACTGCCTTCGAATCAGTGGATCGCCTAGAATTTGGAAATCCTTTTATAAGATTGGTATACCTTCAGGTCCTTTGTAGATTTTAATCTCACCCCACTGTGATAACTCAGTCGTTGTATACTTTATCCCACCTGGGGATTTAAAATTAATCACTGAGTTCACCAGCCTTGCGTATTCCCCCAATATTTTATTTTATTGTTTTTACAAATTGACTGTACAAGCTTTTATCCGTAGGTGGTGCAGTTGTACCTATGATTTCTGGAATACCTGTACCTATTTTGGCCTATTTCGATGACAGAGGTTTACTATAGAGGACTCCAAACTACTTGCACACTCTTCTTAATCTATAGACAGACTTTATGGTCAAGTTTGGCCTGAAAGTTACTGCTGGTATTAATGCATTTTTCTGCCAAATCAATTAAGAACCTAAGAAGGTTTACACTAGTGGCTGCTCATTTCCACAGGTAAAAGAATTTGACTATCTTGGTATGAGGTTTTCCAGAAACTGTCAGGTTCGAGCCATGTGACTAATAAAGCAAATAAAATAAAACAAGCCATCAGAGGCATCTTTAGATTTGTTCCCAGGTTTAAAGTTCAAGTTCACCTGATTGCTTATATGTTGAGAGCCTATGAAATGAAAGTATAGTCGGTGGTTCTCTATAGTGCTGGTGTTTGGGGCTTCAATAGTAGGCAATTCCTTCCAATTATGTTTGTAAACGCCTGCTAGGTCTACCTAAATCAGCCACGAACTGGGTCCGATTTACACAGCTGATGGATTCTCAGCAGTACCTATTGAACCGTTGTTGAATATCTTAACGAACATGCAAAATGCTCTAAATTAATGATGAATGATATATGGCTGCGTGATAGAGCTGGCTGTGTTCCTTCGATTTTGTCCGTAAAGTTTCACTTGTCTCTGATTTGTCCTTTGACTTCATTGGTCACCCTGTCAGGGCTAGAAATTCAGGTCACAGCCAGAACCAAAAGGTTAATGTTGAGTTTAGGCAAATGCTAAAATGAGGAAACAGATCTCATGAATCAATTTCTTTTTTTACAAATGCTCATCCTTATCTTTCATGGTCTCCCGATTTAAAAGACTGCTTTTTTTGTTACTAAGGCTCATTTTAATTTGGCTAAATGACATGCCAATAGTATTGACCCTGGCACTATTGAATTTCAATATTATTGGTCGTTTAATACCAATATTCAGATTCTGAATAATAACACTTGTCCCTTTGTCCTTTAGTACACGAACATTACATGAATTTCTGAATTTTTTGTTCAAAATACAAATCAGTAAGGCAAAGTGCCCTTATGCCCTTATTCAGGTTTTGAGGATTCAAACATTGCTGACAGACATTACTTTTTTAAGTTTGAGCTTCTTCACCCAATAATATTTGAGACTAGGGTCGGTCTGATAAGGGGAGCAAAGGGGCAATTGCCCCACAGGCTGGTTGAGCTGTTGCCCCATGGCCCAGAGCTCCAAAATTAAAAAGATGAAGTCCTTCAGAATCTAGCCTGCCACAAAGTAACTGAGTGTTGTAAAGCCTGCTCAGATTTATTGTAATGGGGTGAGGCTTTCATCTTGATTTAAGCAATGTTGTAGATGTGCCCGGGTGGCCCCAGGGATGTAATTTGGGGGTCGCCAGGGGTCGTAGCTTCGACCCCTGTGGTCCCCATTGTACCCCTAAAAATAATATATATATATATATATATATATAATTTTTTTTTTTAACGGAAGCTCCTGGGCTGTTTCCAGCGCCATGGGGCTCTTTGTTTCTGGAGTGGCTGGCTTTCTTGTTCAGGCCTCGTTAAAAATGCAGGGGGTTCCGTGTAACACTTTGAGCAGTGACCCTAAATAAGAAATAATAGGAATAACAAATGATTTGCATTTCCGGAATTCTACACAATAATTGCAAGACTCAGTAAAGGTTTATTTCAGGCACACTTCAAGGGGTGAGTCACTGATTAGTATGTTCTTAAACACCTCAAATTCACAACGCAGACAAAAACATCCAAAAAGCATATAGAGTAGATTAAGCATCCATTTTGGACTATGTATTTTGCTTTTCGAAGGTTGCAGTTATAGCATGTTTTTTTTCTGCCATTGTCTCTGTTACGATCATCACAAGCCATTCCATCTATGTGACCTTGGTCACTTCACAAAATCCTTGTGCCTAAAACATTGTGTACAGTTTAGAAATGTTTGACCATAGAACATAAAGTGGCCCTTGATTTCATTGTGCCACAATGAATGCCTTGTGGCAATGTGGCTATCTTTCCCATCTCCCTGACATGCTGTTCAGGATGTTGGTTTGCATGTATGAGGTAACGAGTGCCCAGAGTACAGGATGCTGTGTTAGGGCGCTGCTTTCCCTGTGCTACTCTAAATTCTTTAATACACAGTTATGAACCCTCACCAGCGTTTTCATACAAAAAGAGATTTATTTCACACTGAATAGCACCCATGGATATTACTTATATAGTGGTTATAACAATTGCTGTTGCACTGTTTGTGGTACTTACTTTTGGACATAGGTGAAAAACACTCATAGACAAGATACAATATTCTGGCATTAATTATTAGGAGTTAACAAACTAAGGGGGTCCTTTAGAATTGGGCAGAAGAAAGTTACCTGCTCCATCGGTGGTATTTCTACAAATCCACCCTAATCCATGTTTACCACCAGAAGCGGTATTGCTGGAATACCTCCAGCGCTATTTCAGAAATGCCACCTCGGATAGCGGTACCCTCACTTTAAGGTGGATGTAAGAATAGGAGGCTTTTCTACAAAAAGTCCACATAAAATACCACTGCCGGTATTGCCATGGAATCCCACTGATATTATTTTATCAAACCCCTGAATTGGGTGAACAGTAAAATCAACAGCATTTGCCAAATGCTGACGATTTTACTGTTGCCACCCAACTCCCAATGACTGCCTTAAGTCTGTGATCATTTCCATTGTCTTGTCCAGAAGACTATACTCTTATGTGACCAACAAAAGATAGACATGCAAACAAACACCAGTGTCAGTTATATAGATACAAGGTCACATGAACACAGATAAATTCTACCATCTATACTTTACACTGTCACAAATATCTCAATTACAGAAACTGAAACATACATTCCACCTTATTTCTAAACATAAGTATAATTTTGAAGTTGTGGAAAACCAGGACAAAGCCATTGGTGGAGGATTGGCTGAATGACGTACAAGGGTTATCGGACTTTGAGAGAGTTCTTTTTCGTAGACATGATCGAGAAGACGTTTACTTGGAACTCTTGTCACCATTTAATAATTTGTGTGGTACATCGTTTCTTTTCTTCTAATGTACAATGTCTGGATTTGTCATGATGATGTCGGTGAATTGTGTGATTATGTGTGTGCTTGGTTGTCTCTGTATATGCTGTGTCGTTGTGTCTTGTGTGTTTGTTTTAAGTCATATCTAGGAATTATCTGTTTAGGGTTGGCTTGTTTCATGTTCTTATCCTGACTGATAAACCTCATTTGTATTTCTTTAGGATTCTTTAGGATGTATGCGCTCTCAGGCCCACGGGCGTGTAGCGCTTAACAAAAAATTAAAATAAATAAATATTTTTGTTACATAGGTTGGCTGGAAGTTCATTAATTGCCGGTGGGGGTTGATTCTAGTGTTACTATGTGCTCTTATCATTTGGCTTGGTCTGTTTCTTTTTGTATAATAATGTAAATAATTATAAATAAAGAGTTTAAAAAAAGAAAGAAAAATATGTATGATAGGCCGCTTGTCCTCCCTCTCCATCAACAGGCCCAAGGCATATCCCCTTGAAGTTCTCTGTGCTTCTGTGAGTTGAAATATGCAGCCAACTTTCCAAGCACAAAAAAGCCACATCGACTCAGTCTTTCACCCTGCACTGTCCAAGTGCAGACCCCATGGTCACATTTACCAGCAAGAGCCCGACCACGCCTTCTTGTTGTATCCGGCAGAGGCTGACAGGCAAATCAAGACAGTCTACTATATTACGGTAAGCCAGTGTAACTGAAGGTGGTGAGGGGCAAGAAATAGGTTTGAAGTGGTGGGAAATGAAAGGGTGTAAGTGGCAAGGAATTTGTGACTGAGCAATGAGGGATAGGGAAGGCTTTGGGTGAAAGGTAGGGGAAGGGGATTGAGTTAATAGTTTGGAGCAAAAGGGGAACAGAGGTCTGAAAGTTAAATATAAGAAACAGGAAGGCCTCAGAATGTGGTGAAAGGAAAGGATACCGGAGGATGATGGGTAAGGAAAATAGGGTAAATGAGACGGATGTGCACATCTGCAATGGTAAGTCAGCAGGTTGACTGTTGTTGAGATCTATGCCTGACCTGCATGCCACTGCACCCGATTGTAGGACTGGCTTGACACACTTTTTTTTTCGGATGAAGTGATGCATACTTGCTTTATGAACATGTTTCAATAACTACTTCGTATATGTGTTAGATTGCTTTATCAGGTGACTTGGTGCTTTGAAAATACACACACTTGTACAGACTAATATTCTAATTATATTAAGTTTTCATCATAATTATAATCTTAGTCTGTTTCTCAGATGTTTTTGCCTCAGGAAACAGGTGATTAATAGGCCCCCCTTTAAAAACCAGATTTATTAAACAGTATAGCCCTTGACTAACAACTTTGCAGAAAGTATTTTGTTTGTTTCTAATATTGAAGATGGAATAGGGGAAGATAATATCTTCCCGGCTTTCATAATTGGTAGCTGATGAACCATGAAGACAGGACTCAAATCCCCACCTTGCACACTCCATATATTATGTGATCCTGAGCAATCCACTTTTCATTACTGTGCCTTATTTGACTTACTACTTGTAGAGAAAGCCTCACTCATATGGGTTTATACTCTATAATGTTACTCTATTAATAATTATAATTTTAACAGTTTATGTTAAGCATTAGGGTGAGGAGGCAGGATGACAAGTGGGGGTCTTATGTTGCAAGGCGTGGGAACACTGGGTACAGGTGTGGGTTGTGTTGTCGCTGGAGAGGCAGGAAGCCAGGAATGGGTATTTTGCCATGCCAGCTCATGTTTGGCTCTGAGAGTTTACCCGGACCCCCTGGTTCAGCAATCACTCTGCTTTACCATTGAATTCTCTAGCTTTGCCAGCACTTTACATTTTTCTAAAACTAAAGATGGGATGGGAGGAGAAGTAGCCTGCTGTAGAATTACAAACTGGAACACATTCAAAACAGGGCTCAAATCACAGCTTTCCCATTTCAAAATGTATATTATCTTGGTGAATTAATTTGACTATGTTTGCTAAGTGTGAGAATTTCCTGGGATCGGGGTTTCTAAGAAGCCACAAAAATAACTGAAAAAATATGTTGCATAAAAGGAAAGTAATGACAATTATGTCTACTATATATACACTTGAGAATGTGTTAGAGGGGGAAAGGTTGGTGTTTACTTGTTCTGTAAATTGGGGCCGCTGCACTATGGGCTTGGGCCATTGGACTATGGGCCACAAAAGTGAACTTACCCCACAGGCCAAATGTTGCCTGCCCTCCCCTGCTTGAGCCCTGCTACTTTTCATAAGGCAAGCGTGGCTGGTTACATGTATTGATATGAGACCGGTGCATGAAATACATTTTTAAGTGAACTTTACTGTGTAATTCTTTGAAATCTTTTAAATTTCATATCTTTGTTTTCATGAGCATTACAGTCATGTAGTCGAATTTTACGCCGACAGTTAAATCAATTGCCATTATATTGTGATATTGTATTGTATTGTTTGTATAAGTTTATGGCATTGTTTGCTGAAATAAAGTTTTCTCTGACTATATCTGCATTGGTGGTTTTATCCACCATTGCCATTTCATAGCGGTTCTATGTCTGAAGGCCGCGCACTAAAGGCCACATCGCGGATTGTAGCACAAAGTGTTGCAATCCCGTGGGTGCAACCTTTTGTGCGTGGCCCTCTCACCTTCCTTGTCGGCAAGGTTTCCCCCCGGAAACCCAGACCATTACGCAGCACCATTTGCACCTCTCAACCCACTACCACCCCCACTCACCTGCTGCAGGGTATGGCCCTTGTCTGATGACTTCATGTCTCCTTCAAATCCTTCCTCCTTGAGCTGCTTCTTGACTCCCTACCAACTGTGCCTCCCATTGCTCGCCTTGAGGACCTTAATATCCATAATTACACTTCCTTCCTCCTAACTGTACTTTAATCTCTACTCTTGTGTCACTCTTTGACTGCTCTGCTTGACCTCACCAGCCATCCCATATTCATAACAACTCCATTAACCTACTTTCTGCCTTCCTCCCTCACTTCATGCACGTTCACTATCAACCCCTTGCCATCTAACTTCTCACTTGTTCACATCTGGATTATGTTTGTCCCACTGTTCTCCTGCCCAACATCCCTATAACGGAATGCAATTTTAAGCATAAGGCCCTGGCTCCCTAACCTCTACAGAAGGTGTTTCCTTCTCTTATTCTTCAATTCCAGCCAAGCACTATTGTGCCAGACTTCCTTGTCTTTAACTAAGCCCTAAGATCTTCTTTTGAGCACCACAACCCATGCTGAACTTTCACCCCTGTTAGCCTTCACCCGTGGCTTTGGATCTCTCTTAATATCTCATGCCTCAAGACCAGAATAAGACTCAGACTATGTTGTTAGCATAAAGACAGCTCCCTCTCTCTCCTGACCACCTACAAGACTACCCTCTCTGCCCTAATGATGGCAATAAACAAAGAAAAGTCTATCTACAATCCTGCACCACTTTAACTAGCTACTACCCTGCAGGCCATGCTGACCCCCTACCTCACTCTTGTTCACCTCCAGGTCTGCACATGACTTTGCGATGTACGTTTCACCTATGACCTCTAAACTCTGTAACATTGTAACTGCCATTGTCTCTCTCCCTATGCTTAGCTCTTTCATTTCTCCTCCACTTCCCCTTATTCTTTGCACTCTTTAATCCTTTATCCCCACCTTTCTTAATCAACAGATGCCCATAGGAACCTAATTGCATCCTGTGACCTAATTGCTCCTTTTCCTCCACAAAATGTCAGGGTACTGGTACTTCTAAGGTCCCATTGACCTCTCTCTTAAATCAGGCATCTTCCCCACCTGCTTCAAGACAGCCACTGAGCTGCTTATCCTAAACAAGCTCTCTGCTAACCCTGAAAACTCTGCCAACTATTGGCCTGACTCAATCCCTTCCCAGTACTCCAAAGCTTGTGTATATCTCGTCTATAAGCAGATCAGATCACTAACAACCTTGAAACCAACAAACGGTCTCACCCAGTCTTCCCAAGCTGTTACTCCACAAACCGGCACTGACCCAAGCCTCCAACTTTCTGGCTTCTGAACACCACTTGAAACTCTCCTCGATCCTCATTCTCTTTGACCTATTAGCTACTTTTGACAATGTTGACCAGCACATCCTGCTTCAAACCCTTTGAACTCTGGGCATCCAGGATACCTTTCTGACTGATCATGCTCCTTCCCCCTCGATGGTCATTGCTCGGTGCTCTGTCCTTGGTGCATCGCTCTTTATCCTGTATACCTTCCCTCTTGGCAAGCTAATGTCTTCATTTGACTTTTCCTGTCATCTATTCACCAATGATACCAAGATCATCATCTCCTTTTCAACTTTCACCCCTGAAATGACCTCTCTTACCGCTGATTGTCTTTAGATGATTCACCAATAGATGGCACTTCACGGTCTTATTCTCAATTCCTCGAAGACTGAGGTTCCACCTACTTGCTCATGCTGCTTTACCCGCCTCCTCATGCCCCTATTCTTTGCCCCGATTATCTGTCTCCTTCTGCCAAGGTTTGCACCATTGAGGTTCTCGTTTACCATAATCTGACAGTTCAAGTTCAGCAATTCCACAATTATATTGCTACTGCAGCTAGAGCCAGCTTTCTCAGCAATGAGAAAATTCGGTCACCATAACAAAACATTGAGAGCGACTTATGATACATTAGCATGCACAACATTTTGCAAACCAAGGGATGCCTCCTCGTTTTGTGACTGAGTTAAAAACATTAAAAGGGAAATCTAAAGCACTGGAGACTAAATGGCACGAGCGCTATTTCGGAGAGGACAAACTATAAATACGTTGGCGCAATATTCATTGACCTATGTGACAATATTCTGAACTTCATTTTTTTTAAAAATTAGCAAAATAAGGAACGATATCTTTCTAAGTGACACCTAGGAGCAGGTACCCAGAATAGATGCCATGAAAGAGCCGACGATATCCAGTTGTTTACTTTCTTCCTGGTTATCAGTGTAGCAGGTAAAGCATAGTTACTAGCAATGAGCAATTCTAATTTCCGGGCAGATCCCATGTTCATATAAATCATACAGAATTCACAAGACTTTTTGTTGCCCACATTAGCTGGATAATGAATACCTACTTTCAGAACAATCCTTTTCCTGACTGATCTGTCTTGTTATCAAAAAACAACTGAAGTCCAGCCAACGATCAGCCCACCGCTATCCTCCTCCTGCAAACCAATCTTCTCGGGTCCTTTGCTACAACCGAAAATCCCTTATTTTGTGCTGGCAAATAACCTTTTAAATTAGCCATCAATCATGATTTCACCCAGGTTATGAGACACCCAGTGGACCATCAATTGGTTATCTTTTTCTCTATATAGAAGATTTCAAGAGGTGGCTCCTGGCTCATGCTGCTCATCCATTGACCATATCCCATACAGAATTCTACGGGCTCTTCCATCCTGCCCATTCTGTTGAATATATATATAGATATTCAACCCCTTTTTTGAAATCAGTAAAAGTCTCAACATTGGATGTCAGACGTACACTGATGATGCCAAGTTTATATGGAAATTTGAGCATTCCCTACCTCTTCTTTGCAATCTTAATCCTTGTCTTGCTTCTATCCATCCTTGAATGAGAAGAAAAAGGTTAAAAAATAATGCGTCTCAGAATGAGCTTTTATCCTTGGCCCTCATTGATTTACCATGGACCTCATCCTTGCTATACCACCACTGATCTTTCTGGCTGATGTGTCCATTTCCTGCAGCCCAGTTAGGAACCTTGGTGTTCTCATGGACTCTGGCATGTGTCTTTGCTCCTATATCCGACTGATAGATCAAGTGAAAAAACTGCTTCTTCCAGATGAACCTTCTGAAACAATGTCTTCCCTTTCTTCCCAAAGAGGACTGTGCAATACTCACATAGACTTTTGCAACTGTCTCTTTGAGGGACTTCCTGAAATCTTCATCAATATGTTGTCAGTGACCCAGAATGCTGCAGTAATGCTTGTTCTGGGTCTCAGGAAACGAGATCCTGCCACAGAGAGCTGGAAAACTCATCATGGGCTTGGGGTAAAAAATTGCATTCAAGCCATTGGGCTTCATTACAAGTTGGGTGGTAATTTGGCACTACGTTTGTAGAATTACTGCCAAAATCATGTACTGTTATCACCACTCAGTCCCATGAAATTACCAGAGGATTAGAAGAGGTGGTAAGGCTATGTATCCCCATTATTGCAGTACATGGGACTGCACAGGGATGTTTTTTTTGTATTTACCATGAGCTATAACTCAGCCACTGTAAATCTGATGATTCTTGCAGAAACAATTGATCATTTACCATCAGTTATATCCTGCAGCTAAATCCTACACTTCATTTCCAAAACGCGGGCAGTGGCTGTAGAGTGTTGGTACTTCCATCACATTTTACTGCCATTTTTAGTGTTCAACTCTTTCCTGAGATAACACACCAATTAGATCATAGCTCTCGACATTACAGAGTACAATGGTCAAAGTTGCCATCCCATAGCTTACACTTTGGCTTGACTGATTACCTTTGTACTAGCAACACACCCACCCTCTCCCAATCTCCCAACCACCCTCTCCACCCTCCTCCCTCTCTAACCCCTCCCTTGTTCTCCCTCCCCCCACCCGCTCCCTTTGCCCATAGCCTACATCACTCTTAGTTTCTGGATGACGGTTCTCCCACCTTTGAGTAGTAATGAGACGATGAGTGGAGTCCTTTATGACTATGTCGAGATGCCCGGGGCCCTCAGCCTGGGGGGACAGGTGCAGTCCTTATTTGAGTCATTGATATATTGTAGAAATGCTCCCCATTTACTGAGGAAGGACACAGCTGCAGTATGCAACGTGTAGGTCAGCTTTTCACAAATAAATAATCTGCATGTGCCGCTAAACCAGTCGTCTAATGTGGCGATGTGTGTGGACTTCCATCAAACTACGACAGCATTTCTGGCAATTTGTAGCATCAGTCTAATCAGCTGCAGCGACTGTCTTTGGTTGCTTGTGGTCTTGACCAGGTGGTGGAGACTACCAGCCCAACAGACAGAGCTCAGTCATTTATTTCAGCGGGAGGTTCGTTATCCATCTCAACGTGTCAGCTGTCTCTTCCCAGTAGGGACGCAGCTTGGGACAGTGCCACCAAACATGTTTGTAAATACCTGCAGCCCCACAACCACGGCAGCACAGCCCCGAATCTGTGGGGACCATGTGTACTTCCCTTTCCGGGCAAACATACCACCTTGGCAACATTTTTTACTGTGCACTGACCATTTTCGCGGCTCCACACCATATCTCCGCCCATTGTTCTCGGTCTACCTCTAGCCCCAGATCTTTGTGCCATCCCTTAGTGTAGGAGGGAAGTCTGGCTAATGTCTGTGTGTGAAGACAACAATATATCTGTGATATCAGGCCTACAGATCCTCCCTGGGTGAAGATCAGTGTCTCAAAGGCCAGAAGGGCTCTTATGGTACCCCTTTTATTGCCCCTTGTAGCATCCAGTGTCGTAGTTGTAAATATGTAAAAACAAGTGCTCTCTGAAACTCCAAAAGTATCTTTACATTCAGGGAAAGACCTAAGGCTGCCCCCCCTCAAAGATGTGTGCAATGTATTCACAACCTCCCTCTTGCTATGTCATGAAGGTGTTGTTTAGATATGCTGGTGAGAAGCTACTGTTGTGGTGATTTGGGCTGGCTGGCCCGGGGAATAAAGTTAAATCTAAATTTAGCGCAATTGCATCCCATACTTTAAAAACAGAGGTTGTAGATGGCAGTTCATATAGACATATGGGGCAATCCCCACGTGGGGCCCACAGCATATATCGCAGAGGCGGCCCTGCCACCTGCTCCTCCACCTGCTTCCACGGCTTTTTACCTTGAACCCGGATACAGCCTTGTACCTGTCCAGGAGCTCAAGTATCCGCGGGAGTGGGTCCTTTGGTTTTGATAAAGCGAAGAGGACATCATCTGCAAACAACACTATTTTGTGCTCTACTTCACCATACCTGATGCTATGAATACCCTCCCCTCTCCTGATTAACTCTACTAATGGTTCAACTGACCATGCAAAGATTAGGGAGGATAGCGGGCAGACTTGCTGCGTCCTCCTGCACACTTGAAAGCCCTGAAAGCGATGT
Source organism: Ambystoma mexicanum (assembly GCF_040938575.1). Taxonomy (NCBI): domain Eukaryota; kingdom Metazoa; phylum Chordata; class Amphibia; order Caudata; family Ambystomatidae; genus Ambystoma; species Ambystoma mexicanum. Next base: position 576,787,168 of record NC_090931.1, on the reverse strand, counting down.
CCATTGACCGAGACTTTTCCCATTGAAGTATTGCATAAGGTGAATATACCCTTTATAAATTAACTGCAATACCTCCTCGAGATAATCCCACTCCATCCGGTTGAATGCCTTTTCTGCATCTACAGCTACCAGCATAGAGGGCCTCTTTGTCTTGTGTGCAATATCAAAAAGATCCACAACGCGGCGAGTGTTTTCTGCCGCCTATCTCCCAGCCACAAAACCTGATTGATCTGTTGACACCAGGGAGGGAAGCCCCCAGTCCAGCCTGGCCATGGGCATCTTTGCATACAAATTTCTATCTGTGTTTGGTACCACTTTACTGCAGTTTTTTCCTGTACAGCCATACTCGTAATGAGGCCCAATGACCTTATGTAAAAACTGGAGGGGGGTCTGTAGTTCTGCTCTCTATATGGCAGAGGAGAGGCACAGACGACCCCAGCCAAGATTCTCTATTATTGGTACGTGGTCGAGTAATCAAGGCCTAGCTTCTCAGGAGGTGATGCAGGCTGGTTCTTAAGTACAGTGTAGTCCCAAAGCCCCCACAAAGGAATGTCCACACACTGTATTAGTTAAAACACAGTCTTTATATAATTAATATACAAGATTATGTACACTATCACAATAACTCAATTTGAGCTCATAAAATCCACAATGGCAAATATATACAGTTCTATAGTGGTACCACAATTATTATCAGATCTCATTAAAGTGCATCAACTATACTCTGGTCAAATGTCACACAGATCAAGGAATAAAAGTAACCAACAATAGATATAGGAGAAAAGCAGTTGGTTAGAACAACTGGCAGAATATTGACCCCTACCAACTAGGCACAATTCTGTGTGGAGATCACCCACCTGGGCAACCTGTATATTAAAGATATATCACACGCCCAGTCCATATATTGTTCTATAAGTATTATTTCCTTCTACAAGGTTTCTACCCCCCCCCCAATGTACCTGGTAGAGCAGAGTTCTTCGATGAGGTGTCGATGGATCCTTCTTTAGTGACTCCCTTTAAAGCAGGAGCCACGGATCGTGAAGAGGCGTTGAAGAAGGTGAACTTGGCGTCGACGGCGTCGATGAAAAGTTCGATGGTGCCGAGACCACAGCGTCGATCCAGGCGGTGCTCGTCTGTGACGTCCTGCGAGGATGAGGTGTGCGGGGCACCTCGTGTTTGATAGTTCAGGACCGCAAAGAGTTTCTGAAGAACTGTGGCCTGACAAGGGCGTTGAGTCGTCGAAGTCTTTGTGGTCTTCGGGTGGCGGGAAACCCACCGGTGGATGCTCCTCGGTGCATCGACAGCCTGGCCTTCTCCAGCGGGATAAGGCGGGCGGCGGTGCAGAGGAGCGCCTCCATGAATCAAAAGTGTTAGGCAAAGGAGCGTGCGGCTCCGGTCGTCAGCGGCACGGCGGCAAGCGGTCCCCTCTTCTCTGCAACCTGGCTTCGACGAGCCTCCAGCGGTTACCGTGATACTCCGAACCCTGGTTGACGGCAATGGACTTCGACGGCGTCGATGTTGGGTGCTTTACTTTGTTCTCCTTGGCGGTCCCCGTCTCCGGTCGGCAGCCTTTCGAGGGTCTGACTTCCAGGGAGCTTCGGCAAAAGGTTAGCGGTGCTCAATGGTCCCTCGGAGCACGGGAAGAGGGCGCCTAACCAGGTCCTCTCTCGGATCAGTCCTTGATTAACTCGACAGCATTCGGATCGAGTCGAAACAAATGCAGTGCAGTTCTTCTTCTTCCAGCTGGGCGTCAAGGATAAGCAGTTCCAGTTACTCTTCAAGTGGCAACTCAGCTTCTGAACAATTTCCAGTGATAAGAGGTCCCAAGATATACTATTCTGTCTCTCATCCACACTGCTGGGTCACATTGGGCAGCCAATCATACAGAGGGGCATTCATGCAGTCAGTCAGCCAATCAGGCATACAGTGTATTCAGGCCATACTCCTCCCTCTCAGACACTCACAAGGAATGTGTATTGGGACAAGTACCCAGCCATTCAACACTACACACTGCATTCATACTAGTTTCGGGCAGGGCTGTCTCGGTCATTGTGTAATACACCAGAAATCAGACATCCGCAACAAGAAGTTCATATTGGTCACAGACTCCATTCACCCAGGTCCCACACACAGGGTGTACCCACAACATACAGTCACTGTGAAGGCTCCAGCCAGTCTGGCCTGGACTTCACAACAACACCATATGTGGAACTTCCACCCAATAGCCAGTCAGGGGGAAGGGGCAGATTAAGGGCTTCCCAGGACTTTGGGAAAATAAGGTAACAGGCAATAGAAAGCAAGAGGCCACATGGGCCATCTTGTTTCCTATCGGGAATCAACTAATTCCAATGGCAGGGCCTGGATATCCCAAAATGGAGGATACTCAGAGCACCTGTCAAATTCAGCATGGAGCTGCCACCAACCCACACCCTGCTCTGTGGGCCACACACAGGTGCCCAAAACATACACGAGCGGCACAGGGTTGCAACCCTACCCATGGGTGCCATAACGGTATCCCATAGGTCTGTACCCAAATCACAAACAGGAAGAGTTGCACTGCCAGGAGTCCCATGTGGACTCCTGGGCAGAAAACAATACAGAACACAAATGAAAAAGGACCAGAGGACAAGGACAGGGAGGCCCTGTCCCTCCAATACATTTCGAGCATCACACCTAATCCCCATAAATGCCTCTGGGGACTGGCACAGGAGTATTTTCATTCCCTTATCCATCACCATATTGTCACCTGCGGGTCCACCAGAAGAAATCTCCTTATTGTTCCCAAAGCTTATTGTGTCTGTTTTGGTGACCACTGTCTGGGGTCTTGGACATTGGAATGCTCTGTCTGGGAATATTAAGATGGAGCTCAAAGAACTTCATTTCAGGTCTCTCTTTTGGAAATTCTTGCTCTTTATTTCATTGGTTGTGCGGAGATCTCCGCTCTGCAATGATGATCAGTGCCAAGAGGCAATTTATTTACATAATGCGCACTATACAAGTCACCTAACTCACTAACTCTCACTCATCTACCACTCTGCAAGCACTATGCGCCCCACCATAGTACTTAGTGGTGTTGTCTGCTGCTTCAGCCTTCCCCTGTGCCTTCCTTTCTACTCCTTAACCTCCTTATAAAATTTGCAAAGTTACTATTTGCAATCCGTCTACCCCCCCCCTCTCTTCTGCCATCTCTGCCCACTAATCACATGCTTTCTGCACCACAGATCCCTTTTTAAATGTCTACTTCTCTTTCTCCTCACTCCCCTACTTTGGAGTGCCCTTCCTCTCCCTCTCTGTGCTACTGAAACGCAGTGGGTGAAGTGAGCGGGCGCGATTGGGAGCAGTGCTCTGCTACTTTTTTAAATTGTTTTACTGTTCCCCTACTTTTATTTTAACAAGAAACAGTTCCAGAATATCTTCGTTTTAAAATAAAAGTGTAGAAAGAAGTTTAAACTTGCACTTCAGTGCACTGCACTGAATGTGCCCTTTAACAGCGGGCACATGTGTTTGGGAGTTTGTATTGTGTGTGGGAGGGGGTGTGGCAATGGGGTTTTTGGGGAGCAGGGGCAGGCCAGTAGGGAACATAGTTCCACTACTTCTTTTCGCACATACTTCGACCACTGCTCACACCCTAACACTATTTAAAACCAACCTCAACTTTCTCCTTCTTTCTGAAGAACATGTTTCCTAGCTCTCTATGCTACTGCATTACCCAGTTTTCCACTCCTGCTACCCTTCATGGACAACCCTACAACACTTTTCTGTTGCCCAGCAATCCTTAATTTAGCACTTCTTCCACCATCCCGATCCTATGTCATACTGTCCTGACCTCATCCCTGGTTCATGTTTCCACCTTCCCCTGCAACATCTGGTCTTCAAGCCACATTCTCACCCCATTGTAAAGGACCCATGCCCTCCACTCTCTTATCAAGGGTACATTCTGTCTGCGTTTTTGTGCACAAAATGCATTGCATTCTCTATGATATTTATAAATAAAATAAATCATAAATAAGTCTAGTGCCCTGGTCTTGCTAATTCTATACCTCTCCAATCCTTAACCTGCACCATTTGAGTCTGCTGACTTGCCAATCCCTCTATTCCTTGCCCCATGTGCTAACTGTCGAATTCACCCATACGCCCTACTCACCTCCTTCGGCTGGAACTCCCTTACCCCTCATATTAAAAACACCACATAAATCCCTGTTTTTAAATCCACCCTTAAAGCCTCCCTTGAAGGTGGCCAGTTCCCGCATCCTGCCAATGGTTGGGCTGAGAAAAATGGAGCCCCAGGACTTGTTTGTAGTGGCCAATCTGGCTGGGTTGTTGATTCCCACTTCTCCACCGATGCTTAAATGATGCTATAGTAAGGTACTCATAAATAATGCAGATATGGATTTGCTGCTGCTACTGTTTGTGGGTATCTACATCATTCCCTCTTCAATACATATTGTTAGCACACAGAGATCGTGATTGACCTCCTCTCAGCCAATCAGAATGTTTAAAGTGCAGTCAATAATTACAGACATGTAAACAACAATGCAATTTCCAGGAATGTTTCTTTTGTCAACAAGCTACTCCCTCTCTGGGAGGACCTTTTTGCTACAACATGCCATTTAATACTTCAGAGATAAACCTAAAATATTGGAAAATGCTTTCACTTTCTTATAGAAATGCATTCTCTTCTTAAATCAGTCCCAGTTCAACCATATTGCAATTAAAATGCTTAACTAATAAAGATAACCATGTTATTTAAATACTACAAAATAAAACATGTTTTACTTCATCTCCAAAACATGTATTGCTAGTACCAGCATGTGCCAATAGACTTACAGACCTCGGGAGCGGTCATTATCGCTATGGATAGGGACCCTTTCTCAGCATATGACTTGGTGGCGGTTCATTATCCTGTGTTAATGACCCCTTCCGAGTTCTATAGTGCTATAATAGTAATTCATATGTTTAGAGTTACAGTCCAGGTATTTTCATTCCATGCTAAACATAGCCTCAAATTCTTAGGCAATACAATAATAGGCCAAATGTAGCCTCTCACATACAGGTACTGGCATCTTACTGCAGTTAAGACGCACAAGCTCGATGCATTCATAATATACACAGTACACACTAACATGTCTAGGTCCTAACATCATTTTCCAAGTGTATCTTTAAATAACCCAGTACTGCCATTTTATGCCAATACTGCATTGTACGGCTGGTATAATCAATATGTGTGTGGTACAACTGTTGCGAAAATTCTTCAGTAATGTTACCTAATGTCATGTGGATCCTCATATACCTGGTATATGCCAAGTACACCACACATGTACGGGTTTGCCAACATGTGATACATTCTGCTTCAAATACTATACCCTAGTGTTCCCATTGAATGCCAGTCAATGCAGCATATGTTTGGTATAGTCACCAGGTAGAAGCTAAAACCTCACATGTGCAGGTATTGCCAGCTTATGCCAATACTGCCTAAAATGCCTGAATAATACCATTTCAAGCAAATTAATGTATTGTGTACCAGGGATAATCTCAGGAGTAAAATACAGCGTCATATGCCCATACACTGCCATCATATGCCAGGTGCAGCCTCACTGGCCTCAATAAAGCCACCCAATGCCATTGAAGCCAAATGTGACTGGAATCGTCCCCATATGCAAGGTACATTGTGCCATGCCCAGTTGCTGCCATCATTTTGCATATGTATGTATTTGCCTAGGACTGAAAGTTATGACCAGATGCTCTGCCTTACACTGGTACAGTTTCATTAACCCAGTCTAGTTGGGAGGCAGCAGGGCCGACACAAGAGACACCAGTAACTATATGAAATAGCAGGTGTAGCCACAAATTCCCCAATACTGCCATTTAAGCGTCATATGCCCCATAGGCACCATATGCAAGGTACAGCCTCACATGTGCGGGTGATGCTATCAAATGTCAGTCACAGCCTCAAATGCCATCTAATGCCAGTTAATGCCTCTTGTTCCTGGTATAGTCACCATGCATAATGCAGCCTCAATTGTCCAAGTGCTGCCATCATATGCATAACGCAGCCTCAAATGTCCAGTACTTCTCTGTCACGCCTGTGGCAGTTTTTAACAGGGAGTGGACGGGGTTGCGGTGTTATACCACAGAGGAGAGGTTCTGGCCCTTGAGGATATGAACTAAATCAACAGCCTGGGATGGAGGGATCCTGATCATCACACTGGAAGAACTCGAGATAAGGATGGTGTGGTGGGTGAGTTTCCACTCCTCACGTACATGAAAGGAGAAGGGGCAGAGGAATTATTCTATAACTCTCTGGGAAGGAGAACAATAAATAGCAGACATTGGGCCTCATTACGACCCAGGCGGTAAGTTACCGCCTGGGTCGTACCTTTACCACCATGGCGTAAACTACGTTTACGCCATGGTGGTTGGCGGACTTACCGCCCCATTCCGAGGTTGGAGGGGCGGTAAGTCCCCAATCCCCATTTACCCTTCCCCATTCCCATTTTTGCCCCATAGGGCATAATGGGAGTGGGGAAGGCGTTAATTACGCCACCGTAAATTACGGTGGCGTAATTAACATCAAGGTCCCTTAGCGCCATGGATTTTAACACCTGCTAAAAGCAGGTGTTAAAACCTCCATGGCGCTAAGGGACCTCGGAATCAGGCGGTAAGGGTCGGCACTGTTTACGCCGCCGTAAACCCCTTACCGCCTGAGTCGTAATGAGGCCCAATGTTTCAACCCAGTGTATCAACAAAACCCCAATCTGTACTGAAAAGATCCTCAGTGATAAGTGGTTTGATTTCCACAGTGTGCCGAATCCCGGGATGTCGTCACTTCTCCCCGCGGCGGAGTCCCTTCCCGTGAGTCCAGGGAAGTGAGGTGCTAGCCGATAGACCCTCTGGGGTGGTACTCAGCGGGTGGTTCTCATGGGAAGGGAAGCCCCTTACGGGATTATTGACGACACAGGGAGAACATGGCATCCCCACAGAGATATTCTTCTGAACTGAGTCGATCAACCTTTTATTTTCTTTAGCTTATTTAGAATGTAAGGGAAGGAAATACGTTTCTGACATGGCGGTGGACCATTTACGTAAGGGAAGGAAATATGTTTCTGACATGGCGGTGGACCATTTACGTAAGGGAAGGAAATACGTTTCTGACATGGCGGTGGACCATTTACATAAGGGAAGGAAATATGTTTCTGGCATGATGGTGGACCATTTACATAAGGGAAGGAAATACGTTTCTGGCATGACGGTGGACCATTTACGTAAGGGAAGGAAATACGTTTCTGGCATGACGGTGGACCATTTACGTAAGGGAAGGAAATACGTTTCTGGCATGGCCGTGGACCATTTACTTTTAACAAGATCTCCTGACAGAATCCCTACTTTATTTTGAGGCAGGGAAACACCTTTTAAAAATAGGGACAGATAGGGATTTCCTTTTCCTTTGGATATTAATAAAAGTCTACAACCAAAAACAGACCGCTTGTGTCACGTGGGTTTGAGTGTGGTCCGTCCGCAGGTTCTCAGTGACGCACGGCCTAATTAACAGTTAAAGTGAGGTCATCTGACTAGGTTGGTGAAAGGGCATTCAAGGGGTGCTTTTTTCATTTTTCAGATCATTTTGTCTATTTTAAATGTGTCAAGACTGGGAAATCTATGCTGGTAGCATTTCGTTTTATTCAACACTCATGTATTGAAGGCAGATGCTGAGCTAGAGACATGACCCACCTATCCGTGCCTGGGACGATCACCATAATTAGAAGAGTACTGTTTCCGAGCATGCTGTATCTGTTCCATACTACCACTCTCTCCCTCGCCTTACATTTTTTTCAGATTGTGTAGTCTGTTCTGCTTTAGGTACCATGCAGAAGTGGCGTGGGGGGAGGGGAGGGCGAATGGGCAGTATTCAATCAAAAATCCCTTCTAAGCCAGGCTCGCAAGGGTTGTTATGGTGTTCTACACTTTTTTCGACCAACCTTTTGGCTGAGTTACATTTTGCTGCATTTTTAGTTTTTTACCGCAAAATGGATAGATGGTGGGTTTGGGTTAGATGTATGGAAAAGATGGTGTGGGGGGGCATCTGAAGGCAGTGTGGGGGGTCTCTGCCCATTTTTAGTGGTAAAAAACGGTAAAAACTGAATAAATAAATGTGTAAAAATATAATTTGTCCCAATAAAGCAGAGAAAACCTCATAAAACCGTTCTGATGGTCCGCGACTTACATGCAGGGGCGGATAAGCCAGTAAATTGAGTGGGCTCAATCACAGATGGCCTACAGCATCCAATCCTGCGGGGCTGGTTCCCTGCTGTATAGGCCTGTGCAGCGCGGTGATCATATTACCCACTTATTAGGAGGCCGGTGTTGGCGGGAACCCAATATATATTGTATGCCTTACTTATAACTTGACCCGCCTCTTACCTGTCTCCAAATCCCACTGTCTTGGGTTCAAGAGCACCCCGGTGAGTTCCTCTGTGAAGGCGAAGGTAGGGAAAAGCAGGAGGTTAGGGCAGTATTCCCAAATACTCCTAAGGGAAAAAGTGACAAGGTTAAAGTAACTGGCACACTAATGGGAAGGTGTTCAAAGGGATGCTGGTGTACAGTTCTTTGTAGTTCTTATATGTACACTTTTCGCCTTCCGGTACAACATCAGGGATTTTTTTTAAAAGGGGAAAACACTATACAAATGAAACAAATCCTAGGTGCTGCATAACTAAATAACAAATTCAAAAAAGGTCCTTTTAAGTAATACAAAAATAAAAGGGAGTCTTTCAAAAAAAAATGTACAAGGTCCATACAGTGCACTATATTAAAACTACTACACTTGACAACCTGGCCAGGGCTGTGGCAAGGTCTTTTCTGCTGCTCTCCCTCAATGTTCTTTGGGCTTGGCACGCTGCCCTGTGATGGCTCTTGCTGGCAGAAGGCGGCAGGCAGCAACAGTCAGTGGAGGCACCAAGGCGTTTTATAAGGCTGGGCCGCTGGTCCAAGATGCAGCCCAGCAAACAGAAGCGGCATGGGGAGCCCCCTCGCCACCACTTTCTCACACTCGGGCCACGTCTGCCAGGTGTGGCCCAGGTCTCGGTGGGCCACCTGTCATGGTGGGTTACCCCCATTATTTAAATTCAGCCCAGGAGGCCGGAAACGTTGGGTGCTTCCCTGCTGTGGAGAGCGCTGTTAAATTAAATGTGCCCGGGCGGTGGCAGGGATTGATGGCCACCTGGGGGGTGGCGATGCTCGTGGCGAGCCCCTGCCTGTCAGGGGAACGCTTACAGGCCTGGCAGCAGCGGTGTACGGATGCCGAGTGGAGCGCGTGTAAAACCGTTGGAGGGGTTTCCATTAAGAAATCGGGCCTCCGCTCGCGCCTCTAATGTTGGTTTCGATGTAAAGGGGCCCTCGTGTCAGCACGTGAGAGTGCTCATCACTCTAAGGGCCTCATCACGGGTTGGGCGGTATCCCAGTGGTATTTCCACCGGGATACTGGCTGCGCTAATCGCGCTACCGCCAACTGGTCCGGTGCCGGATCACGGTTTTGGTGGAACAGTAGTTCCCCATTCCTCATTGGGCCCATTCGGGAATTCCCCATTCCCCATTGGACACAATGGGGAATTGTTGGCGGGATTTCTGTCGGCGCTTTTACCGCACAGTAATAGCACTGAAAATCAGCAAATTCCAGGCAGATTTTCCCCCAGCTCTGAGCCTGTGATTTGGCAGACCCTTAAATGCAGCGGCAATAGCATTACTGCTGCATTTAAGGGTTACTGCCAAACTCGTGATTAGACCCCCCAAAGTGTTTTTCCTGCACCGTGGATCTTATTTTGTTATTTTTGCCATTTCTTTCATCCTCAGCACGGGGGTTACACCTGCCCCCATGAATGCAACCACAACCCTCCTCCCTTCGCCATCAAACCAAGGGCTTCCTCAGCACAGACGAAGAAAGGCAACAAGGAGCTATTACCATAAGTAAAGTGCCCGTGTCACCTTCTGCAGCGCCTCTCTCATCGTAAACAGATGGCTGGTTACTAGTTACGTTCACGCGCAGGACAGATAGCTCAGTGAGTTAGGCGCTTGTTGCTGAGATGTGTGGTCACACTGCGAGTCAAATGTTGGACTCCCGTGAGCCTGCGAAGTTTAACAGCTTTTCATAGGTGTTCAAATAGGTTTCCAGCTCGTCTGCTGGCTGCCTTTCTTTGTTCTGTTGTACAGAGGACAATAAGCATTTCGCTTGACATCAACCCTAGCGTTGCTTTATCTAAGATTTTGCTACAGAATCAAGGCACAAGCTGAGGCTGTGAGAAGACACATATTCACTGAGGGGGCCTCACTAGGCAAAGGTTCAGAACATTCTAGTAACTAAAGGCTGAGTCCCTTTAAATGCATCCTGGTTAGCCAACGACAGACATCCACCAAAAGGGGTCCACTCATCACAGACATGTTTCGCCCTGCTTTCCAGTCTTTGGTGTGGGGCAGTGATTAGGTTTGGAGAAAAATGAAGTGCAGCTGCTGCTGTGCAACCCCAATGATAAAACAAACAAACCTGACGGTTGCGGTTTGCATTAGGAAACATATATTCTCCATTATGCTCCATGCCCCACCTAGCTCACTGCCACACCCCGGAAGTCCTGTACTAAGGGACACTGCACCGGATTCAAGTCAACGGCAGAGAGAGGACTCAAGCTGTTTCTGGTCAGTGGTGTCGCCAGGAATCAAATTTAGGAGGGGCACAGAAGGGGGGCTGAAGACAAAAGCGTGCGGGGGGGGGCGCCTATGAAAAGTAATATGTGATGCAGAGAGGCTTTTGTGCACACCAACTTCCCACACCCCACTGCACCTCCCCTCCGAATACATGCGTGAAACCGTTCAGTGGCTAATGGCCATCATTAGCAGTCTCGTGCCCTACATTCTGATGGGAGGGGCTGCAAGCTGCTCTGCACCTATGGAGGTCGCTGTGCAGACGCCGGGCAGGAACACCTGAGAAGTGGCTCATGTTCACACCATGCCAGAATGCATACCAAAATCACTGCTAGCTTTGAGACTGAAGGAGAGTATTTGCCTGAGTGAGTTTCACAAATAACACCATGAACAGAGAACATGGTCACTGCTAGCCTTAGGGGGGCACAAGGGGGGCCCAGGATTTCAAAGTGGGGACTGACACCCCCCCTCCCTCCCGCAGGAACACACCCCTCTAGCAACGTCACTGTTTCTGGTCCAGTGTGACTTGCTCTTCCAAGCTTTTTTCTACATTCTGGGACCTGTAATCAGTACTTAATTACAAGAAGTTCAAAACTGCGGGTGTAAAACTCCAAAGAAGAAAAGAAACAGCCCTGGATGAAATGCTCTCAGATGACCGAGGATATCTTGAACTCTCAGCAGGCAGAAGCCGTCGGCTCACACGTGTCTTACAGGCTTGCATTAGCTTTTTAGCTTTTCAGTATTAAAAGCAAAAGCTCATACTGGCTTTTGTCAACTGGTGCCTGTGCAACTTAAAACAGATCCTCTCAGACTCCCAGCCTAGGGGAGACTAGGGCCTCATTACGAGAATGGAGGAATAGCTCCATGGCTGCCTCCGTTCCGGGTTCCATTACCGGGTTCCTGCAATGGGGACTTACCGGGTTACTCCGACATGGGAGGACACAGTAATTCCTCCTTGCAGGAACCCATCCCCATTCCCATTTGAGCCCCCATAGGGCTCAATGGGAATGGGGAGGGAGGTAATAATGGGCAGATTACATCTGGCACGTTATCGCCTCCCTCTTCCCCTCGCGGGGCCTGGAAAGCATGCCTGGTTTTACCAGGCGTGCGATCCGGGTCCTGCGATGGTAAGCTCGTAATCGGTGCTCCCGGAATGAAGGAGGCCGGTCCTCTATCGGCCCCCTTCATTACGGGAGCGCCAGCCTTATAATGAGGCCCTCTGTGTTAGCACCACATATACAGGGTCACAGTGTCAGACCCTTTCTGACTGTGTGCACACCAGAGTCCTATGGCCTCTGAGGGGGGAGGTCTGCGTCCCTGACCTCATTAGACTAAGGGCCGCATTACGACCCTGGCACTCCCCTAATGAAAGGGGACGGTACGGGACCGGCCCCCTTCATTACGGGAGCGCCGATTACAAGCTTCCCAGCGTTGGATCCAGATTGGACGCCTGGTAAAACCAGCCGTGCTTTCCGGGTCCCGCTAGGGGAAGAAGGAGGTAACAATGGGCCAGTTGTAATCTGCCCGTTGTTACCTCCATCCCCATTCCCATTGAGCCCTATGGGGGCTCAAATGGGAATGGGGAATGGTTCCTGCAAGGAGGAATTACCGGGTCCTCCAATGTTGGAATGACCCGGTTATTCCTCATTGCAGGAACCCGGTAAATGAGCCCGGTTTGGTGGCAGCCATCGAGCTAATAGCTCCATGGCTACTGCCAAACTCGTAATGAGGGCCTAAGAGTGTCTCTGAGTCACAGTCCCCCAGAGTTGAGAGCGTCAGAGAGCTTGGATTAGGAAGATCACGGGTTCGAGCTCCTCACACAGGGATGGTCTCTTTAAGACAGAATGCCTGACTTTCACTGGGGGTTCAGATTCTATGACAAGACAGGAGGCTTCATATTATGCATTACAATCTTTACTAGTGAACCACAGCAGCAAAGAAAAAACTTTTGCAAACAAAAGGTTTAAACCATAAACTTAGAAAACAGTTCAAATACAGTGTAAGGGGAACACCCCAGTCCAACATGGAGGGCAGGTCATGCCCTGTGGATGACCAATGAGCTGAGACCCACCCCCATAAAGGTCCATTACTCTAACACCAACTCCCCTTTCTTTGCTGCTGACGACCACAGCTAAGTCACTCCTTTTAGTTACTTTTCAATACTAGTGTAGTGTTGCCTTGATACTTTGTATAGAACTGTATTTGTTACAGTATTTTACTGTCTCTAGCGAAGCGTTCACTTTGCTTCGTGTCCGCTTTGAGACACGCTTGTCAGGAAAATGTATATTTGTTTCTGTGAGGAGCGAGCAGTATTTATTTACTTAAGCGTGTTCATCCGCGCCGTTCCACACAGACTTTGTTGCGTCTCTGCTGCCCACTGCATGTGCCTTTTAAACTTTTGCTTCAGGCCGTCACAAGCAGGCTCTGTTTCCCCAGTTGGAATTCGAGGGACGCACACATGCCTCAGTTCTGAAACACTCGGCCTGGCGTGTTGGTTGGTTTGTTTGTTTACTTTTCCCATTATCTGTGATGCGTGCGGGGAAGCTTCTCTTCAGGCCTGCTGCGTGTCACTGGAATTCACTGGATTTTACTGTGAAGTTCTAACAGTTTATTTTATTGTAGCCTCAGAAATGTCTTTCTTTTCACCGGAGCGTTCACGCTGATCGCTTGTTAGTACCTACTAGGTTAAAAATGCCTGACATTTTTACGAGGTTTGGTCCTCGTGTGCTGCTGTTATTATCACCCTGCTAGGGTGAGCAGCGTGGAGGAGGGGCTCCCGCTCGGTTGCCTTCCTCCAGGGTGGTGCTATAAGCGCCTTGTACAGAATTATTGTTTGCTTTTGGGTGTTTTGTAGGCACACTTGTATTTTGTATATACATTTATATATATATATATATATATATATATATTACTGTGTTTATTTTTTATTAAATTTAACATTGACTTGGTGCTGTCATGGAACCTAGAAGTTTGGAGGTTCCCTCTTCTGTGGATACCAGCACTCAGGTGCAGCTTTCTAAAAAAAGCGATAAATTGGGATAGGGTTTGGGTGACCTTTCCCATCATGGCCAGCCATCGGTGGCTCAGGCAATACACTGGTCATTGGACACAGCCTTGTCAGACCTCAATGGTACCCTTGTCTCGTCTTTTGAAAGGCTTATTAACAGAATAGCTGATTTTCACCCTTCCCAAGAGGTGGGTCCCTCCATTAATACCAAAGCCCCTAGAAAATGCTCTAGTAAGTCCAAGCATGTTCAAAGACAACTCAGTCCATCTTACGTCCCGTCTCAGAGTTCTTCACCGGGTAGATGTCTGAAGTGTAGGTTGAAAGAATCCCAACAGTCTCGCTCTGTTCCCCCTTGGTCGACCACCTCACAGCTTCCCACTACTGCTCCTGCAATCCCTATTTCATTTTCAGATAGCTCTAACGTTTCCGATTTGCCTCCGAAAAGGCGCAAATGGAAAGTAGCCCCTGTCCCGCCAGGAAAGGGGCCAGTTCTGGACGTTAATGGGGTCCCATTTTTGATCCTTCCCTTATCCAGCACCCCGGCTCTGCCGAATGGCATCCTTCAGAGGAGGTGTCCTCTTTCTTGAACTATTGGGTCAGGCGCCCCCTGCCTAAAGAGGACAGAAATAAATTACGCTCGGAATGCCCCAGGCCGGTGGTTCCCGATAAGGTGGCCCTCACACCTGAAATTGACCAGTCCATGGCCTCCTTCCTATCCCAAAAAGGGAATGACCCCAAGAAAGGGATGGATAAAGCCTGGCGCAGCAGCCAAGACAAGTTACTGGACGTGTTGGGTCCGGTTACACACATTTTTGAGTTAGCAGAGGCAGCAACTTCTAACATTCCTGTCCTGTGGACATTCACATCCTGAGAGGGTGGATTCAAAGAACGGTTTGACGGCTCGGCAATGCTAATGCTTCCATCTCTAAAGAGAGGCGCAAATCCCTGCTCATGAGGCTGAATCCGAAGTTGGCTGAAATGTCAGAGAGAGGGGGGGTCCCTTCGGCCCAAGGCAATCTGTTTGGGGATAGGTTTATGAAGGATCTCTCAGCCTATGTGCACACGTTCACTGCTTTGGACAAAGCTCAAGCTAACATTAAGAAAGTCTTTGCCCCTAAGGTTTTTGACAAGGCTGGAAAAGGTAGAGCCCGCTCCTCTGGCCGTTTTTCCCAGGGCTCTACCCGTCCCCGCCAATACACATCAAGAGGCACACACAATTCTTCCACTGCTCAGGGAGCGACTGCCCAGTTTTACCCTCGAAGAAATTCCAATTGAAGAGGACATGCCGGAAGGAGTGCTGGCGGATCAAGAGGAGCATCAGGTAATGCCTCAGAAATTTAGGGGGCATATGGGCCAGGTTTCTTTCCCAGTGGGAGGCTCTCAACTCGGACCCTTGGGTGTTGCAGACAGTAAAGGGGTTTCAAATAGAGTTTTACTCACCCCCGTGCCAGTTCTCCTTTCCCCTTCCCTTGGTGTTCGACGAGGTCAAACAGCATCTGATGGATGTGGAGGCCAGGGACCTCATTTCCACGGGAGCGGTAGTCCCAGCCTCTTACACAGCCTCTCAATTTCTGAGCTCGATTTTTCTGGTTCCGAAGCCCAAGGAGGGTTTCCGTCCGATCATAAACCTAAGGGCACTCAACTCATTTGTAGTATACCTTCACTTCAAAATGGAGGGGATCCATCTGCTCAGGGATACCCTTCTACCGGCAGACTGGATGGCCAAGTTAGACCTCAAGGACGTGTACCTAGTGGTCCCTGTCTTCCCTCCCCATCAAGAGTTTCTTCAGTTCCAGTGGGGGGGGGGGTGCATTTGGCAGTTTTCCTCCCTTCCGTTTGGCCTGTCGTCAGCTCCCTGGTGTTTCACCAAGTAAATGAAACCAGTGATGGCTCACCTCAGATCCAAAGGGATTCGGATAATAATTTACCTGGACGATATGCCAATTTTAGCTCAAAACTCTCACACTCTTTGCACTCATCTGGAGGTTACAGTGTCCCTTCTCCAAAGATTAGGGTTTGTCATGAATGTGAAGAAGTCCATATTGAAGCCTATGCAATGTTTCCAATTTCTGGGGTTCAATATAGATTCAAAGCGCTGCATCTTCCTTCTCCCAGACTGCAGGCTCTCCAAGATAAAGAAGGGCATTCGTCTTCTCCTCAGGAAGGGGAAGGTCTCCCTCAGGCAGTTGGCAGGGGTAGTGGGGATGTTGTCAGCATCCATTCAGGCAATCTTACCAGCCCCCTACATTACAGACCGTTGCAACGCCTCAAAGCCAAACACCTGCGCAAGTCTCTGTCTTATTCGCAATTGGTGGTGCTGTCCCACGAGGCCAGGGTAGAACTCCTTTGGTGGCTCAGGCACGTGGATGCCTGGAATGGCAGAGCAATTTTTGGTCCCTCTGTGGATGTCATTCTGGAGTCCGATGCTAGCAGAGCGGGCTGGGGAGCCAGGTTAGGACAGGTCCGATTCAGAGAAAGAACTGCATATCAACTGTCTGGAGTTGTTAGAGGGCTCTTTCGCTGTCAAGAGCCTTCTCAAGGACCAAGGGAGTTGTTGTGTCCTCCTCTGCATGGACAATGTGGCGGCGGTGAGATACATCAATCGCCTGGGGGCACCAGGTCCAAGGCCCTAGCAGATCTAGCGAGGGAATTTTGGCATTTTGCCTGGATCGGGACAATGTCTTGAAAGCGGAATATCTTCCTGGTGTCAGCAACGCGGTTGCGGATTGGAACTCCATGCATCTGCAGGACAGAAGCGACTGGATGTTAGATAGGGTGCTCTTTGCCAGGATTTTGTCTCTTTGGGGTCCCACTGCAGTAGATTTGTTTGCCGCAAGGCTAAACTGCCAGGTTCCCAGCTTCTACAGCTGGAGACCAGATCCCTGTGCTCTAGCTACCAACGCATTCCTTCAGGATTGGTCGGGTCCTCTGTCATATGCCTTCGCTCCCTTTGCCATTATAGCCAGGGTGCTAGTTCAGGTATGCAGGCAGGCGGCAACTCTTGTGTTGATTGCCCCCTTTTGGTCTCCCCAGGTGTGGTTCCCAGCCCTTTTGGAGTTGGCGGTGGACATTCCTCGTCTTCTTCCTCTCCATCCCCAGCTACTGTCAGATCCGGCGGGTCTCCCTCGCAAGCTGGTCCTTCAAGGGCACCTCTCCCTTATGGCTTGGAAGATTTCAGCTCTTCCTGGTGCTTCCAAGGACTTTCACAGGACTCTGTGTCGATCACCAAAGACTCCTGCACGGCCTCTATTAAGTCAGGATACTCTTCAGCGTGGAACCGCTGGGTTGGCTGTTGTGTGGCTAGACATCTTGATCCCGTTTCTGCCCCTCCAGTAGAGGTAGTTAATTTTCTGGTGGAGTTATTTAAAGAAGGTAAAGCTTACAGGACTATAAATGGGTTCAGATCTGCTATTTCAGCGGCTCACCTTTTGGTTAAAGGGGAACCTGTTGGTAGAAATCTTTTGGTACGAACAGCTTTAAAATCCATTCGCATTAAGGTCCCACCAAAAGCGAGCTATTCTGTTCTCTGGGATGTTAACATGGTGTTGGATCTCTCCCGAGCCTGGCCTCATAATGAAAACTTGTCTTTGCAGCAACTATTTTCAAACTGCCAATGTTGTTACGTTTGGTGTCTATTAAGAGGGTCTATGATATCAGAGCGTTGTATGTGGACAATAAAATGTTCACCCCACAAGGGGTCACTTTCTTTATTTCAAGAAGAACTAAATGTTTGATTTCCTCAATATCTCATCCAGCCTTTCCAGAAGATTGTAAAGTATGTGTTATTAAGTGTTTAAAATGTTTTGAGTTGAAGACAGAGGGTCTTAAACCTCTGAATACCTCTCAGCTGCGGATTTCCTATAGATAGCTCCATAAGCCGGTGTCCCTTTCCACTTTGGCCAGATGGTTTAAGTGGGTCATGCAGGAGGTGGGTGTTGACACGTCCTCCTTTGGTCCCCATTCAGTTAGGGGTGCTATGGCCTCTAAAGCTTCTTTTCTTTGGGGGTCGTATAGAGCAAATACTGAAGGAAGCTGATTGGTCAAGAGAATCAACTTTCAAAATGTTTTATCATAAGCGTATTGCTCATGTTGCAATTGATGTGATCCAAGGGCTTTGAACTTGCATAATATGAAGCCTCCTGTCTTGACATAGAATGGTTAAACCCCCGCACTAACGTGAGAGGGGGTTTAGATTCTGTTACAGGAGGCGAGTATTCACCCACCCACTCTTTTTCTGTTTCTTAGAACACCCTCCCACCCTGTTCTGTTTCGTATTCTTTCAGCTTTCGGGTAAGAGGTCCTATTCAGAAGAGTTTCCTAGTAGTTTCAGGTTGCGGAAAGGTTGAGATCCCTCCAGTTTCATTGGATCCTTTTCTCCGCGCTACACAGTTGGATCGTTGCAGTGGGCGTTTTATGCAGGACAGCTGCAGAAAGAGTAGTTGGTGTTAGAGTAATGGACCTTTATGGGGGTGGGTCTCGGCTCATTGGTCATCCACAGGGCATAACCTGCCCTCCATGTTGGAGTGGGGTGTTCCCCTTACACTGTATTTGAACTGTGTTCTAAGTTTATGGTTTAAACTTTTTGTTTGCAAAAGTTTTTTCTTTGCTGCTGTGGTTCAGGAGTACAGATTGTAATGCATAATACTTGCCTCCTGTCTTTAATAGAATCTAAACCCCCTCTCACGTTAGTGCAGGGGATTAACCAGTCTGTCTCTCAGAGTAAGCGGGTGTCATAAACAGACACACACAGACTAAAAATACTTCAGAGCGTTTTACATCAAGAGGGTCTCTGAGTTGGAGCCCCTAGGACTAGCATGCGCTCAGCATTAGGACCTTTCAGACCAGGAGAGGCCCAATCCCAAGTCAAACCCCCGTGGAGTAGGGGTTGGTGACAACCAGATCCCCCCAGTGTAAGCGGGTGTAAGCGGAGTAACAATCTAAGAACCTCATCATTGGGGTGGCCATTGAGTTACCCAGCACAGACTAATAAGGCAGCGGCACTACAAATGTCTATGAGTCAGAGTCTTCTGTAGTAGCAGAGGTCCACAAGCAATGAGATTGCCGTCTCAGGAAATGAAAAGATAACAAGATCAGAGCAACCAATATTATAAGGGTCTCAGAGTCTTTCAGACAAGAAAGCTTTCATTGCCAAAACCTCTCAGACAAGGAACATGTGAGGGCCCCTCGTACTAGAAGGGTGCCTGTGTAGGAACCATACTAAGGGTGTCATTATGGACCGAACGTTACCAGCGCCTGATATCCCATTATTCTGGTCTCGGGGGGATAGCTCAAGGGCAACATGCTCACCTTGGAAGTAAGACAAAATGGAGCACCACAGGTTCGATCCCCGGGTCCGTGCTTAGAAACCTCTGGGTAGTAAGCATGTTATAAATAACCTATCATCATCATACTGGGATATTACAGGTGCGGGCAACATCTGTCATTTCCCAATCCATGGAGTCGCAGTAGACTCCATTGAGGGAATTGCTGGTATTCTGGTGCCGGTAATAATGGCTTTTATTTGCCAGTGGGGGCCCCCTTTACCTCCAGCTCTTTGTTGGAGGTAAATCAGTCAACCCCCACCAGCAAACCTGTAGTTTGGCACTGCAGGAAAAGTGGTGGTAACGGAATTACTGCCACTTTTCCTGCACCGCCAAACTTATAATGAGGCCATAATAAGTGTTGGCACCTCTCAGAGTATTACTATTACGAATCCCATTACTAGAAGGATGTTAAAGCCCAATAGGCTAGGAGAGTGCAATATCCCATCAGCTAGGAGAATGTAAGGTCCCTTTTGCTAGGCGAATGTAAGGTCCCCTTATACTAGGATGTTGCCAGTGTAGGAACCATACCGGGATGGTGTGAGTGTCAGTTCCCCTCAGATCAATACGATCCCAGAATCAGAGTCCCCTGAGTAGAGGGGCGTCAAAGCCCAACAAACTAGGATGATGTAATTTCCCCTCAGCTAGACGAGTGTAAGATGGTGAATGTCGGCACTCTCAGACTAGTATGGTCCCAGAATCAGTCACACCGACTAGAATGGTCTCAAAGCCCAACAGCCTAGCATAGTGTAAGGTCCACTCAGACTACGGGAATATAAGGTCCCCTAGGACCAGGAGGGTGCATTTGTAAGAACTACACCGATTAAAATAGTTTTAGATTCGACTAATACAATCCTTAACTAGAAGGGTCTCAAAGCCCATCAGACTAGGAGAGTGTAAGGTCCCCTCAGCTAGCAGGAGGCCTGTTTCAGAACCGCCCAAACTAAAATGGTTTGAGCGTTAGCAACTCTCAGACTATTAAAGACCCAGAATCAGAGCCCCCCCCCCACCCCCCGACTAGAAGGGTCTCAAAGCCCATCAGACTTGGAGAGGGCAAGGTCCCCTCTGCTAGGGGGGTGTCTGTGTAAGAACCCCCCTGACTAAGATGGAGACACCAGTAGGATCTCAGAAGAGATTTAGAAACGCTACAAAATTGCCTTAGAAGTAAGTCACTCTAGCGGCCCTGCAAGCAACCAAAACCGTGCATGTTCAACTTCCTATTGCTCATGTAGACATGTCATTCAACAGGGAAGATGCTAAAATGCTGTGAAGGAAGAGACACAAAACAGATAATATCCCATGAATTCCGCCCACTTCTTATGATATAGTGATCCAAAGCTGCACCCTATGAAACAGCTTGTATACAGCACTTTTCCTTTACAGTTTTGCATTTGAATCTTAAGGTACACCACATGAATGTAACTAAGCAAGCCTCCTGTAACAGCTCCGCGATGCCCGAGGGCTGTTGCGCGCTTTATAAATCCAAATAAATAAATAAATAAATGCATTCGTGCTGTTAATATATGCTAGCGGTTTTCCCAACCGAAGTCAAGTGCACTCCAGACTTCATTTTAAAATGGCTCCCCCACACATCAGCCTAGGTTTAATAAAGTGTACCCCATTAAAATGTATAATATTGGCATTGGTGATGTAAAGTATGGCAGCAAGCAGTGCATTCATGGAAACGCCATTGTAAGCTCTGTTTATTCTTCACATGGCCTATGGCCAATGCCCTTCTGCACTGTCTGATTCAGTGCTAAGCGCACGAGAGAGACCATTAAGCCCTTACCTGGTGACAGAGTCGTTTTAGCAATGGCTGTGGG
Source organism: Ambystoma mexicanum (assembly GCF_040938575.1). Taxonomy (NCBI): domain Eukaryota; kingdom Metazoa; phylum Chordata; class Amphibia; order Caudata; family Ambystomatidae; genus Ambystoma; species Ambystoma mexicanum. The sequence continues at coordinate 576,766,328 of NC_090931.1, read as the reverse complement.
CCGCTTATGTTTCGTTGGCTTTACGTTGGCGCGAGGAGGCACCCACGGTTTGCGTGGAGGGGGAATAGTTTCATAGTTTTGAATCCGGGCCACATCCTCACGCTGCCAGAGTGTTGCTGGCCTTTCAGGCCGCCACGTTGCACGCACATCCCTTGTCGCAGGATCAGTTTGCTTTGCACTGTTTCAGGGAGGGAGTAGCACACCGCACCCGGAAACGTAGAACGCAGGGTCGGTGCCACGCGCCCTGGCACATGTGTTCAGGGGTGGACTGTGAATGAAAAGAGGCCCTGGAATTAATTTTCAAAGGGGCCAAATATTACACATTTTCAGCAAGCCTAACCCTTTTCCTATAATAAAATGTGGAAATAAAATATATAAATGGACAAAAGAGGCGCAGGGTGTAGAGGCCTGTCGGGAAATCTACAGAGTTGCCTATAGGCCAGTTCGCCCCTGCATGTGTTACCGGGTCACGCATGAGTGACCCCGCAGGGTTTAGATCCAGTTGAATGCGCACACCATTCCGGGTTTACAAGCAGATATGAAAGCTGTGGCTAAAAGCGGAGCCCTTAACATCTGAACTTCACATCTGATGGATCCGGTTTAGTGGTTAATGTTATGGGGCTGTCTGCGGGCACGGTACGATGTTCATTCATTCCCTGTTTATTTTCGCTGTCTTTTTTTCCGCAGCACTTTTTGCCGAAAATGTTTTGCTGAAAGAACATAGAAAAATATGGGGGGTGGGAGAGGTCATATAAAGGGTAGGGTGTGGTTGGTGTCTAGGGAAACATAATAGGGGAGGAAGGTTAGGGGGAGCCCCCCCCCCAATAAAAAAATATTGGTGTTTTTTTTCAGCAAAAATTTTTGGCAAAAAGTGCAGCAAAAAATAAAATGACGAAGAATTAACATAGAACCGTGGGCACACGGGCTGTCCCGTTAAGTGTTGGGTGCACCCAGCACTTTCTTCAGTTGCCGTATTCACACAGCGGACAACAGTTGCTGGGGGCACCCAGGCTTACAACGTAGCTGGACAGTGATCCAGGGGCACCCAGGTCTCACCCACAGAGCAGGGATCACCCACATCTAAAGGGGGCTGCCGTACCGTGGTCCCACCGCGTCAACCTGTATGCAATAAAAGACACAGGGCCTCATTATAAGTATGGCGGTAAGGCAACAACGGTGCCGGTGCATCCAACGTCCCCATTCCCATTGAGCCCTATGGGGCTCAAATGGGAAAGGGATGTACCGGGCCCAGCACCCGCGAAAAGGCAATTACCGGGTCCGGCTGGGCCGGAATAGCCTGGTAATTGCCCATTTGCGGGTGCCGTACCCGGATGCGAGTTTGGAGGTAGCCTTACCGGTTTTACCCGGAAGGCTACCTCCAACCTCGTAATGAGGCCCACGGAGACAGAAGTGCCAGTCATCGAGTTTGCCACCATACTAACTGCAGATGCAGGCTGACACAGTCCTGACGCGCATTCTTAAAGGGGACCACACGACACTTAAGGGCTTCCAAAGTCAGTGGCGAGGTGTGAAGGTGGTGAGGTGAGGCTGTATATCTTTACTCTATAGTAGACAAAGTGGGGAGGTCTCCACTCATATAGTTGCTGGAATATAGGATTCATGTCAGGGTTTCGTGAGCTGACTTTCGAGGACTAGAAATGTGCTCATTGGGGGCCTTGATGAGGTCCACCTTACATATGGAACTACAGGAACAATTGGTATCCCCTCTTTTGACTGCAATCTGAAGATCGTGGGCAAAAAGAGGGCGCACAGTAAATGCTGCAGACCCTTGAGCCACGCCCCACGCTTCACACGAGTGCACACAGATCCTAACAAATCCCACTTGGGTTTTAAAGCCATAGTCATTATTTCATAAAACATGCAGCATTATGCACGGTATTACCCAAATTGACCTTTTACAATTGACCTTTTGCACAATTGACCTAATTATAGTGGTCCTAATTGACCTTCTGCACAATTGACCTTTATATTATTTTAGTTATTTTATATATGTATTGGGTTGGTTTTGGATTATAAATAATAAAAGGGGATTGGGCGGGGGGTTGCAGGGGGTTTTGGATTGGGTGGGGGATTGCAGGGGTGTCCCCCCACATATATGTCCTAATTGACCTTCTAAATTAGGTCAATTCTCCCGAGGTCAATTGTGAAAAGGTCAATTAGTATTCAACCTTATGCACACTTCTCACTTCTGATCACCCCATTCACATTTCTTAAGGGACAAAAGTCCCTGCTAGTAGTTCCCCCTCCCTCCCATCAATGTCTAATGGCTCCCATTGCAATGTTGTGTTGAAACAGAGCAACGCGTCAAGTCCCTGCGTGCCACTATCCCGGTCTGGATCTTAAAAGAGCCACAGAGGGGGCAAGCTGCCCCCCACCCGTCAGCTCAGTATGCCACTGGGCAGTGATATGCAACCTGTGGCTCTCCAAATGTTTTTGGCACTGATTTCCTTGATCCCTCACATGATCTATACTGGCTAGGTCTGAAAGGAGCTGTTGTCCAAAACATCTGGAAAGCTGTAGGTTGCAGACTACTGATATATGGGACGAGGTACCTCCACCATAAGCTATAAGGATATTTATTTATTGAATTAGATATATTTATAGCCACAAGGCTTTATATATCACAAAACATACATCATATACAAGTAGTCCTACAAAAGACTAAAATTACACGATTCTTAAATACAGAGAGCAACTACACATTAAAATACATTATTCAATACATTTTAAAATCGCCACAATCTTTACATAAAATACGACAAGATGATAAATTAGATTAATATCATTGCCTCTCATAAAAGACATCCATAATTCAGTGATATGCATCATATCAATAGCATTATTAAGAGATTTAAAAGATTTAGTTCTTAACACAGTCAAGCTTTCACAGTTCATAATTAGGTGATAAAGTGACTCATGAACATCATTACCACATAAACGACATTTCCTCATTTCATGTGGAATACCAACAGTATCTCCTTTGGTAGCTAATGCTTCCGTCATATTAAATTTCATTAGAAGATATGTACAAAAAGGGCTAGTGCTAGGATATGCTTCAATATATTTTGGAGAGGTGGTTCTGGTTAAATACTCTTCGAGATATGGACCACTATTTGACTTTGAGGCAATATTAATTACATTTTGCTCGTTCCAACAATCAAACACTTTCTTTTTTATATCTCTTTTTAGTGTGACAATCATTAACAACCCTGGAGTACACCCAGGCAACCATTTTCTATAAGGATATTATTGTGAATCGCTGAGATGTTTTATGACAAAATGGAAGAGTGAGACAGACATCTAAGTTCCTTTACAAGGTTACATAACTCCAAGTTGACTAGCAGCATCCATTTCACATATGGTAGAGGGTATTTTATTCTTTCTACCACATGGATGCACCGTTATCCCCTTTAGTACTCGGTCACTTGTTTACTCTGATGCAATAGAGCTTCCAGTCGTTGATGTGTATAATAAGTGTAGAATCTGTGCAGAGGAAAAAAAAACACTAATATGCAGCTTGCAATGTGTTGTAAATACATATTTTAAGCATAACACATTTAAGAGCTGTTTTGTGTTTAAATATGGCTTTCACCCCTGCTGTGGGGTGTAGAAATGGCCTTTAATGGCCCACCGGACCGATCCCAGTTAGGCCCTTACGAGGGCTGTGAGCCGGTAAAGGCAATGTCTGCCACCCACAGCGGGGGTGAAAGCCATTCACACCTCAGGGTTTATCCAGGGTACGGATGTTGGTTTTTTCCTTCAGGAGATTGGCGTCGCTTGCACAGCCAATCTCCCGAGGAAATAAAAATGAAAAAAAGATGGCCACCACCATAGGGAAAAGGGACTAAGTACCTTTTCCATTACTTTGGCAGTGGCCCGGGAGATGTTAGGAATGCTGGGACCTGAGCACAAAACTCTGGTTCAGCAGGTAAGTGGGGAAGGGCTAAGGATTGTTTTGGGGAATGGGAGGGTGGGAGGCAACAGGGAGAGGCTCGCCCACTGTTCCAGCCAACTGATTGGCTAAGCATCCTTGCGAATAAGTGATAACATGCACAAACATTGTTGCTCAATTGTGTTAAACTCCTACAGTTCATAAACCAATCATACTACCATGCATTACACATTTCTGTATCAATTAATTAAAGTGGAAGGCACAGAAAGCTACCTCAGAAAGAAGGAATATGGAAACTAGCCGTTGCTTTGAGTGCTCCAGTGACAGCTGGAATTATGTTCTGTGTAGGCTGTACCAGCAGGCTTTGCAGTCACATCTCACTTCTAATATGATTTATTATGTATGGTAGAGTATGTTATTCCTCATAACACATTGCCACACACTTTGTGATCCTATTTAATACACACCTGCTTGCTTAATCTGATGTAAGATATCTTCCAGTTGTTTATACAACGAATCAATGCAGAATCTGATTGGATTAAAACAAAAAAAACAAAAACATTAGGAAGCTTGTAATGTGCTGCAGGAAAATAGTTTAGAAGCAGTTTAATAAAATACATCTAAAAACGATTTTGTTGTTTTAAAATAAATGATAACATGCAGATAGATTTTGACTCTCCTGCGTGAAACACCAGCAGTGCATAAGATGAACATATTACCACAAACAGTTCCTTATGAATGAATGGCTGTAAAGCGTAACGGAAAGATACGTCTTGAGGAACAAAAAAAATGAAAAGTGTGTCATGGCTGTAGCTGAGTGCTGCAGTGACAGCTGGAATTCTTCTCTTTGCTGGCACAAGCAGAGGGCCATGTGCTGTCACAGTGCAACTGCAAGAACTGAAAGCAGTTACAGTATTGATGTCATGCTCTTATTAAAGGACATTAGTGATGTAAGTAGCCTGCAAAAGAACATGATTTACAGGCTTTTGGATTGAGTATTGCAGGCGGCCCTCTATTAGAGCTAAGGTTATTACACAATGTGTTGCGCCCGGATGTATTTTGTGGGTAGGAAACATGTTACAATAGATATTTTGTGCAGATTAACATTGTGTCACACTTAGATAGAATTGTGAAGATTAGCCATGCGCCACCTCCAGACAGAATTGTGACAATTAGCGGCGCGTCACTTTTAGGTAGAATTGTGAAGATTAGCCATGCCTCACATTTAGATAGAATCGTGAAGATTAGCCACCTAGAAGAACTTTGAGAGTACCCAATGTACTAACCACCCCTCTCCTGCTCCTCTCCCCCCTTGTACAAATCGGCTGTACAATTACACACATTGTACAAATACACGCCAAACTACACATTAACACACTCCCAACATAACTAACACTCACATAACTGGACCTCACCCCTACGGACAGAACAAGCCAGATGCGCACAACCATAACCTTACATTCCAGCCAATTTACACATACAACACACAAACACACACCCAACATAACAGACATTCACTTACAGCAAACATCCCAGGCACTGGGCCGCACCCTTACGATACAACAAGCCGGTGCACGCAATCAACCCACCTGCAACCCAACACACACAGGTGCCAGTTTCTCCTGGTTCTGATCCTATCCTATCTCTCTACCCTCACTAATCAAGCCCGTCCTCTTTCTTGCAGAGTCACATGAGCGCCTGGAGACTGCCCCTGGGTGTTAGCGATGCACAGTATAAATCAACATAACATAACAATGTAACGGTACTCAACTTGTTGACCTCAGAAGGGTGAAGCACGTGAACCTCCTGAGCTATCTTGCCTTCTTACTGCCATTGGATAAACATATCTGTCCTATATGCCTGTCCTAGATCTGGAATCGGAGTGGCGTATTTTTGCTCCGGACATGGAATAGCTTGGGAAGGGATAGTAAAGTTGTGAGATGAGGCAACATGCAAACAGTCCAAAACTGTGTGTCCGGCCTTCGTCGCCTACTTGAGGTTTGGAGACAGGGCATGAGGCGAACACAATCATACTGTCAGTGGTGCTGACTAATGGAACCGAACCAAGAGGCCTGTTCCAAAATGTGTAGAATTTTAGTGATGTTGGGACTGCCCAGTCGCCCTCCCCCCCCCACACACAATTAAACTAGTTATGCTTATGTTTTTGGGATCTCGTAAGGCCTTCATGCATTGCCCCCAGCCCAGTCCATAAAGAGCTGTTTATGTTGGTATCCAGTCATTGCATCGAACACAAAGCATTGAATAACAAAAGCATCGGAAAAAAGCATTGGAACAAAAGCATCAAAAAAAGTATCAAATGCTTTTTTTTCAAAGGTTAAGGTTTTATTTTAATTATAATGTGTAAACATACAGGGGTTGGGGGCTGTTAAAAAAGAAATGAAAAAAAATGCATTCAATGCTTTTTTTTGTTGCTTTTTTTAGATACTAAGGCATTCGATGCAATGCAATCACTATAAACCTTTGTGTTGCTGTGGACATGTCCATTCTAATGAATTAACTGTTTATTATTAATGAAAACCTAAATTAGCATGCTTTGATTTCTATAGATGTGTTCCTGTGGAACACATTACCCATTTCATTTGCTGGGACCCTCAGTGGCCTGAACAGCATCAACCCCTCAAATCGCATACTGTCGGGAGACGTGTGCCCATTTGTATCACTATCCCCCCGACTAAGTACACATTTCATTGCGATTCAAGAATTTAACACTATAAAACATCAAAGTAATTATGTAGGATTTACTGGAGTGTAATGGGTGTGCCGCGGAGCCCACGCCATGGCAATCAGGAGAGCTGGACCCTCAGGTAGAACACAACACTTCGAGAAGCCCATCTCCCTCCCCCGCATAGCAGCGACAACCCACGCCAGCCTTCCACATGTCAATACAGAAGCACAAACACTGACACCCTCCACCCTGGCCAACTCCCTATTTACCTACCCAGGCCAACCTCCGCTTGCCCTCTGAGCCTGGTTGCCAAGAGCTAAGATGTCAACGTGGTGCGTCACCTGCAGCCTGCTTTATTAGGCAGGAGTTATCTTATTGGCCTTGCAGGCAGTCTTGTGACCTTCAGTTGCGCTTCCATTCATTCTTCAACCTTCGTGTCTCTTTTACCCGCCAAACAGGGCTCCAGGTAAGATTTTGAAGCAGGAGTATTTTACTCCCTCTTTTTTAGTTGGGAGTAAGATGACTTTTTAGGGAGTAAAAATGTACGTCCAATTTCAAATAGGAGTATTTTATTAGATAGTAAAAATATGTCTTAACGGAAAAACAGAAATATTTGTGTAATGTTTATTCCTTTGGACCTAGTTATTCATACACATGGAAAGATGCATGTGTATTTCTTCACAGAAGGCAATAATACTAGTAGTTTCTTTCTGTGGTACAGTACTACATGCCCTACTGGTCCAAACATATCAATGGAGCTGTGTGGATGAAAGCGGGGGCTCAGGGTTCACTGTGTCTGTTTCCTATTTTTACTCTTTATTTTTATTTTTGGGGAATATTTGCCTATTTTAAGAGAGTAAAAGTGTCCGATACACCCCTTATCTGTAGGGCTGCCCACAAAACTCCACCCACATCAATGCCCCAGTCGTGTCCACACGGTCTTGTACCCAAGGACGTTGTGATATGACTCTTCGCTATGCAGCACCCTTGTGGTCCCTGCCAGTCCTTTTTAGGTGGATGCACCATGTAACTCTGCTACAGGAATCTCTGCAAAAGAAAACAATGCATCCCTCCCAACCCCAAACTACTCTGGCCAACCCCCTAACCTCCTCTTGTCTTTCAAGCCTGGTTTCCCAGAAATAAAGTGACAACGACAAAGTGGTGTGTGGAAAGAAAATGCCCGTGCTGTGCTTCATTAGCCAGGAGTTATCTTTCAGGTGCTCCATCAAATGACGTCACAGTCTCGGGATTCTACTGTCGACTGGCATTCTGGCTCTAGATTGGAAGAAAATCAATTCCCCCCATGGTCACCTAGAATGTAGCTGAGGGGCATTTGCATGAGCACTTCGTTCTTGGGGAGCAACCTCCCCCCAATAAGCCGCTGACCATCTCTGTGCCTTACTAATATCTCTCTCTATTCAACCCACTCATACCAACCGTACCCCCTTGCTTCATTTCCCATATTTCTTGCTTAAATCTTTGTTTCCTTCTTGGCCTCGCAGCCGGTCTTGGGACCTTCTGTGGCGTTTCCCTTCAACGTTTGTGTCTCTTTAACCCCCAACCCTTCACCCACATCAATATGCACTTGTACGTTCTCAATGTCACTGGGCCTAGTAAGATCGTTGTTGTGTTCTCCCCTGTTCCCTTCCCTTGCCTTGTCGCGCTCTGAAACACTTGTGTATCAGCGTGATACAAATAAAATATATCATATCATACCCGAGTGGCCTCACGAGGGCCTAGCACCCATTGGTGCTGTGAGCTGACTCTTGGCCGCGCAGCACCCTAGTGGTCCCTGCGGGTACATTTTAAGTGGATGCACCTTGTAACTCTGCCACAACCCTGAGGTGGCTGTAGACACAGAGGAGTCTCCCTATCCAGAAACGCAGTCGCTCTGCCAAGCCACCTCCCGAATGGGTTGAATGACCCATACACCGCACTGATCAACCGGTCTTCCCATGTGGATAACATGCCTGTTGTCACCTGTGCAATCCAGATGAAAGTGAAGTCAAGTTGGTTAGCAAATCCTTCCTACCCATCCTAATGACCACCCAAACTACTAACATCCAATCTCTTGTGTATCATGAATGCTCAAGCACTACACCCACAGATTCTTCCATCAATATGTATTCCTCTCCCAGCTCACAATATAACTAGTGTCCCACGACCCCAAACCCTTGGGGCCAGAAAGACAAAAACGCATCACAAGAAATAAAGCCACCAGTGAAAAGCTAACAAAACGCCGATCCTAGCTTGCTGCCTTGCAGCTCTGACACCGCACCAACCAGTGACACTCCATTAGCCGAACCTGTATCAGCCATCCACATTTCACCAACGATAATGGTCTATTACCTCTCTCCCAGCTAACTGCAATTGTAGTAGTTTGTTCCTCAGGCAATATGTTTAGTCGGATAAATTCATCCATCAAACACAATAAAAACAATAGCCTGTAAAATATAAAAACTACACAATTCATCAAATTATAAATACAATTTGGTTAAAAAGAATTTAAGTGCATTGCATGTCCAGTAGTGTAGACAAGCATCATCACAGTCACCATCCAGAAACTTCAAACGCTCCAAAACAATGCTCTGCGAGCAGCGATTGGCATAAATAAAAGAGCACACATTTCCACCATTAGACGTCAACACAAATGGCTATCTACAAGCCACAAAATTCAATTAAAAATGATCTCCTTGACACATAAAGCTCTTAACAACGCCGCCCCAAGCTATCTCACGAACAAAATACAAAAAAACCCTCCATCAGACCTATTAGAGCTACCAACACTAACTGTCTGGTAGTACCTATATTTAAACTAACCACGGTCGGTGGGAATAGTTTCCCTGTGAAGGCGGCTAAAACCTGGAATCTATTACCCAACAATCTAAGAGCAGATCAGCTGTACCCACTATTCAGAAGGAATGCTATCCAATATCTTACCTCCAACGACCACTAGATATAGGTTTATAGTATTCCCAGACCTGACACTGGTCCCTCTCCTCTGTCTCACGATATGTTATGCGTACCATCTTCTATGTAACTCATCGACCTGCACGATGATGGTCCTGCACATTTGTATACTATTACTGTATCTTGTATAATATGTATAACTTGTATAATATCTATATTATCCATTACTGTATCTTGTATAATATGTATAACTTTTACTGTATCCTGTATAATCTGTAACGATGTAAGCTTCGCATTATCCTACCTGCTGCGCCCTTCTACCTATGGGTCTGGAGCGCATTAGAAATAAAACAAACAAACAAACAGTTGTGCCAAAATCCCCTTTCTCTTGTACATAGCTCTTCTGAAGAAGGAGGACAGAAATGTCCAAGCCGTCAAAACAGAATCTGTTGCTAAAAGAAATAGTAGAGCCGGACTGTGGGAACGAATATTGAATGACCTGTGAACTGGTAACATTGTAGACCTTCTAATGTCACTGTATGCTGGAGAAAACAGTATAAGATGCTTCAGATCCTCCCGATCCACCCCACAGACTGGACAACTTTGTGAGTCGGGGTGCGCCACCCAATTTGCAGTATTTCCCCTCAGCTGTAAACAATGAAATGTGGCTCGTGTGATCAACCAGCGCTCTCCCTTTTTTGACCTCAGGAGAAGGTATGGCTGAATCTCGTTCACCCTGCTAATAACGACATGATTTCTGTCCCGATTAAGAGCAAGTTCCATTGAATCCCTTTTGTCCTTCATTGCGAGATTCAAAATTCTCTTCTAGGAGCACAATTGCCCAGAGGTCAGCAAACTGGCTGGAGGAGAGAGAACCCGAATGTTTCTTCTGGACAGGGATGCAACAATAAATGCTAACCAGGGGATTTTAACCCAATTTGCCTTATCCATGATGGTCCTAATAATAAAATGACATAAAGTTGCACGCTCATTTGTAGTAGTGTGTTTCTAAACCAACCTTCTAGAACCATTATCAGATGCCCAACAAAAATTCCTTTCTCCTAACTCGTACTCTGAATCCTCATTCCCATTTCCCTCGTGACAGGAATGCAAGATACCATCCCATCCCTGCAGTCTCCATCTCGATCACACAACCTTATTATATACCAAAGCGGGTGCTTGCCTTGAAGTGGCCCCGCCTCCTTAATAACACCCAAACTGGAGCATCTATCTCCCTTCCATCTACACTCATGGAGCAAGGTGTCCAGCTGAACCCCTCGATACCAATGCACATAGAATTGGGCCCGCAATGCAGCCCCTTTGCAGCCTATTTCTAAACATAGACCCACGCCATGCCACTGGCAGGAAGCTGATGATAACCATCACTCATAACCAAATGATCAATATCCATATCAACAACCACCCTCGATGACAGACCACCTGATACCCACATCGGCTTGCTGCCTTGCAGCTGCAACACATCCTCACCAAACCCGTCCAATGATGACCTCTTGTCCTCTCGATATAACTGGAGCTGTTGACCTACTTTGATGGGAGATGCACCCCCCACTCCTCATACAATCTAATTAATCAGGACCTTATAAACCCCAAGCATAATATTTTACTCAGCCACTGCATAGTACAGTTGCATGCATTGGTATGTTGTGGCACATACAGTTCCCCCAGTTAACTATTTAATGCCATGACGTCTTTGACCCCTTTCTACAAATTGTAATTGTCCACATCCTACTACACATCATTGTGGCATGTAAATACTAATCTACTTTTCCACCTCGTTGTACATCCTACTCATGGTAGACTAGAGTTCTCTGCAAGTTTTTAATATTACAATACTAGCGGTACCACCCGGTGTTGCATGGGTCTGTAGCTGACATGCACCTTGGGATCTGCTATAGCATTGTGGATGTTTTATTGTGCCATTACATCCTATTTTTGAAAAATCCAAAATCATCAATCTCCCAAAATCGCCTATACTGATAGCACAGGGCTGTTCCCTGCTCCACTCCTGTGCAGAGCAAATGGATGAGGTTGGTCAGTTTTCACTATCCCCAGTACATCCCAGACTGGTATGCCAACATCGGGCCAAACATTCAGCCTACCAACTACTGTGGGGCTGGAGCTAACAATCGGAAAATCAGCTCCTGAAATTGCCTTTACTTATAGCACAGGCCAGGACCCCGCCCTGTGCAGGGCGAATGTGTGGGGTTGGTCAAATTTCACTATTGTGAGTACACCCCAGACTGGTTGCTGACCGTGGGTCAAAATCTCAGCCCACTAACTGTTATGGGGCTGGAGCCAACCCTGAACATAGAAACACACTTTCATAAATATAAATATTTAGATTTCTTTAGTTTTATTAGTTTATTTCAAACCTTTAACAAACATATTTCCATACAATTCATTCATTCTTTTATACAAACAATCTTAATTCAAATCAAAAAGAGGACGAGAGTAAAGAAACCCACAGAAAATTCAAGGTAAGCCTATTGCTCATTTTAGCCAAATTACTCATCTAATGTCACTGACAATAACATTCTTACCACTGAAATGAGCAGTCCACTAAATTAGCAGTCCACTAACCACATTAGTTCCCATCCCGCACCAGTTCATATTATGACTCACCCACAGATCTGACTGGATTGCATGACCATTCATCTGATCATTATCTTAGTCATCCTACTATCAACTGTAAATATGTAATTACATATGTGTGACTCTATCTACATATATATATATATATATGCTTTATGTAATTAATGCAACTTGCCTGTATGTCTGGTATGATTACCAATACCTAAATTGTTCTGTATTTGGAAGCGGTGCATACCTTATTTATGTAACCTTGTAACTTACTTACCTGAAGCTGAAAGTATTCTTGTAACCTTTTCTGTAGCCTGCGCCCTGATACCCGCTGGGTCTGGCGCGCATTACAAATACATAAACAAACAAACAAACAGACAAACAAACACTGTCCTCCCATCATCCTCATCCACTTTAACAGTCACGTTAATAATCCCAGGGGATTTGCGGTTTCCGTACTGTTGAGCTAGCAGATATTACAGTCCATCCCACAATCAACAGACCCATAATTATTATCCTCTCTCTTCCATAATTCCCTTAAAAAATTTAACCACAGCACAAACCAATGGTGAATGCTCACCCAGCAGATATCTCTGCCACCATTCATCCCGGGACAATGTCAGAGCCATAGCAATACTGGTCCCCAGAAACCGAGTATGGCGATTCGTTAGGCCTGTGCAGGAGGCTAGCAGATGTTTTAATGACTTTGTTTCAGTTGATCGCTTACAGAACCTACACATCATTTCCGAATCAATCAACTGTTCCTGAGTAGCTAAAACCTCTCTAGTCGGGTATAGGTTTAAGCGTACTCTCAAGAAATTCCCCCTGATCACTGAGCAGAGGAACCTTTTGAGATATCCGGGTCTCTGCATTAAGGATTTGCATTTGAGAGCTTAATCTTTCATCAGAACCACATTTTTCCACTTAGTTTGAGTAAGTATCCAGTCCTGCGGGCTTATTTTTTCTTTACCGAGACAGGGTTGGATATTAAAGGTTGAACTGACATATACAGGTCCAGCAAAACGTTTACACATTTTGCCTTCCACAGTTTTAGATTGTCAGATCCTAAGGTCTGCATATTATCTCCCAAGATGGTCAATTGCGGGGCTGTATGAGACAGCAAACGTTTGCGGAAGAGAGATAACATTTTCCACAAACATACAGAATACAAGGAGGGCAAGCCTACTTCAAATCTTATGCATTCCACAGGAAAACCTCTTGGAAGCCCCAATATTCGCTTCCAAAAAGTGCCTCCAGAGTCTCCCATATTTGCAATGCCAGATTCAAGGTTAATTCAGCTCTATAGGACAAAACAGGAATTACCTTTTGGTTATAAAAGGTAATTAAAGGGAGCATAGAACACTTTCCAAATCTTTTGTGTAGAATCCTACATTGAGGCCTAAGCTTCTGGTCTTAAATCTTAGCATATTTGCCCAAAGGGTTTCCGCTATGCTTTGATTAATACATACTCCCAGGTAGATAATAGAGTCAGCGCACTCCAATGGTTCGCGATTAAGTTGCCATTTTGGACTTCTTATTTGTTTAACGCCTATCTTTCTATTAAAGACCAGAATTTTTTTGCATTGACTCTTAGATAATTTAGAGCCATGTAAGAGTGAGGGGCATCTAAGCCGCTTTGCAGCCCTATTGGTATTCTATTAATCAAAAGGAAGTCATCCACGTAAATTATCCACGGAACTGGCCTCCCATTATTTTTTGGCGGGAAACCACAGACTCCCATTTGTGTAGTTTCAAAGTCAGAGATATACAGGTTAAAGAGGATTGGCGCCAGGGCACATCCTTGCTTCAAGCCTCTATTAACCTTGATTACCTCTGACGGGAGCCCTTGCTGAATAAGGCAAACCTGAATTGTTGTATCCAAATACAGTGCCTCCATAGGTTCTAGTAAGTTCTCCGGACAGTTTCATTCCCTCAATTTGGACCATAGTCTTACTCGATTCAGGCTATCAAATGCTTGCTCCAGGTCAACCGAGGCGATATAGAGTATAGTTTTCCCCTTGATTGCCTGGAGCTTTAATACGTATAACAGAAATAAATTCAAACTAGTTCATATACCCTTCACAAAACCAGTTTGCCTGGGATCTTGATGGCCCGAATCTCAAGCCCATTTGGTCAGACGGTTTAATATTAAAGTGGCAACGATTTTTCCCAAACTGTTTAATAGGGCTATAGGGCAATAATTACCAAATCAGTTTGTCACCCTTTTTAAAAAATTGGTACAATCACTGCCTTGTTCCAGCTAGATGGAATCTTTTTTTTCTCGCAGGATTTGACAAAAGAGAAAAATAGGCAAATTCTGACCATTCCTCCAGTGCTAACTTCAGTGCATAGTTATACAGCCTGTCAGGGCCCGGGGCCATGGAGGTGCTCAGGCTTAGAATTACATCAAGAACTTCTTGTTTGTTTAGATTCCAAAACCACTGGGAACCGTTTTTGAGCATTTGTGTAGCCGGATCAGCCAGTTTAGAGGAGAGAAGTAACCTAGTTACTGATGAGCCTTTAATGCTTAACAGAAAGGTCCATGCCCGTCCCATAATTACATGGCCACACCAACTGCATTCTGGGAGTTGTAGTCTAGATTGCTGCAATTTAATACATTTAATAAATGCAATAAAAGCGCATAACACACGATGCAAAATGCATCCCCCGAATGGAATAACACTTAAAATAAGGCAGATTTGAATCACTAAATTTAGGACGGTGTTTTGAATGTCTTTGCCATTGCGCTATTTACTTTCCTGTGACTCTAAATATATTGTTCATAATCCAAACTCAAATATGTAATTATTGTTTTATTTATTTATTGTGGTACAACCAAATTTGGTTGTTCACAAATAGAAAAGGTAAAAAAAATCGGTTACATGCAGCTACATCATTAATACAAAACAATAAAACATGTTTACATTGTTAACTTCTCTAAACAGAAAGGCGTATGTGAAAATAAGAAAAGGAAATCGATACAGATTAAGACAGAAGACTCAGTCTCACCAACCTCTGCCGCCCGAATACAGAGTTATCAGCAGAACTCAGAGGAGAAGAACCTGGTCTACTGCAGAACATGGAGGACATTTATCATCAATGACGTTTCATGACCAGCTATCAACCTTTCCCAGAACATTGTTGAGTGTAGCCAGTCCAGTGAATCGGTAAATCGGCCAAGGTGTTTCTCTCTAACCTCCCAAGTCCCCTGACAATCTCTTAGCAAATGCTCTATGGTCTGTTTTTTAGGGTCAGTGCAATCTGGACATTGTATTTTATTTTTCTCCCCAAGCCCCCAACGATCGAGGACCTCTCCTGTGTGGACCATGTTTAGACAAACTCTAAGAAAGTTCTGCCTCTTCTTAACATCTGGAAACTTTACCAAGCATTTTGAGAGAAAGCCCAGCTTCTTGTCACAAGGAGCGAAGGAAGCCGCTATAGATGATCCCTGCATTTGATCTATTGTCCTGATCCAGTCAAAGGTTATTAAGGCCTTCTTAGTCTTCATGGTATTCAAAACTAGTGTTTCCATATCACTGTCACAATTCACAATTAGTGAGGATATCCAGCGCCATCTTCTTTAAATCTCGCAGAACCTTAGACTGGTTGAGATTAAGATGTATTAGGAGATCCTCATACAGTGTATTGTCTTGGGGGGTCTATTATTGATCTATAAAGAGAAAGGATCCTCCAACCAGCCTGTGACTTAAGAGATCTAAGGCCCAGCTCATATATCAGACTCACAATTGGTAAGCTATTGGGCAAGCCCAAGACTTTCTTCCAAATATTGCCCTCCAGTTTCTGCCAGTTCATTGCCCAAGCCAGAGGTTTAGCCTCTAGCCCGCACAAAAGTACCAGGACAATTTTGGACATATAAAACCTTACCACTGACAATAATGAAAATGTACAATATTGTCCAAAGATCTTCTGCTTCTGAGATGTCAACTGAGATCCTTTGGACAAGAGATCGGATAGAGTTTGGCCTATTCTTGGGGAAGCATACAGAGTGTATCCCAGATAAACAATCTCCTCTACAACTGGAATCACATGGCCTTCCACTGACCATGAAAACTTATGATCCTGAGTTCCCTTGTCTCCGAAGATTAATACTTTTGACTTCCCTGGATTAATGATTAAGTCCTTTTTCTTCATATATATATCCAAGGTATTCAGAAGCCTTTGAAGGCCTACTGCTGTTTTGTCCAAGAGGACGATGTCATCAGTATACATTAGCTATTTGGTGGAGTTGGATCCGATTTTAGGGCTTGCCAATGACGCTGAGTCTATTTCGCGTCCAAAATCAGCCAAGTAAGAGTTAAATAAAAAGGGAGCAACCATACAACCTTGTCGGACTCCTCTTTCTACTTTCACAGGTTCGGATTGTTGACCTTCATTATTCAATCTTATTCTGACCGTGTTTCCCTCGTGGAGAGAGGCCAGCATGTTAGTAAGTGATTTTGGGGCTCCCCAACTTTGACCAATAACAATCTCTATAGACCAAGTCAAATGCACTGGACAGGTCGATAAAAAACGCCATAGAGCCTTGACATCTTATTACCCCCCTTTCCAGCACAAAGACAGGCCAAAATTATACCATTTTGAGGTGTTGACTGTCCCTTACGAAAACCACTCTGTTGCTTGGACCTAACTTTGTTGTTTTTAGCCCATTTTTCAAGTTCACCAAGTAAGAGGCTGGAGAAGAGCTTACTCTCCATGTCCAGCAACGTAATAGGTCTATAATTTGTTGGATTCTTGTGATTCCCCCCTCTTGAAGATAGGAATGATGACGGCAGACTTCCAAGAGGGGGGGATCGCTCTCTTTTCTACTATTTCCCGGAAAGGTATGGTCAGAATTCAAGCCCACAATTTCCCTTTGCCCTTCAGAACCTAATAAGTCAGACAACTAGGACCTGCTGCTCTCGAGGATGAGGACTTATTTATCAACTCGAGAATATCATCCTCAGAGAATTCTAGAGCCCAGGGTACATCCATGGTCTTGTATGTGGGAGCCCCCTTTGTTTCATAGTATTGCATGTTAAGATGGTGCACCGAGTGGAATTCAGACACATTGTTGGATTGATAACTTTTTTGGTCATAATCAACTGTGTTGATTATTGCCCAGAAGCTGCGGGATGTATTATCACCTAAAGCTCTGAGCATCACACCAACTTTCTGTAACCACATCATTTGTTGCTGTTTTGACCAATCTTTGTATTCATTTTTAATGTTCTTTACCCTTTTGGACAGTTGGACCTTATCCAAGGTTTCCCTCCTCATGGCTTTCATGGCATTGCGCATTTCACGCTTTTTGGTCCATGTTATCTCATCAAAAGTATGTGTATGAGACAAAGGTCTGTGTAATGGCATGGTCTGGGGGTGTTCAACTTCCCACAGAAAATCGTGAAATCGATATGGCTACATTTATATTTGAGATCATTGGCCTGTAGATCACTGCAGGCCAAATGAAGAACATTGTTTAGATAAGCTCCATCTCTCCTATACTTAACCAGCCGATTTTTGGGGTTATTGACCACTACTCTTTCTGACCATGAGTAGATTTTTTACTTAAAATTTCAGGAAATGGTCACTTCCAAACGCTTATGGTCACTCGTTCCCCCGTCCCTTACAGAGAGTTTTGTACAATTCCTAAATAAACCAGGCAAGAGGAAAATATAGTCAATAGTACATGATATTTGCCCACGGTTCCATCTTACTGCCGGGGGAACATCCCCCTCTATAGAACCATTTGTAATCCTCATGTCCCAATCAATGAAGAAAGACAACCAGCTTCTTCCATTAGCAGACACAGTTTTGGTTTTAGACAATGGATCCCCTGCACTGCTCGACACACATTGTGAATTTAGGTCTCCTGCAATTAGGATAAGAGTGCCTGGGAGAGTCAGTTTTATCTGCGTCAAGATACCAGCCAGGGATTCCAGGAAGTCGGTGAGTTTAATTCTCACGGGGTTCAAGTATAGATTTATGGCTATTAATTTCTTCATACCCTCCTCAGATGGAATGGCCCTATTTACTACTAAAATCCCCTCTCCCTTACAGGGGATGACTACCGTCTCTTTAGAGAGCGAGGTCTTACATGCTATCAGCAAACCACCTTTTGGGCTTCCCCTCCCCTTAGTGGTAGCTGGGTGGGTTAACATTGTAAACCCCTCTAATTGTGAGGAATTAACTAGCCATGTCTCCTGGAGGAGGATCAAATCATTGTTACCAAAAACCTCCTTCCTCATTGTAACATTTTTAAAAGAACTGGAGCCCCGCATGTTCCAACGCACAAACTTAATTTCCTCCCAACTAAAGAGAAGCTTGGCCCACCCCTAATTTCTGGCAAACCTGTGTTATAATCTCGGTATCATTGACCATATTTCTGTCTGTGTACCACTTTATGTCCCCTGACCATTTGCCATCTCCTTGGTTTTGTCTGTCTTCTCCTTGTGGCCACCATCCTCCACGCAATCTTCCTTACCATCTCGCTCCTCTAAAAGAGTCAGGGTTTCATGAACCACTAGACATTGTCGCTGTAAGGACCCAGCGGCTGCGCGAATGGCATTCACCCCAATTTTAGAAGTAAACCCAACCTTTACCATATACTCAGCTTGGTGGTCAGGGAACAAAACATATACAATATCTTTAGTTGGGAAAAGATACAAATCTGGTACTTCACCACTGTTCAAATGTTTGGTACTGAGGTTGTGTTTTTGACATGAGAGCCAAAGTCTCGGAACTGCGAAAGGAGCCAAATCTTTTTGGCTAACACCAGAGTCTATGCTGAAAGGGCCAGAGTCATCTACTCAAAGGCTTTCTATTTCTTCTGTTCTCGTCTCCTCTGCCCTCTGTTTTTCTTGGTCCTTTGGTACAGGGATCACTTTCTCGACTATATCTGGCTCCAAAGGGGGGAGATAGGGGCCTGGTGGATGAATCTCCAATGTTTGTGGCCCAAAGATTTTAGACTTTTCTGTCTTCTTCCCCCATAGGAAAATTGGTGCTAGTTTCAAATTTTCACCAGGAGGGGGCTTGGTCTTTTGAACTAACTTTTACCATGGCAAAAAAATCAGAGCCCATTTTACCGGTTTCCCAGAACTATTTTGAAGACTTGGGGCAGGAACTCCCTGCTTGGGCCCTTGAATGTCATCAGTTTGTATTCCTATGGTGACTTTTGTCACATTAGTCTCCTCAAGTACCAATGGTTCCATTAGCTCTCTTTGCTTCTTTTTTGGTTTTGTTGGATTAGTAGAGCATCCATTTGGTCTCTTAGTAATGGATTGATCTGTTCTGCCCCGACTTTTATGTGTGGGTTTTTGAGTAGGTCACCAAGTCCGTTCATAAGGCTGTTTACACCAGAGTTTTTCAACTTTTTCGCTTTCATATTTGGTTTTCTTCTCCCGCAAAGTGGGTGACAGGGCTGCTGACATGGTCTTTTTCTGTTTCTTTCTCTTAAACCTTCTTCTCCTCTGATAATTTTGCTGATAGCTTTCTTTCCAAGACCCATCCCCTTCCAGTCCTTCCTGTTCTTGAGAGAGATGTCATCCTCTGTGAGGACAATTTTTTCTCCAGGATATGCTTCCACCACATGTGCCAAACGGCAAAATTCCTCCAGCACTAACTCTGAAAGGGGGGGTGTCATCAAAGATGGGAATATCCTCTACTACTTTGACCAATATTTTGGCCTCCGACTCCTGAGTCTATCCCAACTCTTTTGATCGCGTGTGATTAATTAACAGGGCTTGGGTTTCTTTTCCATTTAGGCACAAGACTTTAAGAGAATCTTTGATTCCAGATATTTCAATGTTTTGTTTAGCAATTGCTTCTGACAACGTTGTTAGGGGTGGTGCAACCAAAGTATTAATGGCATTTCTTAATCCCACCAGTGACAAGTCACAATGCTCAATGTCTTTAGACATTTCCAACAAAATTCCTGAGTGAGTTTGTACTTCACCTTTCATTATTTCAAAGACCCTGACCAGTGAATTTAAGACAAAGTTCAAGCCTATAAGAGTAATGTCATTTGTATCCGCCTCTTGGTTAGAGCTGTGAGGCGGAGTATGAAATGTGCCATCATTTGCCCCGGGATTTCGTAAAATTGACTCCCCCCTAGTATCTTCTGTCAGATTGAGTGTGGTCAAGAGGTTTACTGCACTGTTCTGTAAAATAGGGGAGAGATTGAGACCCTGTATGAAGTGAAGGTCGAGGATTGTATTCCCTATTAATCTGGTGCCCGCCACGTTTATTGTAGGTTTGTACGGCTGCTCCAGTGCACCCATATGTGGATCTCCCGCACTCCTGTGCCTCCGCCTGCAGAAGTACTGGTTAATTGTCCCTTTAATGTTCAAGGCTGAAAGGGTGAAATCCTTCCCACCTTTTAATGTGGAATCCAAAGTTAGCAGTCCATTTCCTTCACCCTCCTTGGCCTTTGGCTGATGACTGTATTATGAACTTGGGCGCATGCAATTACTTCACAACCAGCCGGAATGTTTTGGTTTAATTGCGGACACTGCCCACCCTCAAATGAGTTGGATTTAGATGCAAATGAGCCCTCTTATTCTGGGGCCCTTAGTTCGCCCGTGAGTAGGCCACACCTTAGATTACATCTAGTAATCATCGCCAGATTTAATTGAAAGCGCAGCTTGACCCTTCTTTTCCACCGCCCAGATAGCACCCACAGAACACTTCCCTTTCAAGTTGGGGATGTTTGACAATAGTCAAGTGTACCTGTGTGGGGTTAATTATGCTGTCTCCAAATGTCTGCCGGGGTTAGAGCCACACAAAGATAGGGCAAAAGGAAGAACAAATATTGAGAAAAGGTTCAACACGTAAAGCGCTACAGTCCTTGCTTGGGATCGATGGTCTTTAACCTCAGCCGGAGAAAATGCAGAAACTCGACACTTGATTGTGATTTCCCTCCAAGCTTCATAGAGCCTCACACAGACTCTACAAGACTCTGTGCCGACTCCGCGCCGCTCCACGATATGGCGGTGTCTTTGATAGGTTAGCTCCACCTCTGCCAGTAGAGCAAGTAGACAGACTCCTGCAGCACAACTTCAGCCAGATAGACAAAAAAATGAATAGAGCCCCACACACTTCACTTCCATGGAAGTCTCAACAAGGCTCTGTGCCGGGTCCGTGCCACTCCGCGGTATGGCGCGGTCTTTGATAGGTTAGCTCCACCTCTGCCAGTAGAGCCAGTAGACAGACTTCTGTGGCACAACTTCAGCCAGGTAGACAAAAAAACGAATAGAGCGCAACGTACTTCACTTCCACGGGAGTCTCAACAAGACTTTGTATCGACTGTTAAAGGTCCACTTACCGACCAGGTACTAATAATAGAAATCTGATGTGGCACAGCTATGCTGGTGGCCAGGTTGCCACACACAGCTAGTGGTAGCCGATAGAATACTGGACCCATTCCACAATTTTATCATAAATCAAGTATCCCTCTATCCATCCTCTCTGTTGAAGCCGATGCAGTGGATATTTTATTTCATTTAAATTGACATTAAAAGGTAACATTGCTCCTAACACAATCTCTATAAGCTGAATCGCCTGATTAGACATTGCTATGTTAGATCCCATGTCTGCCTAGTGCCCTACTTATCATTTGCAAGCATGACTACCCTCAAAGCCTACTTCGGGTGCAGTGGCGTGCTCTGCCCCATGCTCACCCTTCATCAGCCACACTTTATTGTATTCATGTGCTTCAATACCACCCTGCAGCCTGTTTTGTTTTTAAGCTATAGGTCAAAACTTTTCAATGACATGGAATCCACTTACTACCACCCCTAGCCTAGTGTCGTTCAAAAATTTACACACGCAACATTGTAACGACAATTTGAAGACCAATGGGAAAGAGAGAACAAAGCACATCCTCTTTACCATATACATATAAAAAGACCTTGTAGCCATTATGACAGGGGGGCTAATATAGAAGCAGGGAGGGAGGCTCCAGCAGTGGCTCATACTATGAGGAGGGTAGTTGAAGTCAAGTGAACAGGCATAGAAAAAGAAAACCACAATCACAGTTTGTGAAAGACCAATCAAGCAGATTAAGGCTATACAAAAATGAATGACTCCTTAACATAGCAAGCATATTCTTTTTGGAAAAATCTAGAATTGCACAAACAGATAATGCTATCATATGGTTTGAAAAATGACCAAAACATAGAATTCATCAAATGGACGTTCTCTCCAGAGTTTTCTAGATTCTTTGCTATACTGGAAGATCAAAATCATTACAAATGGTCCTCTTACAAGGAAGCCATTTTGAGATATTTGTCAACTGACAGAAATCCCCAAGAAGCCCACAAGGCAGTCTATAATTTAATTTGTGCTGAGGATCCATCTCCTATGGAGTTTGCTCAAGAACTCAAGCACACATTTGCCCAGATTTCTCAACGTGTTGATATTGAAAGTTGAGATTTCAAAACTGCATTCTCCCCAGCCCTTCCAAAGCACGTATAAACTCAGTTAGTTGTGATTCCAATGACTCAAGAAGGCTTGAGTGAATAATCATGCAAGCTATTAGGATCTATGATGTACAGAATCCAACGACTCCCAAAAATAAAGAAAAGAACCCCAAACAAATACCTGCTTCAACTGCAATTAAGGTAGCAGAGGTGAAAAGCACTCCTCATTTGGATTTAGAGGGGGGAGGGGCAAAGATGTACTCCCCTGATATTAAGGCTCTTAACAGACAGGGAAGGCCCTCTGTTCAGAGCTAGATGACTAGTTCTCAACCTAGTTCTCCAACGGGCCTGCAAAATTCCGATCACACAAAACCAGAGACTTACATTAGTTTGTGCAATTTAGAGTCAATGCCTAACCAAGTGGGTTGATTGTCTCCTTGTACCAAAATTGCAAGGCAGAGACAATAGCTACATCTTCTCTCATTTCAGCATCCATCAAAAGATTGAGTCGGACCGGGGTAGTTATTTCACCAGTGAGGTAAAGACTAAGGTGGTGGAAATTTTAGGAGTCATGCGTAAACTACATATTGCCTACCAACAGGCATACAGCAGGGTGGGTGGAGCAATATGATAAAACCATTGTCTGAATCTTGAAGTTCATCGAGGATTCTGCACTCAGTTGGGTCTTGCAATTACCACTAGTCCTGATGGGCCTGAGCTCTAACCCTACTTCTGCCACTAAGATACCCCCTTTTATCTCATGACAGTTAGGAAAATGGTCTTGCCTCAACATTTGTTATACTCAACACAGGAACAGATTAATGCCTCTACAACTCATGAATACATAGAAAACATAACATTCTTTTGCCTATGTGCAGAGGAACCTGGAGAAATTTATGGTAAGTACAAAAACCTACCATGACTTGTGGACATCCAAAAAGGAGTATGCGGTAGGTGATCAAGTTTACCTCTATAATTATCAAAGGAATCAAGCTAAGAAGCGAAGGTTCCTTCCCAGCTGGCATGGGGCCTATGAGATCATAGAAAATATTTCCCCTCTTGCACACCAGATCAACATTTCCAACGGGGGAACAGACAGAAAAACATTGGGTCTATGGTAACCAGCCATCCCCGGAATGTTCTTCATCAGATCGAGGAATTCGTTTTTCCTCCCATTGAGATGAGTATATGCAGCCTTTCTAGACTTGTCAAAGGCATTTGATTCTAATGAGCACGCTCTGTTATAGAAAAAGCTAGATAGCATTGGTGTAGACGAAGGTCTTATGCTAATTCAACTGTTGCATGAGGACACGTCCACTGCTGTCTGCTGCTCTAAGACAAATGATTGGTTGAATGATATTCTCAAGGACAGGGTGTTAAAACAAGGCTGTCCTCTAGCCCCGCTATTATTTATTTTGTGTTTGTCAGATTACAACACGCATCACTCACCTGCTAGGCTAATCCCACCCTTTATAAATGGGATTAAGCGATACAGTCTTATTAGACCTCACACCTGGGGGTCTACAGCAGAGACTAATGTATGCAAATTCATACTTCAACAACCATGGACTGAAATTAAATTTGATTAAAACAAAGGCTATGGTCTTTGGACAGGGAGTGCCAAAGAGTAGCTGGTTCATTGATAATGAGAAAATACAGGATGTTCATCTTGGAAGTATTTAGGGCTGGTATTTTCCAATATGGCAACTGGGGCATACATATAAAGAAGGTTGCCAAGTAGGCTGCGCCAGGCTTCAGTGTGCTACTTCGTTTTTATTATCAATACGGGGGGAATAGATTGGAGAAATTCCTGTTAGTGTTTTAGGCTAAAACCCAGATGACAGCAGTACATGGATGCAAGATATGGGGGTTCTCCACCTGTGAAGACCTAGAGGTTTTGCAGGACACGTTATTGAGGAAAGTGTCAGAGGGATCACCCAGTACTCCTGGAGATGCTTTGAGCCTCGAATTTGATGTCCTTAGTAAGACCTGCCAGGCAAAAAGGAGATTTTTAAAATTATTTCTAAAGATCGAATAGATCCCTCTGTAAATCATAATATAGGCAATGCCCTCATAGAAGTGATACCTTCTCCCATACAGCACAAGTTTTGTTGGTATTCAAGTGGTATTGTCTTGATGAAGAGTCGGGCTTTGGGGATGCTACTGCTTTTAGTAACACATCTAAATTGCAACGCAAGGCCCTTCTTAAAAAAAGAGCCATAGAAGTAGAGCATCGTAGAAACTTGACCAGAATTGAACATTTACAGTAATTAGAGTTGTATTGTAAAGCCTGTGTGGGTTTAGGGTCAACTAATGTTACATCTAATTTCATAAGTAAAATGATGTCCCCTGAGTGCAGAAGGACAGCTTTGATGATTCAAATAAATGTGCTCCCCTTGAAGGCCCGAATGAGTTGGTTTGGTATTGACAAGTTGTGTTCTTGGGGCATGGGCAAAGAAGAGGATATTATGCATTTTTTTAAATTAATATGTTGATTTTAGATAGAGAGGGCTTAGGTCTCATTTATTAAAAATAATGTCAAGTCATGTATGGATGCCATGACCTTGTTTATTAATTATATTGACAACGATTTTATATATGACGTTTTACATTTTGTAAGAGCTGTTTTTTGAAGAATCTCGAGAACATTCTGAGGTTTTTACGCTGATTTTGATTAATTACCTTTTTAATGTGTTAGAAAATGTGTGTTTATGATTTTTGTTAATGGATACTTTCTGAATCAAGTTAAAGATGTTTACTAAAAACCCATTGAGATGCATTGTGATTAAGAAGAGACCTTCAGAAGATGAAAAGCTTAATGTTTTTGTAATGTTTTATAAAGTAAACAAAATTATATGTAATGATGTTTGTAAAATGGCATAAGGATTATAGAAGGAGGCGGGGAACTAAGGGAGCTGTAAAACTAAACCAGGCTTTCTACTCCTCTTTTCTAGGAATTAGTTGAAAACTCCTTCCAGCTCCCAGACCAAAAATCAGAACAGGTGAAAGAACCCAGAGAAAATGATGTCACTCGCAAGCCCCAAAAAGGAGAATGGGTGTATCCTTATCCAAAGGAACAGAATCCTAAAAGGAAAATCAACAGTATCTAGGGACAGGTATATTTGTCAAGATCAAGCGAGGAGGGAACAACATTGTGTCAACACACACAAATGAATGTTATTTGACCGCTGATGGAGCAACCCATGCTTACTCTCGAGTCTTGCCCCTCAAGACTCTGGTCCGGGTGGGGTTTGTGGAGAGATTCAAAGGCAAAGGAAGTAGGCCTGGGAATACAGTGAAAGGTGCTGAAAATGGCACTTTTTTTAGTGTGAGACATCCGATTGTATTGTTATAAGGAACTGCACCTAATACAAGACATAAAGCCTGTCTCAATGAAAAGCTAGAGCTGTTGTACAAAAATGTAAATTTAAATAAATATATATTTTCTTCAGTCATTTGCTTCCTTGAAAGGAAGCACTGAAAGCCTGAGAACTATCCCTGTTTCAATGGAACATTGTCAAAAAATACTGATGACCAGATGTCTGAAATGAACCTAAACCGTCCCGCAAAAACATTTATTTTAACATATGAAAGTTAAGGGAATGGCCACAGTATTTCACCGGCATTTGCTATGTTTTCAAATGATATACCAAGAACAATATGCAACGGCATTCCTAAAAATTCAAATGCGTTCTCTAATGTGATTTTTTATTTCTCTAACAAATGCCAGATTATTGTACAAAGCCATAATGACACATTTAATTGATTTAAAATAATATAGTACATAATGGCCACATTTAAAGGCCAAAATTTAAAGGCCACATTTTGTGTAAATTGAAAAGCTCCTCCATGGGGCTGAATTGAGTTGAACAGAGTTTCACCTCAGAGCAAGTGCTGATGGGACATCTGGTTCCCCGTTTCAATTGTGCATGCTCTGCCTCCCAGCTCTCACCAATAGTGTCTATGTGTCTATGTGGCCAAATATGGAGATGTCTTCCTTGTGACCGGTGAATGAATGCTATGACTCCGTGAGCCAGGGCGATGTGTGGCAGATACAAGCGTGACTTCAGCCGATAGATGGTGCTTAGCAGCTCCTAGGGGCGCAGACCTGACATAGCCTGAAACCTATTGGGGCTGATTCATGGAAATTGTGCACCGGAAAACGGGTATTTGTGCGCCATTCTGCCCGCAAATCCCTGCAAATGGGGATTTGCGGGCAGAATGGTGCACAAATCCCGGTTTTTCGGCACACACAAATTCCATGAATCAGCCCCATTGTGTTTTGTAGATTAAAGTCTCCTCTTCCTTTCAACACCAAATTCGACTTCTTTACAACTTTTTATAATTAATACAAATATTAATATTTCGTAAAATGATGACTGAATATGCCACAAATGTATGTCACGTGTCTCCGCATCGTTCCCGGAGCATAGTGCTTGATTGTTTTGGTTTCATTGAGCTGGCATGCTGCTGTCAGAAATTATGAGACAAAAATGAAACCGCTATCAAAAGTTAAAAGGAGTGTGATTACCCCTCCCTCGTGCTCATCTTAAAACTATAGGAATTGTGAAAAGCCAATAAAAGATGAACGGTGTATTCAAAAGGAGTGTCTAACTATGAGGTAGTATTATAATATACAGGGCTCCGTGCCATGCACTCAGCGCAATGCTGATCTCCTAAAACAACATTACATAGCGCCATGCCATGTCTCCAAAAAAAAAAAAAATCACATCCTAAAACAAATATCACATAGCGCCATGCCATGTCTCCAAAAAAAAAAAAAAATCACATCCTAAAACAAATATCACATAGCGCCATGCCATGTCTCCAAAAAAAAAAAAAATATCACATCCTAAAACAAATATCACATAGCGCCATGCCATGTCTCCAAAAAAAAAAAAAATATCACATCCTAAAACAAATATCACATAGCGCCATGCCATGTCTCCAAAAAAAAAAAAAATATCACATCCTAAAACAAATATCACATAGCGCCATGCCATGTACTCAGCGCAATGCTGATCTCCTAAAACAACACTACATAGCGCCATGCCATGTCTCCAAAAAAAAAAAAATATCACATCCTAAAACAAATATCACATAGCGCCGTGCCATGTACTCAGCGCAATGCTGATCTCCTCGAACAAAATTACATAGTGCCATGCCATGTCTTCATAACACCTAAACAAACCACATAGCGCCATGCCAGGCACTCAGCGCATTGCTGATCTCCTAAAACAACACTACATAGCGCCATGCCATGTCTCCAAAAAAAAAAAAAATCACATCCTAAAACAAATATCACATAGCGCCGTGCCATGTACTCAGCGCAATGCTGATCTCCTCGAACAAAATTACATAGTGCCATGCCATGTCTTCATAACACCTAAACAAACCACATAGCGCCATGCCAGGCACTCAGCGCATTGCTGATCTCCTAAAACAACACTACATAGCGCCATGCCATGTCTCCAAAAAAAAAAAAAAATCACATCCTAAAACAAATATCACATAGCGCCGTGCCATGTACTCAGCGCAATGCTGATCTCCTCGAACAAAATTACATAGTGCCATGCCATGTCTTCATAACACCTAAACAAACCACATAGCGCCATGCCAGGCACTCAGCGCATTGCTGATCTCCTAAAACAACACTACATAGCGCCATGCCATGTCTCCAAAAAAAAAAAAAAATCACATCCTAAAACAAATATCACATAGCGCCGTGCCATGTACTCAGCGCAATGCTGATCTCCTCGAACAAAATTACATAGTGCCATGCCATGTCTTCATAACACCTAAACAAACCACATAGCGCCATGCCATGCACTCAGCGCATTGCTGATCTCCTAAAACAACACTACATAGCGCCATGCCATGTCTCCATGACACCTAAACAAACCACATAGCGCCGTGCCATGTACTCAGTGCAATCCTGATCTCCTTAACACCTAAATAACACTCAAACAGAACACACAGCACGAGGGCCCCTCACTCTCAATGGCAAACCCACCCATCGCATAACTCTCTGGGATAGGTGTACGCCCCCTAATGGTCACCGAGCCCACCCCCAAAATACGAGGACTAGGCACACATCCGCTAAACAATGCAGGCAGCTTACGACCATCTGAAATCATACCGAAACTGGCTATACATTCCCAGCTTGCACACCACACCCATCGCATAACTCTCTAGGCACGGGGTACAATTAGATAAACCTGAAATGGGAACAAAATTAGCATCATTATATATGGACATAAAACTTTCTCTGTGTCAGCATAATCATCCTGCACAAACACCAAACTCACTCTCGCTTCTGGACTAACGGAGGCCATGACAGGTCATCCTAATGACACAACCACACCGACCTCACATCCCCTACAACTAATTTTCCCTGTCGTAAGATTGCAAATATTGAAAAAATCGCAGCAAGTCCGGGTCCAGTTCTTGCAACACCTTAATGCTTCTCTCCACTCTGCCATCACCCAGATGCTCCTCCTGCGACTTCTCCCTGGCCAGAGTACTGTCCACATCGTGAAACAACACTTCTTCAGCATCACAGTACCTGATATATCCA
The DNA here is from genome assembly GCF_040938575.1 of Ambystoma mexicanum. Lineage (NCBI taxonomy): Eukaryota > Metazoa > Chordata > Amphibia > Caudata > Ambystomatidae > Ambystoma > Ambystoma mexicanum. The sequence goes on along the minus strand of NC_090931.1, from coordinate 576,737,226 downwards.
GTCACTGACCCTGCAGTCAAAACAGAGTCCTCTGCAAGCTTGGACTTTTTCTCATAACTGTGGCGTTGCCCGATGACGGGCTAACGCGGCGGCGTGACACGTCACGCCGCCGCGTGCTGTTTAAATAAAGGGGGCGTTCCCGGCCGCGTCAGAGCGACCGGGAAGCCCGAACTAGCAACACCGTGTCTCCGTGTGCTATGTGTGGCGGGGCTTGCGGGACCGCAGCAGGGGCGTGGAAAGAGCCCCACAACAGTGGCGACGAGGTGTAGAGGAGACCCGGGCCCGGCGGTGAATGACTTCACAATATTTTTCGTAACGGAGCGGATCGAAGATTCGCTCCGATCAAGGCCGGGTCGCGAGGACGCACACGCGGCCGGCGGCCATTTTGTCTCGAGGCCATAAATCTTTCTCAGGCTCCGGTTTGGAGCAGAAACGTTTTATGAGCCTAATTTTTGGACACATTAAGAGCGGGTAGCTCAATCTGCACGCCCATATCCTTGTTATGGATTTTTGAGTTTTTCTGGGACTCATACGTCGTGTGGAAGCTCGGAGAAGGATTGGTATGACTGGGCCTGCCTGAAACCAGTCCATGCTCCAGGCTTAATTTTTGGAACTTCCTAAATTCGGATGGACAGTCAATAGTGGTTGCATGTCTGCTTCTTCATCACCTTCATCATCAGGGTGCGGTGCATCTCTTTCTTCATCTCCTTCATCATCAGGTACACCTGGCGTGGTGGGTCTTGCCGGATTTAACCCATGGGGACTGCTGGTGTGCTGGGGTGACCAGATTGAGGCTGCTGCATGAACGCCTGAATGATCGTGGGTTTGAGTTGCGGCCCCCAACGCAGTAGGTGGGGGTGCCTGTGCGCTCAAGTCCATGGACGGATCTGACGGTTCAGACGACGACACTTCATCAACGTCGCAACCCCAGGATCGTGGCCAGGGGGCTGCCCCGCGGACCGCCCAACAGCCGGCTGCTGCACCCCCAGGGACTCAGGCTCCTCCAGGTCTGCTGCTGGGCCAACCTGCACCCCCCATCATGGCTCAACAACCAGTGCCCACCGCTCACGCAGCTCTGCAGCCCATTCCAGAGTTTGACGCGTCAGGTCCACCCTCAAGCATGGGGCCTCGATGGAGGAGATGGGTGAGTCGTCTTGATATGTACTTCAGAGCGGCACACGTGACGGATGATGACAGCAGAATCGCCACTATGCTGTATTCGGCTGGATCCGCAGTCCAAGACATTTTTGAGTCCCTTACGCCTGCCAACAACACGTATGATGCGGCCAAGGCGGCACTCCTTACTCATTTTCTCCCTCTTGCGAACACGGACTATGAGAGGTTTGTCATGCTCTCGGCCAAGCAAAAGGAGGAGGAGACGCTGGACACTTTCTATGGTCGCCTACGGCGTCTTTCTCTGGGATGTGCATGGGGGGATGCGGACGACATGATCCGCACCATGCTCATTCAAGCATGTTCGTCGGGGAAACTCAGGAGACAAGTCCTCAGGGAGCCTGGCATCACGCTGCCACGCATATTGGAGCTAGGCCGGTGCCATGAGGTAGCTGAAGCCCGGGCTGTCAAGATGGAGTCTGGGTCTCGTTCAGTGAGGTCGGAGGAGGTGTGCGTCGTGTGGCGAGGTGGCCGAGGAGCGAGGCGTCCGGGCGGAGGGCCCCGAGACAGGGCAGGAAGAGCCGGTGAGTCATGCCAAAAGTGCGGGTATGACCTCCCTCACACAGCGGAGTGCCCGGCGGCTGGAAAGGTCTGTGGGAGGTGTGGACTGGCAGACCACTTCTCGAGGGTGTGCCGTGCAGCCCTGCCCGTGATGGTACCTAGAGGTCAGGCTCGGATATGGGCCCCTCGCCAATACCAGCAGCCCAGCGTGGCCCAGGTGGAACAGGGTGAGGGTGATCCGCAGGCGGAGGTGGCTGATGAAGAGGACGAGGAAAACATATTTTTTGTCTCGAGTGTGGAGATGCTCAAAGCGAAGGCAGCCACGGTGTATCGTTGAGATCAACAACACCCCGGTCCCAGTCCTGGTGGACACAGGTGCCTCTGTTAATGTGATGGCCAGAGAACATTATGACTCTCTTAGACCCCCCCCAAGTTTGGTAACGCCGAAAGCCCGTATATTTGCATTCGGTGGTCAAGATCCCATACCACTGGATGGGGCGTTTGTAGCGAAGGTGGAGCATGATGGGTCGCACATCAAGGCTCGATTTTACGTAACCCCAGTCAGTAGCAATACCCTGCTCAGTTGTGCGGCTGCGGAAGCTTTGGGGATCGTAAGATTTGCATACGCCGTGCACCGAGAGGACATAAATGACCTCCTTGACCGTTACGCTAAACTCTTCAATGGGATCGGGAAGATGACAGGAGAACCGATCCGACTGCATATTGATGAGTCCGTGCAACCTGTTGCGCTGAAACACCGCAGAGTTCCCTTCCATCTAAGAGAACTGGTGGACAAAGAACTGGACAATTTGGTGCACCTCGATATCATCGAGAAAGTGGAGGGCCCAACACCCTGGGTGTCCCCGATTGTGGTTGCCAGAAAACCTAAGCAACCTGACTCAGTACGCATATGTGTGGACATGAGGCTCCCCAATAAAGCCATCCGGAGGGAGCGGCACCTCACACCGACCATCGATGACATTATTGCTGAGGTCCAAGGGGCTCGTGTGTTCTCCAAGCTGGACCTCCGAGCTGGCTATCATCAGGTCGTACTCCACCCTGAGTCCCGGTACATTACAACCTTCACTACTCATCGGGGGTTGTATCGGTACAAGCGGCTGAGCTTTGGAGTGTCGTCGGCTGCCGAGGTATTCCAGAATATCATCAGGGGCGCCCTGGCAGATCTGGAAGGCGTCCTTAATATCAGCGATGATATTCTGGTGTTTGCCAAGACCGAGGTGGACCATATGCAGAGACTGGGAAAGACTCTAGACCGCCTTCTGTCGCTGGGCCTCACCCTTCACAGGGAGAAATGTGAGTTCCTGCGCTCATCTATCGAGTTCTTTGGGTTCATTTTTAAGGAGGGCGGGGTGTCGCCAGATCCGAAGAAGGTCCAAGACATTAAGGCGGCGAAAGCACCTGAGTCGGTAACGGAGGTGAGGAGTTTCCTAGGGATGGTCACGTACTGTGGGCGTTTCATCCAGAATCTGGCCGCAAGGTCGGAACCTCTTCGGGCGCTCACCAAGAAGGATACGCTGTGGCACTGGGGCCCCCTGGAACAAGCTGCCTTCGAAGACATCAAAGGTGCTCTCACCATGGAGGACACTATGGCATTCTTCGACCCAGCGCTGGAGTCGGAAATTGTGGTCGATGCGAGCCCTTTCGGGCTGGGTGCTGTGTTGACCCAAATAGACATCACGGGGACCATTCGACCGGTGGCGTATGCCAGCAAGGCTCTCACAGACACGGAACAGAGATACTCCCAAATTGAACGGGAGGCTTTGGCGGTGTTATGGGGCTGCCGCCACTTCCGGCTCTACGTGTTGGGGCACCCGGTGACCGTGGTCACAGACCATAAACCACTGATTCCAATACTGGCAGGGTCCTCATCTAAACCCCCGGCAAGAATCGAGAGATGGATGCTTGCCCTACTTGAATACTCCGTCACCCTTGTCTACAGACCAGGAGTCAACAATGCAGCGGACTACTTATCCCGCCATCCTGGAGCGAGTGGGGGAGAGGGGTATGATACCTGTGAAGAGGAAGCGGACAGTCATATAAGCATGGTTGTGGAGGCGGCAACACCCAATGCGATGTCCATAGAGGAACTGGAGGTGGCAGCAGCAGGAGATGAGTGTTTTCAGATATTGAAACAATCGTTGCACAACGGATCCTGGAAGTCCATTCTGGAGGCAGTGGCCGGACGCACACCAGAGGCTAGAGCATCGCTGGAACAGTTGTGGAAGGTCAAGGAAGAGTTATCATTCTCTAACTCCGGGCTGCTGCTCCGGGGGGACCGCATTGTTGTTCCACAATCAAAGGTCCTCGAGGTGATCAGGCTCGCCCACCACGGACACCAAGGGGCCGCAAAGACCAAGGCGCGACTCCGCTCGAAGGTTTGGTTTCCCGAGCTGGAGAGAAAGGTCGACGAGTTCGTGGCAGCATGTGTGTGGTGTCAAGCGGCCTCCCCTCTCCAACGGGAGCCTGCCATCGAGGCCATGCCTAGGGGCACGAGGCCGTGGGAGATCGTTCATGCGGACTTTGGCTCGACGTCAGTGGGGACTCATTTCCTGGTGATAATAGATGAATACTCCAGATATCCAGAGGTTGAGTTTGTGGAGTCCGTGGCATTCGAGCATGTGGTGATCGCTGTTGAGAAGATCTTTGCGGCCCATGGTTTTCCCCACACACTCTGTTCCGACAATGGTTCGCCGTTTCAAAGCGAGAGATTCTCTGAGCTGATGGAGAGCTGTGGAGTACATCATAGGAAGGTGTCCCCTCTGTGGCCCCGGGCAAATGGAGATGCCGAGAGACTGATGCGGACATTGAATAAAACATTCCGAATTGCTCAGGGACAAGGCCAGTCCCTACAACGGGCCCTTTATCAATTTCTCCGTGTGTACCGTACCACTCCACATGCCGCCACCGGAGTGGCCCCGGCGGAGGTGCTGTTCCGGAGATGCCCCCGAGGACTGCTGCCGGAAGCGGGGGACAGGGAACCCGGGGTCATTGATGATCAGCGAGTTGAGGTTGAGAGACGGCTTCGGATCGAGCAGGAAAATCTTCGACGGGGCCTTCAACCTCAGAGGCTTGAACCAGGGGATGAGGTTCTAATCCGGAATAGACATCCCCAGGGTAAACTATCACTACCCTACGAACCCGAACCATTGGACGTTGTGGCGGTGAAAGGTTCCATGGTCACGGCCTCTGATGGCAGGTCGGCCGTCACCCGGAACGTCAGCTTCTTCAAGAAGTTGGGGGATTCGCGAACTGAAACCCCCCCTGAACCTGATCCTCCCTACACATCGTTCAACGACAGCTTCCAGGACGAGGTGCCGGAGTCTCCCCTCCGAGGTGAAGCAACCGAGGGACATCGATTGCCGGAGGTAGGCCGGAGGTACCCCCAGCGATCTTGGCATGGGAAGCCCGCCTACCTCAGTGACTATGTTGTTGGACAGATGGCCAGTGAGTTTGGGGATTCCAATGGGGGTGGCTGCAATTAAAGGGGTTCTGTTTTCTGGGTGTGCAGTGAAGTTTTCATAAGTGTGGTTATTGGGTTAATAAAGTTGAAAGGTTTGTGTTGCTTGTTGATCCTCCCGGAAAAGGAGGAGTGTGGCGTTGCCCGATGACGGGCTAACGCGGCGGCGTGACACGTCACGCCGCCGCGTGCTGTTTAAATAAAGGGGGCGTTCCCGGCCGCGTCAGAGCGACCGGGAAGCCCGAACTAGCAACACCGTGTCTCCGTGTGCTATGTGTGGCGGGGCTTGCGGGACCGCATCAGGGGCGTGGAAAGAGCCCCAAACAATAACTCGCACCATTCTCCGTCGCCGCCGATAGAAAGTTGCATTTAACCAGACAGCGTTTCCCCAACAGGACACAAACTTGTTTATCCGCCATCTCCGACTCAAGTTTGCCCTCGCCTGCACATATCGGCCTCATCAGCTGCGACAGTCCTCGCTGCTCCCTGAATGCAAGCACAGCCCCATGTGACCCATCCGTCTCCGGCTCAGTGGACGTTACGCCTGGGACAGACGTCATCATTTCAAAGTAACTTTGCTTGAGTAAAGAGTCTCCGGTGGGAATGGTCTCCAGTGGGAATGTTCGTATCACCTCCCTTTTTACTTAACGAGGACTCAGGCACCAAACTCCAGGCACTGACAGTTCTTAAAGAGCACACACCTGTGGCACTGTTAGAAACACTCCCAACCTTCCAAACGGTACACTAGCTGCTACTTTAAATACGCGCCCCCTTTTACAGATGCCTCCGAAGGTCACTGGTGCTCACTAACACGTTCGCTGTGCTGCTAGCTTGTATCAATGCCCCCCTCCTAAGGCCAGAAGTGCAGGCCTCACCTTATGGCCAGGGGCTGCGGGGCCCCGTGGCTGGTGGATGTCTCTGGCTCTGTCTTGCACACGCTCTCCTTACTGCTGGTACACCGAACCCCTCCAGTAAAGCCACCTTCACAGCTCATTGCTGTTGCACCTTGCAGCTGCTCCTCCCCGTGCCCTGTCAGCACCATGAACAGCTCAGTTAACTTCAGAAACTTTGCGCACAGCGAGTCAGCTTTCTTCTTTCTTGGTCATCACGCGTTAAGTTAGTATCCTCGTTGCCAATGTAAAGTTTGTTGTGTTATTCAGGATCAGAGGCAGGCTGTATGTTCTTAAGTTGTTTATTTACCAAGAACATGTAAAAGATATCAATTTAAGTGCAAAGAGAAACACATCCACCAGCCCTGGTGGAAGGCTGGCCCCAACTGTCACCCTTCAAATCCCCAGAATGTATATTGTACATAAACATTCCAAGCGGTGACATCACAGCCAGGCTGGCCCACACACATACACAGCCAAGGCAGGTCACTACATGATGCTTTCATGGACAAGTGTGATATCAAAGCAGCTTTTTGTTTGCTACCAGTGCTTCTGGAGGATTTTTGGTTGCTGGCAATGCAGTTTGAGGGTCGGATTTATGTTGACAAAGCGTTGCCGATGGGCTGCGCAGTTTCATGTGCATTGTTTGAGCGTTTTTAGCTCTTTTCTGCAATGGGTTTTTACTTACAGTTCTGGTTTTGAGGATTTTTTGTTCATCAGTGGGGCGGGCAAAGAACAGGAATGCCAGCGGATGCTAGAGATTTTTCAGTCATTGATGCTTGAGTTGGGAGTGCCATTGGCGGAGGACAAGACTGAGGGGCCGGCTGTGGTTTTGACTTTTCTAGGAATAGAGCTGTATTCAGTGGCCATGATCTCATGCTTGCCGGACAACAAGGTGAGCAGACTGGTAGAGTTGTTAGAGAAGGTGATAGGGGACCCATAGAATGACGCTGGTGGACATGCAGAGGTTAGTAGGGCATCTCAATTTTGTGTGTCAGGTGATGGCACCAGGTAATACTTTCTGCAGGAATATGGCACGTTCCATGGTAGGGGTGAAGTACCCACATCACAGGGTGAGGATTCCAGGAGCTGTCAAGGAGTATTGTAGGTTTTGTTTGAGATTTTTGGAAGAAATTCATGGAGTGTCAATGTGGCTGCAAGGGGACCCAGTGGTGTGGGAAGTGCACATTGTTTCAGATGCCCCAGGCGCTGGATGATTTGGAGTGTACTGGAGGGGTAGGTGGTGCACTGAAAAGTGGCCTGATGTCAAGCGACGAAGGTCTCACCTGTGCCTCGGAGTCGCTGTCGATGGAAGAGAGGTCAGATCCAGAAGGCTCTGCGGTGGTGTTGTCAGGCGGTCCCTTCTTTTTGAAGAGGTAGGGTCTGTTCCGGGAACTAGCCAATGTTGTTGCACTGAGGAGCAGTAGGCAACAAGAATGACTTTTCCCCTGCGCAGGCCAAGATGGGGATAAAGCTGATGGCATAAAAAAAAAAAACAGGATGGTAGTTGGAAGGTAGGTATGTCCGCTTGAGATGGTGTGCTCAGTATTACAGTTTTAGAAGGATAAACAGAGAAAATCCAAAAGGCAGTAACAGTGGCTGGACGATAGAGACTAGGCAGTGTACTGGAAGGACAGGTAAGGATGGTTCTGTAGTAAACAGAAGCAGCCAGGGAAAGATAGAGACCAAAAGAAGAGATAGCTACACATGTTACAGAACAGTCACCAGAGCAGGGAAAGAAAGTACCCAGAGAAGCACGACGAACCTGCAGAGGTAAGGAAGAGGCCGGAGAGACCCCTGTCCAGGAACATCGGCTGAACTCACAATCACAACTTCTGAGGAGAAGGAGAAGAAGGAGGAGTTCCTGAGAAACAGAGACGCACTGGGACGAAAGGCAGCAAAGGACTCTGGAAAACCAAGCACGGTAGAAATAGCTGCAAAGATAACCCTGCCCTGGGATTCTGATTTTTTATTCACGTCAGGGTGGTGGAGCAGTCTTTCAAACATTGAAGGCCTATCTGGTTAAATCTGAGGGGCAGCACGCTTTGAATGGATGTGGTGTATGGGATTTCTCTGATTTATCGACTATTGCAGCAGTAGAGCGGAAATCCTTGCACTAGCTAGTTGGTGTTTTTCCTGGGATGCCAACAGAACTCTTATACCATGAGAGCGGTCTCTCTCTCCGTTAAGTGACCAATTAAGAATTGGCACTCTAGCCCCATGGTTGCCTACCTGCACAATATACTCGAGGATTTATTCAACCTAGAGAATAAAATGAGATCAAAGTGGGTTCATTATAAATTAAAAGTGTTGAAAAACCACGGGCTATCAAATTTGGTCAAAGAACTCTTTCCGCTCAGCCCATCAACTAAAAGACATCAGTGTAATTAATTAAGAAGAAGCAAAAGATACAGGCAGCATGGTCTGAAGGCACAAAAGCAACTGTACTAGCGTATCTACCATCTATGCACAGTAATTTCATGAATGAATTTTATTTATCATATGTACGTAACATAAAGGCAAGGAAGTTATTACCAAAATGAAGGTTTAGCAAGATACCATTTGTGGCCAATAGAACGAAGTGGAAGATGGTAAAGGATACAAGCGGACAATGTGATAATTCTTCATTAGAAACTAATATGAATCCTCTATTTTTCTGCTCTTGGCAAAAATGACCACCGCAGAGATACCTGATTCCCCTTTTAAAGTTTTTAGGTTTCAGAGTTGCTTTTTATTACCTCATGTTGGCTAATGACTGTAGAGTATGTTTGTGCCTGGAGCACTTTTTGCCCTCCTTACTAAGGTTTAAAGAAATAAGGCTGTCTCCGGTCCAAGTAAGACATTGGGCCTCATTACGACTTGGCTGCCTCCGAAATCGGGTCCGGGTTCCCAGAATGGGGAATTACCGGGCCATTCCGAGTTCGGAGGGCCCGGTAATTCCTCCCTCCAGGAACCCAGGCCCAGACCTTCACCATTCCCATTTGAGCCCCTATAGGGCTCAATGGGAATGGGAGAGGGTGCAAACAACGGGCCGATTACGAGCGGCCCGTTGTTTGCTCCCTTTTCCCCTCACGGGACCCGGTAAGGACGTCTGGTTTGACCAGGCGTTACTTACCGGGTCCCGCGACGGGAGCTTGTAATGAGGCAGAATGGGTTTAACGGGTCTGCCTCCTTTAGCGGAGCCCGTTAACCCGTTCCGCCTCACTCGTAATGAGGCCCATTGTCAGATGAGTTCAAGTAAAATGATACAAGTTGGTGTATATTATTTCAAATGTTTTTTTGGATTGTATATGTTTGATTGTTTTTTTTTATTGGATACAAATTATATTTTTTAAAAAAACTGATCCGCGATTTGAATCTCTGTTTCTCTGCGCGTTCTTGTTTCCAAGACCAGCACGTTGCCCCTGTGCTATCCTCCCTTCACAAATGCATTTTGTACACTATGCTACTGATTATATTTTAAAGTTGGTCAATTGTCTTTCAAGCATTTATTGAGACTGCAAGTTTTGAACACTGATATAAGGATGGTATTTTTCGGGATAATAGCTGTAACATGTCCTATGCTGATTATTTTAAGGAATTTATTTTCAGAATAAAGATTTATTTTGAAGTGAAGTGCATCACACCAATTGCTTCAGGGTCAGTGCAGAGCCTGTGGATTTCCAATGCTATGTCCCCTGAAAGATATTTGTAAGGCAGCAACAGGGGCTACACCTCACACCATCTGCGGATACTCCTACCCTAACACCAGGTCAAGGGGAGTTCAGCCTGGCAGTCTTAGAAAATCTCTTTGGCTGATTGTCTGCTATTTACTTTTCTGCCACCTCCTGCAAGTATGTGTTACTCACCATTGTGACCGCTGTACTTCTACTCCATAATCAGCTTTCCTCCATGTGTCCTGAACACTAGCCCCACAGTTTGCATGTTTAACTGAAAAGCTGTCAAATAGTGGTGCCCCCAGGCTTGAACATGAGGAAGAGGGAGCATTCGTAGCTGTTCACCACCCATGCCTCAAGCTTATCTAATTTATTGCTAGACAACAGAGTGCTCCGGCTCCTTTCCCGCCCTCGAAGCAACATGCAAGACGCATGGTGGAAAGGGGACTACAAAACTGGAGTGCAGTGGTCACTACAATGAGTAACATGTACTGTCTCACACCTGTGCGATAGGTGGCAGAAGGGCATGCTATAAAGGCAGTGATCAGGAAAGAGAGTCGATAGCAGGAGCCCGGGAAACAGCAGGTTGCGACAGTGTGAAGAGCAGAAAAGCCTGCAACAGGCCCGCATTGGACTGTGCTGCGGGCTGTTGGAAAGTCAGGGAAAGGCAAGCCAGAAGAGCCACAAAGAGCCATGCCTCCGATGCACCGGTTGGAGGCTGGAAGGGATGCTTGCTGGTACAAGTGGCTGCAACTTCAGTGAGGAGCAGAGAAGAGGGCTGCAACCCTCAAACAGCTACTGTGCCAGGAGGGAGCAAAGAAAGTCGATGCGTACGCCGCAAGCGGCATGCCACAATGACTTTGGGAAAACAATACCAGACAAGTGGATGAGTTTCAAGAGATCCACTCCTTGTTCAGAACTAAGAGTATCGTCAAATGGGAATAATAAAGATAGAAACTTTGCTTATGAGTAAAGGGATAAGCAACTAAAATAAGCAACTAAAATAAGCCAAGGGATAAATTGCTCTGTAAAGGTTTCCATTTTCTCAATAGATCTGTGGCTGATTTGGTTGTATACCTTGTAGTAAGCTATTTCGCAATTTCGTGGTGTCGCTGGTTATGATGTTCTCATATAAAGAATTCCTCCCGGGGCTCACCTACCAGGTAAATCTTTTTTTTACTTGTTAAGTTTGTGTAAGGCTTCCTGGAAACTTTTTTAACCTTCCCAGTAGGATGTATTCCTGGTTTGTCTTTTGGAACTTCTTTGCTGACTGACTGTGTTGTAGATAAAGGATCAACATACGAATAGAAGAAAAGGCAGGTTCCTTCTTTTCTCCCTTATTATAAATATTGTTGTTGACACGGCATGGTCTAAATCAAGGATTCCTACTGGTGTCACTCACTGTATTTAGGCATAACATTGGTCAAAAAGTATTTGTCCGGTCAGTGTGGCTCCACCTCTGTCAGCCATGGATAGGGTAACGCTGCCTAGGGGCCCTTGGTATCACATTGCAGCTCCCGGCTCTGTTGCAGCAAGATCCTGAGTCCCACTCAGAGGTGAGGCAGGCCATGAGATGCTCTATGTGACTGGTTAGGTCTCAGATCAACATCCAGTGCGAGGGTCATAAACCACCTACACCATCTCACTCTGCCTGTTGCCGAACCGATGCTCACTCAAGACCTGTCACTGTACCTAAAAGCTGTCTTTCAAGATGGGTATTGTATAACCACCTCGACATTCTGCCCGGTGCTTGTTCAGATTCCATGTCATTTTATCGCTTGAAAAAACATTGTTGGGTTAAAAAATATTTTCTTATCCTTCTAAAGAGCAATCCCAACATATTCAAGTACTGGTGTGATTATATAAACAAGCTCCAGTCTTAGAATACGTGCTGAAATTGCTGAATAGTGGGAGAAAGAAAATGTCATTCTCCCAATGTATTTTTTTTTTTGATATTATGATTGCATACCACTTGTTCCTCCTGCCATGCCTCACAGGAAACCAATAGGCTTGTGTTTTTTTAATTTCTGGATTTCACTGACACTACAACTCCAAGGGACTTCCCAGCATCCTCTCTCCTTAGTTCCTGTCCTTTCTCTGCTCATCCTGCTACATTTTCCTCCACCATGCCACTTCACCTTCCTCTCTTCAGCTGCTTCGTCTTTCTCTCTCTCTCTCTCTCTCTCCACTTCAACTTCTCTAACCTCTTCTTCTCCTTCTTCCACCTCTTCCGATGCTCTTCGCCTCCAAACTCTTCTGCTCTCTCTCCTGCTCCTTGGTCCTCACCACCTTTAGCCTTTTCAGTTCTCGCCCCTCCTCGCTTCTTCGATGTTCACCTACTGCCATTACACTTCATTCTACTTCATATGCACCTTCACATCCTGTTGCCCTCTCCACTTCCTTTGTAACGCCTTCTACATGTTGTACTCCTGCTGAACCTCTACCTACCCTGACACCTTCCACTGCTTCACCACCTGCACCCTTCACTCCACCTGCACCATATCTTCCTTGCTGTTCACTGCTCCTCCACTGCACCACCAGCCCACAAGTAGCCTACTTCTCCCTGCATGTATATACTCTTGAGACCTCACACCTGGGGCCAGGTATATGTCACCATGTGCACCTGAGAAGCATGATGGGTGCGCACTGGGTACTGGTGGATAAATGATCATGCCATTGGCTCAGTTGGGTATGAGTGTCTTCCCAGGCTTTGCCGGGGGCTGTGGACTAAGCCTACCAGGCTGGACTACCATCTCGTTTTGTGACAGTCAGCACAGGCGTGCATTTGCAAGCCCTCCAGTGCCGGGAGCGGGCCTGCCACCCACTCACTTGCTAGTTGTATAGGCAGTGCCCTCTTTTTGGGGTATTAGGTTAAGTTTATCCAAGGTCTTCCAGATGATAACGATGTGGGTTTGCATGAGAAGGATGCACTGGCTGGGCATGTGCATTTAGAAAGATGCACCTTAAATTGGCCACAGGACCAACGTGAAATGCCACTGTCAGAACAACTCTGATCTTTTGGGGGGAGCAGATGATAATTTCCATACTGTCACAGGGTCCTGTATCAGGTAGTGTGTGGTGTGGCCAGGCACCCTGGACACAAAAGCCAAAAGAGGCCCTGCACAGCAGCTATGACAACGGTGAGGATCAAATAAATAAGCTGCGCGGCACAAGTGGCATTAACATTGGTGAGGAGCCAAGAAATATTCTGCAAAGCAGAAGATTTTACTATGCTGGGCAGGAGACAAGAAAGATGCTGCAAGGCACAATTGACTACAATGGTGGTGAGGAGCAGGGGACAAGCGGCAGCAATTCTGGTGAGGCAGCGAGGAAGACATTAAAAGGCACAAACAGATGCAACACTGGTGAGGAGATGAGAATGACGATCTGAGGCACCAGCAACTACAGCGCCACTGAGGATTCAAGAAGGATTCAATAAAGAGGCAGCAATGCACAAGCAACTGTCAACAGGTAAACAGCTGAGAAAGAAGCCAAAAGCCCCAAACTGTTGTGAAAGTGTTGAGGCGCTAGGAGAGATGGTGGAAAAACCAAGTCAGTGGGAAAGTGCTGAAACTACCAGAGCCACAAGCCAATGGGAGAGTGGGGAAGAACTATCAGGACCCTCAGATGTAAACTGCGCAAGGACACTGGGAATCCCAGGGAAATGAAATGTAGACCCAAAGGTGTTGAATTTAAGATGCTGGGGACCAAACAAACCACGATAATGATATCACCTCAGAACTCACTGAGGTCAGACTAAACAAACCACACCACAGGAATTTTGCACTATGGGAATGCTCCAAATCATTCTGTGAATGAGAAACACATCGGGCCTCATTATGACCCCGGCGGTAGCAGTGGCAGTAAAAATGGCACAGCTGCCGCTGGACTCATTTTATTCTGGCATCCGACAATGGGGCCTTACCGGGGCATTACAGCCCCAGCAGTTCCGGTAATTCCCCATTGCCGGGCGCTGGGAAAAATTACTCCCCATTCCCATTCCAGTGCCATTGGACTCAATGGAGAGGACGGTAGCACCGGCACCATTTACAATGGTGCCGGTGCTACCGTCAAGGTCTGCGAGCGGGTGCCGTTCCACCCGCCAGATCAGACCTGGCAGGCAGGAAGACATCCGCACGCAGAACTCAGAGTATGTCGGTCCGGTAACAACGGTGCCGGTAGCTCACTGGCACCATTGTTACCAGGCCGGCATACTCATAATGAGGCCCATTGAGCCTAATAAGACAACGCTGCATTGTGGGAATTGGAATAAAAGTCCCAAAGTGTTCTGTGAAGTAGAGATGTTGAATTTAATGTATTGGTTTACTGGGCACTCAGGTGGTTGTCAGGGTTGTGTCTTGGCCCTTTTACCTTTCTCATTATATACCAATGGCCTCAATTAATGTTTAAAATCTAGTAATGCTGACATTTCCCACTTTGGAAAGGCCATATTCCTGTCTTAGCAAACGCTGATGACACAGTTTTGTTGTGTAGGTCCTCCTGCTCACTACAGCAGTTTCTGGATGCCAACACACATAATAAATGCTACACAATCTGCTAATCTGTAACCCTAGGGGTAATTCAAAGAAGGTCAACCTCATGGGTTGATGATAAACAAATTCCACTCCCAGAGGCCTTCGATTATTTGGAGATCTTCTTTTCTTCTATCTTTAGTGGTGATGCACACATGGTAAAGCAGGCCAGGAGGATGTAACAAGCTTTTGGGGGCATACAGAGGGTCTCCAAAGTTTATAAGCACAACCGCTATCAATTATTCTGCGGGTATATAAGGCCAAACCAAAGGCAGTTGCCTTATATGGGGTGAGTATGTGAGCTTTTGGTGATATCTCACCTTTAACTGTACTGGAGAATTCATACATGAAATACATCTTGAGCTTACCTCTCTCATCGTCGTAACATCTCTAGAAGTTGATCTGAGATTGGAAGCTATTCATTGATGGTTAAGGGTCTGGACAAATGACATGACTTTGCCGACCAAGGAAAAGTTGTCCCATTTGATGGGTAGGGAGAAAATTGTATTGAAGATTCCTTGGATGACTTTTATTAAATGATCCCTACAGGCTGTGAATTTTAACGCCTATTTCTGTAATGCCAGAAGATTGTAAAAAACTCTCGAAGGAAATATCATCTCTGATCTTCGATTTAGATGTAATTTGGAAACTGAACAGCTGGAACTGTATAAACCTGCCAATAGGAGGTACATAATTTGAGGGTCAGCTGCCTGGTTACTTGTCCAGGCCCAAGCTAAGAAATGATCGTGCCCTCATTACCAAAGCTAGGTTCAATGTTACGTTGAATGGGATAACTGTGAAGTGGACGGGGGAAAATCCATCTAATTAAATGTGTAGTATCTGTAAGGCAGTTACTGAGGATGTGTTACATCTGTTCTTTTTCTGCCTGGCCCACATGATATCCCGCCAGGCCTTTTTAATCCACTCCTCAAAGGTCTGAATTTCAGACAATGTAAACCAGCTGCCTCCAAAATAGTTCCGACTCCGGTCTGGTGGATGGAGCAATTACCGGTCCATTCCAAGGTCGGTGGGATCGGTAATTCCCCATTCATCAGAGCCATTCCCCATTCCCATTTGAGCCCCCATAGGGCTCAATGGGAACGGGGAAGGCGGCAATAACAGTACCGCAAATTGTGGTACCGTTATTGACCCCGGTATCCCTTTGCGGGTCCCGTCCTTAACGCCTGGTAAAACCAGGCGTTAAGGAAGGACCCGCAAAGGGAACTCGTAGTAGGGCGGTAAGGGATTACCGGCACCGGTGCACTTACCGGAGCCGGTAATCCCTTACCGCCCACCTCGTAATAAGGCCCTGTGTCCGTGTAGTAAAGAGCCCGCTAATAGAGGGCTATTACGAGTTTGCGTGCACAAGCTTTGCGCCATGCCGGTAACGACATTACCGCCATGCCGTTAAAGTCCTAAAAATGGCCCTTAGCGGCATCATGTAAAGCGCAGACAGTACTACCGGCATCAATTAAAACGGCATTAGCGGTGACCGCTAATAGTGGACACCGCTATTAGCGGTGACCGCTATGACGTTCACTGTAAATAAGTGGAACCGGAAGTTGCGTCATCGCACAGAAACGGGAAAGAGCACGGCAGCCATTTTTAAAAACACAATCCGTTGCCAGCCTCAGCACCCAGGACCTGGAGTATATTGTTGTGTACCTACATCAACCCACAACAACTATATAATGCCCAAGGCAGTGAAAAAAGGCGCCTCCCGTCAGTGCAAGGAGCGCTTTAATGAAGATGAGCGCACCATGCTGGCTGAGACCCTGGCTGAGAATGTCGATGTTGTATTCGCTCACAGCTCAAGAGGCAGGCAGTCATCAAGAAGAAGGAAATCCGGGCACTAGTCGCACAAAGAGTCAGCGCGGTAGGCAACACCCCCCGCACAACTAAGGATGTCCGGAAGAGGTGGGATGACCTGCGCTTGCGAGTCAGGAACATCCTGTCCACAAACAGGAGCCAGGCCATGGCAACTGGTGGAGGAGCAAGCTCGCCGATAAAGTTGAGCCGGTGGGAGAAGATATGTGCCAGCACGATCGGCCTCGAGGCCATTGAAGACGTGGGTGGCTTGGAGTGTGGCGCCACCTCATCGGCGGAAGGAGGTGAGTGTCCTAGGAAAACACTGTAATGCAAAGTCTGATGATAGTCCACAAATTTGTCTGTCTAAAGAGGCAAGTCATGCCCCAATACAGACACATTCCCAGACTAGTTGTCGTCCGCAGCACCAACACATGCAGATGCCTGCAGCAAGGCAATGCTATACCTGACACACACCACACTAAGATGTCAATGGCATAGGTCACACTGCACGCAGGCCACAACAGATATGCATGTCACATAGCATACGTCCGCCCCAACATGAGTGACCCCGACGCATGCCTGCATTACCCACCCATATAGCAAGCAACGTGATCATCCAAACTCCATTGCCTATTCCCCTCTATTGTGTAGATGAGCAATTATACAAATGTATGCATGATGCTTGTAAAACCATCACTCATGCCGTCCCTCTCTCCGACCCCCACATGCTGAGATCCTGACAGCGAGGCCCGAGACTCACCCCACAGCCGACTACACCCCCGGAAGAGGGCCAGGGATGAAGGCAACAGGGCTTCCACCTCCAAAGCTCGACACAAGCCACGACAGGCACCGAAGAACAAACCACACCAGGATGCCACGGCACTGGTGCTGCCAAGGCCCATCCCCACTGTACTCACAACTCCTGTGACACCTGCTCAGGAGACAGTTGAAGTGGCACTCTCTGCAGAAAACAGCTCTGTCGGGGAAGCAGTAGCTACAGCACCCCTGACTGATAATGACGTGCAGGGACAGGTGTGTGTGCCCATCGAGGACGAGTCCTCCGACTTACCGGCTACACCAAGTCTGGCACCATCCCCCCAGCTCACATCTGTCGACTCCAACCATGGCACCACCCCGGAGCAGTCTGGGGGGAGTACATCCAAGGGTGCATGAGTCCCATAGAGGACCCACATGCATTTGAGCATGACACACAAGCACCCTCCACCTCCACTGGTGTTCCGGCGGGGGTGCAGCAGGCAGGGTACGCTTCACAGCGGCAGGAGGAGCTAACTGCCCTGGTGAGAGAGTTTTTCACAGACAGTGCCCAAGCAAGTCAGGAGTGGCGCGAGAACACCGCCTCCCTGAGGCAGATCATCGCGGATAGCACCAGTAGATTGTGCGAGGAGGTGTCTGCCCTGCGGCAGGTCCTCAGCCGCATTGCCGATTCAATGGAGGCTGAGCGTCGATGCACACCCTGGCCGCTCGGACATGCCGCCACCAGGTGCAGGGAGTGCTAGGATGTAGACTGGCCAGTCTGATGAAGGCAATAGACAATTGCTTGGACACCATGTGTGGGGGAGTTGTGTGGGGCGGGGGATGGGCGTGAGGGTGTGTGGGGGAGTTGTGGGGAGAGAGGGAGGGGTGAAGGTGTGTGGGGGAGTTGTGGGGAAGGGGGTGAGGGTGTGCGGGGGAGTTGTGGGGGTAGTGGGAGGTGGAGAGGGTGTGTGTGGTGGAGGGTTTGAGCACTTTAATCTTTATTGGACATTTAAATATTTAAATACACCACTTGTGTGAAAAAAATATCTTGAGTGGACATTCCTCATTGCATATGTGTCATTTATTCATATACAGTGAATAGTGTACATGTACTCCCACACCCAGTGCCCTCTGTCCAACTTTCATGTCAGCCTCTGCACCCATGTGTCAGAAATATTGTGCTATCACTGACTGACGCACAGCACGTCCCTCCTGTGCATCGACACAGCGATGATGTGCAGCCACATCTTCCTCATCCCATTCATCATCACCAGGTGGTTTCAGTTCAATGTCAGGGGGTAGGAGAACATTACGTCGGATACACATGTTGTGCAGCATAACACATACCATGATGAACTTGGCCACTTTCTCATGCCTGTAGAGGAGGGCCCACCCAACCGGCTAAGGCAGCAAAACCGTGCCTTCAACAGGCCAAAGGTCTGCTCGATGACCACACGGGTGCGGGTATGGGAACGATTGTAGTCCTCCTTGTGCCTGTTATGTGGGTTTCAGACTGGGGTGAGGAGCCACGGCTTCAAGGGATAGCCACTATCACCTGCATGAGAGGCAATAAAAGGTATATGTCATTCGATTCATGATGGACAGCTGTAGTAGTAACACATGCCTGCAGATTATCGTTGGTCACATGCACATGTCCCTGGTTGTATGCACACAATTTTCATGCCCTCAATGTGTTCTGTGCCATGGACTTGTGGTGTGGGTTGCATCTCTAAGTTGACACACGGTGTACACTGCCCTGATGATGCTCATGCATTGTGGATGCATCCCGCAGTGTTTGTGTCAAATTTGTGATGTGTAGTGTTATGTCTGATTTTCTAACTGGCAGCGTTGGCAGTGGGCTCTGCAATATTAGGCATTCAGCGCTGATTATTACAATGGTGACATGCTGCACTTCATTGGTGGTGGCGGCCCTGTGACAAGCAGTGGATTCCCTTGGTGATGTTCTTCAGTGCACTCACATGGATGTTTGTCCTGTGTAGTGATTTGCTGCAGTCATTTACATAGTGAATGTTCACAGCATGTTCCAGGATTGTGTTACAGAGGATGAGGTACGATGATGGGTGGTGGATGTGTTGTGGGATGTTGGGTGTTTTTAAGTTTGGCATGTTGTGATAGGTGTCCAGCTTACTTCATTGCTATGGGATTTTATCGTCATGTTCAGTTTTGGATGCTTTCGGGCACAATGTTTTCTGATGTGCACATCATGCTATCACATCAACAATACCCCATCGTGGAGTGTGCATCTATCCCCCCATATCACTGCCATGTGCCTGTCATGCAACTTACCAAGCAGCCAGGCACGTCATCCTGCATGTCGCTCCATGTAGCCTGGTAGCGTAGAGTTTCGCAGGACCATTAGATCATGTGTTGATCCAGGATATCGGGCACAAAAATGTGTGATGATCTTGCGGGCGCCACATACCGTCTGCACATTGATGGAGTGGTATTGCTTGCGGTTGCGGTACACCACCTCCATGGCATGCGGGACCACCAACTCCACATGGGTGCAGTCGAGGGCACCTATACAATTTGGCATGCCTGCCATTGCATGGAAGCAACTTTTGTGTCAAAAATCTCCTGGGGAGTCCGTGGTAGGGATATGGGGGCCCTTGTGTGCTTCAGGAGGGCATCCAGCACTTGGTTCAGCATGCGAGAAAATAAGGGCTGTGATATACCATGCATGTGCCCCACTGTGTGCTGGTATGTGCCTGTGGCAAGGAAGTGGAGCACCGACACTACCTTCAGTAGGGAGGGGATGGCGGTGCATATTTCAATCAGGCTGACAATGTCATCATGTATCATGTCCATGATGGTGGTGATGGTGTCCCGGTCCAGACGGTACAGGGTGTGGATCTGCTCAGGAGTTCGGTTGAATAAACTGGCTCTGATGCGAGGGACTGGGGGCTGCCTGCGTGGTACCACTGGCTGCACTGGTGGGGCATGCTGGGCCTGTCTCACCCTCCTTCTCCTCCTGCGTCTCCTCTGAGGTGCCTGCTGTTGCTGTTGTTGTTGTTGCTGGTGTAGCAATGCAAGCATGTCCTCCATCCCCAGTATTGCTATTACTAGTGGAATCATTTGGGTGTTGAAAGGGGTGTGGTGTGTGGATGTGCTTCTTTTGGCTGGCCCAGACTCCATTGCCTCCACCTGTGCTGATTGTGTGCACCTATGGCAGTTTGGAACACTGCACATAGCATTTTACGGTTGGTTCACGATGCCGGTATTACCGGCATGCGGGTATCCCCTATTAGCACCTTCATGATGCCGGTATTTGCATGTCCGCCTTACTTGTGATGTCCTCCCATTAGCGGCATGCCGGTCTTGCTGGCATGATGGGCCGCGTGCCCGCGCCCTTGCCGCTATTAGAGGCACCGTTATTAACGGTGCCTTTAATACCGGGACTTAGGTCGGAAAAGCCCGGAGCGATATTTTTCAATTACCTCCAATCTCGTAATGACCCCCTGTGACTTTTTGTAAAAACCAATAGCTTGTTTTTATGTTTGTTTTTAAACACTTCAGCAGTTTTATATTCTACTGGAAGTTTGATGGAACTTTGTTTTCCTGAATAAACGTTATACATACATATATTACCTGCTCCATTCTGAGAGATGAAGTAAATAGTCCAAAGTGCTCTCTTTATGGAAAGGATGAAAAGAAAAAGAATCACAAGTGAGGCCTAACTGATATAAAGACTGTTTAATAAACACCATAATGATAACACAATTTAATAAAGTTCAGATACGGACCAATATTGAAATACAGTTCTTACAAATAAACTCTATTTCAGTTGTTCAAGTTTAATTGCCTTGGGAGGATAGCTCAGAGGCAAAACGCTTGTCGTGGAAGCAAGACAACACGGAGCAACACAGGCTCGATCTCCAGGCCCTCGCTTAGAAACCTCTGGGTATTGAGCAGTTCTAAATAACCAATTATAGTTTTAATTATTAGCATCCCTGTGCGCCAAACCTACTTCCTCAATAATCTTGGCGAGATCCTGCCCCCACCTCACCCAAGCACCCAATGAATGGTTATGTCCCACCTGCTACATTATACCCTTTACCTACCTAAAGCAACCACTAGAATTAAACGATGTATACAAGCTAAATTCTAATGCCTCCCCATTGTTAGAAAGAGTGAAACCCTGTGCCGCTATAAAATCATTGCTTGCATTGTACCATACCTCTTTTGTGCAGGCAATGAAAACAGAAAAGGGCAGAACAATGAGGCCACAGCCACAAGGCTGTTGCACTATGAATAGATGCTGATTTTGGTATGTTTATTTTAGCAGCTAAGAATCCTGTTGGTATGTGGGCTTTGAACATGTACGCTAGTCGTGCCTGGCCAGGAGGAAGACAATTTGGCGATACTAACACATATAATCTAGGGTGTATATGTTATGTTGAAAATATAAAGAATCATTCTTTTTTTTCTAGAATACTTATTTGGCAAATGTGTGATTTTAAAAAGTTGGATATTTTCTATTTTAAGACATTATTCTTTTTGTTGTGTTCTTAAACAGGATCCTGTTTTATTGATTTTTTTTAAAAAAAAATGCTTCTTATATATGCAAACATTTTCTGTACGTGGACAATGTAGTTGATTTAGATATGCTTGTGTATTTTGTCTTTTTTGATCTGATCTTTGATGGAACAAGTTGTCTTGAGATATTGAAATGAAAATGCTGACATCGTCAGACATCTCTTGGCACTGGTAAGCGGTACAGGGGGGCCATTGGCGGACAAATGGGGGGGAAAAGGTGGGACTAACGTGTGTAGATGGAAATTGCCAGAATGCTATGTTAGTGGAGGTGTTAGCTATCCACTCAAGGCTAGCTCCTAGATGGGACATTTCAGGGGGACTAAAAGCTATGTTACTGCATGCCTCAGGACGTGGGACTAGCATTACCAATGGAATAGAAGGAGCTCGCTCCCTGAAGTGGAAAAATACACCTTCCCAGGAACCGTATCTTTCCTTAAGGCCAAGTGAGGTAGGTTGATAAGAGACTCATGATCAGCGGGGGAAAAAAAAGAAACTCATTTCTGCATTGGGGCATTTTGGTTGCTTTTAGTTTTCGCCGGCGACATACTGCAGGTCATTGTAGTGCATTGCAAAGTAATACAGTGATTCCGTCTCTCGCTGCACTTGCAAATTCGCAGTGTGTAATTTGTTGTCCCTCACACCGCTCTCCTACTTAAAAGAACTGCAGTAACAAGCAGCTTTTCCCCTCAGGTAGTAAGCATGCCTGCTTATGTTCCAGCAAGGGGCACTAATGAATGATAATGTCCCATAGGTCGTTTTATTTATTCCTTTCGAACCTTAGCGGTATGGCGGAGTCAGGCTAGCAGGAAATTGCACACCATCATTTTCCACGTGGCAAGGATGACATGGCAACAGCATGCATCAGCTGCAAAACCCGAACACCTGGGTCCACGCACCCTCCACTCCCCACCCTACCTGAGTCTGGCTGATCTGATCCTAAGTGTTTCCTCCCTTGGTTGCTGGCAAATTTCCCACTGTCCCTCTCCCCTGCTAGCTCCCCCCTCCCTTGTTTCTCTGATCCCCTCACTATATTCTTCCCCCTATGCTTGTAAAGTGCTCTGTTGCTTCTCGAAGCTAGGCCTGCAATCAATAAATACCCTAATTATAATAATAATAACCATTAAAATAGTTTGGAATATGCTGCTTTTGTTGTGTGGATGCAGGAAATTGTGACAAGGCTATTCAGATAACATACTTCATGCTTGTATATCCAACAGGAAATTACATCACAAAAGAAACCATAGCAACCTCTTATGGGGACAAAGAGTGCACACATCTCTTCAATAGCGCATACCTGGTTCTGCCAGGTATACAAGTATTTGTAGAAAAGGAACGATAGAGAATTTCTGAAGCAATTCAGAATGATTTTCTAACCTTCCTGTATTCCTGCAGCCACTGTAGCGCTATGAACAATGTCTTCAACACACGAGTGTAGTGTCGCTGTGAGAGATATTGGTTGAACTGTACATGTGTCTAAAGCAATCTTTGTTAGCTGTTTAATTCTGTAAACACTTCATGTGAAGGAGTTTACAGTCATCAGGCACATTATGGAGTCGTCTCTTTCAACTTCTCGACAACATCCTCCCACCTCGCCCACCTGATCCCTCTCTTTCTTCTTTACTATCTGCCTCGGATCTTGCTGATTACTTCACCTCCGAGGTTACTACTCTTCACTCTGCTTCTCCTACTCCCTGCTCCGCCCATCCCCTATCAGTACACTTCTCCCACTCTCTCTCTCTTGCTTCTTTTTCTGTCTTTTCCCCTCTCCTAGATCTTGATAGTGCTCATTTTCTAATTTGTGCCCAGCCTACGCTTCCCCTGCTGATCCTCTCCCATCTGCACTCAGTCCATGTATTTACCTTCGGATTCTTCCCTATCTTACTACTCCTACAAACCTCTTTTTTTCTTTTTCTACTTGCCCCCCTTCTTGAAGCATGTCACTATCAATGTTCCCTGTAATTATTTTACTCTATGTGCGGAACTGGCTGGCTGTTGTGCGCACATTATTTTCCATGTGCACACTTTTTCCAAACACGTAGGCTAATATAAAATATGTCGAATGTGATTATACAGAAAACTCATCAACCAGTCCAAGACTTCAACATCTGACACAGTACCTTGCAAAGGTACTTCGGTGCAGAGAAAAATGTATGTTTTATGCCACTGGAAAATCACTCATGTGTATTACAAAATGCAAATATCTCTTGTCATAACTGATGTGGCTGTCAAAAAATTCAGACACAATACAACATTTGCAGAAGGATTAATGGCAATTAAAAGCAAGGTGTCAAAAAACATGCTGATTGGAGTTCAAGTGCCACTTTAATGAAGTAATTCAAGGTTCAGGAGAACATGCTTCTAATAATTTGTGTAAGGATGATAATTGCATCATAATAACTACACCTCAGAATACGATGATCACAAATTCTTGTGCCTCTACTTACTATTCACATTGCATTCTCCTGTGGGTAGTGATAACACCAGCCTTACAGCTGAGAGACATATGCACCATCAATTTTTACTCCCGAAAGAAAGGAAAAACGAGAAGCAATTAACATAAGATTGCTTCAACCCACTGAGCTCCACTGATATTTTTTTTAATTAGTGACCAATAGAGCAATGGCATAGGAAGGAACTCTAATAATATTAATGCCCGTTCTCAAGAGTAATTTTAACGGGAAAGAACATCTTTTAATAAGCAAAGCTAATTACTTTTTTACTGCCTGAAAAATCATTTGCCTCCAAGTAGGGAGCAAATCTGATTAGAGCCAGGCTTGCACCCCTAACATAGGAAGTGAAATGACAGGGAACATAATAAAGTGTATAGTTTTGCCCACCCTTCCGCACCACAGCCTAAATAAAATTAAACAAGAGCCTTTTTGAGGTTTATTATGGAGCCCTGTTGAAGAAAATCACATATATGCCTTTTAAGTTAATAGCATCAATTCATCAGATATACAACTGATCGAGTGCCTTCTATAACTATGGGCCCCTATTCTGTAATTCTTTGTGACCAGTTAAATAAGATGCAAGGAGATGCTAGAGACTATACACACATAACACATGGTTATATTGAAAAGCCCTCAACAGCTGAGCATAGAAAGAAAAATAAGGTGCTGTTGTCTAGACGGGTACTAGAATTTCATATCATTAGCAAACAAGCAACACATCTCCTTCAGTGTGCTGCCGAAACGTCTGACTTGGGTTTTGAAATTTGCTGCTTTGTTCATCACCCACAAACAGTGATGACCTGTGCTCTTCCACCCATACCCTTCCCCAACCCCTGTGCTAGCCTACCATACTAGTTGATAGAGCATTGTAAAAAGTGAGCGATTGTACCATTAAACATTCACTGGGATATTTGCAGACCCACAATACTTTGCAAGCGAGGTATATTTAATGCCTCAACATATTATGTCATGAGAATGTCATGACTCTGCATTACACAATTCATTTGCAGTGCATACAAGATTGTTTGTAGCATTCCCCACCCTTATATCATTGTGCCGGATTACACAAGTGCTCAGTGAAACCGTTTTTGTATGGAAGCGGGTTGTGAAGGTCTGTGCCCAAAGGAACTCTGAACACTTGGAAATTATGAAGATTGTTTGAAAAGCTTTCTCCTGTCTGAATATCCGGTGTGCTGATACTATGGACGAGAAATCCCAGGCACAGTCCATACCCATTATCCCTTGTTGGCTGAGTAAATGGTATTGCAAGGATGCTCTCCACTTATAGGGTAATGTTTGTAATGCTAAAGTAGGAGATGGTGAGCATCACATGTGTCTTATCAAAATGTTTAGAGGGCAAATTAATATTTGAGTTTTATAATGCGTTAAAGTGCAAGGGGGCCGCTTCAAAGCACGTGCGTGACATATGTACAAAGAAGAGGAAATATGCGACAAGGGTAGCCTACTTACTTACAGTCAGTATCCGATATTTGATCTGGTAGTTCGATTATATTGTGTGGATGACGCTTTTGGTAAGGCAAAATGAGTAACACAAATTCTGGCATGAACGTTATTCATTTTACAACAAACATAAAATAAGTGGATGTAGGAACATGTCTGCTAACCTTTCGCAGAGCTAAAAGACGAAGAGTCGACATTGTCCAGTAGTATCTTAATGTGTTCTGGGGCAGAAGTTAGTCATAAGGTAAAAGTGGGATAGAGTCAGGTTTAGGAGTCAAGGGTGGTTAGGGAACATTATTTGGTTAATGGGTCCAGGTCTATCTTGGTTTGATTCTTCTGTTCATGGAGCCAGTTTTTTATATACGTTTTTATCCTCTTGTGTGTGTATTTTTCTGTTAGGGATTTTAGGTTTCCCTTGTGTAGTAGTGTAATGCAAATGAGTAGAATGTGAAGATTAATTGCTTACTTTAAGAGAAAGAAAATGTTAGGTAATTGCTGTGGCTTGTGTCTTATTAAATCTTTTTGAATAGGTGATAATTGTCTGCGTGTACTGCTAAAAATCTTTCTGAGCGTCACCCAGAAGGAGGCTGGGCAAGCTCACATGCGCATAGCTTAGAGGTAACATTACACGCCACTGAAGCTCCCAATTCCTTACATTGGCTTCCTGTTAAGCACGGCATTAGATATAAGGTACTATCCCTTACCTATAAGTGGTTTACTGACAATGCACCATCCTATTTGAAAGATAGGATTAAGTATTCACAGTCATCTTGCTCTCTACGGTCTAGTAACTCTATCAACCTTGAGCAGCCACGATACAAGCTTGTTCGCTTCGGGGGAACATGCTTCGGTTCTGTTGCTCCATGATTTTGGAACTCTCTTCCTGTTTCCCTGGGTGTCCAGAGTTTTCTTCGTTTAAGAAATCTCTTAAAACATTTCTCTTTTAACTCAAACGACTAGAGCTCACTAGTTCCTGACGTTTTCCCGTGGTATTTCTCTGTGGCTCTTTCTGTTGGAGTATGCTCTCACTGGCTGTTGCGTCTTATAAGAGTTAATTAACATTAACATTACCAGCTGGGAATTTGCTTTGTTCCTCTGCTCTGTTGGCTAGTGGTTCAACGTTTAATAAGATATTACATTTCTGTAAATTTGTAGGACATTAGTTCCTTGCTAAAACTGCATACTACAAATATCAGCGACAGTTCTTGTTCCCGATAATTAGGCAGGCCTGAAATCTCAAACAGCTTTCCATGAACAACGCTCTTTCAGACAAAAGGGTCAGGCTTGCTGGTGATGTACAGTTTTGGATGTTCAGTCAAGTACTGCACTTATCACTTCCAGGAAACGGACACAAAAAAAATAATTTGTTATGTAGCGGTTCAAGTGTAAGAATGTACATCCTCTGTTGCCATGGAAAAATATGGTTTCATTAAATCCATTAAACTTTTGCAATCAAGGGGATTGTAAATAGAATTGATAGCCACTGACAGGCATGTTGGAATAGTAAAGGCCATGGATGAGTATTTCCAACACACATAGCATACATTTGATCTATGCATCATCACAAAATCAATATCCAAAAGAATAGTAGCTGCTGGTAAATAAAAGGAGATCAGGAGAAATTTAAAAATGGCCACAGTCCATCAGCAACCATCTTTGGTGGTGTTCAAATACTTGTGAGGGTTCAGTTCAGATTCTGGTAGAAAGGTGGCAGTCAATGCTACATCATGGTTCCAACATATACTCATGGGAGGATAATGAGTATTTTCACAAGCGTACAAGTAATTGTTGGAAGGCTCCCCTCCTCACATGGCCATACAAATATTGTTTGCGACAAAATGCTTACCAGAGATTTTAAGTGCCTGACAGAATTTTGACACACTGGTGATTTGGAGGTTTTCCATAAAATGTACCTAAAGTACCGGTCTAAAAGATTGCATTCTGGCATAGATGTTGTGGGATACATCTCCCAGCCCAGCAGATTCCCCTACCTCACCAAGCTACATCTCAGCAGTCACCAGCAGAATGGCTGCGCTGGTTCTGTTGAGCACTCTTCCCTTGCATCAAAACTGCATTTTGCAGCTACAAAAATGATGGCTGCGCTGTCTCACCAGCCACACATGGGGCAAGATGAAACACAGAACACCCCGAGAATTACTGCCAGTATTTTCTTCAATTGCACCAAAGAAAAGAATTCAAAGGCAGCACTGTTAT
The DNA here is from genome assembly GCF_040938575.1 of Ambystoma mexicanum. Classification (NCBI taxonomy): domain Eukaryota; kingdom Metazoa; phylum Chordata; class Amphibia; order Caudata; family Ambystomatidae; genus Ambystoma; species Ambystoma mexicanum. Next base: position 576,709,749 of record NC_090931.1, on the reverse strand, counting down.
GCTGCCAGCTCAAAACCTTTTCACTGAGAAAGAAAATATTCTGCCTTTCAAAATGACTGTGCCCTGATGCTCTTTTTCTTCTGTTCAACAGTATAAAGTTCTGGTCCAGTGAGACCCAGCTAGTTCCCTCCATATTCAGGTTGTGCTCCAGCAAAAAGGGGGCATTTCTCATTTGAATGACACTGGGCCTCATTACATGGCTACCCCCTTACAGCATTCCGGGTCCGTGTTCCCGGAATAGGGACTTACCGGGTCATTCCGACTTTGGAGGACCCGGAAAGTCCCCATTCGGGGAACCATTCCCCATTCCCATTTGAGCCCCCATAGGGCTCAATGGGAATGGGGATGGAGCTAATTACGGGCCCGTTATTAGCTCTGAAGTCCCTCAACGGGTCCCTTCCATAACGCCTGGTAAAACCAGGGGTTAGGGAAGGGACCCGCTAAGGGACCTCGTATTAGGGCGGTAAGGTATTACCGGCACCGGTGCCCTTACCGGTGCCAGTAATCCCTTACTGCCTACCGTGTAATGAGGCCCACTGTGTCAGGCAAGATCTGTGAAATAACAAAGAACTTCTCTTCAAGCCATACGCAAAACGCTTTCCTTTTTGCAACAAAATGATACAGATAAACCCTTCATAAGAAGCTCTCTCTCTCTTTGCTCATGTCAGTTTCATTGGACCCTTGCTTGGAACAGATTCCTGTGTAGTAGAAATTGACTATGGCCATGGACATGCTCAGAATAAAGATACCAGGAAAAGCTGCATTGTAAAGTGATAGCCAAGGAAAATGAACCACGTGTAAATTGGTGCTCTTTACAAACAAGAAAATATCTGTTTAAAAGTGAAATGTTGAATTAAGGCCCATTTCCTTGCCTAGGAATGTGATGTTTTTAAAAAAAAAAAAACATATATAGGATGCTTAATTACAACAGTCTTGCTTTCTGGTTCAGGAAAGAAAAATAAATGTACTGTGAAACCAGCAGGACAGGTTTTTTAGGCCCTGGCTTCAAAGGACTGACTACAGGATCTACCTCCCCCAAGTGTACCAGCATTAGGGGCATATGAATAGGCCAGGGTGAAGCATGTCACACCCTCATCAGACTCTGAGGCAGTGCTCCAGCCGGGTACAATGGATTTCTGGGACACATGGGTGTGACTTTTTAGCAGCACCTCCCCTCCACTCAAACTGAGGAGCTTCAAAGACAAATCCATGGCAACACTGGACTAGTGCCTGACAGTTGGCTGTGGGTTGAGAAAAATGCCCTTATTTGAAAGACAATGCTGGCCCATTTGGGGAAAAAGACTGTTCTGCATTAATAAACTTTAAGACTTTTATTTCTGCAACCAGAAAACACAGGAATGCAAAAGTTTAACAGTTTTAATGTAATGTGTGTGCATTAAAACAAGATATTGGGCCTCATTACAAGTTTGGAGGTAGACCTGATGGTAATACCGGCAAGGCTACCTCCAAACTTGCAAGAAAGTCTGGCACTCGCGAATGGGCAATTGCTGCGGTATTCTGGCCTCGCCGGATCTGGTAATTGCCCTTTCGCGGGTGCCGGAATCAGGTGATCCCAATTCCCATTGAGCCCCATAGGGCTCAATGGGAATGGGGAGGCCTGTAGCACCGGCATCGTTCATAACGGTGCCTGTGCTACAGGCATGCTGTGCTCACGGGTGCCTTTTATTCTGCCAGGTCTGACCTGGCAGAATGAAAGGCACCCACGAGCACAACTCGGAGTTTGCCAGTCCGGTATAACGGTATCGGAGTTTGCCAGTCCGGTATAACGGTACCGGCAAGCTTACCGGTACAGTTGTATCCAGACCGGCAAGCCCATAATGAGGCCCATTGTGGCTTTCACTAGCATGTATGGGACGCAAACGGAAATGTAGGGAAAAGTGTACATGGTATAACTTTGAAATTTAAGGCAAACATGCTCTTTGATAATAGGAACACACATATAAAATTGTAGAATTTTAAGTTAAATATTTCCCACCAAAAATTGCGAAAGATTATTAGAAGGGCTAAATGACACCGTATAAACTTGAAAGTTGGAATGCCATGCTCTGTGTGAAATATGTAATCTGCCTATGTGATTTTCAAAAGTGCCACAACTGTAAAAAGGTGCATTTTTGTGTCCTAACGGATTTTGGTAAAAGTGACTGTGGGATGGCTCTGTATCTCATAAAAACACACCCCATAAAACGGAGTCCCCTCCTTCAGTCCAATCTGCTTCTAGGGAGGAGGCGACCTATCCGATTCTTAGAAGTAGGTCTAGCTTAGGTCTGCCTCCCGAGTAAATCCTGTGATGTCACCCGCCTTATAAAAGGTAGAAGCTCACAGAGACTGGACACACACTATCTTCTGAATTTTCCAGCTCCTGCGTATCCAGATATTCCATATTCAAGATTCCAGATTCCACTGCCAAGCCAGAGCATAGCTGACCCTATCCAGGCAGGACCATTGATCCACAAAAACCACACTAGAAATCCCAATAACTCAGGGAGAAAGGGGAAAGGTGGCTGAATCCTCTTTGGGATTCTCCAGTACTACCTGCTTGCCCTGCTACCCGCTCTATCCAGCTGAGGTGCCACTGGGCTGTGACCAGACCTTTGCCCAGCTGTTTTCTGCTAGGAGAGGCCGCCGCTGTGACCAGTGACCAGATATTGCCTCGCTGTCCAGAAACTCGGTCCGCCGTCCAAAATACCCCATTCAAGTGCTTTTTGTATTTCCCTTACCCAACAACCACAAACTGAATCCTTTGCTCTGTTACCTTGTATTAGGTCCAATCACATCGAAATCCCATAACTGTCTTAACAGAAATCCTTAAAACTGTCCGAATCCTCTGTGCATCTTGTCCTTGATCTCCAAGTGTTAGCGCCATTCTTCCATTCATTTCTGTCCTGTGTAAGTCCTTAATACTATTTTGATGAAATAAATTAATTCTCCCTAAAAGAGGCACACAGCGTGAAGGGGTTACAACTGCAGTTAACCTTCCTATTCACGGGTGGCGTTTCACGGGTGGTGTTTCACTTTTCGAGCCACTAAAATTTTGTTTAAGTGAGACTTGTCCTTTCCAAACCAATTTTTCCCTGGCCACTGCTTTCACTTTTAAAACCAAATTTTCTTTCCTGTTAAGAATCTCATCCATTCATCTAGAGTTCCCTTTTCACTTTCATATTATCCCAGTGATGTGTATCTGTCCCTTAGCATATAAACCGAGTTCCGATTTTGTCTATTCCACCCGTTTTTCAAACCATTTTGACATTTAAACCAGTGAAAGTAAGCAAATACAATTTCTATGTGTGTGATCTGGCTACACTGTGCTTTCACTTCAAAGTTGATTTTCTGAACTATATGCCCGTTGTTAGTACCGTGGCTTGTGGTTTGCTAGTGTTCTTACACCCCTGATACTGCTATAACTCATATTTACTTCATTCATTCAACTGCACATGTAAAACAAATATTTACTAATTCCGAGTGCTATTTTGTGCAATTTCAAAGGGTTTTTCCCTGTCCACTGCTTGAATCGAATTTCCTTTCCTGTTAAGAATCTCATCCTGTCAGTCATCTAGAGTTCCCTTTTCACTTTCATATTATCCCTGTGATGTGTATCTGTCCCTTAGCATAAAAACTGCATTGCGATTTTGTCTATTCCACCCGTTTTTCAAACCGTTTTGACATTTAAACCCGTGAAAGTAAGCAAATGCAATTTCTACACATGTGATTTGGCTGCACTGAGTTTTCACTTCAGAGCTGATTTCCTGAACTATATGCCCATTTTTAGTACCTTGCCTTGTAGTTTGCTAGTGTTCTTACATCCCTGATACTGGTATAACTCATATTTACTTTATTCATTCAACTGTACATGTAAAACAAATATTTACTAATTCTGTGTGATATTTTGTGCAATTGGAAAGGGTTTTTCCTCCCATTTTGTGGGGGAAGGTTGGATTTTAATTCTGTTTGCTGCATGGTGTACCTGACTCCATTTCTATCCACCCAGAATTTGGTTAATAGGGGTTTGAGAAAGTATTGCAGGTGGGGTGGGGTGGGGTGCTATCTACCCAAAAAGCAATCTTGCTCTCAGTCGCTTGTGCTTCGTGTATGTTATATTAGAAGGCCAAACTAAGTGTATTCTATCATTTTACACTGTTATTATCACCCCACTGGTGATTGCTGCCCAATATTAAATTTGTGTGATTTCATTTGGATTTTCAAAATAAATATTGTATTACTATGCACCAGCCTGGTTCATGGTCCATTGTGACCCGGGGTGGTTGGAAAGGTGGGTGTGAGACGGGTTGGGTGCCTTCTCAATCTGAATTCTTAGTAAATAAATAATAATAATAATTTCGCATTTATATAGCGCTACGAACCCTCAGGTATCTGAGCGCTGCTTATTATTACCCACTGTGTGTGGTGCTCATTTATTGACCTCGGAAGGATGAAAGGCTGAGTTTGGCCCTGCTAGGATTCAAACCTATGTTAGCAAGCTCTACACGGATGTCAAAGCGAGCGCTCTACTCGCTGTGCCACTTGACCGGCTGTCAAGTGGCACAGCGAGTTTATAAAGTAAAGTGTTTTAATGGTGCGCTGCAGCCTATGCCAGTATCAAGAATCCTGGCCTGGTGTGTGACGCCTGATTAGAATCCTTAACAATGTTCTGAAGGCTAGAACAAGTCTGGTTGTACTTGCTCACAATGAGAATATTGGTAGGGAACAAGCAAGGACAGGAGGTGCTTTTGGTATGCTTTGTTCCGCCATGGCCTTTACAAAAATAAAAAAGCAATGGGTGGCTAAGCCAATATTAGAGCAAATGGAATTTGACTTTGTGAAAGATCTAACTTTGACTGTGCTGGCCATGCAAATGCACGGACTGAGAACAGATTATGTTTCCAGGGGCAGTCTATGCCACAGAACATTACTAATGTGGTTTGTCCTGCAATGTTGAAATTGTTGGAAAGTTGACTTCAAGATTCAAATAGAGTGGTGTGGTCTTTAAATATTCTTCCTATCCAATTTGTATAACATTTTCTCAAAAACTGAAATCGTATAACATTTTCTTTTTTTAAAAGTTCAACAGTACTTATTTTGTAATTTTTTTATTTTATTTAAAATAAATACATTTCTAGTTTTATAAATGTGAGTCTATTTTGCTTATAAAATGTGTATTTTAATTACATTGTTGAATATTTGTTGTCCGAAATCAAATTTTTGAAACTTGTTTGAATAAATTAAAATGGAAAACATTTTGTAGCTGTAATATTTATGGTAAATCATTACAAAGTATGTCTACCATTAATATGTGATATTATTTTGGGTGTTATTCTATGTTTTAAAATTGCAATTCTTTATTTTCCAAAGTGGACAACGAGAAAAAGCACATACATGACAAGGACATCACTGCTAGATTAGAATCACAAGAGTCACACAGGTGAAAGATTTGACTTTAGGTTGTACTTTAGTTTTCAAAAGAGAGAATCTGAGCAGTGAGGCTCAGGTGAGCGGCAAGGTGTGTCCGCTTTTTTCAGCCTTCGTGTTCTGTGCCAGACTTTACCCTATGTGCCATCAGACAAGCAGATAGCAGTGGTCAGAGTATTAGTAAACTCTCAATTAGACTAATGTAACAGCCTGCTTGCAGGCATCCCAGCTAAACGGTGTCAATGGCTACAAGGAGCACAGAATGCTGCAGTTAGACTGGTGTTGGGGGTGAAGAGGTCTGCTCATATCTTGGGATTTCGTCGTTCCCTGCACTGGCTACCTCTGAGGGACAGAATTGACGTTAATGTCCTCTGTCTTATATTTAAATTCTTAAACAACTTGGCCCTGGTTTATTTAGCAGATAAAATCCACAGATACTACCCAACCCACTCGCTCCGGTCTGAGGACAAACGGCTGCTAAGAATTCCATCATCCTCCTGTGTGTCCAGGGGTGACCAGAGTTTCTTGGTCTACGGACCCAGAGTTTGGAACAGACAACCCTGGCTATTTGGGCAGCTAAATCACTCAGTCTCTTTCGAAAAGGTTTAAATACCGATCGATTTAAATGAATCTAGGTGATGGTTCGGGTGTGGATTTCACTGCACCTTGTTTATTGCCTGTTAGTTGAATTTTGGTTCGCCGGCCTCTTCCGACCACTATTTGATGATCCACCTGCCCCCAAATACGAGTAAGTTTCGCAGGTTGCTCCATATAAATGAATCAAATCAAAATCAAAACAATATCAGTGTCATTGATGCTTAAAGAGTCTTCTAAACAACAGGTGTGAGATAACACCCAAAAGCAAGCACAGGCAGGCTGCTCTTCTGCCAAAACAGAGGGTGAATAAACCTCTGTTTCACTTTAAGGGTACCTGGAAATGGAATCTAGGACTGACCAGTGATGGAATTTTAATGTGTATTATTCTGTTAGGAAAAGGTTGCACTGGCGAGTAGCCATGACTCGCTAGGATGCATGCACCTGCATGTTGACGACTTAGTGAGCAAGGCTTGCATGTATTTGAAGTTCCTGGAGCATCACAGTGCTGAGGCATTGATTAGACAAACTTGTGATGTAACTTTAAAGTGTTCCTTTATGTGTGACCCCACAGTACCAGAGCACATCTTTATTCAAGTGTGTACACGCAAAGAGCTATCACATATACAGAGAATGGATATCACAAAGTGCAGTTTGAAAAACAATTCAGTGCAAGGCCTAGCATCTACCACTTCAGCCAGCCACATTGAGCATGTTTAAGTATGACAGACAGCTACGACCCTTGCAACCAAACATGGCATTTATATAGCTCCTAGAACCATACATCATAGGTGCTATATAAAAAAACTTGTCACATTTTTTAGTCACTTTCTCGAAACAAAGGGAAGTCAATGATTCCTCTCCTTCATTGAAGGGGCAGCAAATCTCTCAATGAATAGAGAAAACAATTACATGTGTAATTTGTCGTATGCGTATGCCACTTCGACACGTGTGGATTCACGCCTTTGTAAATACACTGCAGAATCATGCAAGTGCATCCTGTGTTTCATGCAGCAATGCTCAAACATGTATGATTCACAGTCATTTGAATACATGGATAAAGCAAAGCACAAAAAAGGGTAGAAGAGTGAAGCAAATATATACTGTGCAATTTTCATCTCCTCTGATTCAATTAGTGATATTGGTCCTCGTTACAAGTATGGGGGTAGCCATGCCGCTATTTGCTGCATGGCTAGCCCCATACCGGGTACTGGTTCCAGGTTCCTTGAATGGGGAAATACCGGGCCATTCCGACCTTGCAGGGCCCGGTATTTCCCCATTCAAGGAATCCGGACCCGGTAAATCCCCATTCCCATTGAGCCCTCATAGGGGTCAATGGGAATGGGGAGGATGCAAACAATGGGCCGGTTAATGACGGGCCTGTTGTTTGCATCCTGGTCTGCTCGTGGGACCCGCTAAGGACGCCTGGTCGTACCAGGCGTCCTTAGCGGGTCTCGCCAACAGACCTTGTAATGAGACGGTAGACGGTTAACAGGGCTGGCAGCTCTACCGGCCCTGTCAACCCTATACCGCCAGGGTCGTAATGAGGCCCATTGTCTTCGAAGAAATGATAGTAGACTGATATTGAATTAACAGCATTAAGATGCATTTATAATGTGCCTACAGTAATAATCGTAATTTTGTGAATTTGCTTCTTCTCTGAGTTCGAGTCAAGGGGAAACCGATAGCATCATAAGCAATATCATCTGCTTTGCGGATACTAGCCATTCTTACAGCCATCCCAAATAAAAGGCAAAGTGAGTATGGGAATATACGCAGACAAGAGGAGCTAAGGATACAGTCTTTGTTTGGCCATTTGAACCTGGCCCTGTATATATTCTCAGCTTGCAAACATGATTGCAATTAGACATAAAGGTAACCATCTCTGTACGATATATTGCTGTCAAAAATGTGCAGAAGTGTAATTCAACAGGAAAGACCTATCCGTAATCCATATATGTGCTAGAAACACACTGAGCGTGTTAACAGAGAGTCAATATTTTACCTTTGCACCCAGGTTCAGCCAATTAGGTGGCTGGAACAGTGTGTGAGAAAACACAATTCCAATCACATGAGGCCCTTCCCTGGGTGGTGCTTTTTTTTCCTTTTTCTTTTTTTTCAAACGTGGGGAGGCAACAGGGGCGTTCGAAAAACCTAAATGCCCTTCTCCCCACCCCAACTTACCCGTGGGACCGGATGCTCCTCCCATCTTGCCACCATCGAAATAGAAAAGGGACTAGGTCCCTTTTCGGATGACAGTGGCCATTTTGGAACATGTTTTCCATGGCGGTCGTCATCATTTTCTATTTTAATGATGGTGGCAATTTTTTTGCACCCCGACGGTAGATGGGTTCGTGCAGAGCTTGTCTCCTGCCAGATAAAAAACAAATGAAATCTATCCGCAAACTGGCAAATCCTGGGGTGCGAATAGCTTTCACGCCCTGGCTTGGGGGTGGACGTGGGGTAATTGGCCCCTAGCATGTTTAGAAGCAGCTCTAAACAGATACAGTAGACAATGCTTTAGAATACTGTAGCAATCCAAGCAGGAAAACAGTGCTTTGCAATGATGTTCCAGTAGAAGTATGTCACAAGCAGACAATTTACATTTTGTATTTTTCATTACTTCCAGACACGCTTGTATGTCTACAATCCACACACCTGCCCACTTGTTGCTCGGTTACTGGGGAAGCAAAGTCGTGCATCCCCACCAAACTGCTTCCACGGCTGCCCCTTCCAGCCGTACCTGAGAATTCTCAGACCAGCGCCTAGAAGACAAAAACATTGTGGCACAGCACGCATCGCCATCCGTTAGAGCTCAGCACTTTCCTCCATCGTGAAGATGCTGCCCCACGTTGCCACAACTGCAAGATGACATTGCTGAAGACATCAGTGACACCGCATCTGCACACCTGTCCTCGAACAATGCAGAACCCGCCCATCGTCCTCTTCCTACTGTGTGGGAAACAAGAACTACATTCCAGTTAATTGAAGATCTGACCTTGAGCTGACTATGCAGCTGGCAAGTGACATCACCAGTCCAGTAAGCATTGGTTCATCTTTTTACGACACTGCAATACAGGTTTTACGTGAGCTGAGGCCTTGTAGCGCAAAACCCTCTTTTTTAAACGTAGCCTAGGAACATTGAACGTTGGCTTCAGAAACGTTTGTCTATACCAAGCCCACATACAGTTCGAAAGAGCTGCTCTTTCTATGGCAGCTAGGAAGTCTTCATCCTGGAAACGGTTCCACGCAGAACTGGGCAGAGACTTAATTAATGGCATAAGTATCCATTATACCATGGCCTTGCAATGTGGAAGAGCTGGACATTTTGTAGGTGTGTTGCTTTGTGATAGGTGCCCCCACAGAGAGTTCTTGTTGGCAGGACTTCTGAACGGTCTCATTGTGTCAAGGAAGTATTGAGAGCAATGCAGGAACGAATGGAAGGATAAACTGGACCTTCGTATAGAAATCTACAATGTAGAGCGACGGTATGTCAATTGAATGAGACAAGACATCCTGGAACCAAAGTGAGAGATGCCAGAAGAAGCGGCTGGTGACCCAACTACACCCCAGCTTAATAATAAACTAACTGATTAGAGTACAGATAGTGGACTTGAATACCAGAATGAGTCAATGTAAGCCAGAGCTTCATTGCCAGATTTAAAAGGGCTAAATTTGGTATCACCAGAAATGAGAGATTATGCAGACTATGTGATACTGTAAATATTGAAACTGCTAAACACCTTATTTGCAACTGTGAAAGCCTTAACCAGCGGCAATATAAGTACTTGAAAAGGAATAATAATTCCAGTATGTTAGTATAGAAGTGACATGGCAATGTCTGTTAGAAGGTAATGATATTAATCTTATCTTCCATATGATGACATTTTATGAGTTAATTTTAACCATTTAAAAAGATGTGTCTGCTGGTATTTTAGTTTCATACTTGAAATCGTTGTTTTTAGACATTGATGTAAGTAAGCATTGTATGATGTATATGTTTGTAGTATGTAAAGCCAGTGATGGCTATGCACATATTTAAATAGATAAATAAAAATAAAAGTGGAAATTGACCTTTTTTCTGACACAGACACGACTCTAGCTGATACATGTAATACAGCTAACACCACCAACACTGTCAATGTTGGACAGAGTGATGTTGATCGGAATGCAATGTCAAATACCCTAGGGGTACGCTCCCCAGAGTGAAGGGGGGGAGGGAATCTCAGACAGTGATACTGAAAGTGTACGATGGGATCAAGATGATAGTTTTTCATGTTCATGCCCGTTGAGCAATGTACAAAGCACGTCTGGAACACATATGTCATGTGATGCTTTTAGAAGCAAGAAATGTGCAACGTGTAGAATGTCTAATACTTATTAGAAATCCAAGCACTAATTAGTAACTAGTGTGAATACAGCTGACTACCCCAAAAATAAAATGTGATTGGTTTAGATCTAGAACCACCTAGAAGAGATATCACAATGCAAGCGGGGAAGTGGCAAAAAATGACATTAGAGAGTGTAGCTGAAGAGAAAGGAATTGTTCCATCCTTCATTGCATGTCATCTAGGGCAGACGATATGGGATTTCATCCCTTCTGCCCCTGCGGGATAGGAGCAGCACATGGGATACCTTTTCATGTTAGAATTCTCCTCATAATAGTACACCAACATTAGGCTGACAAAGCTTTTTAGTAGAATGTAGTGTCTTGAAGCCAGCATTGTGAAGCATGCAGTCCATACTGCAACATGATCAATTTAGAATAGCAACCGTAGTGCTTCAAATGGCACAAGTATACTCAAAGCGCTTTATGCTCTTAAAGGCCCATATTAGCCTCAGATTGCAAAGCAGCCACTTAGTGAGAAGTCTGTATTTATGTGTTTCCTTTCATGTAACCATTTATAATAGCAAAACACTTAAAAGTTTTAGACAGCTTGTTCATTCATACATGCATGCATACATGTTCTTTATGTAGTTTTAAGCAGGTCAGTGCAAAAATCCCATGTGCTTAAGCACTGCACTAGTAGGCTGTACAATCAAATTCATTTTATTTTCTGTGTTAAGGAATTAGATGGCAGTCTGTCTGGAGAGCCAGTACCAAAACAAATATATGACCTAAAGCCCTTGGCTTAGGTCCTACATTGATATAACAGCAAGATTCTGTAGAGGGACTTGTGTAGAGCAGATAAAACTGCAAAGATGCTCCAGAAGCAGTTTGCTAACGGTGGTTTGCTGAAAGGGGGGTACCCCGCAAAATATTTACCTACATCCCACATATGAGGGAAGGGCCTTCCATGTTGTACAGGTTAGAATCATTAGAAGCAGTGGTTTGTGGTTCTGCCCACCGGATGGTAGCAGACCTTCCACCATATAACCTATAAATAGCATGGCAGCCCCCATCCAGGGGTTGGCAGGCTGGATTGCTGAGACAGGGTGATGCCGAGATCCTGTGATCCTAATTGCTGGAGGTGTTTGCTCCCAGCTGCACCGGTGAGTGCTATGAGTCTGCTTGACTGAATAATGTGCTCCTATTCTGGTCTTTTTCATTAATGCAGTGATTTGTGCTTTGCATTATATATGAAGATGTATATTGAAATGCTTTATTGAGTGAGGTGGTTGGAGGGAGGAGAAAAGAAGCACATGATGGATGATGAAGGTGATGGAGGAAGGAGTATAGAGGAGACTTGATGTGATGCTGGCACAGAGATGGAGGATTGTGTTGCAGAGAAGTTTAGAAGTGAAGTTGTCAGCGAGATGAAGAAGTGTGTTTAGAAGGATGTTGCCTTTGTCAGGTCATGTGGCTTGGAAAAAGTGTGGTCCCTTTTATTGTAAGTGTTTATTGGGTTTACAAGTAAACAACATCTTAAGTGTGGTAGCTCACTATTTGATTAGCTCATCTCATCCATTTCCGCGGAAATGGCGACACGAGGTGTTAAATACTATGTCTGATGCAAATATCTCTCTACAGCTCTTACTAGACAATCCCATGTGAGCCAAATTGAAATGATATCAATTCAGTTGGATATGTAATCGGGAGAAATGTTTGCTGTATAATGATTTTACTACCTCTTTGTTTGGATTTAAGAGACTGCGCCATGTGTCAGATTCCTAGGCAAAATGCCCATCGGCGTATATAAGAAATAAGTATCTTCACTTCAGACTGAGTCTATGGCACACTAGAGATATATTCGCCATGAGGAGGCAAATTCCGAAAGATTTGAACTTTTGTCTTTTCTGTAATGATGCTTCTAAAAAAGAGACGCTTGAACATATTATAGTCACCTGCCCAGACTAAGCCTCTCGACGAAAATTATATTTTGGAAATCAACTCTGCATATTTAAACCAACTGGAAATGACGAAATATGGCGGATCATCTTTTCCAATACAACGCTAGCCATTAGGAAAGCTATATTTCAATATCTTGACTCTTTGCTTCCAGATTTGAATATTAATAGCAAGAAATAGACATAGACCTTGGAATAATTAAGAAAATGGTTTGTTTACAAAATGTCCATCTGCTGAAAAAAATTTAATTGTTACAATCTGACATTCAGTAAATTGCACCATAAATATGTAACAGAATGACTAGTATTTATGTCTCAAGACGTATCTTGAAAGGATTTTAAAAAGAAATTTTATATATCCATGTAAATATGAAATTATGTAATTTTTAATGATGCATGTAATATGTGTGAAGAAATTTTGAAAAACATTTGTCAATTTGAAAGGTTTATTTTGTTCAGCCAACCAAATAAAAAAAAAAAGAAAAGAAAAGATAACAATGGAGAAGAAAAGGCACATATTAAGTAGGAGATTAGAAACAAGGCTGAGAATGAGAAGATGTCTAGTCAAAGGGAGGTTTAGAAGACCAGATGGAGGTGACAGAGGAGCAGATATGCCCTGCAACTGAGGGGCATGAGTGGAGGAGGGGTAGAAGTCTGAGTGCCTGGAGAGGCATCAGTGAGGCTGAAGGAAGTAAGAAGAGAACAGCAGGTGCTGGAAAGATCCTCTTGGGTGCAAAACCATTGCAATTTATTGAGGAGATAGATGGGTAAAAGGTGCTGAGGATTGGGTCAGGACCTCAAGACAAGGGAAAAGCAGGCTCTGTGTCCTAATATTTAAGGAAGCTCAGGTGGCCAACCTCATGGTGGAAGCACTGGGGCCCATTTCCACCTCGCCCTGCACCAATACCCAGACATAATGTGCAGGCACACGCAGGGCCCTGAGGCCCAGGCAAAGCGGTCTCACAAGAGTTGAGGATGAGAAGCAGAATTCTACAAACTGAAGAACCTAGAGGAAAGTGTGGGGATAGCTAAACCCCACCCCTCACAAGATTATGGCGATGAAGAAGGGAGAATATATCTGGGAAGGATTCATATTGACAAATGTTTTTCAAAACTTCTTCACACATATTACATGCATCATTAAAAATTACATAATTTCATATTTACATGGATATATAAAATTCCTTTTTAAAATCCTTTCAAGATACGTCTTGAGACATAAATACTAGTCATTCTGTTACATATTTATGGTGCAATTTACTGAATGTCAGATTCTAACAATTTAATTTTTTTCAGCAGATGAACATTTCGTAAACAAATCATTTGCTTAATTATTCGAAGGTCTATCTCTATTTCTTGCTATTAATATTCAAATCTGGAAGCAAAGAGTCAAGATATTGAACTATAGCTTTCCTAATGGCTAGCTATGTATTTAGAAAACATTTGTTGAACCCAAAGGATTTTTGCAGAAAACAGAGGGGCAGATTCTCAAAAAATGGTGCATCTAAAAATAGCACAGAAGATACCTTGAGGTATCGGGATTCACTATAAAACGCGCAGAAATGCCCCTTGATTTGCCCAAATGCGCAAAGGGGTGAAAAGGGGACTTGGAATGTTTGCATCTATGATGCGTTCATTCTGACACCCTTTGTGGATTTGAAGGCACTGTTTGTGTGCTAGCCAGGAGATGCACTAGCCAGTGCATTTCATCACTGGTGCCAAAAAACGTTTTGAGAATCTGCCTCAGAGAATTTTCCGGCACACAGAAACGTTATTGTTGTTGAATCAAAGGAGACTCCATTCTGCACAGATGGGGAGGACACTCAAAAGTCCTAACAACATCCTGACAAACAAAACAAACTATTTGAAGCTTTGTATCATGTTGTGTACATGTTGCGTTCATTGCATCACCCAAAAGTTAAGTTCAGGAGAACGTCTGATAGATAACTGCATGAAAAATAATTGGATACATAAATGCAACTTCCACTTAATATGTACATATGATGGCGTCATTTGTGTTAGGGAGAATTCTCCAGAATGGCTAATTTCCCTTACCGACTGGGTCCCTCGGCAGCTTTGCTGGATTTCTAGGATTTATTTTTCACCTGGTAAGAGGGTGAGCCTTTTTTTCCCACTCTTACATGTGTTTTTTGGCTATGTGTTGTACATTTTTTATGTGTTCATGGACTGTGGAGCCTCACCTACTCCATAGGCATCATCTTTTTATTGTGTGTCACACAGCACCTTTAGTGCAGTGGCACAGGGTTGTCTTTTTCAGACTTCCTACTGTAAACTCAATTTTCTGGGACTGACTACTGTCTCCCAGAACATGTAAAGTTGCCATTGACTTTATTAGTCTTTTTAAATTCACAGACCCAGTACCAACTATCTTACATAGAGTTCTGGAAAGGGTTAATAGTTATCTCTTTTTGTCTGTTTCTCATGGAACATTATTTTGTTCCCCTTTCTTTAATATTTGGCTGGTGGCAGTGTTACCTACCTTATTTTTTGCTAACGCGGTCTATTTAAATAGCCTTGGTATTGTTTCAGCTAAGTTAGTAGCCTCGAACTTAAACCCACTGGACCCCTTATGTTTTATTTCGGTTCCGGATGGGTTTATTCACCATTTCTTTTTGTAAAGGTCTTTCTCGTATTTTACTCTGCGCGCCAAACCAGGTTTGGTTCCTTTGTTTGCCGTCCTTTGGCGGGCTTCTGCACAGAAGCCCTCTTTAGGCACCTGAATGTCTGAGGGGGACAGGATGTGAGGGAGGGGTTTGAGACTCCCTGCGCAGGGTCTCCTTGGAGACCCATGTCGCACTCTGTGTGATTGGCTGTGGTGACTGTCCCGCCAGGACAGCCACCCTGCTGTGTGATTGACAGCCAGGCTGTGTGAATGGGGGTAAACTACATAAAAAGCAGGTCTCTCGGACTTAGAAGGCAGAGTCACCACTGGATCGAGAGTACCGAAGAGAAGCTGAAAGAAGAGGACCTCTACCACGACTGAACCTCCCGGTGAAGCCCTGCTGCGGGTCCGAATCTCCGAACTTCGACGACAGGGAAGATCTGCAAGGAATCTTCTCCCATTGAGCTGGTGGGACCAACCAGTTTGCCTAACTACGAGCCAGGCCTCCCTCCTCTGGTCGAATTTACTCAGCACAGCTACAGTGAACCGGATAGCCAGAAGGACCGGACCCTGCTTGGGTTTTAAGGAGCGCAGCTTTTATTTGTTGCTTCGCTCTGCTGCTGGTTTCTTCCCTGGGCAGTGCAGGACCCTCCAGTCTTCCTACTTCGTGTCAGTCCGACTGTCGCTTCAGGAACCGTGAGCCTGCAGGACCTGCCAGGAACTTCTGCCTCAGCAACAGCCTTCTTCTTCATTTAAGGTACTGTTCTAACCCGGTTGTTCGTTCCGTCCGACCGCGGTGAAAGTGTTTGAAATCTTTCGCCAATCCGAGGGCTTGTCCTTCTCTATTCTTTAAAGTAACTTTTCTTCTGACCAACTAGGTTCCGAACTTTTGGCAAAGACTTAACCGCGAACTACTCTGAACTGTGTGATCCTCTGCAAAGACTTTGCTCCACTGACTTTGGCTCAGGCCCCTTGTTTCGATTCCCTCACTGTAGTAGCCTTTTCTAGATTGCCCTGCTTACTTACTTGTTGGTCCTGCTTAATTTTTGTCTAATCTTGTCTTTCCCACCCTTGTTTAATTGCTGGAGTGACATTTTGCTCACACTTCATTTTAAGTTTAACTTGTCCAGAATCTATTGGGTGGCGTATAGTATATTAAGTGTTTTTCTACTGCTTTACTTTAGTAAATTGTTTTACAAATGATGTGTAAATAAATGTATATTCTTTTACTCAGAAACCTTGAGTCAGTGTTTGTTTGAACCATAGTAATTGCTGTCCTTTGTGTAACTTCTGATACTGCTCACTTTACTCTTGAGATAAGTCTGGCTGCTCAGCCATCGCTACCACTTTACTGTGTAGTACAGGCTTGCACCAAAGGTGAATTTGTACTGTCACCTGTAGGCTTAATTGTGTATGGTGTTCCCAAAGGGTACTGCATATGATTCTGCCTAACAATTTGTAAAAATATATGTAAGTAATTGCAGCTCGATGTTAAAGCCTTTCAGACTTGGTAGCAGTTGCCATTTCATTATTGCCTATGTAGTTTGCTAGATGTGAAAAATTGAAAAAACATAGAAAAGTACTGTTTGAAAAACAAAACACATATTTCACAAAATCCTGAACCGCTCCAGCTCCAAGATAGCAATACAATCCACATATGTTCACAAAATACAAGAGACTTGATGAACTCACTATGCTGCTACCTCAAAAGAAATTGGATGTTATGGAGTCCAAACTTACAACTACGGACAGAAACTGAAAGGCCCTCTTAACTAAGGTTCTAAATCAGTGGCAAAGAAATTTGGAGAACATTAAAGGCACAGGGCCTCATTACGAGGCTGGCGGTAAGGCAACAATGGCGCCGGTATCGCTACCGGCACCGTTGCTACCATACCGCCATACTACGAGTTCTGCTCGCGGGTGCCCTTGCAGCCACCAGGTCTGGCCTGGTGGCCGTACCGGCACCCGCCAGCAGAACATGATGGTAGCAACGGTACCGTTATTAACGGTACCGGTGCAACACCCTGCCCATTCCCATTGAGCCCTATCGGGCTCAAACGGGAATTGGGAATACGTTTTTCCAGCGCCCAGAAAAGGGCAATTACTGGGTCCAGCAAGCTCATAATGACTCGGTAATTGCCCTTTTCTGGGCGCCGGAAGAAAATGATTACCGGCGGTAGCCTCGTAATGAGGCCCATAGTATCCATACCAGAATCTAAAGCGCAGAAGTACATTCAAATCACAAGACAGTTTCCGAGATTTGTAGGAATGTGTTACCAGATAACACACATCAACTGAAATCCAAGATGACAGCCTATAAAAATAGAGTTAGAGAACAAGTGCATTTTATTAATCCGAGCAGGAGACGTTGATGGAGCCATAATGTTCTTTGTACAGCATATTAATTTGTAGTTAGCTCCCGTATTAAATAAACAAAGGCCGCAGGAATTTCTACAAAGACAGCCCAAAGACTGAGAGCAAGGTGTTGGTAACATTATTAGAACCATAAAAGATACAAAGGCCAACGCTGCATAAATCAGAACTGTGGTGAAGAAAAAATTAATTGAATACAAATCAAGGCAGAATTGTTTTGCCATCGATTTGAGCAATGGGACACAGATAAGAGGAAGGACTCAACTTGCCATTGTTGTGCATAAATGACCACTGACTTTTCCGGTGGTTTGATAAACAATTTATTAGTAGAAAGTGAACAGTACAAAAAAAGCAACAGGATGAGACCATGATGCAATTGGGAACCCCCCCACTTCCGTGCACAGTTCTCTTGTAATCAAAGGAACACATGTATTTCAATGAAAGGGGTGGTCAAGACAGGGCCAAGAATCATAATGAAACAATGTTGCAAGCAGGGATCAAAGCCCCACTGTGCAAGTCTTTGATACCAACTGTGTGCTTGCATTTTAGGCAGGGATGAAAGTATAACATGATACATTTAGTGAGGTTGAATATGCTCCTCAAAGTTTCACACACGCTCCGAGGCAGGCGAGAACGCTTACAGTATGATGACTTCTATCTGCTACAGCCACTTTTCCTAAGAAAGCGGGAGCCTAAAACATGCTTACATATGCCAAAAGGACAACACATCTGATGTGAGAGATATGAAGGCAAGCATTCCTACACAATAGACAAAACTCCTTCATTGCAAAGATATGTGCAGTAAAGCCTAAAGACTTAACTCGCGTGGGCAAGAAACAGTGTTTAAACATGGAAGTTCACAGTGCCTACTCAATAGCATAGTGCAACAGTATACAAGGGGTGTACATACAATCTTCAATTCCAAACTTTCTCCCACAGCATGAGCTGAAATTTTTGTATATATAGGTTCCTCCCCTGCATTCAGCCAGGCAACTGGTGTAACCATATTCACACAATTCACCAGTTCCCAGTCATTCTTTGTGGGTTAAGGTGGATAGTGTATCAAAAGAGAAGTAACTCAAGAGGTTCATGTTGATGAACAAAGTACCATTGTTTATAGGGAGGACAAAGTACAATTTTTAGTTTTAGCGATCAGGTGGTGCTTCAGCACCATCTAATCTGAAACTATTGCATTGAAGTACAGCTAAGAGGACGGTAGCTTGTGAGGAGAGACACAGAGCTTGTAGGTGTTGTTTCCAATATTTACCCACCCATTGACTGCACATGGCCATACTAATTCCTATGGCATTTATGCACAGTACATGCCCCATTCCACCCAAAACACATCGGCCCTCATTACAAGTCAGGCGTTAACCCTTAACGCCTGATTCACACTTTAACGCCTGCTTTTTGCAGTTAAAGTCCAAGGCGCTAAGCGACCTTGGTGCTAATTACGGCACCGTAATTTACGGTACCGTAATTAGCACCTTCCCCATCCCCATTATGCCCTATGGGGCAGAAATGGGAATGGGGAAGGGCAAATGGTGAATGGGGAATTACCGCCCCACTCACCTTGGAATGGGGTGGTAATTCCGTCATCCACCATGGCGGAATCCGGCATGGACCATGGTGCTAATAGCACCATGGTTCACCGCCTGACTTGTAATGAGGGCCATCCTCTTGGGATCTCTTTCAGTTATTTTAATCAGACAGTGGCCCTCATTCCGACCCTGGCGTTAGGGGGTTAACGGCGCCGTAAAAGGTGTCTGCGCCGTTAAACCCTTAACGCCTGATTACGAGGTCCCTTTGTGGCTCCCGACCTTAACGGCTGGTCTGGACCAGCCGTTAAAGTAGGGACCCGCAAAGGGACTTTCGAGGTAATTACTGTACCGCAAATTGCGGTACCGTAATTACCACCTTCCCCAGTCCCATTGAGCCCTATGGGGCAAAAATGGGAATGGCCAATGGTAAATGGGGAATTACTGCCCCGCCAACCTTGGAATGGGGTGGTAATTCCCCATTTACCATTGGCGGAATCGGTAAGTTACCGGCGTTAACCATGGCGCTATTGGCGCCATTGGTTAACGCCAGAGTCGTAATGAGGGCCAGTAACATTTCTAAGCTGTCTGCTGAGCGTTACCCCCGATCCTCAGGATACACCCCATTCCTCATTTGTTAATGGCCATTTCTATAAATTTTGACATGAGCAACGGTAGGATTGTTTCACTCTAACACTTCTGAATGAACAGTCGTTTTTATTCCATGTTTTCCAGTAACAACTTGCTACCTCAAAAGAATATGAATTTCTGTAAGCTGTATTTGTACAGTGATGTCTGAATATGCGGCATTACTATGTCTGGCAGGATTCCTCCCTGTTCCTGGAGGCTGTAAAAATGATAGAAGCGCATGCGTCCAATCCAAAAATGGCCAAATGCGAAAGGCTTAAGTCACGCGCATCTGATGCGCGATCCTGATGCATTCCCGAAATAGGGGGATGTAATAGAGAGAACAGGAAAAAGACAAAACAGAAAAAAGCTTGAGAGAAGGGTCAGGTAGCCCGCTAGGCACAATGCCAGCAGTCTCCCCCAACACTTGTGAACAGATGGCTGGCCAGATAGATCTGTAAGTTAAATACATAACGTTATGCTCTTCTGCCATCTGAATTCTTTCTGGAGTTCTTAGGTTAGAATAACAGGCTGACCTCCAGAGCCTGTTATTCATTCTTTCACTCCAATCTCCCAAAAGCACCAAGGACCAATTACATTTTAAGTGAGCACTCTACAAAAAAACATATATCTATTCTGAATATTTGCATTGGATAATAGTAACACCTTTAATTTACTGCACAAGATGTATTATTACAAAAAGGGGGCAGGAGGTTGCTCAAGGCACAAACATTTTCTTCAGAGGTCCATGGGAGCACATTTGGAAGACAACATATTTATATGTAAATGCATTGTTTCCGTGTAATTCTAATAATTGTTTACTTACACATGTAAGTCACAATCTAGTAATGTTTTTATTTTTTCTTGGAGTTAACTGTCCATTCACATTCCACATAACCAATTCAATCTTTAGGGGCTCGGACCCAAGTTGATGGATCTATTCCTTCTTTATAGCACAAATTGTTTGTGCATTAGCAGTATTGCAGCAATATTCTTTATGCATATGTGCATATGCCATGAGATGAAAGGATGCATTACCTATAATGAGGGTAGGACATGGGCTACACAGGAACTTGCGCTCATTGGGTAGCCTGGTCTGTTATGAGAAGGACGCTCCTGGCACAATGCTGATGGTAGATGTTAGTGTACTGGACAACAGTAGTGGATCTTTGGAACGATCAATGTCGTGGCATGCTACCATAATAAGTGTGAATGCTTGGGTAATAATAACTTGACCATCTGGAAGCCTCCACAAATCTCAAGTTAACTACTCAAATCCATGCCATCTATCAAGAAGGTCAAACCCGCCAAAAAGCGTGTGAGATGAGAGCTATGACATTGCCCTACTTACATGAATTAATCAATCGTCATTTCACCAAGTCCTTCTCTTCCTCAAAAGAAGGTGATGAGGAAGGTCATAGACGGTTCTGATTGTCTGACTCTGTGCCTGGGCCTGCGGCTAGGCTACAAAGACAGTCATCTGTCCAAGACGCGGGGAGCCTAGAAACGTACGGTCTACCAAATATTACATAACATAGGGTTCCCGCTCCTAATCCCGTCACTTCTTCCATTTCACCCATCCTCTGTGTCTGTCACTCCATCGTAGGCTCCTTGAAGCCAGTAGAAATGCTCGCCCCATGGACCAATTGCAGCTGGTGGCCACGGGAGAACCAGAGCCTTGCACCCTTAGTGGGTAAAATAGTGCTGGAACAATTTGGTGAGGCGGGGCCCCCCAATGCGAAAACCTGTCGTGTTTCCTAGTGCTAATGAACCTGGTGTTACTGAGGAAGTGAGGCTATCCGATGAAGTAATGCCTTCAGCGGAAACAATGGTGGGAGTGGGTCCAATTTAACACATTTCTGAAACATAGGGTTCAATGGTTCATTTTAAAGGAGGTCTTTCCACAAACATATGGATGAAGTGTGACATTGCTCGGCATTCTAGATTTTAAAGAGCATATTCTGTACCAAATTGCTTCGTAGCGCTAAATGATTATATCAAACAAGGATTGACAGCCAATTCGTTACTTTACAGGTGGAGAGCTGTAACAACTTTGAGTGATTTACAATAAACTTTCTTTTATGGGAGACATGTTAGAGACCTCACTAATTCACTAAAATGTTACCATGTCCCTCAGTGGCAGGACAATTTAGTCCTTTGTAGCTTAACAGTTTATATCCAATTTGAGCATGTTATGTATACTTTGAGTGTGTGTAATAGTCTTAATCCTCTCCACATCAAACATCGTGCCCCAGTAGTAATAACTCCCATCATAAATATTTTGCCCAAAAAATATTATCTACTAGTAATACTGTCAGTGTTAAGGAAAGTAGCATGACGAATATTGTTCCAGGGTAAATATTACAACCAGGTATATAATAAATTTAGCAGAAATAATGTTTCACAGTAATACTTTGCAATCAAAAGATGCCGCTTAGAATACTGTGCCATTGAACAATACACACCTAAAGGTTGGAGTAGACCATGCCCACTGAACATGTCCATGGAATTGGGTTTCAGAATATTGTTCAGTAGAATTATGCAATATTCATAGTTATCTGTTGAGGTGGAGAGATCTTTTATCATAGTACTTGCCACATGAATCACAGCATTTCAGTGAAAGGAAGTACAAACCATTAATCATGTTAGAAGAAAATGTCAATAGAGTATAATATGTGTTCTTTGCCTAATTATGGAGCATCTATGAGAGGCAACATAATGGCAGGGAGAGCCATGCAGCCTTACTCCTTGCTCTGTATTTTAGCAATATTGATGTGTAAAAGAAAAAGGAAAATCAGGTTGAAATGTTTATCCATCATAGAGTATAAACCATATGCGTCTCCTCTTCTGAGCACAAATCCAGGATAACATAACAAAAAGAAAATTGCTCTCTTGTGCTTTGTTAAACCAAATTGTTTTGAATGTCAGACATGGGAGGAGGAGAAATTGTTAAAAGTGCTATCTGTGCACAATACCTTCTTGAGAACACTAGCAGGGAGTTTAAACTCAATGCATAGTCAATCAGTCTCTCTTCTAATAATAAAAGATAACATTTGGCACTGAACTACTTAAAGTACAGCAACCCTTCTGAGGAGTTGATAGGGGGCGTGGCAAGCAGCGATGCTGTAAGAACATTTCTCCAACAGCTCGTGCTGATCCTGAACGATGCTGGCCTGTAATACCTGCATTACTGGGGGGTGTTTCCAGCCAACCTAACTACGGACGTCTGAAGTGGCCTGACACAGCTGGGTGCAAAAACAAAAGGTGGCGGAGAGCCGAGCACAAGCTCGAAAAGGTGGGGGCCTAGCCTGCAGCAACGAACACAAGATGGTGGACGCTCGGCTGGAGCCAGCGTACAAATAGAACAAAGCCATGATATCAAAGAGGGAACAGTGAGCAAACATCTGAGGAGCCTGGCTGGCCCCCTCCTTGAGTCCACCACGAGTTGAATGGCTCTGAGTTGAGCGGAATAGTGCAGGATGGCGCAGACACTGCATAAGCAGAGTACTGTGGCTTAAAAGGCAGAAAAGATTAGTTGCAGTGCAAAAAACCGCAGTGGGAGTGACGCAAAAGCCGCACAAAGAGCGGTAAGGGGCGTGTTGGTGTCAGCCTGCGAGAAGATCCGCCCGGCAGATGCAGTAGCGCGGGTGGGCAGAGCCTTGCAAGCTGGAGGGATCATGAAGTGCACAAAGGCACGGGAGTGCCCAGTGTCAGACGAGGCCCCCAGGCCCCCCGCCACTAGACTCATAACTCAGCGCAACACAGATGCGGACTGAGAAGGGTTGTATACGAATTGATCGTTTTACAACTGCTCGAATGACAATTGACCTTTTCACAATTGACCGAATTGTGAAGGTCAATTGTACCATATATGTGGGGGGAAACCCCCCACAACCCCCCACCCAACGCCAACCCCCCAAAACCCATATATATATATATATATATATATATATATATATATATATATATATATTACCAAACCATTATATATATATACATATATGTTGAAAAAAGAGGAGAGGGGCGCACTCCAGTTCCCTGCACAATAAGCCTTCTCAGCTACAGGTGTTCTCCTCCGACCGGTTTCTGTGCCAATACACGTCATCAGGGAGGCTGTTTTAACTTGCAGCTCACAGCAAGTGCAGGTGTTAACACTTAGTGATGATTCTGCTGCAAGGACTTCTGGTAGCTGTAGTCATCAGGTTTGCAGGGAACAAACTCACACCCAATCCCATAAATGGGGGGAGTAGCCTACAGTGAGGCACTCCAAAGTTGGGCATATATTACCCCGGTGCAGCACCCTATAAGATTTCTGAAGATTCCACCCTTCAGAAAACTTGCAAATGTGTTGAAAAAAGAGGAGAGGGGCGCACTCCAGTTGCCTGCACAATAAGCCTTCTCAGCTACAGGTGTTCTCCTCCGACCGGTTTCTGTGCCAATACACGTCATCAGGGAGGCTGTCTTAACTTGCAGCTCACAGCAAGTGCAGGTGTTAACACTTAGTGATGATTCTGCTGCAAGGACTTCTGGTAGCTGTAGTCATCAGGTTTGCAGGGAACAAACTCACACCCAATCCCATAAATGGGGAAAGGGGGGAGTAGCCTACAGTGAGGCACTCCAAAGTTGCAAGTTTGCAAGTTTTCTGAAGGGTGGAATCTTCAGAAATCTTATAGGGTGCTGCACCGGGGTAACATATGCCCAACTTTGGAGTGCCTCACTGTAGGCTACTCCCCCCCCTTTCCCCATTTATGGGATTGGGTGTGAGTTTGTTCCTTGCAAACCTGATAACTACAGCTACCAGAAGTCCTTGCAGCAGAATTATCACTAAGTGTTAACACCTGCACTTGCTGTGAGCTGCAAGTTAAGACAGCCTCCCTGATGACGTGTATTGGCACAGAAACCGGTCGGAGGAGAACACCTGTGGCTGAGAAGGTTTACTGTGCAGGGAACTGGAGTGCGCCCCTCTCCTCTTTTTCATCACATTTGCAAGTTTTCTGAAGGGTGGAATCTTCAGAAATCTTATAGGGTGCTGCACCGGGGTAACATATGCCCAACGTTGGAGTGCCTCACTGTAGGCTACTCCCCCCCTTTCCCCATTTATGGGATTCGGTGTGAGTTTGTTCCTTGCAAACCTGATGACTACAGCTACCAGAAGTCCTTGCAGCAGAATTATCACTAAGTGTTAACACCTGCACTTGCTGTGAGCTGCAAGTTAAGACAGCCTCCCTGATGACGTGTATTGGCACAGAAACCGGTCGGAGGAGAACACCTGTGGCTGAGAAGGTTTACTGTGCAGGGAACTGGAGTGCGCCCCTCTCCTCTTTTTCATCACATTTGCAAGTTTTCTGAAGGGTGGAATCTTCAGAAATCTTATAGGGTGCTGCACCGGGGTAACATATGCCCAACTTTGGAGTGCCTCACTGTAGGCTACTCCCCCCCCTTTCCCCATTTATGGGATTGGGTGTGAGTTTGTTCCTTGCAAACCTGATGACTACAGCTACCAGAAGTCCTTGCAGCAGAATTATCACTAAGTGTTAACACCTGCACTTGCTGTGAGCTGCAAGTTAAGACAGCCTCCCTGATGACGTGTATTGGCACAGAAACCGGTCGGAGGAGAACACCTGTGGCTGAGAAGGTTTACTGTGCAGGGAACTGGAGTGCGCCCCTCTCCTCTTTTTCATCACATTTGCAAGTTTTCTGAAGGGTGGAATCTTCAGAAATCTTATAGGGTGCTGCACCGGGGTAACATATGCCCAACTTTGGAGTGCCTCACTGTAGGCTACTCCCCCTCCTTTCCCCATTTATGGGATTGGGTGTGAGTTTGTTCCTTGCAAACCTGATGACTACAGCTACCAGAAGTCCTTGCAGCAGAATTATCACTAAGTGTTAACACCTGCACTTGCTGTGAGCTGCAAGTTAAGACAGCCTCCCTGATGACGTGTATTGGCACAGAAACCGGTCGGAGGAGAACACCTGTGGCTGAGAAGGTTTACTGTGCAGGGAACTGGAGTGCGCCCCTCTCCTCTTTTTCATCACATTTGCAAGTTTTCTGAAGGGTGGAATCTTCAGAAATCTTATAGGGTGCTGCACCGGGGTAACATATGCCCAACTTTGGAGTGCCTCACTGTAGGCTACTCCCCCCTTTCCCCATTTATGGGATTGGGTGTGAGTTTGTTCCTTGCAAACCTGATGACTACAGCTACCAGAAGTCCTTGCAGCAGAATTATCACTAAGTGTTAACACCTGCACTTGCTGTGAGCTGCAAGTTAAGACAGCCTCCTTGATGACGTGTATTGGCACAGAAACCGGTCGGAGGAGAACACCTGTGGCTGAGAAGGTTTACTGTGCAGGGAACTGGAGTGCGCCCCTCTCCTCTTTTTCATCATATATATATATATATATATATATATATATATATATATATAAATATTCGGTCAATGTGAAAAGGTGAATTGTGACCCTTTAAATTCGGTCAATTGTTCATTCGAACAATTGTAAACGACCGATTTGGGTAATACCCTGAGAAGGGAACCGTCGGTACGCGTTGGTGGAAGTAGCCCTGGTGCGCTGGATGACAACTAATGATTACGAAACACCTACCCGCTGGTGTGAATAGGGTGAGAGGCAGACCACAGGGGGGACCACTGGTGCACAAAGTGCAAAGCAGGCCCCTGCCTGCGAAGTAAGGACTGCACAATAAGACAACCCATCGACTGATGCAAATAGTGCGTGAGGCGGACCACGGAGAGGAACATTGGAGCGCATAGATAGAAGCAGGCCCCTGCCTGCGGAGCAAGGATTGATCAATCAGAAAAACCCAGCCACTAATGCACATGGTTCGCAAGGTGGACCACAGAGGGGACCATTGGTGCACAATATAGAAGCAGACCTCTGCCTGCGGAGTAAGGACTGCGCGATAAAATACACACATACACTGATGCAAATAGTGCGCGAGGCGGACCACGGAGGGGACCATTGATGCATATAGACAGAAGCAGGCCCCTATAGGCAAGAACAGTACTATAAAATAATGTACCACCCATCTGCTGATGTAAACAGTATGCCACCGCAGTTCACGCCCAGACAGGAACGACCCGGGAGCAGGGTTGAGTAAACACAAGCTGGAGTGTCACATGTAGTAGTGACTGCGGGGGGCACGCCGGCTGAACCACATAAGGGAAGAGGGGTCTAGACTTGGAGACAGGCCTCCCTGCAGATCATTACGGCAGAGACAGATGACCTGGTGCGTTGTTTACATTTTAGGGCGCACATAGGGAAGAAGAACACGCCTGGTGCCGACCCCGGTCCCTCTTCCCGCTGTCAGATCAGGCACACTAAGAATGACTATAAAGAGAGGACGCCGACCGTGGCTGATGAATTAAGGGACGGGTGCAGTTACAATACCCCTGTCAGCAGAGTACACCGACCAAAGGGTCATCAAAGGATAAGCTGCTGAAGGGCGCTGCGTCATAGTGCAATCCACATCCTTGCAGACAAGAACCTAAAGCGGGGACTAGCAGAGACACACACTGGACTACAAAACAAGGCCTGATAAGACCAAGTGCATGCATTTTAGAGCCGGTAACGGAGCGGTGGGACACGGGATACCACACCGGAACAGTAGGAGTGTGCTGCAAAGTGAATTGGCCAGCAGGGCAAAGAGGGGGCCAACAGGGTGCAAAGAGCCACAGGCTAGGTGCAATCAAAGTACAACAGACACCGCCACGGTGGTGACACTCAACTGGGCAACAACCCACCTCTGGGTAGGGAAACACCACACCAGCCATTGATCAGGATAGGAAACACTCATCAGGGCATATTACATGGTAAACATCAGGGACGACAATATTAAGGCACGAGTTGTTTGAGGCAGCCTTCATCCAATAATAGCACTTGATTAGTGTAACGGCCAACAACGAGTGCGGAACAAATAGACAGAAGAACCGGCACTGGGTATACTAATTATGGCGTCACAACCTACGTTAGACAATTTCACTAAATCTACAAGTGTGACGGAGAAGGCCATGCTGGCAACCCCAGCTTCACAAGGAGGACAGACCCAAACAAAGGGAGATCAGCAAGTTCTGGATGCCATAGCAGCCCGAAAGTAGCACTGAAGTCGAAAATGGATGCCATCAGTCCGGATATTAGCTTCCTGTGGCAGGATGTACAATCACTTGTAGAACGTACCTAGAAAAGCAAGTCGCAGTGAATACTGCTATCCTGACAGACACCTCGAGGGACGTGTTGATACTGCAGCAGCAAGTGTGGAACCTGGAGGGCAGAGTGGAAAATGCAGAAGGAAGGGCCAGATGTAACAATGTCGGAATTATTGGACTCCCGGAAGGAGAGGAGGGCACAAACCCCACCAATTTCATTGAGACTATGCTCTTACAACATAGCGGCCCGGGTACCCTTCACTGTAGAAAGGGCACATAGATCCCTGATGAGGAAACCACCACTGGGAGCCTCGCCAAGACACATTATAGCATGGATTCTAAATGACAAAGATAGAGAAAGGATTCTTGAACACTTCCGTAAAAGCGGCTTGATGCAGCTCTCTTCAGCCACTATTACCGCGTACCCAGACTACATCCTGCAGGTGGAAAAACAGAGGATGCCGTTTACATCGGTAGAAGAGGAGGCTGCGGGAGGTGAACCTCAGGTACATGCTGGTGTACCCAACACTGCTGAAAGTATTAAGCAGGGGAAAGGCCATCTTCTTTGATACCCCTGAGGATGCCCACTAATGGATGGATGCGGAAAACATGCCAACGCCGGATGAAGATGACACACGCTAGCAACCTACGGAGGACTGGTGAGGAAGTTGCCAGACCCAACAGATGGCTTGCGGCGAGGAGCAACTTCCTAATTTGAACAATTTTCGGGCACCAATAATTTTGCGGAAGCAGGAGCCAGCAAAGTAGTTCCCCTCTGGGAATGCACTGTGCGGAGGTGTTCTTCACCGTAGAGTGGATTTGTTTACGGATACTAGCAGTTACGTATCCGCCTGCTGCACCCCGACACCAGGACAAACAGTGGGGTTGGGGTGAGAAGAAGGGATGCATGAGCACAAGGTATTGAGCTGGGCAATTGTTGGGGGGAAGAGTGGGAGTTGGAGTAGTTAGTTGGGAGTTAACCTATGGATCCACACATGAAATGTATAATATGTATGATGGACTGCCGAGACATGGAGGAATGCTATTTTAGGATGGGGGAACTCCAATTTATGATGGGGGAACTTAGAATAGCCTCATGGAATGTCAGGGAACTACATCGTTACATTACACTGTGGGATGTATTTACCCATGCATCCGAGCCGTACCTCAAAACTGTGCAGTACTGACATGAAAACATCATGATGGCCAGAGCTTCCCAGAAAATGCACAGGGAAATGCAGGAAGAATAGGCTGCCACCCATTTTTGCCGATGTTATGGGCACAGAAGGACACTGCCTAAAACCACCATTGGACTACCCGCACAGTAGTCTGAAACCATTGGGAATGGCAATGCTGATTGCCAAATGCAACCTAGAATTGTGGGGAATTCATTTCTTAAATCCCAAAAATGGGTGCAGTACCAGTACTCACCACTATCCAAAAGCCGGCGTTTTAAAACCACTCTGTTTCCCTGAAGGCAAGTCAAAATGCCTATTTTCAAACATTGCAATATGTGCAAAATATTTACTGAACACCTGCAGACATTTGGCAGAATGGAGTTTTGTGTGCCTACAAAATCTGGGAAATGAAGATCATAAGACAAGGTTTATAACAAGACTGGCTGCGCTGTGGATTTCAGCAGTTTAAGTTGCACTGGATTGAAAGACACTAAAAAAAAATCTAAATGTTTAAATTGACTGAGTGACCTACTTTTGAGTGTCACATAGGTTGCAATTGTGTAAATGTCATAGTTTTGCACTTAGAATCAGCATTCTAGCTGCATGTGTAAAATTGCAAGTTAATTTAAAAAGCAACAAATAACATGACAGTAGCTGAAAGTCTGGCTTAAGGAACTTGATTCTGCCTGGCAACTACCCCCATCAGCAGTGAAACTTGAGTCACCACTGTGTTCCCAGGCCAACCTTCCTTTTGCTGCCCACACTAAGGATATGCCATCTATCTGATAATTGAATTATCTGTGCTCTGCAGGAGAGTGAACAAAGCCCTCTTCACTCAGGCAAAGGTTTTTATTACCGCAGTCGTAAAATGTAGCTTCCTCTTGGCAAGAGCTGGGAGGGGCACTGCCTGTGAGAGCAAGCTGGCTTGGCAGAAACTGGAAAGACTGGTTTCTATACCATGTGACCTGGGAAACCACACCCCTTTGGAGCCAGAACATAACTTTAAAAAGATGAATAACTCATAGAGCGGACATGTGAAAATTTTATAAATGATACCATAATTCTTGTGATTTTTCTGCCCACATTTTAAGAGGTTTTTCGACCCGGTGGCATGTTCAGGGGGGTTTTAGCGGAAAAATGGATATTACTCTAACTGTATGCATGTTAAAAATCTGAAACTTCTTCAGTTAATGTCCCTACTCCCTGCACACATGTATGTAAAGTTGGGTCAATGTCAGAAATTGCAAAATCAGTTAAAAAGTGAAATATGTGCCATTTCTGAATGCAAGCTCCCAGGAAGAGCAGAGTTTGAACAGGGGATACCTCCTGTAATGCATGATGGGTGCATATGATTTTAAAACAATATGTACCTCTGCAAATATGTATTTGTTTCAAATCTAGATTTGTGTGTAAGTTGACAGGAGGAGTGGACTTTCTGCAGGCTGTAAAATGACATCACTCTGACTCACAGTTCATTCCCCAATCAAATGATAAATGGAAGTTTGACCAATTAGAAGCTGAGAGAGAGGTAGGGTCAGTGATGCTAGAACACACCCACATTCTAAACACATAAAAGCAGACAGACAGGACAGATAGGGACTTTCCAAATCCATCTGCAGCGGGACGCTCTGCCGGAAAAATCCATACTTACCTCCATCAACCTCCAGAAAGCCAAACTAGAGACTTCAATCTATCCAGAACTAAGAGAACCAGAGAGAAAGCAGTGCTGTACCCAGAGAGACCCAGACCAGCAGAGAGAGCTGACCCAGATCACTGTGAAGTGCAGAGGCCAGACCAGACCAGACCAGAGTCCAGTCTAAAACCCTGACCAGATCCGTGGCGAGGCCCATTTCACTCAAGAATATAGTGTGAGTACCTAGAAAACTGTGCAGAACCAATCTCTTAGTTAAAATAATATAATTCAATCCTATTTTAATCTAAGTAGAACTGTCTCCTAACTGTCACCTGTCACTTGTAAAGCTGTCACCTGTGATTTGCTAGTTGCAAGCTGCACTTGTCATTTTGAGCTTTTGAAATTTGCAAACCCAAAAACGACCTTTATTAAATCGCTCATATCTCCGCGACCGTTTGGGCTAGAGACTTGCAGTAACTTTCCTCTGATAGCTTAGAATCGTAGCTTTGAATCGCACCAAGAACCGCATTCCTACCCCTTATAGTTTTACCGCAATCGCGGAACACGCATCCGCGAATTTTACCGCGATTTGCAATTTCTTCACATGTAAAAACTGCTGCTGCTTGCCTTCCATTTGCCAGAAATTCGTTTTAACCTGCTAACTATCCCTGCATCATTGCTAGTGTGAGCCTGGACTAATATTAACTAGATACCACTCACCCTGAACCTCTGAAAGGGAATTAACAGCATTTCCAGCATATTTCTCATCCATTGCTAACACATATAAAAGCATTTGGGCCTGTGTTTTCAAAACTCCTATCTGTTTTCTGTGGTGTAAGCTTGCTGGGGTGAACTGAATCACATTTGATCGCATTTCTGAGAACTGTGTGCTTCCTTCCATTTCCTTGCCTTGCATCAAGGGGGGGAGGGAATTGCCAGAGAAAAGTGATTACATTGTTTTGTTGAAATCATATTGAGTATTTCTATACTGCATTTCATTCATTCAACCTTGCATCCATTTGAACTCTATAAAGCATTTTGTACCACCTTCTTCTTTTGTTCCTATTTACCAGTGTGCTACCTTATCCATTTCATGTCAACTCATTAGTGATTATAAGAAGTGTGCTAGTGCCAGATTCTCCGTTGTTGATCTTTATCATATCAGATTAAGTGTGCTATTCAATTATTAATTTATTATAAAGTGTCATATATATATCTATTGTTTAAATTATCAAATAAACCTTTTAAACTTGCAAAACAGAACTACTTCTTGGCTCAGTGGGGTCAGGGGGATTCCAAGAGAGGGGTGTTATATAGGGGTAGTCATCCAGAACGCATGAACTGGACCTAAAGATATATCAATAAGGGTTTTCATTCAGTATTATAGACTAGGCGTTGACTTAGCTGTAGTGTTGAATTGAATCCTCTTACAAATTGGGGGCTCGAGCCGAGACGTTGGGTTAGATTTACCACTTGTGCAGCTTAATACAGTGTGCTAACTGACGGGATACATACATCCGGTCGGATCACCACGCTGCATTACGCTGTGAAGCATTCCTCAAAAGGGACACTCCAAGAAAAGTTCTGTTCTGCAAAAATAAAATACAAACTTCTGTAAGTCAGGACAGAGACCAATCTCTAGAATGACGACCTTAGTAGACATGAAAATAGCCAGAGAGCACCTCTTGCATAAGCTATTTGTGAGAGGTGAATGGACCGAACAGGGCCAGGATGCGTGGTTGCAGGCCATCACACAACAGGTCACTGAAACAGGGTCAGATATATATAGAGATCAGGGTCCCTTACATGTGGCCCTGAGTGAACTATATATGGCTCCTAAAGCCAAAGATGAACACAATAAGATTGCCAGGGTAGCGGCGTATTTATATTTACATATGGGAGCCGTGCAGGACAAATGTGCTGAAGGCCAAGATCTGGCGAGTAGGCAACTGCTGGCATTACAGAAGGTCCAATCTGACCTGGTCTCTTCTGAGCAGAGGCTGCAGAGGAGCCAGGAGTCAGAAAATGACAGCAGACTGTACATCACTAAAATGAAGGAGGATATGGATGTGCTGCAAAAGGAAAAGTCAGAACAGGATACCAGATTTCTGGCCCTGCAGAAGGAGCACCAAGACAGTTTGGACTCCTTACTGCAGAGCCAGAAAAAGCTGGAGCAACAATTAGACTTTAACAGGGCATGCACGGAGCAGGTAGCCACCCTGCAAAGTCATCTAGATAGAGTGAAGGTAGAGAGCAACAAGCTGATCTTGAAAGACCTGGATACCCAGGCAGAGTTTGATGAGGAGCGCCAAAAAGCTGGTGCCCTTCAACGGCAAAGGGACGACCTGGCGGCACAAATGCAGGCTCTTAGTCAGGAAAGAGACGCCTTAGGCCAGGAAGTCTGCCATTTAAAAAGAAAAATGGAAGAAAATCACCTGGCCCACCAGGGACTGGGTGATCTCCAAAAAGAACACCAGAACTTGTTAGAGCACACCAGGAGGGTGGAGGATGCTCTAGCAAGAAAGGAGCAGGCCAATAGGGACACAGCTCAGGAGGTAACCCTCCTGCAGCAAAGACTGGCCCAGTTCTCCAGGACCAACCAGGAAGCACAGAGGGAAAACGAGGCCCTCTGTGAACACAATGATAGGCTCCAACAACAGGTAGCGATGCAGGAGAGACTGATAGAGTCCAGTAAGGCCTTAACTGAAGAACTGAAGGCACAAATGCAGGCTCTTGCATTGCAACAGGGAGCAGGGGCGGATAGAGATGAGGTTCGCTGGGAAAGGGAAACTCCGGAGCATAACCTCAGGAGCCCTAGTACCAGAGGCCCTCATACCTCTCAGTCCCTGGACTCTGCCACCCCCATGTTCCCTGGCGCACATGAGCACAGGGCCACAGGGATGGCAGATTACTATCCAGCTAAGAGTATGGGGCTCATAGGCCAGAACCACTCAGGAATGGAGGGGTGGGCATCCGGGTATGGGCACCCAAGTACAGTACAGTTCAATGGGGAACCCCAGGAGAGTAGGCCCATTAAGGGCATCCTGAAAACCTCTGCCCAGTTAGGTCAGTGGAGGGGGT
Source organism: Ambystoma mexicanum (assembly GCF_040938575.1). NCBI lineage: Eukaryota > Metazoa > Chordata > Amphibia > Caudata > Ambystomatidae > Ambystoma > Ambystoma mexicanum. Next base: position 576,676,231 of record NC_090931.1, on the reverse strand, counting down.
ACCCATCAAATCCTGGCAGCAAGGAGGAATCTGAAGACCCCTCTGAACTGCGCAGGACACAGGAGACCAGGTCCCCACATTCTGCCAGCCATTCCCAGGCTCGCAGAATCCGGGAAAACCTGGAAGAACAGACGGGAACCTCTGGGAGCAGTGCCTCTGAGTCCGAGGAAGAATGGACAAGGGTTACCCGAACCAAAAAGGCCAATAAGGCAAAAAGGGCCTTGCTTAAGGACCCTTTAAAGCAGATTAAGGCGATCAGGAGCGTCATCACGCCTTACCATAAGAACGCTAAGTATTCTGTTTGGGAGCACTTAGAGTTGTTTGAGCAAATGATGGAGACTTTCCATATGAAGGACAGCCAAAGCTGTATTCAATATGTAAAGTGGACCTTCTCCCCGGAATACTCCAGTTTCTTTGCGGGGCTGGAGGACCAAAATCATTTAAGATGGTCCACATATAAGGCGGCCATCCTGAAACATTTTTCTGTTCACAGAAATCCTCAAGAGGCTCGCAAGGCAGCCTACAATTTGCAATGTGGGGAGGATCAGGCCCCACAAGAATTTGTGCAGGAGTTAAAGCGTGCTTTTGCACAGACCACAAGAAGGGTGCGCACAGACAGTCGAGAATTCGTTAATACATTTTTCCATGCCTTGCCCAAATATATCATGACCCAGCTCGTGAGGGATTTTCACGAGAAAAGATCTTTAGACTGGGTCATTGAACAGGCTACCCGGATCTATGAGGTGCAGAAACCGGTAGATAGCAAAAGTAATGCCCAGAAAAACCCCAAAGCCAACAGCACCCCTGCTGCTGCCAAGGTGGCAGAGGTAAAGGTCACCCCCGTTTTGGATTTGGAGATGGGGGGGCCTAAAAACCTACCTGCACCTAATAATGCTAGGCCCAGGAGGTCCTCGGGTCAGTCACAGACAGGGAGCCAGGGAGGCAGCCCCACAAATGGGGTCCCTCGCTCTCCTGATTATGTAAGTCCCCGTTACAAGGGAAACAGACCCATCCTGGGTTATGTGTGGACTCCTCCAGCCCAAGGGGGGGGATCCAGCCAAGCACCTAACCCAGGGAACTTCCCTCCTAACTTCCCACCGGAGGGCAGAAACTCTCCAAATCCTGGGCAGAACTTTTTCCCCAGGTATCCACCCAACTTTCAGCCCCAAAACCATCCATCCTTCTTTCCCCAATTCCCTGAGCCCAGACCACTGAATCCGGGAGAGGGGAGGCCAAGGGTGGAGGGGTACCCAAATCTTCCCAACCCGGGGTATTACCAGAGGAGGGATAGCTACCCTTCCCGGGATCAGCCCAGGGGAGAAAACAGGGCCCCGTATCAGCCTGAGCGGGTTTCCCAGTTAGAGCGCCAGGTTCAAAACATGGCGCGGGATATGGGTCATATACTGAGGGCGCAGCAGAACCCTCAGATCAGCATGCCGGCGCAGAACGCACTCAACTCTGGACCTGGTGCTCCAGAACAATGACGGGGGCAGCACCCCGATAACTCACCGGTTCCCAGGGAGGAGGCACAAAGGGAAGGGGGGTGTAAAGCCTTGGAGGAAGCTTCCTTCCTCACTTGTAAACAGCCCCTGGAAACCCAGGAACCGGAAACAAAATCTCTTGCCCCTGAAAGTCTGCCTCCTAAGGAGCAGAGGGGGGGTAGGAGAAACAAAAGACCCAAACAGACTCAGTTTGAGGAGGAGGTACAGATCTTCCAATTTGAGGGAGAGGGATCCTCAGAGGATCCTGGGAAAAGGATCTTCTCCTTCAGAGAGGGGGGAACTCCTCCCAAAGAAAAATGGGTCCCTAGGGATGCAAATCCAGACTGGGGAGATGTGGAGACTGAGCTACCGCCGCCCACCATCTCATCCCAGAACCAACAGCAAGAAAATCCCCTGGTTCAAACCCATCCTGGGGACTGCCTCCAAAAAGGGGGGGGCGGCCCAGAACCGGAACCAGGGGAACCCACAATGGCTCTGATCTCCAGTTGCCAACTGTTTCTTTCAGATTCCCAAGACTCTCCACAGAATTCTGCCCAAATCTCTTCGCTAGCAATGTCCAAAACCAGAAAATTAGCCCACCAGTTGTCCAAAAATGTACATTATCTGTGCCCCCTTGAGGAGAAGGAGGGAAGATATTATGCCCCGGTACAAGTACAGGGGCAGGGTACAATTTTGGCACTGGTGGACACTGGATCTCAAGCTACCCTTCTGTCCAGAAGGGCCTTTGACGAACTGAATGCAGGAAGGGGAGAGAATTACCAAATTCCTCTCACCTCTCTTCCTGGACAACTGCAGAACTTTGACGGGAAGGAAATTCCCGTCGAGGGGACGGCAGACTTGGACATTAAGATCGGGCGACACAAGTTGAAACACCCGGTCATAGTTGTGACCCCAGAGGGCACCCCTTGTTTACTAGGGAATGACCTCCTGAGAAGGTTGTCACCCCTAATAGATTGCGTAAACAAGGTCCTCTGGACCCAGACTAGCAGACCAATAAAATTAAAACAGAGTGTCAACCATGTTAGTTTAAACGGCACCTGCCACATGGTTGAACAAAAATCTGACCAAGTAGAATTTCACTTCCAGAATAGCCAAATTCCAGACGTGACAGTAATAGCAGTAGGACAACAGACTGGTGATGGGGGGTCCTCTCTATTCCTGAAAATCAACCTTCCTTCCAGTCTAAAGTGGCACTCCACGCTGGAAGGAAACACCCTGAAATTCTTTACTAATCCACAATCAGAAACTCCCACTCCTACAGTCCAGAAAGATGTGAAATCAGCTCAGAGCCTGGCTGATATTCAGCAAATTGGAGAGCAGTTGTTCATCCCTGTTCAGTTAAATGATGGGAAGGACTCTGTTCTCGCTCGAGCGTGTGTGAACAACGGTAAGAGCTTCATCAGCGAAGCCATGTTTCGCCAACTCCCAAAAGATCCAGCCATTCCCACCTTCAAACTGATAGACGAATGGGAAATGGACCTGGAAGCACCCAATTCAAAACATCTCCTGCCAAGCAGGTGTATGCTCAAAATCTCCATTGGCAACAAGAGCATAGTCCATAATTGTTGGGTCGTGCGAGACGTCACTGCCGCCTTTTACTTAGGCAGTGACATTCTCAATCGCTTTGCCATTAGTTTGGACCTAATAAACTTCAAAGCTTGGTCCCGATTAGCGGATAATCCCATGGGCTTTGATGATCCAGAAAAAGCATTTAGGTCAGCTCAATTGCTACCTTATGCAGTTGAAATTCAGATCAAAGAGGAAGTCACCATCCCAGAAAGGACCCGACAATTCTCCCTGGAAGTGAAAGTTAAAAGAGGACAAGAGTTGAAAAACCCTGATGCTTACATACATCTAAATGCTTCTCTCCAACAGCAAGGGTTGGGGGTAAACCCAACACCATTAGTCAACATAGAACATGACACCATTCCAATAGAGGTGGATAACAGCGACTTAAAGAGTATTACTCTAGCCGCAGGCACCATTATTGGAATGGCGGTTGATGACCGACATTTCTCCATTGATCTTGTAAATGAACTGTTAGGACCAATCCCCAAGGACTGTGTTGACAGTGACAGTGAGGACAATACAACACCAGACAGGATTTTCACCCGGCATGGGGGGAACTTCCTGGTGTACACTTCCTGCCCCTATGGTAAGGAAGATGTGACGTGTGACTTCAGGAGGGATGAGGTGATCTTCCAGGTACATGAGGGCTGCCTTTCCCACCTGAAGCCTCCGGTCCAAATCAGCACTCTGACCAGGGACTTCTCCACCCAGCTGGAGGAGGCCGCGGAAATAGCCAAACCAGAAGTCTTTCCAGGCTTCAGGCAGATGGTGGAAGAGAGAGTCAACCTAGCTGATGCCTGTGTGACTCTGGAACAAAAGCAAAAGTTGAAACAAGTTTTCTTGGATTTCCAAGATCTCTTTGCGGTAGACTCATATGACTGTGGTCGCACTGACATCCACACAACAACAATCCCCACGGACCCTGGCATGACTCCTGTGTTTGTGAAGCAATATCGCTTGCCTCTCGCATCAATGGAGTCCCTTACTAAAATAATTAAGAACCTTGAGTCCCGGGGAATAATCCGTCCAGTCCACAGCACCTTCCATAATCCGGTGCTGGGAATATTGAAGCCAAACGGCCAGTGGAGACTCTGTGCCGACCTCAGGGAGCTCAACAAACGGGTCCATACTTCCCGATGGCCTCTGCCCTACATTGACCAAGGGCTGGCCCAGATCCAGGGGTCACAGGTATTCACTGCAATAGACCTGACCAATGGATACTGGACTGTGCCTGTCAGTAGGGAGGACCAATACAAGCTGGCTTTTACCTTTGGGGGCCAGCAGTACACCTGGACCCGGACTCCCTTCGGATACCTCAACTCCGGCAATGAATTCAACATTTTTCTACACAAGGCCATGCCTGACTTGGGTGCAAGGGGTAACTTGGCTTATGTAGATGATGTCCTCATCAAAAGTTCATCTGTGGAGGAACACATAGCGGAGATCCGTTATGTTCTGACACAGTTGAGGGCCGCCGGAGCAAAACTTTCCTTTCAGAAAGCACAGTGGTGTAGAACCCGTGTTAATTTCTTGGGGCATGAGATTACTCCTCAGGGCCTCTGTCCCCAGGAAAAGAAAGTGGAAGCACTTCAGAAACTGAAAGACCCCACAACTCTGCGGGAACTAAGGAGCCTCCTTGGACTGACTAATTACAGCAGAAAGTTCATTGAGGGCTACGCAGAGATCACCAGACCCCTGATTCATCTCCTGAAGGGGGGGGTCAAGTGGGAATGGGGTCCAGAACAGGCAGAGGCAGTAAAACAACTCAAAAGAAGCCTCTCACAAGCGCCCTGCCTAGCTTACCCTGTCAGAAACAAGGAGTTCTTCCTGGAGACGGGGTTCTCTAATACGTGCTTGACGGCAGTATTATACCAAAAGCATGACAAGGTCAATAAAGTAATCTCCTATGCGAGCAAAACTTTATCCTCTGTGGAGGAAAAATTCAACGATTGTGAGAAGGCACTCCTGGCAACGGTGTGGGCATTGAAGAATTACCGCCCGTTTATCCAGGGGGAACACATAATAGTGGAGACTCCACACCAGCCTCTGCAATATCTCCAAAGTGACAGAATCCGGGCCGGAAATGTGAGTAATTCCCGAATTACTTCCTGGATTCTGTCAATGCAAGGCTTTCCTGTGGAGGTCAGATATGGCCAAAACAAGAAGAGTCCCCTCGCGCAAGGTCTGGCTGACTTGCATGATTGTGCCAGAGAAAACTGTCTCGAGGACGAAAGTCTAAAAATCAAGGACAACATGGAGGCATACCTTAATTCCCCCCACAAAGTCTTTGAAGAGGACAAGTGTGAGGGAATGCCCACTGTCTATGTGGATGGATGCTCTTACCATGTTGACAACGACGGGGAGAAAAAACTGGTGGCTGGCGTAGGGAATGCATGGGTGAATGAGTCCCCAGAACCCTCCGCTGGATACAAAATTGGTCCCCGAAGTAGTCAGGTGGCAGAATTGATGGCTGTGCATCAGGCCATCCTCACTGCTGTCCAACATCAACTCCACGAACTGGTCATAATCACAGATTCGGATTATGTACGGAACGGGTTCGTGGAGCACCTGGTTAATTGGAAAACCAGAGGCATGTTATGTAATAACAACAAACCCTTGAAACATGGGAAGTTGATCCAAAACATTGATGATCTGGTCACATCGAATGGGATGACCATCTATTGGAAAAAGATCAAGGGTCATTCCAAAGTAGAGGGACCAGACAAAACGGGAAATGACTTAGCTGATCAGCTGGCCAAAACCGGGGCCATCCAAGGGGATCTAATAGAGATTGAGTCCCTGTTGGGGGAAATCCAGGTCACTGCTATCACTAGGTCCCAGACAAATGCTCACAATGACCTTTCAATTGCACAATGGAGTAAGGAGACCCCTGATGCTGATTTGATTACTGCTCAGAAGGGGGATCCAATTATTGGTAAATTTTACCAGCACCTTGAGGACCCTGAGAACTTTCCCCTGACGGATACCGATTACATTGGGAAAGAGGACCTAAGAGTGTTGATGAAATGTCCAAAAATGTTCCGAATCCAAGACGGTTTGCTGGTAAGGAAATCCAAAGCTGGCCACGATCAGTGGGTGGTTCCTACCTCATTCCGAAGCCTGATGTTAAGTCACGCCCATGATGCGGCCACCGCCGGTCATAGGGGGTTTCACACAACATTGGAAATCTTAAGAGAGGTTGCATACTGGCCACACATGGGCCAGGACCTCAACCAATATTTGAAGGGTTGTCTTGTGTGTGCACAACTTCAGCCGACATCCCTCACACACCGGGCACCTTTACAAAAGCGGGGGATGACACTGCCATGGTCAGATTTACAAATCGACTTTGTAGGCCCTGTGATTCGCTCGGCTAGGGGGAATAAGTACATGTTGACTGTGACATGCTTGTTTACCAAGTGGGTGGAATGTCTCCCAGCCCCAAATTGCAAGGCAGAAACTGCAGCTGCCTTGATGATTAACCACATCTTTTCCCGTTTTGGTCTACCTCAAAGGATTGAGTCAGACAGAGGTAGCCACTTCACCAGTGAAGTAATGACAAAGATGTGGGAGATACTGGGGGTCAAGAGAAAGCTGCATATTGCTTATAGACCAGCTTCTTCTGGGGCAGTAGAGAGATATAACCGGACAATTGTGAGCATATTAAAGAAGTTTGTGGCAGATTCTGGGCCAAGTTGGGATATCCGATTACCTCTGGTCCTAATGGCTATCAGATCTACCCCTTCATCTGCAACCAAAATGTCACCATTTGAGTTGATGACTGGGCGCAAGATGGTGCTTCCTCAGCATTTGCTCTACAGGACCCAAGAGCAGACACTGATAAATGCCTCCACTACTCATGAGTATGTGGAGAATTTAAGGAAACACCTTCAACATGCTTTTGCTTATGCTCAGCGGAATCTAGAAAGATCAGCTGATAGCATGAAGACCCATTATGACCTGAAAACTTCCAGGAAGGAATATCAGGTGGGAGACCGGGTCTATCTATACAACTTCCAAAGGAACCAGGCCAAGCAGCGCAAATTTTTGCCTACATGGAAAGGACCATTTGAGATCATCGACAAAATCTCCCCTGTGGCCTACAAGATCCGCATCCCCAAAGGCGGTTCGGCAGAGGGGGAAGACAAGTGGGTCCACATAAACCAGTTGAAATGTTGCCATCCCAGGCACACTCTGCAACAACTGAAGGAATCCTCTGGAATCCTAGCGGGTACTGTCTCAGACTAATTCAGTTCCAATCATAAAACATACCACATCTAGTCTCTAAAATATTGTGATTTGCATGAAATTGTCTCTGAGTTATACTGTTTTTTTTATCAAAGTAAGAATGTAATGTTTCGTCATGATGAAATGCATATGCTGTCCCACCATCTCAACAGTGGTGGAAAAACGTCTATGAGTAGGTATTGCCGCTCTTCCTTTGTCGTCCTAGGAGAAAGAAGACCTTGAGACTGGCCAAGGAGGATGATCCGGAGACCGGGAACGAAGATCCAATGGGCTCGGGGTACCGCCCAATATTCCCATCAGGACCGGCGAGGAGAACCGATCGATCCGACCGGATGGAGGAAAAGATGCTGAACTGTGCCATCTATTGGAAGAAGATGAGGAAACATCCCAGGTCTTGCGAGTCCCATTCGTGAAATAGAATGGCCATCGCAAGAGGGGGGCTTGTGGGATGTATTTACCCATGCATCCGAGCCGTACCTCAAAACTGTGCAGTACTGACATGAAAACATCATGATGGCCAGAGCTTCCCAGAAAATGCACAGGGAAATGCAGGAAGAATAGGCTGCCACCCATTTTTGCCGATGTTATGGGCACAGAAGGACACTGCCTAAAACCACCATTGGACTACCCGCACAGTAGTCTGAAACCATTGGGAATGGCAATGCTGATTGCCAAATGCAACCTAGAATTGTGGGGAATTCATTTCTTAAATCCCAAAAATGGGTGCAGTACCAGTACTCACCACTATCCAAAAGCCGGCGTTTTAAAACCACTCTGTTTCCCTGAAGGCAAGTCAAAATGCCTATTTTCAAACATTGCAATATGTGCAAAATATTTACTGAACACCTGCAGACATTTGGCAGAATGGAGTTTTGTGTGCCTACAAAATCTGGGAAATGAAGATCATAAGACAAGGTTTATAACAAGACTGGCTGCGCTGTGGATTTCAGCAGTTTAAGTTGCACTGGATTGAAAGACACTAAAAAAAAATCTAAATGTTTAAATTGACTGAGTGACCTACTTTTGAGTGTCACATAGGTTGCAATTGTGTAAATGTCATAGTTTTGCACTTAGAATCAGCATTCTAGCTGCATGTGTAAAATTGCAAGTTAATTTAAAAAGCAACAAATGACATGACAGTAGCTGAAAGTCTGGCTTAAGGAACTTGATTCTGCCTGGCAACTACCCCCATCAGCAGTGAAACTTGAGTCACCACTGTGTTCCCAGGCCAACCTTCCTTTTGCTGCCCACACTAAGGATATGCCATCTATCTGATAATTGAATTATCTGTGCTCTGCAGGAGAGTGAACAAAGCCCTCTTCACTCAGGCAAAGGTTTTTATTACCGCAGTCGTAAAATGTAGCTTCCTCTTGGCAAGAGCTGGGAGGGGCACTGCCTGTGAGAGCAAGCTGGCTTGGCAGAAACTGGAAAGACTGGTTTCTATACCATGTGACCTGGGAAACCACACCCCTTTGGAGCCAGAACATAACTTTAAAAAGATGAATAACTCATAGAGCGGACATGTGAAAATTTTATAAATGATACCATAATTCTTGTGATTTTTCTGCCCACATTTTAAGAGGTTTTTCGACCCGGTGGCATGTTCAGGGGGGTTTTAGCGGAAAAATGGATATTACTCTAACTGTATGCATGTTAAAAATCTGAAACTTCTTCAGTTAATGTCCCTACTCCCTGCACACATGTATGTAAAGTTGGGTCAATGTCAGAAATTGCAAAATCAGTTAAAAAGTGAAATATGTGCCATTTCTGAATGCAAGCTCCCAGGAAGAGCAGAGTTTGAACAGGGGATACCTCCTGTAATGCATGATGGGTGCATATGATTTTAAAACAATATGTACCTCTGCAAATATGTATTTGTTTCAAATCTAGATTTGTGTGTAAGTTGACAGGAGGAGTGGACTTTCTGCAGGCTGTAAAATGACATCACTCTGACTCACAGTTCATTCCCCAATCAAATGATAAATGGAAGTTTGACCAATTAGAAGCTGAGAGAGAGGTAGGGTCAGTGATGCTAGAACACACCCACATTCTAAACACATAAAAGCAGACAGACAGGACAGATAGGGACTTTCCAAATCCATCTGCAGCGGGACGCTCTGCCGGAAAAATCCATACTTACCTCCATCAACCTCCAGAAAGCCAAACTAGAGACTTCAATCTATCCAGAACTAAGAGAACCAGAGAGAAAGCAGTGCTGTACCCAGAGAGACCCAGACCAGCAGAGAGAGCTGACCCAGATCACTGTGAAGTGCAGAGGCCAGAACAGACCAGACCAGAGTCCAGTCTAAAACCCTGACAAGATCCGTGGCGAGGCCCATTTCACTCAAGAATATAGTGTGAGTACCTAGAAAACTGTGCAGAACCAATCTCTTAGTTAAAATAATATAATTCAATCCTATTTTAATCTAAGTAGAACTGTCTCCTAACTGTCACCTGTCACTTGTAAAGCTGTCACCTGTGATTTGCTAGTTGCAAGCTGCACTTGTCATTTTGAGCTTTTGAAATTTGCAAACCCAAAAACGACCTTTATTAAATCGCTCATATCTCCGCGACCGTTTGGGCTAGAGACTTGCAGTAACTTTCCTCTGATAGCTTAGAATCGTAGCTTTGAATCGCACCAAGAACCGCATTCCTACCCCTTATAGTTTTACCGCAATCGCGGAACACGCATCCGCGAATTTTACCGCGATTTGCAATTTCTTCACATGTAAAAACTGCTGCTGCTTGCCTTCCATTTGTCAGAAATTCGTTTTAACCTGCTAACTATCCCTGCATCATTGCTAGTGTGAGCCTGGACTAATATTAACTAGATACCACTCACCCTGAACCTCTGAAAGGGAATTAACAGCATTTCCAGCATATTTCTCATCCATTGCTAACACATATAAAAGCATTTGGGCCTGTGTTTTCAAAACTCCTATCTGTTTTCTGTGGTGTAAGCTTGCTGGGGTGAACTGAATCACATTTGATCGCATTTCTGAGAACTGTGTGCTTCCTTCCATTTCCTTGCCTTGCATCAAGGGGGGGAGGGAATTGCCAGAGAAAAGTGATTACATTGTTTTGTTGAAATCATATTGAGTATTTCTATACTGCATTTCATTCATTCAACCTTGCATCCATTTGAACTCTATAAAGCATTTTGTACCACCTTCTTCTTTTGTTCCTATTTACCAGTGTGCTACCTTATCCATTTCATGTCAACTCATTAGTGATTATAAGAAGTGTGCTAGTGCCAGATTCTCCGTTGTTGATCTTTATCATATCAGATTAAGTGTGCTATTCAATTATTAATTTATTATAAAGTGTCATATATATATCTATTGTTTAAATTATCAAATAAACCTTTTAAACTTGCAAAACAGAACTACTTCTTGGCTCAGTGGGGTCAGGGGGATTCCAAGAGAGGGGTGTTATATCGGGGTAGTCATCCAGAACGCATGAACTGGACCTAAAGATATATCAATAAGGGTTTTCATTCAGTATTATAGACTAGGCGTTGACTTAGCTGTAGTGTTGAATTGAATCCTCTTACAACACGACAGAGGGCAATGACTTATTTACGGCTCCAGAAAATCGATATAGCGCTCCTGCAGGAGACGCATCTCACAGTAGAGAAACTGTCTGTTCTAGGCTGAAAATGGAGGGGGACAACATTGGGCTCATCGTATTCTGCATACGCCAGAGGGGTCCTAATATGGATAGCACCGACAATACCATTTAAAGTTCTTGGGACCTTCGCGGATGAGGAGGGTGATTATAGTGCAGGGACTTATGTAAGGGAGAGGTATGTGCATTATTAACACTTACGCACCAAATCACGATACAGAAGCCTATTTCCACCTATTATACCCCCATATTGGCTCATATAGAGATGATAAAGTAGTATGGGGAGGAGATTACAATTGTACACTGTGCCCAGAACTTGATAGATCATACAATAGGCAGAAGCACCCAAGCCCTGTGGCTAAGGCCTTAAATACTTTGTTACAAGCATTCAACTTAGCGGACATATGGAGGACACTACACCCGCAAGCTCAAGGTTATTCCCATTACACGGCCCCCAAGGATTTATGTACCAGACTAGACTATGGCCCTCATTACGACCCTGGCGGATTTTTTCCGCCATCGACGGACTTTCCGGCCATGGCGTAAAGTCCGTTTACGCCATGGCGGATGGTGGACTTACCGCCCCATTCCGAGGTCGGCGGGGCGGTAAGTCCCCATTGACCCATTTACCCTTCCCCATTCCCATTTCGGCCCCATAGGGTATAATGGGAGTGGGGAAGGAGTTAATTACGCCACCGTAAATTACGGTGGCGTAATTAACACCAAGGTCCCATAGCGCCATGGATTTTTACGCCCGCAAAAAGCGGGCGGAAAAATGACCATGGCGCTATGGGAACTCGTAGTTGGCGGTAAGGGGTCGGCGCAGCTAACGCTGGCGCAAACCCCTTACCGCCAGGGTCGTAATGAGGGCCTCTGTCTTCACGGGAGACGAGTCATTCGTGTAAGACAGCTGAATACAAAGCACAGGTACTATCAGACCAAGCCCCTTTGGTGGTCACGTGGCAGGGCACCCCCCTAGGGCACATAAACCGACTTGGAGGCTTAGAAGTGAATCTCTAAGAGATCCCATGTTCAGGGAACTCCTGAGAAAGGGGGTGAAAGAGTATTTTATAAACAACGCTGGGTGTGTTAAATCAGCGGGCACGTTGTGGGAAGCCTTTAAAGTGGTGATAAGAGGGACGGCGATAGCTAAACCGAAAGGAATGCAGGCTGAAATTGAAAGAGATTTGCAGAGTGCCGAAACCAAATTGGAAGTCTTAGTGAATGCAGGAGACACGACCAAGGACCGGGCAGGCGAGGTCTCTCAACTGCAGCAGGAATGGGACAGACTAGGCATGCTGAACTACAGGAAATATGTTGAAAGGCAACATGCTGAAGGAGATAAGCCGGGACGTCTGTTGACCTGGTTGTGTAAAAGCAAACATAAACTGGAAATGATAAGCGAGATCACCGGAGGAAACAGGGAGATCCATAGGACTCAGGATAGCATAAACAAGCGCTTCCAGGAGTATTATCAAGAGCTATACACTGAGATATCGGCAACACAAGTCTTGGACATAGATGAAGCCCTGGAACAGATAGATCTCCCACACTTAGATGCAGAGACAGCGAACCAGCTGGAAGCCCCCATAAACAAAGAGGAGCTGGAATCTACCGTCAGAGGGTTGCCGACTTGCAAGGCCCCAGGGACGGATGGATTACCCAGTGAATTCTATAAAGAATACATAACAGATGTACTACCCCTGTTATTAGCCATGTTCAATGAGGCACTTGAAATCAGAATGTTGCCCATATATCATTACGAGTCAGTTATTGTTCCGCTATTGAAGCCCAATAAGCCAGCCACAGACTGCGGATCATATCGACCACTGTCTCTGCTTAACCAAGAAAGGGAAATATTAACAGCCTTAATGACCAACAGGCTTAAGCCGGCAACATCTAAGCTAATACACAGAGAGCAGTCAGGATACGTTCTGGACAGGAATATCACATGCAATTTAAGGAGATTACACCATATCAGTGATCACACCCAAAACAGTTCAGGTCAGTATGCAGTGGCCTTGTTCAACGCAGTCAAAGCATTTGACTCGGTCAGATGGCCATGGCTGCTTGCGTCCTGCAGAGGTTCGCCATAGGGCCCACATGCATAAGGTGGATGCGGTTGCTGTATAGCAGCCAGAGAGCGAGGATCAAGGCGGGAACCCACATCTTAGATCAATGGCTGCCGGAGAAGGGCACGAAGCAGGGTTGCCCATGGTCACCTATGTTCTTCATTCTGGCCCTCAAACCACTAGCAGCATATCTTAGAAAAGAATATTGTGAAGCAGGCATAGCAGTAAGGGGCACCGATTATCTGATTTCTATATACGCTGATGACATGTTATTATACTTACAGCACCCTAAAACCAACTTGCAGTATATCTTATAACTGCTTGAGAGATATGCTGATGTATCATGATTAATGCACAGAAATCTTGTTTGTTCCCCTTAGCTGGGTATAAAGGGAAACTCCTGAACGCATTACCAGTACTGCGCATCAGGTGGGAAGTGAATTCATTCAGATATCTGGGAGTAGACATCTTTCATGATCCCAAGACAGAATACACACAGAACACCATGAAAGCGGTTGGAAATATTGAGAAATCTATGATTTTCTGGGCCAGGTTACCACTCTCAGTGAAGGGTAGGGACCGCATTGTTAAATATGGTGGTACTCCCGAGACTTCTACATTTCTTTACTAACATCACATACAATATACCTAAAGGTTTTTCCAAGAAACTCGACACAATATGCCATAGCTTTCTATGGCATAACTCAAGATGCAGGATGGCACTGTCAAAATTACAGAAGCCGTATGATCACGGAGGTATAAAAGTACCCAGTTTTGAGGCATATTTTCTGGCGTGCCAGCTGCAGTGCGTTACAAGTTGGTTGTTGGACGAACAGTCCCAAGAAACGCGGTTGCTACAGTCAGCATGTACCCCATTTTATCTGAAGGAGGTGATATGAACAGCGGGGCAGAGGGTTTTTAAACTCCCGCTGTTGTTGACACTAGCCAAGACGGTATGGCATAGGGCTTTCTAGAGAAGGACACACCCTACTCCCCTCAGATCCCACTAGTGACATTAAGAGAGGAAGTATAACAACTCAGATTAAATGTGAGGAGGTATAGGTAGCCCATGGGAGTGATAACGGTGGGAGATTTATTATGAGAGGGCTGACCTATGGACTTTACAGCACTCACGGCAGAGACAGGTATACATGAAGGACAACACGTAACATATGCCTCACTCATCACTATACTAAAGCAGAAATGTCTGGGAACGGATGGGGTGCTACAGGAGAACGAAGGGATAGAAACTTTTAACGATATTTCAGACGGTGGGCATGCAGTGTTGAGAATATATGAGCTATTAACGTCACAGAAGGGGGGCATGCAGGGGCAGACTAGGCTTAGTTGGGAGGCGGATCTGCAAAAGAAATTGACAGATGCAGAATGGAGAAGAACATTGGCTTATCATAAGAAAGTGTCTAGGAACGCGAGACTCCAGTTAATCCAATTGTACATAACACATAGGGCGTACCTAACCCCGGATAGAATCGCCACATTTAGCGATGCCTCCAAACAGTCTTGCCCAAAATGCAGATTAATTAATGCTGGCCTGGTACATATGTTCTGGGCATGTGGGAAGATACGTCAATATTGGGATGACATAGCCTTGGCCCTAGCCAAAGCAGGTATAACATTGGACACAGGATCCCCCAAGGCCTGCATGCTAGGTATTTTTGCACTCCCGAAGCGGGCAAGACACGTGAACAAGATGAAAGACTTAGTATATATCCTAGGCAAGCGCCAGATAGCAATGCTCTGGAAAGCACCCAAAGGTCCAGACATACGCAGGTGGTGGAGCGATCTCCAGAAATGGACACTGGCAGAAACCACAGTGTGGCACGAGGCGGCCCACGGAGGCCAGGGGGAACAAAATGCAGACTTAGATTCATGGAAGCAGATAGTGCAGGAACTGATGGCCTCAAGGCAGGCTGAGATGCAAAGGGCAGTAGAAGCCCTGTCCTGATTGGCGGATTAAGTAAATGGCCCTCATTACGACCCTGGCGGAGGTCCATGGTGCAATTTGCACCATGGACCATGGCGCAGAGCTGCCAACTCCGCCATGGGGGTTGGCGGACTTACCGCCCCATTCCGACCTTGGCGGGGCGGTAAGTCCCCAATCCCCATTTACCCTTCCCCATTCTCATTTTTGCCCCATAGGGTATAATGGGAGTGGGGAAGGCGTTAATTACGCCACCGTAGAATACGGTGGCGTAATTAACGAGGGGACCCGTAGCGCCATGGATTTTTCCGCCCGGAAAATCCGGGCGTAAAAATCACCATGGCGCTGCGGAAAGTCCTAATCTGGCGGAGAGGTACGCCATGCATTACGCTGGCGTAAACCCCTCTCCGCCAGGGTCGTAATGAGGGCCAATGTGTATAAGGAGCAGTCGATGCAACGAAGATTAATGTGGGCGAAGTAGGCTGGGGTGAGGGTGGGGGAGGTTGTGGGGATAACACAGACACAATTTGGCAGTATATGATCATGTAAATGTACATGGAAGTCTGTATGTTATATTGTGGTTAAGAAAATAATAAACATTGTTTTTTAAAAAAACCTTCTGAGAAGTTCAGGTACTTTTAAATGTAAAGTTTAACTGTAATTATGAAAGTGCCAATGCTGTCTGTCGTAGGTATAGCAGTCCTGTTGATGAGTTCTAGTGCTTCATTTAAAGAACATTAGCAGATACAATGGTAATAAAGGTCTGTACTGTCATAATAAAACTAAGTCCTGCTAAAAACTACAATATTGTCTTATTAAATCCATTACAGTCAGACTGAAAAAGGTGAGCATTGTCTCACTGACAGCATATCAGCCATGCTGACAAGTGGCTCCTAGTCCCATTAAAGGTCGATCAGCATTGCTAAAACTACTGTTCTTGACCATTAAAAGTATAAGAGATCTACTGAGCATCCCTCTGCTTATATATTCAAAGTATAGCTCACTCCCGAGAATTGCTGTACAGTCAGATTTAAAGGTGCATTATCCCTGTTGTGAAGTGCAGGAGTTGCTCAGTTAAAAACTATTGCCATTTCAGCACTCTGTAGAGCCTATCAGACTATATACACGACTATATAAAAGCAACGCATATAAAATACATTCCCATTAAAAATTGCATCTGCACTGCAGAGACGTATCGGTACAGTTACACTTGGAGAACTGCACTAGTGTGAGAGAAGTGAAAGGCTAACTCGTTTTAAATGGCATTAACACCCTTGGCGGGTAGCAAGCCAATAAGGAGGCACGAAATGTGGGCTGGAACTGCTAATCTAAGCCTGCGTTCCAAGCCTCCTGATGGCCGATTTCCACACCCGCCATCTTCCTTCACTGACCCATCAGTCATTTTAACCCACAGCCCCCTAATCCCCACTTACCTGATTGCTGCGGCGGCAACTTCTGTGCCTGCTCCGTTTGGCCGCCATCGAAATCCATGAGGAGACCCTCCTACCTATTCCATGGTGGCCATGTTTGCATCGTATTTTATTCCCGTGAACAGGACACCGCGAGGCGACCTGTTCATGTAAAGAAAATACTTGTGACCTGCTGCAAGAAAGATTAAGACAAACACACAAACACACACACGCCCACATATGTACACGCACATCCTAACTTCAAGCAACATATAATGAGGACCTCATTTTAGGCCCCCAAGATTAAACATATCCTCACTTGATTGGTTTGTTTTCACCTCCAAAATGTCAGTATCGGTCACATATCAGGCATTGGAGCAGGACATTAATAAAGGTGATGGATTAGCCCACCACAATGCAGCCTTCTCACACTGCTCCTCAGTGCACATCATGCCTATGAAATATGGTAAGAACCAATCTGCGACAGTATAGCCATTTGATCATTATGTGCTTTGTTAAAAACCACACTGGTATTGTGCCAACAGTACCGCCCATTAAAGTTATGGCAGATATGTTGAGACCTAAATGTATGGATGTTTCCATTTTGGTCAAATGTATGCTGACTGCCATTTCAGCCACCCAATCTAGTGTGCAAGAGCATAATCGCTACTCCATTGTATCCCACCCAGTTTCACCCCTGGGCACAGGATGCAGTGCGTTTTGCTGGATAAATGGGGCAGCACACCTATGGTTGCCAACTTGAACAATTACTACATGCTGTCACCGCTTCCCCTTTGATCACTACTTAATTTGTAAAATAGCTTTCAGGGCCCAAACATTTTCTAGAATGTCTATGTCACAACAGCACTGCAGCTTGAATCCCACTGCCACCACCCGCAACCCCACCCAAAACTACTGCAATAATGTAAACACATTCTGGGCCTCGGCTACAGCTCCCACTGACTGATTTGGAGTGATGGGTGGACTACCCATGGCAGATGCGAGGTCTACAAATACCAAGATACATAACATTGCAGTTGTGGGTGGAAAGGAGACATCAACTCTTTACCTGCTTCTTTAAACACATAGGGCCTCATTACGACCCAGGCGGTAAGTTACCGCCTGGGTCGTACCTTTACCACCATGGCGTAAACTATGTTTACGCCATGGTGGTTGGCGGACTTACCGCCCCATTCCGAGGTTGGCGGGGCGGTAAATCCCCAATCCCCATTTACCCTTCCCCATTCCCATTTTTGCCCCATAGGGCATAATGGGAGTGGGGAAGGTGTTAATTACGCCACCGTAAATTACGGTGGCGTAATTAACATCAAGGACCCTTAGCGCCATGGATTTTAACACCTGCCAAAAGCAGGTGTTAAAACCTCCATGGCGCTAAGGGACCTCGGAATCAGGCGGTAAGGGTCGGCGCTGTTTACGCCGCCGTAAACCCCTTACCGCCTGAGTCGTAATGAGGCCCATAATCTTGCTGATCCTTTTTCTCAGATTCTACAAGTGATATGTGGACCGTCTACCCACAGAAAGCACTGAACGTGGTAGTATATGATGGACAAGTTCAGACATGTAATATGGTACCTATCAAACAGGGTTGTAACCGTTACAATTAAATAATGAGGTTACCAAAACAGCACATCATAATTGAACTGCATTGAAGATAATAAGTGCAGGGGTTCATGAATAAGTCTTCAGGATCTGTCCTATTGAACACTGGCACACATTAAGCACTGCCACATAGTTGCTTTGCATAAGACAGACTTTATGTTAACCGTTTGAGGTTGATGGTGTTCATATAATGGTTATCCCTTTGTTGGTTTGATTTCTTTTTAGGAGATAGATTATTGGTGTATAGTCATTCCATCGACAGCCAAAGCATCTAATGCCATACCATCAAAAAAAGCATCTAAAAAAAGGCATCTAATGATTTTTTTTCAATTTTTTTTAATGGGGGTCCCCACAATCCCCCTTTTTTAACCTTTATAACCCATTTTTATTAAACTAAACCCTTTACCATCTAAAAAAATGCATTAGATGCTTTTTTTTTAGATACTTTTTTTTTAGATGATTTGGCTGTCGATGCTTTGGTTGTCGATGCAATGACCGGATACCAGTTTATTGACAGTCTTCGGGATTCCACTCTTCTTGGTACAGGATAGCGTGTTAGAGTTCCACAGGATCATTTGACACAGCACCTACAGGCTACTTACATACTAAAGTACCATTGCAGCATTTGTCAGGAAAAGACCCAGTAAACGCTTCTTTAGGGTCCACAGCCCCTCACAATGAACCAAGCTGCGAGTTGAACTGAGACCAGGTTTTTGCTTTTAGGAAAAGCCTTCAATACTTTTTATGAGCTTATTTTCAGATTTCCCCTATTACCCTCTTAGGTTTGTCCTTATTATAACTGACAATTGCCCACTCATGAGTAGGATTATGCATGGAGACTTTAAATGTTCCATTCCATGAGCAAACCAAAGGCTGCACTCTCGACTTGTCATTCACATTATCACCATAAATCAACTGCCTCCCTCGAATAAAATTCGACTGGTCTGAAAATGCAGTCATACCTATCTAGCTCCAGCACTCAAAGTTCTCCAATTGAGGGCAACTAAAACCAACAAAGACACCGTGATGCTCCTTCAAAAACTTCCCCTAGAAGCATTTGACCTCACCAACTTGGCTTTCACACACACTCCTTCATCTGACATTAAAATCATCTCAACCAGATCAACTGCATTCTAGCTGACTCTGCCAACATCCATCTACCACTGAAACTAAGAACCAACAAAACCAAGCCACCTGCACCCTCATATACACAATAATTCACCAACAGTAAATGTGTAATCCACAAACTAGAAATCTGGAGAATAACACACCTACTGAGAGATTTCACTGCAATGAAAATCTTTTGTTCAGCCCACAAAACCCTCATTTATTGTCATGGCTTACCGCCCTGGTCACTTTGGACCTCCTGGAGGTTTGCGCCGGCCACCACTTGCGCCATCTTTTCTTCCAAGATGGCGCCCTGCTTACCCTTCCAGAAGCAGAACGAGCGGTTTACTCATTTTTCGTCCTCCCGGCGACAGCACAAGTCACGTATAAAAAGCCTGGAGACTGGCGCTGTTTTTCTACGTCTCAATGTACAGTAATAGTTTACCCCACTCAGCGCTACCTTACTTGCTTCGTTCGCACTGCCTCGCCTTGTTACTCTAGTTCCCCTTTTTCTGCTCCTTCCCTGTTCCTCCTTTTGCCCTGCC
Organism: Ambystoma mexicanum; assembly: GCF_040938575.1. Taxonomy (NCBI): domain Eukaryota; kingdom Metazoa; phylum Chordata; class Amphibia; order Caudata; family Ambystomatidae; genus Ambystoma; species Ambystoma mexicanum. Next base: position 576,656,590 of record NC_090931.1, on the reverse strand, counting down.
TCTTCGCCTCATGTGCTTACTCTGGATCCTCCGTGTCTGCCTGCCGTGTTTGTGCCTTTTGAGCTCTGCTCCTCTAGACTGCTTTTCGGTTACCCTTGGATTTACCATTGGAAAATGCATCCAGGATTTTACTTCCTTTTGGAAGGTTTTTCTCCTGGAAATCACTGGCAGTTCTTCTAGAGGTCACCAAGCCCAGGGTATCTCCTTACAGGCAGGGTGGCATGTGGGGAGGCTCGCCCCTTTCTGCATGAGACCCGCTCCAAACGGACCACCCACCAAGAAAAGGTTCAAAAGAAGTCTACAACAAAGAAATGACATGCAAGCCAGCCTATTGAACTGGAGGAGTCTGACATTTACTCATCCAAAGCACATAACCACACAGCATCAAGAGCATACGTCTCCACCGTGAAAGGCTATCAAACACTGCCCCCTATGACCTCCTGCAGTAAAGAAATCCTCAGAGAGATGCAATTCAATCAACATGTTCACCTTAGATAAAATCAAGAATATGCATTGCCACATGGATGACACCCTACTTACAGTAGACACCGCAGCTGTAACACCACTACATGTTCTACAATGGTCAGAATTCAAGACCACTAACACTAGAAGAGCTCACAAAAACCCTTGCATCACTCAAGGCCACCTCTTGTGAGGACATCATCTTAGTCACCATCATGAAGAACATCACAGGAAAGGCTCTCACACCTCTCTTCCATACTATCGACTCTTGGCTCATGCAAGGAATCTTCTCCAACACACTGAAAACCGGTCAGATCCTGCTCCTTCTTAAAGAAGTGCACACTTGGCCCAGACAAGATAACAAACTACCACCCCATCATCCATTGGCAAGACCATTGAGAAGACTTTCATGCTTTAATGACACAACAAGATTGTCCAAAACAACCTACCTCAAGAATACAAGTCTGACATCCGACCAAGATGCAAGATGAGTCCACCACCATCCAGGTCATTGACACGGTATTCCCCATCAATGACAAGAGCAACACATGTCTCCTGGTCCTGCTCACACTCTCTGCCACATTCAACAACTCAGCAACAAATTGCTACTCAACACTCTGGCCTTTCCCACAGTGTTTCAATGGTTTGACTCATACGTCACCAACAGAAAATAACTCATTCAGATGAACAACCACAGATCCCAACAACAACCAGTGTCCTGTGAAGTTCACCAAGGCCCATTATCTCCCTGTCATCTTCAACCACTACATGGAGCCACCAGGTGCACTCGGCTAAATTCAACATCAAAATCTACCAATATGCTGATGACACAAAGCTATAACTGAAGTGCAACTGCTTTATGTTTTTGTTTTTCTGTATTTATTGAACATTTGTATTGCACCTATACAGCAGAAAGTTTTTCCAGGTGCCACAAGAGAGGGGCGGGTGGCATAGCGGCCCTACTAGGCCTTGTGACATTCAGATTGTGCAAGTGCAGTATCGAGAAGTGCCGGGGGAGGGTGCAAGTCAGGGCAAGGAATGAGAAAGGGAGACAGTGAAAGGGGGAGAAGTGAAAGAAGGAGGGGGCCCAAGGGCCTGGGCAAGTGCTAAGGAGTGCTCAGGAGGGAAAGTGCCAGGGGGAGCCTGGAGTAGGGGTAATAATGCGAGGGTGGGGGAGGACCAACCTCGGAAGGCCAATCAGGAAAGGGTGCCCCGGAGCAAGTGCTGGTAGGAAGGGGTGAGAGGGGAAGACTTGATGAAGGAGGGCCTGACCCAGGGGGACTCATAAGGGACACAGGTATCCAGTCGTAGCTGCAGGATGAGATTAGCAGGGAAGGAGGAGGAGAAGAGGAAGGTCTTAAGAAGCTTCCAGAACTTAAGGAGATCCAGCTCAAGTCAGAGAGGGGCAGGAAGGGCGTTCCAGAGGGAGGCTCCTGTGGAAGAGAGAGAGAGAGATCTACCCCGACTCTCTGCTTGGAGAAACATCTGATCTGCAGAGAGTTGGAGCTAGTGGACCGAAGACTTCTAGTCAGGAGATATTTAGGGAGAGAGTTGAATATAGTGGGGTCCCAGGCCACAGAAAACCTTGTGGATGATGCAAAGGGTCTTGAATTAGATCCTTGCAAACACTCGAGACAGCGGAGAGATTTTAGTGCAGGAGAGATGTGGCCCCTGGGCTTGCAACCAAGAATAAGTCTTGCAGTCCTATTCTGGATTAGTTAAAAAGGGTGGAGTGGGGAAAATAGATTAAGGAAGAGGCTGTTGCAGTAATCAAGCCTTGAAAAAAAACAGAGCTCTGGAGACTTTGTGTTTCTGGTGGAAGGTGAGGAAAGGGAGAATGCCTCTGAGGAGGTGAAGCTGATAGTGGGTCTTCTTGGCAAGGTCAGTGATATCAGGTGAGAAGGAGAGAGCACACACAAGGGTGATTGGAGGAGGCCCAAGGTGGGCAGCCAGAGTGTGGGAGGGAAGTAGGGAGTAGGTGTCCCAATCAGGAGGATCTCAGTCTTACTGGCGTTAAAGCAGAGATCATTCAGAAAGTCGAGAATGAGAGGAGGAAGATGTGAGAAGCTTAAAGGAGAGCTGTGTGTCGTCAGCATAACACTGGAAACAAGAAGAGAAGGTGGAGATCAAGTGAGCAAGAGGGGCAAGGTGTATGTTGAAAAGCTGCAGCAAGAGGGTAGAGCCCTGAGGGGTGCCACAAGTTGAGAGTGAGATAGAGGAGAGAAAGGGACCCAGTTGAAATTGGGAGGGCCTATTCGAGAGGAGAGAAGTTAACCAATCCAGTGCCTGGTCTGTGATGCCCAGGGTATCAGAGAGCCGATTTATGAGGATGGAATGATTTACTGTGTCAAAGGCAGAGGACAGATCGAGGAGAATAAGGGCAGAGGGAGAATTGGAGTCACTTTTTGAGAGCAGGTCATTATGGGTGTTCAGGAGAGCAGTTTCCAAGCCTCTGGCTGCTCAGAAGCCGGACTGGCGGTCAAGGAGGCAGCCAACAGATTCATTGTGATGGATTAGTTGGGAGATGACCAACTTCTCCAGGAATGTGCCCAAGAAGGGGGTAGTGAAGATAGGTCAGTAGTTAACCATCAGGAAGGGTCCACAGATGGCTTTATTAGGAGGGGGTGCACAGGGGAGTGCTTGAGGGTTGAAGGGAAGGAACCACTTGCAAAAGAGTGGTTACAGAACGCAGTTAAGGAGGGAGTAAGAGAAGCAATGTCCTTGATAGTTCTAGAGGAGCAGGGAAGCACCTGGTTGTAGGAGACTTTCATAGAGCAGACTGTCTTGGTGACCTGATTTGGTGCTATGGGTAAGAAGGAGGAGAGAAGGGTGAGGCAGAGGGGGGCCAGGAGAGGCTTCATGCAGGTGGGGGAGGGAGGGGCGTAGAGGAGAGAGAGGAAGGATGTCCTGAGTTTTTTGGTGTGAAATGAGTGGCCAAGGCTGTGCAGAGGGCCTGAGAAGGAGGAGAAATGGAGACTGCAGTAGGATTGGCAAGTTCCTTGCAGATTTTGAAAAGTTCAGCCATGTTGTTGGTGGTCCCAGCGATGCAGGATGACATTATCCAATTGAAGCACTGCCTCTACACCATTCAAGACTGGATGTCAAGTGCCTATGTTAAACTCAAAACTGCCAAAACTCCATCCTCCTTGGGGGCACCAACAAAGACACCCAAGTTTCAAAACTGACTGACACAGAAGGATCTTGATTGCCTATCCCACCAACTGATCCCTATGGCAAAGTCTCCTAACTTCATCCTCAGTTACGACCTCACCTTCGAAGCACACATTTCCAAGAAGACACACACATGATGAAACTAACTCTCATTACTGCTCTGAATCAACCACTTCATGCCACACCTCAGATCTGTCGTCCAGGCCCTTGTGCTCACCCACATGGATGATGAGAATGCTCTCCTGACCGGTGTCCCAAACACTAACTTTGCCCCTCTGGAAACTGTCCAGCACTCCCCAACATGCCTCATTGCAGGACTGAAGAAATCCAAACGTATTTCCCCCAGCCACACACAGCTACGCTGGTTATTCCTCCAAATTCACATTATCTTCAAGACAGCCTGCCTCACTTACACAACTCTAATGTAATAGACGCCATCACTGAGCTGAAAAGATGATCATTATGAAATGGATGTTAGGTGATTCTAACTACTATTAAAAAACACACTAAGCAACACTACGAATTAAATTAAAGCCGCTTTGCTGAGATGCCTTGGTGCTGTCCAACCTAATGAATTACAGCCCTGCTGTGAAGTTGAAGGCTGTGCCAGCTCAGATGCGACACTAGCCTACGGTCTGCAGGTTGAGCATGAATGTATACGGCAAGCATATTTCCCGATGAAGCTTTGTATTTGGTTGTATACGAATTGTTCGAATGACAATTGTCCGAATGACAATTGACCTTCTGCACAACTGACCGAATTGAAACGGTCAATTAGGATATATATGAGGGGGGAACCCCCAGCAGCCCCCTATCCAATCGAACCCCCACCACAACCCCTTACTCAATCTCCTTACATTATTATCACACCAACCCAGCCCATTTTATATATATAAAAAATATCCCTAATAGGTCGCATCACAGCCTGCAAAATGAATCTGCTGCCACGATTCCTATACGCCTGCTCAGCTCTCCCCATCATAGTCCCTCGTCCCCAACTACAGAGACTTCAAAGGAAGATATTCGGATTCATATGGAGGAGGAAGAAGGCCCGCATTCCACGGAAGACAATGCTATGTGCTCCGGACCAGGGAGGCCTAGGGGTCCCTGACCTCCAAAAATACCAAATGGCGGCGCAGATAGCGCATACCAGGGCCTGGACTATAACGTCAGGACGCCCCAAATGGATGGACATAGAGCAATCCCGAGTACCCCTCCCATTGCGCTTTCTTCTACACCTGCCAACCGCGCTGCGCCGGACATGGCCAGCCATACTATCCTCAACCAAGCAAACATTGAAGGCATGGGATTGGGCCCGCAAATCCAGAGGTATCCCGAGAGCTCTGGGCCCCTCAGCCCCAGTCTTCCACAATCCGGCGTTCTCTCCGGGAGCTCACCCCTCAAACTTCAAGAACTGGATTACCGGAGGCCTCTCATCCCTAAGCCAACTATTTGAGGGGACACAGCCGCTGACATTCGCCCAATGCAAAAGTACGTTTAACCTAGCAGAGTCAGACAGGTTCGCATATTGCCAGATCAGACACTGGTGCACTCACCCCCAGACGCGAGAGGCGGCCACCAGGACCCTAGATGCCTTGGAATTAACAGTAGCGGACCCTCCATCCCGAGGGCGGATCTCGACGCTGCATCGACTATTCCAGGAGAACCTCCTGTCCAAAAGAGCGACATACATGGCGCAGTGGGAAAAGGACCTAGGGCACCCAATCCAGGATCAAGACTGGACCGATATCTGGGCCCGCACACACTCATCATCCTTTTGCATCACCAACCGAGAATGCGCATATAAACTGCTCATGAGATGGTATTTCCCGCCGCTACAACTACACCACTTCAACCAGTCGCTAGACCCACAGTGCTGGCGTCGGTGCGGCTCGCCAGGCTCCTACTTACACATGTGGTGGTCATGCCCAGTGGTGAAGGTCTTCTGGTCCCAATGTATAGCTACCATCACAGACATAACCCAAATCTCACTGCCACTGGAACCGGAGCCGCTACTGCTGGGGACCCCGATCCCAGACACATACCCGAAGGCGGGCGCATCCGCGGCCCTCATCACGCAATTACTCCTAGCCGCCAAAATCACAATAGCTCGGACATGGAAGACCCCAGAGGGCCCCCTAACGGTGCTATGGTGGTTGAAAATCTGGGACATCTTCATCGCTGAGAAAGTGATGGCAGCAAACGGAGGCCGCCTCCATCGTTTCACGAACATTTGGTCGCCGGTGATAGACTATGACTCACGCTTCCCGGCCCTGACATACAAACCGCGCCTGGTGCAACAGGCCCAGCAGGCGGCAGACAGAGAACAGTCTCAGCTGGTAGAGGAGCAGGCCCCGGAGGATAGCCAAACCCAGGATTTGAGGACGTAAGTCGGGAGAAGAGGGAGGAAGACGAATCGAGGCAGGAGGAGACGGGAGCGAAGGAGCCCGAGACTAAGATGTGGGGTTGGGTGTTGGGGTATAAATAAGTGTATAATAATGCTGAGATAAAATGTTAATCTGACATGCTAATGCATTCTCCTGTATGCCTACCGAAAAATAAACAAGTTAAAAAAAAAAAAAAAAACTACCATACGGTCAATTGTGCAGTAGATCAATTCGGACCCCTGTAATTCGGTCAATTGTATATTTCGAACAATTGTACTCGAACACTTTGGGTAATACCTTGTATTCAGCATCGGAACCCGGGGCTTCAAGGTAATCAACGATCTCTACCCATGCACATTAATAAAAATGTTATTTAATAAGAGGTTAGCACTACTGGAGGAATTGCAGGGCTGGGGCGGTGTCATTGACATATAAGGTGCACCTAAATTAAGACTGGCTCTGCCCAAGCTCTCCTGGGGTGCATACAGATTATCCAAAATGGAAAAAATGTTATTTACCAACACCTAAGGGAAGGCAAATGTTGCATAAGGGAGGCGGGTTATGCTAGAGCAGTGTTGTTTGTAAAGCAAAGGAAAGTGTAGAAAGGATGGGCTAAGCAGAGGTAGAAGTGGGCGGGAGCGGTCGGGAGTGGTGCTCCCATACTTTTTATTTTAAGTTTCGTCGTTCCTATACTTTTATTTTAAAAAGAAACCATTCTGGAATGGTTTAGTTTTCAAATAAAAGTGTAGGAAGAAGTTGAAGCTTGCACTTCAGTGCACTGCACTGCACATTCCCATAAACAGCAGTTGTGTTTGTTTGGGGGTTTGGATTGTGTGTGGGAGGGGGCGCAGGCATGGGGTTTGTGGGGCGCGGGGCAGACCATCAGGGAACATAGTTCCACTACTTCTTTTCGCACACTTCGACCACTGGGGCTAAGTGCTGATTGAGAGCATTACATGCAGCATGTCAGCTTAATGACAGCTGGCTCCTCTTGAGTGCTCTTTGCCCATTCCTTGCTTGGGCTCTCTGCCGAGACAATTAGTGTCATTATGACATTGCAGTTCCTCTAAAAAGTGAAGGCACTGCCCTAATACGTATAGCAGCCCAGCTGAGAAATGCATATGCTGTGTCATTTAAATAATTACAGCTGTAGTGAAAAGGTACAAGTCCTGCAGCCCTATTTAAAGTATTGCTGAAAAGGGCCAGCACAATACAACACTATTGAAAAGTGTCGCTGACTTGGTGTGCATTGTGGCACTAAACATATAGGAGCCATGTTAGCGCTTGGAGTTACTCTCACACAAATGGTGTAGTCTCTGCTTAAAGAGAGCTGATCCCCTCAGACTACCTGCCAGTGTTTAGTAGGAATTGTAAGGGTTCAGAATGTGTGGCCACGCAATTCTTACCCTCTCATCTGATACTTTTAGTAAATGCATTTACACTTTCAGATATGCATTTGTTCAGAACTATAGACACGCCATATTCAAAACACGAACGTTTCCATTATACAGAACAAATATAAAATTGATCTTTGTTAGTGCTAATTACATTTGTGTAAATTACATTTTTTTGACGTTCCCTCTTCCTTACGCCAACCGGTGGTCCAGCAGCAGTGCTATTACAATTAAGTTTCCAACTGCCCTCTGTATTACAACGAAACAAGGATAGGTCAGAAAAATGCAAAGAATTAGAAAGATTTTAGAAGAAGATTGTGTTCCCCTGGACTCTTCTGAACACGAACTGTTTTTGAACAAACACGCTTTTCAAGAAAACCAACACTTCCAATGGTAGCATTTTGTCTGCTCCACCTCTGACCCTGTGGATATTTTCGAGTACCATGCTCCGCCCTCTCAGTCACAGCAAGGCCTCTGGCACTGTCGTCAAAGTGTACTTATGCAGACATGTGATTGTGGAGGTTTCACAGTTCATTGTATTCTCGGCGCATATCAAACAAGGAGGAGGGGTGGCGGTTCGTCTCCTCAAACATCGGCGCGCGCTGAGGAAGCTCTGTGTACTTTGCAGCTCCTGCCTTAGATCCAGTCGGCCACAGGAGCGTCTTCCACGGGGCTGGTGCCTCCGAGCTTTCCTGATGGACCTGCCACCAAGCGTCGGGAAGAGCGACGACTCGAAGCCTCCGGCCCCGCGGGAGGGCCCCCTGTGCTGCTGCGGGCCTTGCGCGCGATGGGTCCGCCGGTGCCTGCCCGCTGGCTGCCTGGGCGAAATTAAAGAGCTCACAAAACTCGCGGTGCCTCTGGTAAGGGCCACGGCCACCCCACCTCACACTGAATGGGTGGGTGGATAAATGAACTAGGTCATGCTTGGAGAAGTTGATACATTCTGAGTTAGGAAACGCTCGAAGTGTAGTCGTTTTTGTGAGGGGTTGGTTATGATATGTTATTTATAACACGCTTAATGCCCAGAGGTTTCTAAGCGCGAACCCGAGGATTGAACCTGTGGTGCTCCGTGTTGTCTTGCCTCCAAGACGAGCACGTTGCCCCTGAGCTATGCTCCCGAGGATGGTATCAGTGCCAATCTGTTCACACTGCATAGGGTTTGCTTGTGATCTGTTCACACTGCAAAGGGTTTATTTGTGGGGTTGTCTGACAGAAGTTTTGGTCGTCAGAGCTCTTTCGCCCCTCGGCCACACCACGCTACTGTACCTTCCCCGTGCATGCATTGCTCCCTGGCGCCACAACTGGGTGCCTATAGCAAACCTTGGAAAACCTGGGGGGGCTAGAATTCTATTTTGCTGCTGCGTGTTTTGGGCTCTTCCTTAGGTGTATTTAAGGTGGGTGAAGTACAGGGCATTAGAACCCACTTGGGCTTTGCTTGATCGCCAGTGGCTGGAGTGGGAGGACTGAAGCCACTGTAGTAATTGCCAGTCTAGCTGCTGTGGTTTGGACTACTTGCAAGCAAGAGATTTGCTGGTTGGCAGTCGAGGAAGATAGTTGGTGTCAGGGCAGTTTCTAGACAATATTGTCCCAGGGCGAAAAGACAGAATACCTCCCTCTCCAAAGTCATTGCTGTTTCAATGTATAACAATATTAGGAACAGGAATTAATTTTATTATCCCATGTTTATGTGCATTGTATAAATGAAGGGCACTCTCCGAGATGTTGATGTCACAAAAGAATGCATTGCTGCAGCGTAATTCATATTTTAAACAATGTTTCTTTCAATTGTAAGTGTAACAAGAGCCAACAGCCCTCTTCAATTGGTGAGCATTGCGCTCAGGAAGCGTTTCAAATGCTCAGGCGGAACAAAGGAAGATGGGTGTGAAATAAAGCGGGAGAGTTAGGTTGTGGGAAAAAGGGATGTTGTTTCTAAGTCGCCAGCTACATTAAGTAAGGCTAGGGTGCAAAGATTGCCTTGAAACTACTTCAAAGCGCTATAGTGCTAGACCAGAGTAGTGGGTAGGCTATGAGGTGAAGCAGGCATTTTGCCATGTCGTCTGGGTACCTAGAGAAAGTATAAGAACATGGCTCTAGATCAGTCACCCCAATTGCCAGCAGAGAGAGACACTCGGCCCATCAAAAACCCCACTGCAAGAACGGAAGACTCAGCTATGGGGCAAAGTTTACTTTCTTTATTATCTAACAAAACCACAGGGATCACTCTAGGATAACATTAAGTCTCTAGGGTTTGCATCTTCTGAGCGTGTGCCACCCAGTTTTATCCTGGTGTGATGTCACGAAATCAAGCTCCAGCCCGGAAATCTATCGGGCATTCACATTGGTAAGTTTAGGCAAACTACGTATAGGTTCTTTAGGGGTTAATTCTACTACTGGATAGCCATATCTGGTGGATCCTCCTGGGACCACCTCTGCATGTTTCAATTGGTAATCTTGCAGGGTCACAGGGAGATCATTGTCTCCTGCAACATATACATCTTCACATGAAAGGCGACTCTGGATTGGGTAGAATGGATCCTCCCAGCCCTGGGACCCTGGACGGTTACCAGGCTGAGTGTACCTTCTCAAGGTAATGAGAATGAACATGCAGGGGCTGCATGTTCCCTGATGTTGCCACTTCTGGTCACCTAAGCCTGGGAGAGTGCATTCAGTTTGGCATTTTGTGAGCAACACTTGTATATTTCTACCTCTGATTTGGTGGGAACAGCTTCTCTCTGTGCACTTTGAGTAAATAGGCATCATCCTGCTCTTCCTGGTCACGTGTGTAGAGACCACGAAACAGAGCTCTCTTGTCTGTAATTATGAGGATTTTAGTCTGAAATGTGGCTTATCGTCTTGGTAACCAGGAACCTTCCTGTCTCCACTTATCCTTGGCTGATTGCATCATTTCTGCTTGCCTCTGGTTGTAGCGATCGTGCCAGCCCTTCCATGTACTCGAAGCTTGTCTCCCCTTCCTCATTCATTTCAGTGGACCTATAGCTCCCATGTTTGTCCTTATGACTTTTCCATGTTAGTGGCAGTCAAGCATATGCAAGCTTGGAATACGCATAGTTTACGTCTTGCGATTCCGCTTTCGCAAACAATGTGACTATATATAGGGATATGTATGTGCGTTTGTCGTCTACCTCAGTGAGTCATAAGCATGTGTTTCATGCATATATGCAATAAGCTAATGCGTGTTCTTGTAGGTTCATGAATAGATGGCAATGTGCTTCATGTCTAAGTGCGGCTACGTCGTGATGTCAGTGAAGACGTCATTGATTACTTGATTTGTGGTCAGTCCACTTGTTCGATTGATGGCATCTCCATCTCCTCCAGATCATCAACTGGGCATGGCCTGAACGGCTGTCTGAGAGAGTAACGTTTCTTACATCTGCAATACATTGACGATGGTGGTGAAGGGCCTGAGAGTGAAGTGCATCTATTGTGTCTCAGTCTTCGAGCTGAGAGTTGTGTGGGGGTCATAAGGGCCATACTTGGACCTCCATCTTGTATCCCCCCTCTGGTTGACATGTCGACCACATTACCTGCACAACTCTCTCTATTGACATGTAACTTTGGGAGCCAACCTTTTTTTATCCCTCTGAGATGTCCATGGTAATTTGCATGATCGTCCAAACTCCATATCAGGTAACTGCAGTCTCATCCAGGGTGGCACAAAACCCATTTCAACCAATAGACACAGGTTTTGAACTGGAACTCGAACACTGTTCCTGTTGGGAACCAAGGTCACTGCATCAGTTGTGATTTCACTGTATTCCGGATCTTTGTCTCTTCATTTTCTTCAGTCTCTAAGTCTATCAATACTTTCATCCCTTTGGTCTTTTCAGTGGTCTTTTTGCATTGCGTGATGGCTATTCTGTTGACACAAAAGGCGAACAACACTAATACCATGGCTGTCACCAGTACCTTCAGTCCATTGGCCATCCATTTTGGTATCCATGAAAATATATATATGCCAGCCCGCCTTTGTCTTTTCCTACATTATTTGCTTCTGCCTCCATTTTAGCATGCAGCTCTGATAACAGGGTAATGGCCTCTGCCTCCTTTTGTCCTCATCATGGGCAGGGTGACATGCACAGCAAGAAGAACCAATCTTAGTGCAAGCGCCTCCCTCCATGGCAGTGATGAGGTCTAGCACATATCTATTCTGGAGAGCTATTAACCTCACTGCTTGCAGCTCTTCCTTGATGGCATTGAATCCTTTTACAATTGAATTTATTGTCGGCAGCAGCTTCCAACGCGTCATTTGGAGCCACTTAGCATTTGTGCTAGTTTGGACTGCTGGAATGGTAGTCAGGGATTGTAAGAGGATTCAATTCAACACTACAGCTAAGTCAACGCCTAGTCTATAATACTGAATGAAAACCCTTATTGATATAACTTTATGTCCAGTTCATGCGTTCTGGATGACTACCCCTATATAACACCCCTCTCTTGGAATCCTCCTGACCCCACTGAGCCAAGAAGTAGTTCTGTTTTGCAAGTTAAAAGGTTTAATTGATAATCTAAACAATATATATATATATATATCACGCTTTATAATAAATTAATAATTGAATAGCACACTTAATCTGATATGATAAAGATTAACAACGGAGAATCTGGCACTAGCACACTTCTTTATAATCAATGATGAGTGGTTATAGGATGGATAAGATAGCAACAATACTTTTATGGTTTCAAATGGATGCAATGTGGAATGAAATGCAGTACAGAAAATAACTTGATAGGATTGCAGCAAAAGACAACGTAATCACTTTCTTGGACAATTCACACCCCCCTTTTATGCAATGCAAGAAAATGGAAGGAAGCACACAGTTCTCAGAAATGCAATTAAACGTGATTCAGTTAACCCCAGCAAGCTTAGACTACAGAAGTTTAAAACACAGGCCCAAATGCTTTTAAATGTGCTGGAAATGAAGAAAAAAAATATGCTAAAATGCTTCCAATTCCTTCTAGAGGTTCAGGGTGAGTGGTATCTAGTTAATATTAGTCCAGGCTCACTTTAGCAAGGATCTAGGGTGTAACTAGCAGGTTAAACGAATTTTTGGCAACTGAAAGGCAAGCAGCAGCAGATTTTTACACGTGAAGAAATTTGCAAATCGCGGTAAAATGTCAAATCGCGGCTACATTTGCGAATGCGCCGAGCGCGATTACAGAGGAACTACAAGGACTATCACTATCGTTATGGGGTCCTAGGAAAGCCTAGGATCTCAGCTTCCAGATGAAAGTTACTGCAAGTCTCTAGCACAAACGGTCACGGAGATATGAGCGATTAAATAAAGGTCGTTTTTCAGATTTGAAATTTTAAAGTTCAAAAAGACAAGTGCAGCTTGCAACTAGAAAATGACAGGTGACAGCTTTACAAATGACAGGTGACAGTCAGGAGACAGTTCTACTTAGGTTAAAATAGGATTGAATTATATTATTTTAACTAAGAGATTGGTTCTGCACAGTTTTGCTATGTACTCACAATATATTTAGAAATATGCCTTGCCACGGATCTGGTCAGGTTTAGGACTGGACTCTGGTCTCTGCACTTCACAGTGATCTGGGTCAGCTCTCTCTGGTTCTGCTAACAGGTCAGCTCTACTCTGCTGGTCTGGTCTGGGTCTCTGAAGGTTGATGGAGGTAAAGTATGGATTTTCCAGCAGAGCGTCCCGCAGCAAATGGATTTGAAGATCCCTATCTGTCCTGTCTGTCTGCTTTTATGTGTTTTCAAAGTGGGTGTGTGTGCAGCATCACTAGACCCTACCCCTCTCCACTTATCATTGGCCAAGCTTTCATTTCTCCTCTGATTGGGGAAGCTAAGTTGTGTCAGAGTGATGTCATTTTACAGCCTGCAGAAAGTCCACTCCTCCTGTCAACTTGCACACAAATCTAGATTTGAACCAAATACATAATTGCAGAGGTACATATTGTTTTAAAATCATATGCACCCATCATGCATTACAGGAGGTATACCCTGTTCAAACTCTGCTCTTCCTGGGGGCTTGCATTCAGAAATGGCAATATTTTGCACTTTTTAACTGGTTTGCAATTTCGGACATTAACCCAAATTTACACACATGTGCGCAAGGAGTATGGACATTAGTTGATGAAGTGTCAGATTTTTCACATGCACACATTTTGAGTAATATCCTCTTTTACGCTAAAACCCCCCTGAACATGCCATCGGTTCTAAAAACCTCTTAAAATGTGGGCAGAAAAATCACAAGAATTATGGTGTCATTTAAATAATTTTCACAAGTCCGTACTATGAGTTATTCATCTTTTTCTAAAACCATATTCTGGCTATAGAGGTGTGTCTTTTCAGGTCACATGGTACAGAAACCAGTCTTTCCAGTTTCTGCCAAGCTCAGAGACCCTGCCCCTCCCAGCTTCTGCCAAGAGGAAGCTGTTTTACGACATCTGCAATAAAACATTTGCCTGAGTCAGGACAGGGCTTTGTTCAGAGCTCCTGTATTCTGTGGGGGCTCCCCTTAATTCAATTATTAGAGAGATGGCATATCCTTAGTGTGGCCAGCAAAAGGCAGATAGGCCTGGGAACACAGCTGTGACTCAAGTTTCACTCCTGATGGGGGTAGTTGCCAGGCAGAATTCAGTTCCTTAAGCCAGGTTTCAGATAAAATGTCACTTTTTGTTACCCAGTTTAAGTCAAGACAATGTTTACATATGCAGCTAGAATGCTGATTCTAAGTTTAAAACTATGACATTTAAACAATTGCAACCTATGTGACACTCAAAGTAGGTCACTCATTTCTTTTAAACATTTAAATGTTTTAGTGTCTTTCAGTCCAAATTTACTTAAACTGCTGAAATCCACAGCTCAGCCAGTCTTGTTATAAACCTTCAAGTCACTTCAGAATATAACTTTACATTGGATCCACCTCTCAGTAAGTCTTTCTTTGGCTTGCCTTGGGTTCATTTATTCAGTTTTACACAAAGAAGTAAAATCTGGTGTTGTTTTAAAACGCCGGCTTTTGGATAGTGGTGAGTACTGGTACTGCACCGCTTTTTGGGATTTAAGAAAATGAATTCCCAACAGTTATGGGTTTGCTTTTGGCAATCAGCATTGCCATTCCCAATGGTTTCAGACTACTGTGTGGGTAGTCCAATGGTGGTTTTAGGCAGTGTCCTTCTGTGCCCATAACATCGGCAAAAATGAGTGGCAGCCTATTCTTCATGCATTTCCCTGTGCATTTTCTGGGAAGCTCTGGCCATCATGATGTTTTCCATGTCAGTAATGCACAGCTTTGAGGTAGGGCTCGGATGCATGGGTAAATACATCCCACAAGCCCCCCTTCTTGCGGTGGCCAACTGATCCTTCACTGGTGGGACCCGCAAGATCTGGGATGTTTCCTCATCTTCTTCCAATAGATGGCACAGTCCAGCATCTTTTCCTCCATCCGGTACTGATCGATCGGTTTTCCTCGCCGGTCCTGATGGGAATATTGGGCGGTACACTGGGCCCGCTTACGTCTCTGCTCCCGGTCTCCGGATCGTCCTCCTTGGCCCGTCTCCCGGTTTTCTTTCTCCTAGGACGACAAAGGAAGAGCGGCAATACCTATTCATAGATGTTTTTCCACCACTGTTGAGATAGTGGGGCAGCATATGTATTTCATCATAACAAAACATTACATTCTTATTTCGAAAAAACAAACAGTATGACTAAGAGACAGTTTCATGCAAATCACAATATTTTAGAGACTAGATGTGGTATGTTCTATGGTTGGAACTGAATTAGTCTGAGACAATACCCGCTAGGATTCCAGAGGATTCCTCCAGTTGTTGCAGAGTGTGCCTGGGATGGCAACATTTCAACTGGTTTATGTGGACCCACTTGTCTTCCCCCGCTGCCAAAGGACCTTTGGGGATGTGGATTTTGTAGGCCACAGGGGAGATCTTGTCGATGATCTCAAAGGGTCCCTTCCATGTAGGCAAAAATTTGCGCTGCTTGGCCTGGTTCCTTTGGAAGTTGTATAGATAGACCTGGTCCCCCACCTGATATTCCTTCCTGGAAGTCTTCAGGTCATAGTGGGTCTTCATGCTATCAGCCGATCTTTCTAGATTCCGCTGAGCGTAAGCAAAAGCATGTTGGAGGTGTTTCCTTAAATTCTCCACATACTCATGAGTAGTGGAGGCATTTATCAGTGTCTGCTCTTGGGTCCTATAGAGCAAATGCTGGGGAAGCACCATCTTGCGCCCAGTCATCAACTCAAATGGTGACATTTTGGTTGCAGATGAAGGGGTAGATCTGATGGCCATTAGGACCAGAGGTAATCGGATATCCCAACTTGGCCCAGAATCTGCCAAAAACTTTTTTAAGATGCTCACAATTGTCCGGTTATATCTCTCTACTGCCCCAGAAGAATCTGGCCTTTAAGCAATATGCAACTTCCTTTTGACCCCCAGTATTTCCCACATCTTTGTCATTACTTCACTGGTGAAGTGGCTACCCCTGTCTGACTCAATCCTTTGAGGTAGACCAAAACGGGAAAAGATGTGGTTAATCATCAGGGCAGCTGCAGTTTCTGCCTTGCAGTTTGGGGCTGGGAGACATTCCACCCACTTGGTAAACAAGCATGTCACAGTCAACATGTACTTATTCCCCCTAGCAGAGCGAATCACGGGGCCTACAAAGTCGATTTGTAAATCTGACCATGGCAGTGTCATCCCCCGCTTTTGGAGAGGCGCACGGTGTGTGAGGGATGATGGCTGAAATTGTGCACACACAAGACACCCCTTCAAGTATTGGTCGAGGTCCTGCCCCATGTGTGGCCAGTATGCAACCTCTCTTAAGATTTCCAGTGTTGTGTGAAACCCCCTATGACCGGCGGTGGCTGCATCATGGGTGTGACTTAACATCAGGCTTCGGAATGAGGTAGGAACCACCCACTGATCGTGGCCAGCTTTGGATTTCCTTACCAGCAAACCGTCTTGGATTCGGAACATTTTTGGACATTTCATCAACACTCTCAGGTCCTCTTTCCCAATGTAATCGGTATCTGTCAGGGGAAAGTTCTCAGGGTCCTCAACGTGTTGGTAAAACTTACCAATAATTGGATCCCCCTTCTGAGCTGTAATCAAATCAGCATCAGGGGTCTCCTTACTCCATTGTGCAATTGAAAGGTCATTGTGAGCATTTGTCTGGGACCTAGTGATAGCAGTGACCTGGATTTCCCCCAACAGGGACTCAATCTCAATTAGATCCCCTTGGATGGCCCCGGTTTTGGCCAGCTGATCAGCTAAGTCGTTTCCAGTTTTGTCTGGTCCCTCTACTTTGGAATGACCCTTGATCTTTTTCCAATAGATGGTCATCTCATTCGAGGTGACCAGATCATCAATGTTTTGGATCAACTTCCCATGTTTCAAGGGTTTGTTGTTAGCACATAACATGCCTCTGGTTTTCCAATTAACCAGGTGCTCCACGAACCCGTTCCGTACATAATCCGAATCTGTGATTATGACCAGTTCGTGGAGTTGATGCTGGACAGCAGTGAGGATGGCCTGATGCACAGCCATCAATGCTGCCACCTGACTACTTCGGGGACCAATTTTGTATCCAGCGGAGGGTTCTGGGGACTCATTCACCCATGCATTCCCTACGCCGGCCACCAGTTCTTTCTCCCCGTTGTTGTCAACATGGTAAGAGCATCCATCCATATAGACAGTGGGCATTCCCTCACACTTGTCTTCTTCAAAGACTTTGTGTGGGGAATTAAGGTATGCCTCCATGTTGTCCTTTATTTTTAGACTTTCGTCCTCGAGACTGTTTTCTCTGGCAAAATCATGCAAGTCAGCCAGACCTTGCGCGAGGGGACTCTTCTTGTTTTGGCCATATCTGACCTCCACAGGAAAGCCTTGCATTGACAGAATCCAGGAAGTAATTCGTGAATTACTCACATTTACGGCCCGGATTCTGTCACTTTGGAGATATTGCAGAGGCTGGTGTGGAGTCTCCACTATGATGTGTTCCCCCTGGATAAACGGGCGGTAATTCTTCAATGCCCACACCGTTGCCAGGAGTGCCTTCTCACAATCGTTGAATTTTTCCTCCACAGAGGATAAAGTTTTGCTCGCATAGGAGATTACTTTATTGACCTTGTCATGCCTTTGGTATAATACTGCCGTCAAGCACGTATTAGAGAACCCTGTCTCCAGGAAGAACTCCTTGTTTCTGACAGGGTAAGCTAGGCAAGGCGCTTGTGAGAGGCTTCTTTTGAGTTGTCTTACTGCCTCGGCTTGTCCTGGACCCCATTCCCACTTGACCCCCCCCTTCAGGAGATGAATCAGGGGTCTGGTGATCTCTGCGTAGCCCTCAATGAACTTTCTGCTGTAATTAGTCAGTCCAAGGAGGCTCCTTAGTTCTCGCAGAGTTGTGGGGTCTTTCAGTTTCTGAAGTGCTTCCACTTTCTTTTCCTGGGGACAGGGACCCTGAGGAGTAATCTCATGCCCCAAGAAATTAACACGGGTTCTACACCACTGTGCTTTCTGAAAGGAAAGTTTTGCTCCGGCGGCCCTCAACTGCGTCAGAACATAACGGATCTCCGCTATGTGTTCCTCCACAGATACTTTTGATGAGGACATCATCTACATAAGCCAGGTTACCCCTCGCACCCAGGTCGGGCATGGCCTTATGTAGGAAAATATTGAACTCATTACCGGAGTTAAGGTATCCGAAGGGAGTCCAGGTCCATGTGTACTGCTGGCCCCCAAAGGTAAAAGCCAGTTTGTATTGGTCCTCCCTGCTAACAGGCACGGTCCAGTATCCATTGGTCAGGTCTATTGCAGTGAATACCTGTGACCCCTGGATCTGGGCCAGCCCTTGGTCAATGTAGGGCAGAGGCCATCGGGAAGTATGGACCCGTTTGTTGAGCTCCCTGAGGTCGGCGCAGAGTCTCCACTGGCCGTTTGGCTTCAATATTCCCAGCACCGGATTATTGAAGGTGCTGTGGACTGGACGGATTATTCCCCGGGACTCAAGGTTCTTAATTATTTCAGTAAGGGACTCCATTGATGCGAGAGGCAAGCGATATTGCTTCACAAACACTGGAGTCATGCCAGGGTCCGTGGGGATTGTTGTTGTGTGGATGTCAGTGCGACCACAGTCATATGAGTCTACCGCAAAGAGATCTTGGAAATCCAAGAAAACTTGTTTCAACTTTAGCTTTTGTTCCAGAGTCACACAGGCATCAGCTAGGTTGACTCTCTCTTCCACCATCTGCCTGAAGCCTGGAAAGACTTCTGGTTTGGCCATTTCAGCTGCCTCCTCCAGCTGGGTGGAGAAGTCCCTGGTCAGAGTGCTGATTTGGACTGGAGGCTTCAGGTGGGAAAGGCAGCCCTCATGGACTTGGAAAATCACCTCATCCCTCCTGAAGTCACAAGTCACATCTTCCTTACCATAGGGGCAGGAAGTGTACACCAGGAAGTTCCCCCCATGCCAGGTAAAAATCCTGTCTGGTGTTGTATTGTCATCACTGTCACTGTCAAAGCAGTCCTTGGGGATTGGTCCTAACAGTTCATTTACTAAGTCGATGGAAAAATGTCGGTCATCAACCGCCATTCCAATAATGGTGCCTGCGGCTAGAGTAATACTCTTTAAGTCGCTGTTATCCACCTCTATTGGAATGGTGTCATGTCCTATGTTGACTAATGGAGTTGGGTTTACCCCCAACCCTTGCTGTTGGAGAGAAGCATTTAGATGTATGTAAGCATCAGGGTTTTTCAACTCTTGTCCCCTTTTAACTTTCACTTCCAGGGAGAATTGTCGGGTCCTTTCTGGGATGGTGACTTCCTCTTTGATCTGAATCTCAACTGCATAAGGTAGCAATTGAGCTGACCTAAATGCTTTTTCTGGATCATCAAAGCCCATGGGATTATCCGCTAATCGGGACCAAGCTTTGAAGTTTATTAGGTCCAAACTAATGGCAAAGCGATTGAGAATGTCACTGCCTAAGTAAAAGGCGGCAGGGACGTCTCGCACGACCCAACAATTATGGACTATGCTCTTGTTGCCAATGGAGATTTTGAGCATACGCCTGCTTGGCAGGAGATGTTTGGAATTAGGCGCTTCCAGGTCCATTTCCCATTTGTCTATCAGTTTGAATGTGGGAATGGCTGGATCATTTGGGAGTTGGCGGAACATGGCTTCGCTGATGAAGCTCTTACCGTTATTCACACACACTCGAGCGAGAACAGAGTCCTTCCCATCATTTAACTGAACAGGGATGAACAACTGCTCTCCAATTTGCTGAATATCAGCCAGGCTCTGAGCTGATTTCACATCTTCCTGGACTATAGGAGTGGGAGTTTCTGATTGTGGATTAGTATAGAATCTCAGAGTGTTTCCTTCCAGCGTGGAGTACCACTTTAGACTGGAAGGAAGGTTGATTTTCAGAAATAGAGAGGACCCCCCATCACCAGTCTGTTGTCCTACTGCTATTACTGTCACATCTGGAATTTGGCTATTCTGGAAGTGAAATTCTACTTGGTCAGATTTTTGTTCAACCATGTGGCAGGTGCCGTTTAAACTAACATGGTTGACACTCTGTTTTAATTTTATTGGTCGGCTAGTCTGGGTCCAGAGGACCTTGTTTACACAATCTATTAGGGGTGACAACCTTCTCAGGAGGTCATTCCCTAGTAAACAAGGGGTGCCCTCTGGAGTCACAACTATGACCGGGTGTTTCAACTTGTGCCGCCCAATTTTAATGTCCAAATCTGCCGCCCCCTCGACGGGAATTTCCTTCCCGTCAAAGTTCTGGAGTTGTCCAGGAAGAGAGGTGAGAGGAATTTGGTAATTCCCTCCCCTTCCTGCATTCAGTTCATCAAAGGCCCTTCTGGACAGAAGGGTAGCTTGAGATCCAGTGTCCACCAGCGCTGAAATTGTACCCTGCCCCTGTACTTGTACCGGGGTATAGTATCTTCCCTCCTTCTCCTCAAGGGGGCACAGATAATGCACATTTTTGGACAACTGGTGGGCTAACTTTCTGGTTTTGGACATCGCTAGCGAAGAGATTTGGGCAGAATTCTGTGGCGAGCCTTGGGAATCTGAAAGAAAAAGTTGGCAACTGGAGATCAGAGCCATTGTGGGTTCCCCTGGCTCAGGTTCCGGGCCACCCCCCCCTTTTTGGAGGCAGTCACCAGGATGGGTTTGAACCAGGGGATTTTCTTGCTGTTGGTTCTGGGATGAGATGGTGGGCGGCGGTAGCTCAGTCTCCACATCTCCCCAGTCTGGATTTGCATCCCTAGGGACCCATTTTTCTTTGGGAGGAGTTCCCCCCTCTCTGAAGGAGAAGATCCTTTTCCCAGGATCCTCTGAGGATCCCTCTCCCTCAAATTGGAAGATCTGTACCTCCTCCTCAAACTGATTCTGTTTGGGTCTTTTGTTTCTCCTACCCCCCCTCTGCTCCTTAGGAGGCAGACTTTCAGGGGCAGGAGATTTTGTTTCCGGTTCCTGGGTTTCCAGGGGCTGTTTACAAGTGAGGAAGGAAGCTTCCTCCAAGGCTTTACACCCCCCTTCCCTTTGTGCCTCCTCCCTGGGAACCGGTGAGTTATCGGGGTGCTGCCCCCGTCATTGTTCTGGAGCACCAGGTCCAGAGTTGGGTGCGTTCTGCGCCGGCACGCCCATCTGAGGGTTCTGCTGAGCCCTCAGTATGTGACCCAGATCCCGCGCCATGTTTTGAACCTGGCGCTCTAACTGGGAAACCCGCTCAGGCTGATACGGGGCCCTGTTTTATCCCCTGGGCTGATCCCGGGAAGGGTAGCTGTCCCTTCTTTGGTAGTACCCCTGGTTGGGAAGATTTGGGTACCCCTCCACCCTTGGCCTCCCCTCTCCCGGATTAGGTTGTCTGGGCTCAGGGAATTGGGGAAAGAAGGATGGATGATTTTGGGGCTGAAAATTGGGTGGATACCTGGGGAAAAAGTTCTGCCCAGGGTTTGGTAAATTTCTGCCCTCCTGTGGAAAGTTTGGAGGGAAGTTCCCTGGGTTCGGTGCTCGGTTGGATCCCCCCCTTTGGGCTGGGGGAGTCCACACATAACCCAGGATGGGTCTGTTTCCCTTGTAACGGGGATTTACATAATCAGGAAAGCGAGGGACCCCATTTGTGGGGCTGCCTCCTTGGCTCCCTGTCTGTGACTGACCCGAGGACCTCCTGGGCCTAGCATTATTAGGTGCAGGTAGGTTTTTAGGCCCCCCCATCTCCAAATCCAAAATGGGGGTGACCTTTACCTCTGCCACCTTGGCAGCAGCAGGGGTGCTGTTGGCTTTGGGGTTTTTCTGGGCATTACTTTTGCTATCTACCGGTTTCTGCACCTCATAGATCCGGGTAGCCTGTTCAATGACCCAGTCTAAAGATCTTTTCTCGTGAAAATCCCTCACGAGCTGGGTCATTATATATTTGGGCAAGGCATGGAAAAAAGTATTAACAAATTCTCTGCTGTCTGTGCGCACCCTTCTGGTGGTCTGCGCAAAGGCACGTTTCAGTTCTTGCACAAACTCTTGTGGGGCCTGATCCTCCCCACATTGCAAATTGTAGGCTGCCTTGCGAGCCTCTTGAGGATTTCTATGAATGGAAAAATGTTTCAAGATGGCCGCCTTATAGGTGGACCATCTTAAATGATTTTGGTCCTCCAGCCCCGCAAAGAAACTGGAGTATTCCGGGGAGAAGGTCCACTTTACATATTGAATACAGCTTTGGCTGTCCTTCAAATGGAAAGTCTCCATCATTTGCTCAAAAAACTCTAAGTGCTCCCAAACAGAATACTTAGCGTTCTTATGGTAAGGCGTGATGACGCTCCTGATCGCCTTAATCTGCTTTAAGGGGTCCTTAAGCAAGGCCCTTTTTGCCTTACTGGCCCTTTTGGTTCGGGTAACCCTTGTCCATTCATCCTCTGACTCAGAGGCACTGCTCCCAGAGGTTCCTGTCTGTTCTTCCAGGTTTTCCCGGATTCTGCAAGCCTGGGACTGGCTGGCAGAATGTGGGGACCTGGTCTCCTGTTTCCTGTGGTGCTCAGAGGAGTCCTCAGATCCCTCCTTGCTGCCAGGATTTGCTGGGTACCCCCCCCCCCACTGACCTAACTGGGCAGAGGTTTTCAGGATGCCCTTAAGGGGCCTACTCTCCTGGGGTTCCCCACTGAACTGTACTGTACTTGGGTGCCCATACCCGGATGCCCACCCCTCCATTCCTGAGTGGTACTGGCCTATGAGCCCCATACTTTTAGCTGGATAGTAATCTGCCATCCCTGTGGCCCTGTGCTCATGTGCGCCAGGGGACATGGGGGTGGCAGAGTCCAGGGACTGAGAGAAATAAAGGCCTCTGGTACTAGGGCTCCTGGGGTTATGCTCAGGAGTTTCTCTTTCCCAGCGAACCTCATCTCTATCCGCCCCTGCTCCCTATTGCAATGCAAGAGCCTGCGCCTTCAGTTCCTCAGTTAAGGCCTTACTAGACTCTATCAGTCTCTCCTGCATTGCTACCTGTTGTTGGAGCCTATCATTGTGTTGACAGAGGGCCTCATTTTCCCTCTGTGCTTCCTGGTTGGTCCTGGAGAACTGGGCCAGTCTTTGCTGCAGGAGGTTTACCTCCTGAGTCCCATCCCTACTGGCCTGCTCCTTTCTTGCCAGAGCATCTTCCACCCTTCTGGTGTGCTCTACCAAGTTCTGGTTTTCTTTTTGGAGGTCACCCAGCCCCTGGAGGGCCAGGTGATTTTCTTCAATTTCCTTTTTTAAGTGGCAGACTTCCTGGCCTAAAGTGTCTCTTTCCTGACTGAGAGCCTGCATCTGTGCTGCCAGGTCGTCCCTCTGTCGTTGAAAGGCACCAGCTTTTTGGCGCTCCTCATCAAACTCTGCCTGGGTATCCAGGTCTTTCAGAATCAGTTTATTGCTCTCCTCTTTCTCTCTATCTAGCTGGCTTTGCAGGGTGACTACCTGCTCCGCGCATGCCCTGTTGAAATTGATCTGTTGCTCCAACTTTTTCTGGTTCTGCAGTAAGGAGTCCAAACTGTCTTGGTGCTCCTTCTGCAGGGCCAGAAATCTGGTATCCTGGTCTGTCTTTTCCTGTTGTAGGATGCCCATATCCTCTTTTATTTTAATGATATATTGCCTACTATCATTTTCTGACTTCTGGCTCCTGAGCAGCCTCTGCTCAGAAGAGTCCAGCTCAGATTGGGCCTTCTGTAATGCCAGCAGTTGCCTACTCGCCAGATCTTGGCCTTCAGCACATTTGTCCTGCATGGCTCCCATATGTAAATATAAATATGCCGCTACCCTGGCAATCTTATTGTGTTCATCTTTGGCTTTAGGAGCCATATATAGTTCACTCAGGGCCACATGTAATGGACCCTGATCTCTCCATAGGTCTGACCCTGTTTCAGTGACCTGTCGCGTGATGGCCTGCAACCAGGCATCCTGGCCCTGTTCAGTCCATTCACCTCTCACAAATAGTTTATGTAATAGGTGCTCTCTGGCTATTTTAATGTCTACTAAGGTCGTCATTCTAGAGATTGGTCTCTGTCCTGACTTACAGAAATTAGTATTTTATTTTTGCAAAACAGACCTTTTTCTTAGAGCGTTCCTACGAGGAGTGCTTTACAGCGTAACACAGCGTGGTGATCCGACCAGATATGTGTATCTGGTCAGCTGGCACGCTGTATTAATCTGCACAAATGGTAGATCTAACCCAAACGTCCGGCACGAGCCCCCAATTTGTAAGAGGATTCAATTCAACACTACAGCTAAGTCAACGCCTAGTCTATAATACTGAATGAAAACCCTTATTGATATAACTTTATGTCCAGTTCATGCGTTCTGGATGACTACCCCTATATAACACCCCTCTCTTGGAATCCTCCTGACCCCACTGAGCCAAGAAGTAGTTCTGTTTTGCAAGTTAAAAGGTTTAATTGATAATCTAAACAATATATATATATATATATATATATATATATATATATATATATCACGCTTTATAATAAATTAATAATTGAATAGCACACTTAATCTGATATGATAAAGATTAACAACGGAGAATCTGGCACTAGCACACTTCTTTATAATCAATGATGAGTGGTTATAGGATGGATAAGATAGCAACAATTCTTTTATGGTTTCAAATGGATGCAATGTGGAATGAAATGCAGTACAGAAAATTACTTGATAGGATTGCAGCAAAAGACAACGTAATCACTTTCTTGGACAATTCACCCCCCCCCCTTTTATGCAATGCAAGAAAATGGAAGGAAGCACACAGTTCTCAGAAATGCAATTAAATGTGATTCAGTTAACCCCAGCAAGCTTAGACTACAGAAGTTTAAAACACAGGCCCAAATGCTTTTAAATGTGCTGGAAATGAAGAAAAAAAAGATGCTAAAATGCTTCCAATTCCTTCTAGAGGTTCAGGGTGAGTGGTATCTAGTTAATATTAGTCCAGGCTCACTTTAGCAAGGATCTAGGGTGTAACTAGCAGGTTAAACGAATTTTTGGCAACTGAAAGGCAAGCAGCAGCAGATTTTTACACGTGAAGAAATTTGCAAATCGCGGTAAAATGTCAAATCGCGGCTAAATTTGCGAATGCGCCGAGCGCAATTACAGAGGAACTACCAGATGAAGGTCGTTTTTCAGATTTGAAATTTTAAAGTTCAAAAAGACAAGTGCAGCTTGCAACTAGAAAATGACAGGTGACAGCTTTACAAATGACAGGTGACAGTCAGGAGACAGTTCTACTTAGGTTAAAATAGGATTGAATTATATTATTTTAACTAAGAGATTGGTTCTGCACAGTTTTGCTATGTACTCACAATATATTTAGAAATATGCCTTGCCACGGATCTGGTCAGGTTTAGGACTGGACTCTGGTCTCTGCACTTCACAGTGATCTGGGTCAGCTCTCTCTGGTTCTGCTAACAGGTCAGCTCTACTCTGCTGGTCTGGTCTGGGTCTCTGAAGGTTGATGGAGGTAAAGTATGGATTTTCCAGCAGAGCGTCCCGCAGCAAATGGATTTGAAGGTCCCTATCTGTCCTGTCTGTCTGCTTTTATGTGTTTTCAAAGTGGGTGTGTGTGCAGCATCACTAGACCCTACCCCTCTCCACTTATCATTGGCCAAGCTTTCATTTCTCCCATGATTGGGGAAGCTAAGTTGTGTCAGAGTGATGTCATTTTACAGCCTGCAGAAAGTCCACTCCTCCTGTCAACTTGCACACAAATCTAGATTTGAACCAAATACATATTTGTAGAGGTACATATTGTTTTAAAATCATATGCACCCATCATGCATTACAGGAGGTATACCCTGTTCAAACTCTGCTCTTCCTGGGGGCTTGCATTCAGAAATGGCAATATTTTGCACTTTTTAACTAGTTTGCAATTTCGGACATTAACCCAAATTTACACACATGTGCGCAAGGAGTATGGACATTAGTTGATGAAGTGTCAGATTTTTCACATGCACACATTTTGAGTAATATCCTCTTTTCCGCTAAAACCCCCCTGAACATGCCACCGGTTCTAAAAACCTCTTAAAATGTGGACAGAAAAATCACAAGAATTATGGTGTCATTTAAATAATTTTCACAAGTCCGTACTATGAGTTATTCATCTTTTTCTAAAACCATATTCTGGCTATAGAGGTGTGTCTTTTCAGGTCACATGGTACAGAAACCAGTCTTTCCAGTTTCTGCCAAGCTCAGAGACCCTGCCCCTCCCAGCTTCTGCCAAGAGGAAGCTATTTTACGACATCTGCAATAAAACATTTGCCTGAGTCAGGACAGGGCTTTGTTCAGAGCTCCTGTATTCTGTGGGGGCTCCCCTTAATTCAATTATCAGAGAGATGGCATATCCTTAGTGTGGCCAGCAAAAGGCAGATAGGCCTGGGAACACAGCTGTGACTCAAGTTTCACTCCTGATGGGGGTAGTTGCCAGGCAGAATTCAGTTCCTTAAGCCAGGTTTCAGATAAAATGTCACTTTTTGTTACCCAGTTTAAGTCAAGACAATGTTTACATATGCAGCTAGAATGCTGATTCTAAGTTTAAAACTATGACATTTAAACAATTGCAACCTATGTGACACTCAAAGTAGGTCACTCATTTCTTTTAAACATTTAAATGTTTTAGTGTCTTTCAGTCCAAATTTACTTAAACTGCTGAAATCCACAGCTCAGCCAGTCTTGTTATAAACCTTCAAGTCACTTCAGAATATAACTTTACATTGGATCCACCTCTCAGTAAGTCTTTCTTTGGCTTGCCTTGGGTTCATTTATTCAGTTTTACACAAAAAAGTAAAATCTGGTGTTGTTTTAAAACGCCAGCTTTTGGATAGTGGTGAGTACTGGTACTGCACCGCTTTTTGGGATTTAAGAAAATGAATTCCCAACAGTTATGGGTTTGCTTTTGGCAATCAGCATTGCCATTCCCAATGGTTTCAGACTACTGTGTGGGTAGTCCAATGGTGGTTTTAGGCAGTGTCCTTCTGTGCCCATAACATCGGCAAAAATGAGTGGCAGCCTATTCTTCATGCATTTCCCTGTGCATTTTCTGGGAAGCTCTGGCCATCATGATGTTTTCCATGTCAGTAATGCACAGCTTTGAGGTAGGGCTCGGATGCATGGGTAAATACATCCCACAGGATCCCTA
Source organism: Ambystoma mexicanum (assembly GCF_040938575.1). Taxonomy (NCBI): domain Eukaryota; kingdom Metazoa; phylum Chordata; class Amphibia; order Caudata; family Ambystomatidae; genus Ambystoma; species Ambystoma mexicanum. The sequence continues at coordinate 576,629,527 of NC_090931.1, read as the reverse complement.
ACACTGGAGCTGTGCATATTGCTTTTTTCAGCTCTTCGAAAGCTTGAGTCATTTCATGTGTCCATAGCAACTTGCAATCCCCTCTCTGTGCCTCCCTGAGTCTCCCTAACAAGGGTCTCGGATATGTACTGTAGTCAAACACCCAGGCTCTACAATAATTACAGAGGCCCAAAAACTGCTGCATTTCTCTCACTGTCTTTGGCATCAGCATCCGGCTGATCGCCTTCACCCATTCTAAAGTCACTTTTAGCCCTTGCTGCGATATCAATTGTCCGATATATAGCACTTCCTTCTGGCAATATTGTAATTTTGCCTTGTCCACCCTGTAACCCTTTCCTGCCAATACTGTCAACAAGTATACCGAGTCATTTCGACACTGTGCCTCTGACTTGCTACAAATCAAAATGTTGTCCACATACTTTATGACAGTGCTCTCCATCTATATATTGCTAAGATCCATCTGGAGGAACTTATTGAAGATGGAAGGTGACTCTCAGTACCCCTGTGGGAGTCTCGTGTGTGTCCACTTCTGGTTTCTATATAGGAATGAGGTCAAGTCCTGTGACTCTTAATGGAGCGGCATAGAGAAGAAGGCATTCTTCAAGTCTATCTCTGAGAAGTGGATAGATTCCATCTGGATGCTAGACAGAATTGTCACTGGATTAGGAACTAACCAAATTCTGCTTCCATGATTTGGTTAAAGGGACGCAAATCCTGAATAAAATGCCACAACCCCCCAGTCGCATTTTTTACAGGGTACACTACGATATTGCACTGCGATTCTGAGGGTATACCATATCCCTTGCTTCACTAGTGCGGCGATGGTCTCATAAATACATTTATCTCCTTCTTTTGATAGGGGATACTGTCACACCCTTGGTAAAATAGCCCCTGGTTTGAGCTTAATCTTGACTGCCACTATCCCTTTTAGTAGACCCACGTCATAGGGACCACTAGTCAATAAGATACTCGCCCAAGTCTTCCTTGAGAAATGGTGGAGGTGCTTTTCGCAACACGGCCATTCTCTGTAGCACTGTCCTGTAATGTATTCTCACCCAGTATGTAATGCTTATGTTAAATACCACCTTGTGATCTGATCAATCATCCTGAAGTAGTTCCTCATCTGTCACGTCAGTCAATCTGTATCCCTCTCACTCTGCAATCACCGTTCTCCATGATCGTCCTGTGTCGTCATTGCCATGCAATGCTATTCTCTCGTCCCTCACTATACCTGCCTCTAGTTCTATTGGGATCACCTTTCCTTCCTGGTCATCTAAGGGAATCTATGATCTGAATAAGAACTTGTTGGGTATGCATAACGGCCTGCCCTGTATCCCTGGGAGCCACGCTATCAATACTTCCACTCCATATTGAAACAACTCAATGTTTACTGTAAGGAAGGCATGGTATCAAACAGTAAGAGAGACATAAGTGATCACAGTTAAAGGGTGTTAATTGAACTTCAATTTGGTTTGAAAAACACCTATCTGATCCTAAATCTAAAGATGGGAGCAAGCTACGACCATCAAATAATAATAACGCAGTCCTAGTCGAGTCCACGAAAATAACAGGGCCTATACTAATAAACCTATTGCCAATCCTTACTTCTAAATACAAATAGTGTGGGAAGCAATGTTATGCAAAAGAAAAATGATCAAGAAATGATAGGTCTGGCTATTCAAGTTGTTGGCTTCCCTTCCCCACATTTTCAGCATGGGGCAAGGAGGCACCCTCAATCTTAGCACACTCTCTGCCTTTCTAGCACATGGATGCACTTCAAAATCTCAACATCAGGGCCTTCTGTGCCAAAGTATCTTTGCCATTCATAGTCTCCTATTTCAGAGGGACTGATGAAACACGACAAACATTAAAGTTCTTTCTTCTTAGGATTTCACATATACAACTTATCGGGTGATTTTTGATTCACCCCGGGTTCCCCTCCTCCAGGCTCAGACCCACTTTGACACAAAACCTTCTCAGGTGATTTGCTTGTTCAGCCCGGGTCCCCCTCTGGTGCCCTCAGACCCACTTTAATACAAAGCTTTCAATTGATCTCCCTCTGCTGGGCTCTGACCAACTTTATCTACTTTTCCAAGCTTTCTTTACTTCAAAAATCAAAGACTGAAGGATTTTGCTCAACCCATCGCAGGACCACTTTGTTTCACAATTATGTGTTCCCTTCTTGATATAACCTTTTTCTCACTTTCACTTTTGCTATTTCTCAGCTGGATACCTTACAGAGACCTTCGATTGAGCACCCACGCGGTGCCAGACCACTGTGTCCAAGGTATTACATCTTGCTTTGAAAGTTCAATCACTCATCAGCAGTTCAACTTTATTTGCATCTTTTATCACAGGCGTTTTAACAATGTTTGTTCCAGTGCTCACCATACAATGTTGCTGCTTGAAACCTTGGCTTCAACACAGACCAGTCTTGTATCGGTCTCCCCAACTAACCGGCCGTGTTGATTTCACTGACGCTGCTTTTTTCTTGGAGCCAAGGTCGGTACAACGGCGGCTTGTGCTTCACCTTGCCTTGATTATTGAAGCGGGAGGGCCCCGGGTTTCTCTGACACACAATGCAGGATTCTTCAGCCTGGTTTACTCGTCTTACATTTTCTATTCTCAAGGTTTCCGGAAAGTAATGGTTTCTTATTGAAAAGGTCAAGGGAACTTCCCTCCTTGCGATCCCCTTCTGTTTTGCTATCTTTCTTCTTTCGTTCAGCTGCTGTCTGGAAACTGCTGTTTCCACATGTACTTTGCTTCGCTCAGAGTGTTCTCTTGTGCTCCGCCTTTAATCTGTGTGGGGACGCTTAATGGAATTCAGGTGTGTATGATGGTCAGTAATTGCCTGACCTCGCCTGACCACTGTATTGGGACACGTCAGGTATACGGCTCAGATTTTAGTCTGTTTTCTCTCATAGTGGGCTGTCTGTGTCAAATTGTTTGTGTTATAAAAGGGGGGGTGGAGTTCCTAAATATCCTACCTGGTAGGATGGGGTAAAGGTGTTACAAGGAAGGGGATACCGTGTCTCAGCATCCGATGTCCCACACCCACTCCCCAAAGACCTCTCACCCAGGTGATCATCGAGCACTGGTCCACCCCCCGGGAACTGGACCCAAAAGCGATGGCCGCGTCCTGGCCACCTGCATGACAGATCACCGGGGACTAGTGGGTGAGACACCTTCTGGTTTCTCACAGTACTGGCACCTCCCTCTGTGCCGTCTGCCAGCAACATGCCTGAATGAGTTCACTTGTGTTCATATAATGAATTCATGGTGTCTAGCACACTATCACCTGGTCTGTGAACAAAATGGTAATGTTAAGTCGACTCATCATGTCTCTACCCATTATGTTCACCAGTGTCTGTTGGGAATATAACAGTGGCATGCTCAGGTCATGCTCGCCTATGGAAAGTGGAAGTTTGTTGGTAAAAGGAACCACATCTGTAGACCCAGAAAATCCCTACACATTCATGGTGATGCCTGGCACTGGGCATCTTCCTTTCTTAATACAGGACTGCATTGCCCCCGTATCCACGAGAAAGGAGAAAGTCTTGTCAACTATTGTGACCCCTATACATTGTTCCTCATCCGGATTAGGCGTGAAGGATAGGATTGGACATATCACGTCTGTCTGTGGGCTGTCCTATTGCGGGTATAATGACATTCACATTCCTGTGAATGGATTTCACCCTAAAACAGTGGATCCCCCAGCTTTTGCATGTGAGTCAGCATCGTGGCATCTGCATGTGTCATGGTTATGATGTCCTGTGTTACTGGTTGTGACGGCTGCATGTATTCCTGCATCTGCGATGCATGTGTCATGGGCTGATATGGCTGCACTTGCAGGTCCTGTCTGTATGTCTGTCGCAGAGCTATGTCTGTTCTTGCGTGTGATCCTGGGCATATTAGTCAGTCTGTTCTGTCTGATATGTGGGTTGGTGCTGCATTCCCACATTCTCGTGCATTGCCCACACACCTAACATTGTGCATGACCCCCTGTCTGTCTTTGCTGTCCCCCATGACACCCCTCTGCTCTATGTTGCATTAGATACCCAAACCCTTTCTCCATAGGTGCTCCTCCTCGTCACCACTGATTTATATCCCCTCCCCCTGCAAAACCTCCCCCTGGTACTTGCAGTGTATTCTGCGCATGCCGAGTAACTACTCCTTCCCCAGTTGTTAGCATTGCCCCTTCCATTGTGTACTTGGATAATTTCTTCTGCACTAACTTTGCGTCTTCCTGTTTTCTATCCTCATGCTTCTTCCTCACATTCTCTTGCATTATTCTTCAGTATTGCACTATGATTAGCAGACTTTCTGACCAAGGCTTAGCCACTAACCCCACTAGCTCCTTAAGCTGCTTTTGCACCTGCTCGGACAACCCTTGACATAATATGTGGTAAAATAACCCCACTGTTTTTTCCCACGGCTCTCTCATTTCAAGTCGCCATCTCTCTTGATCTCCTGAATTTATTGAAGTGGGTCTTCATCCTCACCCATTTTGCATGCCATAATCACGCTTATATTCGAGGTGTCTGTGTATTGCACCCTTAGAGTTTGCCATAAGGCCACTCGGCAGTTATTGAACGGCGCGCCATCATGTGCTATGTTCTGTGCAGTCACTCTGCGATACCCTGCCCTTCTCCATACATCGTCGGCTACCTCCCCAAGAATAGCTGAATAGCTGAAAGTAAGCTCTTCATGTCACCCACCGCTAATGTTGTCCCTGCTCTCAGTCATTATAGCTCGTAAATCCATTTCCCAGCACCAGCAGTCAACAACGGTAACTTGCATCTTAAATTGTCCTTGTCCATTTGAAGCCATGGAATATAGTGAGGCCGCCCACCACCCTTCTCCAATATTGGGAACTGTGTAGGTCTCCTCCCTCCGTCCTGTCTCTCCATATCTTTAGTGGCAGTGAATGTCCTTGCCATCTCTGTCCATTTCTGCCCTGGCAGGGTCCTGAGCCTACGCGCATACAGAGTGATTAGTTTGCAATTGCTTTACCCGCTCTTCTTCTGCTTTTCTTATTGCTGTGTCCTCTAGCTCTCTCTGTTTTCTTTTCTCCTTTTCTTTTCTTTCTCATGCTTCTGCTCACTCCCTCTCTTTTCACAACCTTTCACTCTCCTCCTTCTCTTTCCTTTCCCTTCTATGAACTTCCTCCATTATCTCTGCCCATTCTTTAGCTTCCTCATCCGCGTCTTTACTACTCAGTAGTTCCTTCCCCACTTGCCTTGTCTCACTTGCGGCTTTCCCATCCATCTTGAGCAATATCTGCCCACCTCCCCATTCATTCGGGACTATCAATTCTTGGTCCTCACTAAACCCTGTCTTCCCCAAGTCATTCTCCTTTAACTTAGCATGCAACTCGCTGTGCTCCTTAAATTTGCTGCTGATATCTTGCGTTTGTTTACTCACTTGCTATGTGCCACTAAGTGCATCTCCACCACTATACGCTGGAGGTGCGAAAGTGGGATTGGTGTATCCCGTTGCTGCTTTTAACTCCTTTATGGGGTAAAATCCCTTACTTTCTGTTGCTGCATCTATGTCCGCGGTTTGAGGAGGAGGAGGGCCCTTTGCCTTGCATATCCCATTGATTCAGCATCCAATGCAGCTAGATCGAGTCCCCTTCCTCGTCCTGAAATATTTTCCATAAGTCTAATATGGCCAGTCGCTTGCTTAATTTGTTCCCCTTATAGGCTGGATGTAAATAAGTGGTCAATGTTTGCTGCACACATTTGGAAAAGCTTCCATCATTGGGCCATGGCTTTGCCAACTTGCCTTCGTACTGTGAATCCATTCTGCGCTATACTTGCGTATTTTGTCTTGATACCGCAGGAGGGACATGCCTAAGTGTTGGAGAGGTGTACCCATCATTTAGTCACCTTATATAACACTTGTCAATACTTACTTGACCTCAAATCAGGATTTCGATAAACATCCAAGTTTACCTAGCAATTTTGCAATCCACGATCTCAATACTATTTCTCTAAGACCACATATTCATATCCTAACAGTGCAATGACATCTTTTCCTTAGCCCCTCCAGGTCACCACCATCACTGCGGGCGTGCTACGTTCACCTCCCCACTGTGGCCCTTCACTCCAGAAGGCTCAAATCACAACTTCACTTGTACGCTTCTCAATCTCCACCCCAATGGCCCAACACTAGTTCTTGAACTCAATCAAAAGTATAACCACTGAAATCCACCACTTCCAATGCACCTCAAGTCCTATCAAACAACCTTGCCGGTGACGTCACCAATATCTTAGAGGAAAAATTCTCGATGCCTGTAAATATGCATATATGTCCGCTTGTTAACTGCCCAAACACAATGACAAACATGACGTAATACATACACGGCCGTCTCTTTGCCTTACTAAAAAGGTAAACCATTAAGTCCAGTAGTCCCTCTTCTATAGCGTCGCCATATAGGAATACATCTCCGAGAGATAAATCATGATATAAGCTAGATTCTCCCGCTAACACCTATACACAGGTAAACCATATGTAATCATCCATGATCCAAGCTAAATTGCCTAACTCACAGGGAAACCATTATATATTTTTTCTTTTTCAAAGTTTTTTCATCTGCAGCTAAGCTGAGCGTCTAAGCTGACCGCCCATACTGACTAAAGAAAGGGTAATCCTTACACAGAACAAAAACTGCAACACAGAACATCAAGTGGAACATTTCCTTCCCCCCTTTATTTGCAATATACCTGAGTCTATACTAGACTCTGTGGTTCGCTGAAGCCTCTCAGACACCGACTATCTTACAACCTACCACCCTGCCGTCTGGTCTGCTAGGCATCCCACGGGAAGTGCGCAAGAATTTCCTCCAAAGGCAGCTCCTGTCGACCTCTTATCTTTTTTTCGCCACATACGGTTTTAGGTATCGGTTACCACGGGTCACGGCGCAGCTCCTCGGGCATGCGGTGGGATGCGGCAGTTCTCTGCCTAAAGGTCTTAGAAACCGTCCTCTGGTACCACTTTTAGCAACAGGGCTCTATAGCAGTCACCCCAATTACCAGCAGAGAGACACTCAGGACCATCAAAAACTCCCCACAACAAGAACGGAAGACTCAGCTATGGGGCAAAGTTTACTGTCTTTATTATCTAACAGAATGACAGGGATCACTCTAGAAAAAACATTAATTCTCCAGGGTTCTCGTGTTCTGAGCGTGTCACCCAATTTTATCCAGGTGTGACATTACAAAACCAAGCTCCGTCCCCAGGCATTACATTGGTCAGTTTAGGCAAACTAAGTATAGGTTCTATAGGGGTTAATTCTACTATTGGATAGCCGTATCTGGTGGCTCCTTGTGGGACCATCTCTGCATGTTTCAATTTACAATGTTGCAGGGACTCAATGAGACCTTTGCTTCCTGCAACAGAATATATCTTCAAGTGAAAAGCGACTCTGGATTGAGTATACCTTCTCAAGGTAATGAGAATGAACATGGAGGGGCTGCATGTTCCCTAATGTTGCCAACTCTGATCACCTAAGCCTGGGAGAGTGCATTCAGATGCCAATTCGGGAACAACACTTGTATGTTTCCACCTCTGATTTGGTGGGAACAGCTTCTCTCCGTCCACCTCGAGTAAATAGGTATTGTCCTTTTCTTCCTGGTCACATGTGTAGAGACCACGAAATGGAGCTCTCTTGCCTGTAATTATGAGGATTTTAGTCTGAATTTCTTGCAGGTGGCTTATCGTCTTGGTAACCAGGAACTTTCCCATCTCGACTCGTCCTTGGCTGGGTGCATCTTTTCTGCTTGCCAGTTGCTGCAGCGATCATGCCAGTCCTTCCATGTACTCGAAGCTTGTCTCTCCTCCCTCAGTGGGTCCATAGCTTCCATATTTGTGCTTATGGATTTTCCATGTTAGTGTCAGTCAAGCATATGCATGTGTTTCGTGTTTATATGCAATAAGCAAATGCACGTTCATGTAGCTTCGTGAATGGATGGCTATGTACTTAATGTCTAAGTGTGGCTACGTAGTGATGTCAGTGATGACTTCATTGATTTCTTGATTTGTGGTCAGTCGACTTATTTGATTGATGGCATCTCAGATCATCAACTGGGCATGGCCTGAATGGCTGTCTCAGAGAGTAACGTTTCTCACATCTGCGATACATCGACGATGGCGCTGAAGGGCCTAAGAGTGAGGTGTGTCGATCGTGTCTCAGTCTTCGGGCTGAGAGTCGTGTGAGGGTCATAAGGGCCATACTTGGACCTCTGTCTTCACATACTTGCCAAATAGTGTGTGCATGCGCATTTAATGGAAAAACCTGATATATGGTGAGTACCTAAATATAGGATTGTAGTATCTAGAAAATGGCATGAGTGCTTAGGCATGTGAGTTCCTGGTTATATTTCTTTTTTTAAAATGTTATGAATGCATTATGGTCAAATAAATGGACCTTTTCACATATTTTTTAATTTTTTATTTAATTAGCATTTGGTTAAAAAAAATAAACATTAAGCTTTAAGATCAACATGTTAACAAAAACAGAACGAAAGATAAAGAAAAGAAAGACAAAGTTAATAAATGAGATTAAATTGAAAGGAACAGAAGAAAATTAAAAATTTAAATTTAAGAAAAAAGAACCTAAACAGCGAGGAGCACAAATAATGCAAATAATTTGATTCACACATTATCAGGATGTACAGTCTTCAACAATAACACAGTGGATTTTGCCTTTGAAAGTCTCCTCAACTCTCTTCCATGTGGCTGGATCATATGAAAGGCTCCTGCTTTTCTGTAGATTGATCAACAACTTCTTTAACAAAGGCCAACAGAGCTAGAGACAAAGAGATTTGAGAACATGACATCAGCCTCCCCCACCAGTCGTCCAATGACATGGTTGAAAACTTACTAGAAAACTTTGCGAGCCATTTTAATCTCAAGTCATTCACACCCGGACAGTGTGAGGTGATATAATGTTCCTCTATAAAAAGTGCAAAACCTGCATTGAAAGTCTTGCATATCAGCTAGTTTATGCACCTCTAAAACTTCCTTGGTAGGACACAAATTCAACCTCACCCGCAAGAAAGTGTTTGTATTTACATGGCGGTAATGAACCCCTTCCTCTAATGACTTTGAAGTTGTTACCATAGAGCTTAGAGTTTGCTCTGTAGTCCAATGATTGGATCCAGTCTAAGTTGTAAAGCTTTCTCTTAATCCTAGCCAGGTTTATCCATAACGAGTCCTCTGATTCTCCCAGATCAATCAGAATTACTTTACAGATTGTAAGCCAAGTTTTCAAAAGAATCTCAGAGGCTTTGACTTTGCTGTGCCAATTGTAGCAAAGCCTCCTTCCAGCTCCATCGCGCAACATTTTCTGTAAAACGAAAGGGGTTTCCATACCGTAAAGGCATAAAGGGTGGTCAAAACTAGTTCCACCCTAACGACCTGGATTGGGATACAATTAGGCAGTCGTAAAACCCTCCTCCAAAATAGGCCTTCAAGTTTACCCCACACCATGGCTGATAAAGAAATAGAAGCTTCAGCACTATATGTCAAAATGTGTGACACTTTTAGATGAAAAAACACAATTACTGGTAACAGGGGAAAATTTGCAGTAATGTCTCTGATTAATGCAAGCTTGAGCAGCCAAGTTCTTAGTTTTGCTCCTCAAGCTTGCTTCCCTTTGAGAGCCAGCCAGGCTGTCATTTATGCAAAAACTCAAATAAGTAAGTGCTGATACTTCCAGAATGTTTTCACCTTTAATGTACCATACCTTAGCTGTAGTTGTTTTCTTCTTTCTCTTCCGTCCAAAAATTAATATCCTTGATTTCTTGACATTAATTTTTAACCCATTTGACTTCACATATTTTCCTAACTGTCTTTGGAGACCGACCTGGGTTTGGTCGAGGAGGATTAAATCGTCCGCATAGAGTAATCTTCCAATTGGCAACCCCGCCAATCTAGGTGAAAAACATCTGACTGAATCAAACGCTGACTCGACGTTTGAAATGAAGAAGTTGAAGATGGCAGGGGCCAATGAACATCCTTGCTTTAGCCCATTAAACATTGAGATTGGGTCACTCTTGAGCCCCTTTCTATCAAGTCTCACTCGTAGGGATGTTTGATCATGTAATAGTTTTAAAGGGTCTCTAATGCCCCATGGACATCCCCAGGCTTCCGGTTTTGCCCACAGACATTGACGGTCTTTGGTGCGAAGGCTTGGGCCAGATCTATTGATAACACATATAGTTCATGACCATTATTTGCCTTTGCCTTCGACTTGAGAATGTTCAAGAGGAATAAGTTTACTGATGTTCCCACGCCCCTTACAAACCCTGCTTGACACTGGTCGAGATGACATGTAGATTTTGCCCAGCTGGCAAGGGCCTTAAGGAGCAGGGATCCAAAGACTTTGCTACTAACATCTAAAGGGCAATGGGCCAGTAGTTACTCGGATTCGCCCTATTGGGACAATGGTTGGGCAAGTCCAGGAGGTCCGGATTTTTCTTTTCTCTTTTAATTTATTCAAACCAAAGGCACAAATGGTCAGCCCATTTATCAGGCTCTTCTTTAAGAGTTAAATTCGTCATCCTGACGGGGCCTGCTGCTCATGAATTACTTGCCTTGTGAATCTCATTGTAGATTTTGTTTCGAGTTGTAGAGAACATCCAGGGTCCCATTGAACTGGCAGCCTTCTGAAGACCGTCTAAAAATGATTTTTCAAATTTTCTGACGAGATTGGATTTAAAAGTAAAGTTTCTTGAGGTGCATGCAGTGGGTTGTTGGCTCTCCATATCTCTGCTTTATTCTTTGAAGAAAGAAATTCTAAAAAATGTTCTGCATCCAATTGCAACATCTGATGCTTATTGCTCTTGAGCCAATTCTTGAAAGCTTGTTTGAGCCGTCTAGAGCTTTCGAGTGCCTCTGCTGTTCCACTTAAGGCGTTTGCTCTTAGTTCTTTATTTAGGACTTTTTTCCTCCTTGCAACCTCTGTGTCATATTTATGATGCATAGTAAATCCCACTTTATTAGATGTTGGCTGTGTAACAACATAGGCCCTAAAAGGTTCCGTCCACTGGCATGAAGCGAGATTGTCCTCTGACTGTGAAGAAACAATATGAGGTGTTGATTTCACCCTCACCCAATTTCTTCCCGGTTCAATATCCAAGAGAACATTTTGCCTTGTGCACTTCTTCAATGTCACTTTACAGCCGTAATCACAATAATGTGATCGCTCCGATCAGTTTCCAAGACTACTAAATTTGATAGATCAAGGAATAATGATTCTGACGCAAAAACATAATCCAGGACTTTGGTCTCCAAACCCCTTTTCCATGTTGGCCTTGGGTGATGATCATCTTCAATATGCCCATTCACCAGAAATATATTTCTATCTGCCAGTTCTTGTCTCCAATATAATGCTCTCAGCACTTGCGGATGTGCCGTTGGGAGTGGGTCTTCAATGAAATTTGAATCTTCGTCAAAACAGTGGATATTTAAGTCCCCACACAAAAGGATCTCTAATTTAGGGTAAGAGGCTGTGGCTTTATCAATAAGTGAGACCACTGTCTTCACAAAATTCTTACTCCAAGGTGATGCCACATTCCAATAGAGGTTAACCACTATGATCTTTTTAATACTCCAAGTTGCAGCCAGGCCCATTTATATTATTGTTGACTGAATCAGCTGCGAAGGTTGGAGTTCCGAAATTATATCAAAACCCCTCGCAGTTCTGAGAGCTGTTAAGAGGCCAGCCATGGGTCTACCATTTTGACCTATTTCCGCCGGGTTAAAAACGGAGGGGACCTCAACCACATCTCCTGCAGGCAGACTATGTCAAAATCATGGAGGTTGGGAATGCCCTCTCCAAACAGGCGCATAAACCCCTGAGTATTCCAGCTACAAAATCTCACCTGCTCATCCATGACGTGGTCACCAAGGGCCCCCGTACCTCCCCAATGCTATGCGCAAGTATTTCCTTCTGCTAAGGCCCCCGCCAGCCAGCCCCAGTCATCTCTTGCCATATTGTGGCAAGGCTCCTGATGGACTCTCTGAGCCTTGTTATAACAGAAGTTATTGTTTGGTGAGGATCTTGCTGGTTGTACTATTGATGACTGGTATGGTTGCCTTGAGGGTACTCTTTCCTCTTTTGTCAGCCTTCTTAGAGAGAGAGCATGAACATTTGATCGTTGAGTCCCCCGTCCACGAGGAGACTCTTCCCTCAGTTTTCCTTGATGGTATTTAGTGACCGTTGGACTTTCTATGTCATAGTCCTTTAACCTGAAGCCGAACTGTAGTAATTTTGCACTGTCTCATGGAAGTCTATCTGTCTTACTCATTGACGAAAGGTGTATTAATATTTTATCCAATCGACCTTCATCCGGGAACTCCACTAACAGCACACTAACAGCAGGTCTTTTGATTTAATTTGATTAAAGGCTGGAATAGTTTCCAAAAGACGCATGAGGTTTGCTCTATTCAGCATTAGATTGTCATTAATAATAAGTATTCTCTCCAAGGAGACACAAGGAGGCACAACCCCTTCTCACACCATTAGTGATCCTTTGGAGGGGAATTTGTCCTCCGGGCATCTTTTGGCCACCTAGAATCTATTTTAACCTGATGAAAAATAGGTGGGTTATTTGCTGAGTCCCCTCGAGAATGATTAGAACTTTTGATGGAATTTAAAAATAACAATCTTTTCTCTTCAAGTGTTTTGAATCCCATGACTGCCGCAGAGTTGATGTTTACTCGAGGGACGACCATCCGAGGTTCCTCCATCAGCACCTCATTGTCAAGAGGATCCAGATTGCTGTGTTCACTAAGGCCATCCAAGGAAAAAGTGACCCTTGAGGTCAATTTTCTTGGAAGAGGTTTAGCGGGCCTTTGATGAATGACTCCCTGAAGGCCTACGTCCTCACTTAAAACCTCTCTCAGGCTGGAGACGACACATTGAGTAGCTTGGCTTGACTGAGTGTCAGCTTGTGGCTGATTGGCCTCATAACTTAGATCCTCATCTTCCTCCAATGAATAAGTAGAAAGATTGATTACATCTATAGACTCTTCATCTGTTAGGCCATCCAACTGCCTTGATACGTTGATCAATTGCCCAGCGCTAGAGAGGGACCGGGCAAGGTCAGACACTCTGTGTATACTTGAACCCACAGGGCTTTTTGGCTTTGAAGTACTGGGAGGAAGTAGATTCCTAATAGACTGCCTTATCCTCCCCGCTATTGCTGGTCGGGAAGGGTCTATAGAAAATTGCCTAGGGACATGTGCACTTACTGTATGCTTTTCCCGTGCCAACTTCTTTTTCAGGGACAATCTCTTCGTTTGCAGCGACTTATTGTTTGACCTATCACTCTAAAATAGTTTAGAGAAAATGTCATATTTTTTCTTGGTGTGAGTTAACGGTATATCCCCCACACCTTCCGATGCCTGTGAAACAATAATACAAGGGTCTGACATAGCTGCAACTGAGGACTACTTGGTTGACTTCTGGAGGGATGTACATGCTTGGGCATCCAAGACTCGCTCAGTGCCTCCCGGACCCACTTGCAAGCTATTCAACTTCAGAGGCCTTGAAGGCAACTGGACACCTTGGAATTTCACCTTACTTCCCTCCTCCAATCCAGTGGCGCGATGGGAAATAGTCACTGCTGTTAGACACTCACTTGGAGACCGGAGGGGGTACCCTGGGACACATCAATCCTCCTTTAATTTTTTTCTCTTGTTGCAGTATCGATGATTGAGTGAACGATATTGGTGATCTCTTCCTTGTTTTTTTCAAGATTCCCTGGATGCCTGTCACAAAGCCCTCTAAAAATAGCAACTTTGTGTGCAACATTGCAATTACTGTATTCTGGTCCCTGATATGATCACTCATTGTTTCATGAAGCTTCATGAATGGGGCCAGAGTCAATGTCAAGGCCGCAACTAGGCCTCTATCCACCTTGGAGGAACACAGTGCCAGGTCTTCCACCTGTGCAGCCGCCAAGTCCAGCTAGAGATATTCATCTGCCAATTGGCAATCAGAAGGAGATTGAGCTGTCATGTGGCCCATCGAAAATATAGCCTTAAGGATCACTCAAGGGCCCCCCCCCAAAGGACAAGACTTTGTAGAGGCACCCTTATATGGTGCATGACAGAAAAATTTCCAGACGGATTTGTCTTCATTCTTTTTGTTAATGAAGCCGAATCGTCTCCCAGAGGCACCGCACGCCTTTTTAAAGGGGGGCTTTCTACTGCCCTACCCTCATGCCGGCTAATCTCCCCCCCCCGGAAGGTTCCTCTGAAAAGCCCCTGCCCTCCTCCAAGTGCGCCGCCCTCGGTAAGGGCCCTTGGACCATGCCCAATCGACTTGATGTGGACCTAGAGGGGGTAGCTTTTTTGCAGTTAATGAGACTTGCAAATGCAGTGCCGCTATTGAGGTTAGATGTACAACTGACCTCCGATATGAAAAACAAGACTCCAAAGAGTTGGTTACAAAATTCTTACATGGAATTTTGGGAAATCTGTACACTCTTGTGGTGGCGGCACCGTGAGGATTGGAAGACAAGGTTGAAGCAGCTAGTGAAGCCTCTGCCACTGGGGCGAGTTCTCCCTCCTGGATGTTGAATTGTAGTACAGGTGCTGAATTTTGGGGTGCAACGCAGTGTGACTCTGGGCGCTGCTGTACCGCCGAAGCCATGATTAGGATTGCAGGGCAATGCTTCTACAATGTGAACTAATCGAAGATCAGTGGGGGGCCTAGTAAAACTTGTCCCTCCCTCCTGCTCCTTCCCTTGTAGCTGCATCTCAGTAGATAATGAAGTCTTTAATACCGTAGAGACAGGATCCAAAATATCCATGCCCGTGATATGAACTTGCCCATTAAAGGGATAGCCCTTTGCTCAAGTTTCTCCCTCATTACCGGCCAGTAAGCGCGCGTCCAGCACCTCCCACTCCACATTTTCTGCACAGGCTTGAGCTTGCAAATGTTCTTGCATTAAACTGAGTTCTTTGCCTGTATGGACCTCCACTGAGCGGCGTGGGGAAGCCAGCCTCTCAGCAGCCGCCCCCCTCGGTGATCAGACCTCCATCAGTTTAGGAACAGAGTAGTCCATGTGGTCTACAGAGTTAGTAGTCATACCCTTCAAACAGAGTGAGTTGCTAGTAGAGGATACCACTCAACTTCAATAGACTCCCAGTAGGGCAAACCTCCTTTCAGCTTCTCCTGTGGCTTTGGCCACACCCACAGAATACGAAGAGGCTCTTGATCCACAAATGCCCAAAATAGAATGCATGTACTTACAGGTGGAGTTAGGGTTTACAGTTCTTCTTACGGCAGCGGCTGAGGTTCAGACAGCTCTGGAGACTGCAGACTGACACTTGCCGGCACTTCGCGGCTGCTTCACAGTCCCGCGAGATTATAAAAGTCAGCTGGGGGGTCAAGCTTCTCGCCTGCTCTACACAGTGTCCCCAGGCAAGTCCATGTCTTAAAGATGTAAATGTTGTTAGAATCTCCGCAGCTATTCCATGCACAGTTCCAAAGGGTTAGCACAGCAACACACAAGCAAAGCATGACCAACTTAGTTGCGTAGCGACTGCAGACTGACACTTGCCAGCACTTCACCTTTTCACATATACATCCAATAAAACCATTAAATTACATTTCATACACATACGTTCATTTAAATCTTATTTCCACAAATGTGTCATAAAAGCAATAATTACAAAACAAAACATATTCAAAATACAATTAAAGTAAAATCAGAGCAATATTCTCTGGAATAAAATTGGAATAAAAACGATTAAAAGTTCATTTGACATGTCGAAGCGCCATAAAAGAGACATTGTTATCATAGCACAACATACAGCTGTAGCGACCATTAAAACAATCAATCCATAGATCCAGCCAGGAGTAAGAAATCTAATTAAAGCTATTCAAAATCTCAGGGGTGTGAAGTTTTACATAAGGCCAATGCATCACTCATTGTGACATGAACATAACAGGAGATGCCAAGGACCATCTCTATGGTCATCACATACTTGAAATAAGTCTCATTATGTATCATTCACTGCTAATTACCCATACAATGGGTAGCAAGGGGTCCTTGGGAGCAAAACACAGTAGTAGTGCCTCAGTAATGGTTCTAACCGTGCAAGAATTAAATAGAGGTTTTAACAAACTTCTCTCAAATTGCTATAACAAGTGCAGAATAAAACGAAATGGAGTAAATCTTCATGGTACTCTAAGCAGAAGGGACAGGACGGCTGCTGAGTAGGGTTCCATTTGTTTTTTGTAGCTGCCAAACGAAGGATACCCATCCGGGCCTTCAGAAACAAGGCTTTCTGCCTGGCCTGTATGTTATCTAAGTAGCCTTCAACACCCAGTAACTGGTTAAGCTGCCAGTAGCCAGTTAATTTGGTAGAGAGGATCATCCTCATCTGTATTTCATCGTCCCTCTTCGCATTAATGGAGCCTTCAATACAGGCTTTGGCCCCACTGACAATTAACTCTGGCTTGGTCCAGATATCAAGAAGGCCCAGAGATTCTAATTCACTCTTCATATTATGAAACCACAGCAATTTAAAGGCTTCACTCTGGGATAGCACACCTTTTACTGCTTGTCGAAATTTAAAGAGGTTGTCACTGGACCACAGCCTGACACAGTAATGAATTGGTTTTTGCTTTGCAGAGATATGCTATAGGCTGCAGATCAAGTTCAAGGGTTTCCGGAAGGTTCGTGTAGTAAAAGGTACAGCCTAGAAGGTTTTTCAGGAATCTGTTTTCTATAACGGACAGGCCCAGGATGTTTGGTCACCCCCAAATCTCTGCAGCATAAAGAGCTGCCTGTCTGGCCTGCAATTTATAGGCCTCAATGGCTATCCTCACAAGACCACCTCCATGTTCTCTTGTAAATTTAGTGAGCACACCACTGTATTTAGCTAATACATCCCTGGATTTGTCGAGCTGCTTGCCCCAAGTACCCTCATCTTTAACGCTAACCTCCAGGTAGTCATTGGTAGCAACCTGGTCAATTGAACCGTCAGGGAGACTGATTTGAATTCTCAGTGGCTTTTTCACTCTGCTCGCCCTGAAGACCATGGACTTCATTTTTTGGGTGTTAATATACAACCCATTTTCATGGCAGGAATGGGAAAATATCTCCAAATGACAGTGTAGCCGCTTTCAGTGGCATAATAAAGTAGGACTGCATTGTCTGCAAACATTAAAATTGGTATTTCGTTACCAGCCAGGGTTGGCTCATCTGTTGGACCTTCCTGCAACTTGCTGATCACCCCATTACTACATATACAAAGAGGGAGGGGGCCAAGACACAGCCCTGATGCACCCCATCTCTATTCCTACCCAAATGGAAGTGGCTCCATCAAGCCCCCATCTATAAGGACTTGATAGCAGCAAGCAACTCCAGAGAATTGCCTAGTGCCTCTAAAGTAGACCACAGTCTTGCCCTTGGTACCATGTCGAAGGCCGTTTTAAGGTATATGCAGATAGTGTAGACCGACATATTCCTAAGTACAACGTGTTTGTCATGGACCAGACAAAGTCTCAGATGCCGGTCCACGGTACTAATTCCCCCTGGAAGCTAGCCTGTAGGTGACTCAATACCCCGGCCTCTAGAATCTAATTCTTAAGTTGCATCAGGATAGCTTTTGCAAAAATCTTCCCCCAGCATCAAGAAGGGAGATGGGTCTATAGTTAGTTGGGAGATCCTGATCCCCCTTCTTGAGGATGGGTACAATAATTGCCTATGTCCAAGACTGGGCAACCTTTGACAAGATAACTTTGTCAAATATGAAACCCATATTCTCGGTTCATCAGTATAGATGTATATACTATTTCCAAATAATGCCAGAACTTTACACCATGGTGGATGGCGGATTTACCGCCCCATTCCAAGGTGAGTGGGGCGGTAAATCCCCATTTCCCATTTTCCCTTCCCCATTCCCATTTTTGCCCCATAGGGCATAATGGGAGTGGGGAAGGTGCTAATTACCCCACCGTAAATTACAGTGGCGTAATTAGCATCATGGCGGGTTAGCGCCATGGATTTTAACGGCTGCTAAAAGCAGCCGTTAAAATCAGAATAGGCGTTAAGGGTTAACGACGGCGTTAACCCTTAACGCCTGGGTCGTAATGAGGCCCAAGGTCTTGATGATTGCAGAGCACAGTGGACCCCTCCGCAATGGAAAGGCTAATGATTAGTCCCAGCCAAACCATGCACAAGGCAGGCTGCTTGGCTCAGGATTTGAGTTGTGCTTCCAGATGGCAAAAAGTTCTAGTAAGGCCTAGCACTTGGCGTCCTTCCTGCACATTACCCACAAGGATCTTATTTCTAGTAGATGGAGGTGTAAAAACAACTACAATTTCCAAATCATTAGGAGGGAGAGACTACTGCTGCATAGCCAAAAGACCATCTAGCAACATATCTGAGGCCAAAAACACTTCAATATAATCCCTTCCAAGGGAATATGATATCCAATTGCAGGCTATAATGTCACGTCTGATAATAGAGTAACAGCCGCTATTTTCTCTCAACCACTGAGTGACCTTGTAAACTAAGCTTTCTGTTGTCTCATATTTATTTGTAAGTAACTTATGAACACTAGCTAAATAAAACAAAGCCTCTTACTACTGTTTTTAGGAAGGGGACCATTTGTAATCTTATCACTTTTCTCCTGCGGAAGCAATTGGGAGATAGTATTCCTCTGAGGATTTCTATTCTCATGCTCCTTAATTACTTGTGAAATGTTTAACACCTCTTCCCCCATATGTCTCGAAATAGACTCTCCGGTTGGGTTGATTCTGCTCTTAATAGCAGTAGAGACAGGTACCCTCAGCCAATCTTCAAGATGATGTCTTCTTTAAATTCCTTAAATTCCAGTTTTAGGCTACTCATCACATCAATAAGAGCTTTATCTTCTGATGTGAGTTTCATCACCACAATGCCTAAGTGACTTTGGGTAAGAGTCATCACTCTGCCCTGCTCAAGCGCGCTCATGGTTTCCTCCTGTTGGGACCATTACCCTATCCTCTGGATCGATTTTGGAATTCAATTCCTTGGCTTCAGGCAGACCTACTACATTTAGCATGTCTAATGTGGTCAAAAGGTCATACCTATTAGAAGTTGGAATATTTGGCACAAGCTCAGGTGAGAAAATAACCCAATCCAGGGACTTAGGCTCACCACAGATTTCATTAACCATACTCAAAAAGAGGTGTATGTTGCCGACCCAAATCCTCCCTGCCCATATTCAATTCTACTGGGATCTAATAACATTTACCTTCCTTTTCGGCCAAGTGTCAAGGAACTTCGTAACAGGGCAAAATTGTACCCACGTCAGCCAGGCTTTGGGGATTTTGAAACGATCATGTGCTAATATCTCTGTATTTTAGAGGGAGATGGTGGGCTTAAATGGCAACACACACCCATCAGTCTGAGCCCCCCCTACCATATGGTTTGATTCGGAACCTATTGTCATGCGCTCATGTACACCATCAACAGTGCAATTGGAAGTGCGCTTTATCATTTTCCATTTGTTCTTCAGCACCTGGAGAAGTGTAGACTTAGCTTCATGAGGTGGAATTTGGGAGGGTTCCTGTGTGGGTTTGATGCCATGTAGCAAAGAAGCTATCTCATTAATTATAGCATTGGCCTCATCGATATGGGCTGTCTGCACCACCAATCTTTTCCCAACTTGTGCATTAGTGGGGGGGAGTTTGTGCCTTTCGTTTTCGTCATATTTTCAACTACTGCTACTACAAGCAGAGAAGCTAGGACTGTAAAAAAAAACCAACAATCCCCGCACCAGACACCAAACTTACCCTCTTCTCACATCAGAAACACCAAGAAAATTACACCACCCAAACAGATTACAAAATTCCCAACGAGGCACGCCCGATAGCTCGAGGGGTAGCCAGAGTCTGACGCCCTGGGGCGGCTACCAGACAGTATCCAGGTCAAGGCCAGACAAAGTGACTCTTCACGTGTATCTGGCTAATCCAGCGCAGGAAAAACAAAAAGCCCCAGACAAATCTTTAGTCAGGCCCACTCCGGAGATAAAACCCAGCGGGGCAGACTCCATGTTTAGTAGTGCTAGCCGCCAGAGACTTAGAGACAGAATGTAATAACAGAAATTCCAAGCAATGCAGATAAACATAAAAAGAAAAGGAACATCAGGGAGCGAGGCACACACGACTTGTTCAAGGGGCTGCCTTAGCCCCTCTCCCCACGTCTCTACCCTGTACAAAGACTCTGCTTTGAACCTGCCAAAGAGAAAAGAATCTGAATGTCAAACTTCCACAGGCTTCTGCAGTATAAACAAAGCCTGGAAAAGACTGGAAAGACTGGAATGTGCAAATGCAAATATACTTGTTGTCGCAAGCCACATTGTGCCTTCCAGTCTGAGGCTCAATGGATTGACAACAATTTGTGCTTCAATCGTTGAAGTCTGAAGCAAATGCCACAAATTGGGCCACAAGGACTGAATGACACTAGATACAGAGCTAATCCGTTGGAGTCAGGGCTAGTGATGTTGCTAGGTCTGGAAAAGATCCAGGGCTACGCTAATGTCAGGGCTGTCAGGACTCAGGGCTAGCTAGCTTTTTGGTTGTAGCCGCTGAGCTTCTATCCAGGGCTATAACTAAAAGACCCGGGTCTATAGCGACCGCAGCCCCACCCTAGCAATTCCTCTGATCAGGCAGAAAACAGGGCACCTTGCAGTCATTAATACAAGCAGCACAGCCCCACAACTTCGTTCAGGGACCCAAAGCTTAACAACTCTCCCAACGGCTTTGGAGCAGGTAAGTAATTTCTTGGGGCACACAATGAGTGTATGAGTGCAGAAGGTGGCTCACCTTTAGTGTGTTGGGCACTGACCGCAGGACTTTCCTGACACAGTGCTGGGCGAGCACAGCATGAATAGGGTAAAGTGGCCCACCCAAGCACCCTGCGGCTGCAAACACCTGCAGCCCTTGACCTTGCGGGCTTTACCGCTGCAGAGTGGGTCGTTGGTTTGAATAGGCTGGTGCTGCTGAGGTGAGACACGAGGCATGCTGTAGAGAATATGCCCAACATACACATACATAATTGTTAACTTTTGGTAAATAGTTGCATGCCGGAAGGATAGCTCATTTGTAACTTGCTGGTTTTGGGAATGAGACAATTCCATGTGACCGGTATAAAACCCTGGTTGTGCCAACTGGGCCCATCATCATTCTGAGGGCGATGAATCAGGTAACATCACTTAGCAATAACACTGATTAATAGCTTAGAGATAAGAAGTGGTCCATCTGCATGAACCTCTATGACATTCACCAAATTATAGTTATGTTAAGCAGGTACAATGCCAACATATTGAAATACCTAGTACATTGTGCTAGTTGCTGTTGTCTGATGGCAAAAGCTGGCAGTTTGTGCGAGTACATGACAATGACGCCAATTCCTTACTGTATGGAGGCTATACCTGTAATATGTTGTATGCTAGCAAATTGTGGCAAAACATATCAAATTATAGGAACTTGAACCACTGAGTGTAAAACTAGGCAAATCGTAAAGGTACCTGGACATGCAATCTCAATACCTACAGTAGCAACAAAGAAATCCTTTTCACTACACATAGGTGAAAACTGTTGGCTTTTTTAATTCTTGTTTGCACATACAATTATTTCACACTCAATAACATACACACACACACGCTCCTGTGCACATACATCACCAAACAAAGAAAGTGATCTCCTTAAACGCAATCCAGTGAGCCCTCAAAACTTCTTTTTTTCCAGCCCCTTAGCCCCTCTTCTAAAAAGGTAAAGGGCAGCAATAAATATAATTAGTATGAATATTGTTTTTTTCCCTACTTACTTAAACTTGATGTGCCTCCCAAAAAATAATCATAGGTGCCCTTCTGCAAGAATGAACACGGCTAAATGACCTGTTCTTTGGGAAAGTACCCATTCGAGAGTCTGCAGCCACACTTTAGCTCACTTTACCTTTCACAGAAGGAAAATACCCATTTGCATATCAGTCTTTATCCCGCCCGCTATGGCAATTCTCTTCTGAACAAGAGTACGAACAGCAACCCCAGATACGTGTTTCAGCCTTGTTGGGCCTCATCAGTGAGGTTGAGCTGTGCCTCTCTGAGCACAGTGAGCAAGGGGTCCACATCTGGATGATCCTAGGATACTTAGGGTGACTAAACCTAAGTCCCTTAAACAACCAATATTCATATTGTCTGCGGACTCTCGAGTGGGTACCTTTCCAGAGAACAGGTCATTTAGCCGTGTTCATTCTCGCAGAGGGGCACCTATGACTATTTTTTGACTGATGTGCCTCCCAGTTTCAAATCTCTCATCAAGGAAACAATGAGGGAACTCAGAGCTGCCAGAAGAAGGTCCAAAAATAATTGTAAGTGGGACACTTCTTCATTTTCCTGATCTTCCTCCTTATCTGAGTCAGAGGAAGCCTCCATACACTTGGGCAGTTTGCTGGAATGCATGGTGGAGGCAAATATTCTGGCCTCCTGCTTGAAATTTAAGGCACCAGACTCAAATGCAGTGGAACATTCTACAGTATAACAATATGAGGTGGAGGTGAAAAGGAGGTTCTACTTATCCCGGCCATTAAAAAAAACTCCTGAAGGAGTGGAAAGACCCCGAAAGATTGTTGTATATGCTCCTTGAATAAACCTTATCTTCTTGAACCTGATAAAAAGTTGGCAATTTGTGCAGAGGTGGACTTCCTGCTATCCAGCCTCACACCAAGACCCTTAGTGGCCCATGGAAAAGCAGTAGAATAGATGCTGCCCTTAGAACAAACTTGGAAAGTGCACGTTTGCTCATGAGGGCATGCACCTATGTTTCTTTAATGGTAAAATTCCATCTTGATGGCTTACAATATTTATACGATCTGATGGATGCTGGGAAGGTCTGCCAGGGGCTGATTGAGTGGATGCACCTTCAAGCGGATTTTTTGTCAGATCTCGCCTTTGATGTTTTGTGAGCTGCATCCATCTCCATGTGTTTCTCCATAGGTGCTAGAAGGCAGGTCTACATCTGGGACTGGAGGACAGGCAGTGCCCAGAAATCAGTGACATTTCCTCTTAATGTTCTTGGGGGCCAAGTGTTTAGTTTCACTATGTGCTGGAGGCCACAGCGCAGTCATACTTCAAAAATAGCCTCATCAGACACAGGATCTGTACACACATTTGTGGGATCTGTGTACACAGCTGGGAACCCTCACTGCAGCCACGGTTGGTCAGTCAAAGAAGCATGAACTCTCCAGCCTGCTCATTTTAAACACACTTTTAAAAGCACATACATGATTGCACAATATTTGTATGCAAATATGGACCTTACTTTTTAATACATTTTCATTGGATCTTCTACAAAGAGGTCAAACTATCATTGACTCTCCATTGGACTAAAAAGATTTGCTGCTCAGGATGATTTGCTATTTCCCACTTCCTAAAGGAGAAGCAATAAAAAAAATATATATAATGGCAGTTTAGAAACACAAGACTCCTTATGCAAATCTAAGTAATTTTCCCAAATTTCACTTTAACATGCAATATGTTGCAATTCTGAGAATTGTGCATTTGTTCCAGATTTCAGAACATAGACTGCCTTGCTCTCCATCTTATCTTTTCTGAATATAAGTCAATTCTGTTTCATGAAACCACACCACTGAAAAACACATATTCATGCTATTAAAATACCGAATTGCGTGCACCTGTTTTTCAGCTGCTCTCAGTCAACCTTGAATCTCTGCACACAGCACTTTCCGTGTGGGTGATAAATACTTTTAAACTCGCACCAGACTTAAAGCCTTTAGTCCGATCTATGAAAGTCTTGTCAAAACCATCAAGGACCACATTAACACCATGGCTCCTGCTCTGGCTGATTTGTGCAACCACTCCTTTGCCACTGGAGTCTTCCCCTCCCCCTGAAGCACTCCCCTATGCACCCTCTTCTTAGAAAACCCTCTGCCGACCCTTTCTGCCCGGCTAACTATCACCCAATCTCCATCACTCCTATCTTGGGCAAACTCCTGGAAAAGCTGGCCATCTCCCAGCTTAATCTTCACACTGAATCTGCTGGTTGTCTCCATGACCATCAGTCTGGCTTCAGAGATGCCAGAAGCATGGAAACTGCTCTCCTGAACATCCATGAAGATCTGCTCTCTGAACTCGATTCCAACACCCCCTGGTCCTCATCTTACTTGATCTCTCTTCTGCCTTTGACCCGATTAACCATGCCATCCTGCTCAACCGTCTCCGTGATAAACTGGGTATCAATGATCAGGCCCTGGCTTGGCTGACCTCCTTCCTCTCTGATCGACCCTCCCAGGTCCAACTTGGGTCCTTCCTCTCCTTCCTCTCCTCTATCTCTATCTCTACCTCTACCTGTACTGTTTTCCAGGGGTCTAACCTCAATCCCGTTCAACCAATACCTGGCACTTCTTGCCCACTGCATTGCCGCTCTCTGCCCCAACTTTCAGTGCGATGTGGATGACACTCAACTCCTCTCCAGGCTCCCTTCCACCACCTCTTCTCCTCTCATCTCTGACTGTCTGTCCGCCATCCAGGAGTGATGCGCCACCAATGATCTCTGCCTTAATGCCAGTCAGACCAAGATTCTCCTTATCGGCACACACGCTCCCTCATTCCTGTTACTCTTTGGCCGGCCTTTCTTGGCCCTCTTCCTGCTCCCACCTGTGAGGCTATAAACCTCTGGGTCATCTTCGTCTCCACACTTTCCTTCTCTCCTCAGATCTCTGACGTCTCTAAGAAGTCACACTACCAGCTGCACCTCCTCAGAGGTATTCTCCATTTCATCTCCTTCCCCCAGAAGCTCACTGTCTCCAGAGCTCTGGTTCTCTCTAGGTTGGACTACTGCAACAGCCTCTTTCTAAATCTGCCTGCCTCTACACTCCGCCTTCTGCAGCTCATCCAAAACAGGACTGTGAGACTTGTCCTTGGCCTCAAGCCCAGGGATCTTATCTCTCCAGGACTGAAATATCTGCACTGGCTCCCAGTTGCAGCGAGGATTAAGTTCAAAACCCTCTGCATTGTCCAAAAGGCCTTCTAGGGCCTGGGACCTTAATACCTTCAACTCTCTCTTCCTAAATATCTTCCCTCTCGAGCTCTTTGCACATCCACCTCCAACTCCCTCAGGGTCAGTCTCTTCTCCAAACAGCAAGTTGGTGGTAGATATCTTTCTTCTGCTGGGGCCTCCCTCTGGAACAGCCTCCCTGCCTCTCTGACACTTGAGGAGGACCATCTCCGATTCCGGGAGCACCTCAATACCTTCCTCTTTGCTTCTGTTTTCTCTCCTCTTCTACCCTGCTGATCTCCTGGCTGAAACCGCACTGGTTACCTAGCTACCCTCTGTTCTCGGGCCTAGGTTCCCTCCCCGCCAGTTGCACACCTGCACTGCCCCCCTGGCAACCCTTGCACTCAGGGACTGTTTCTGTATCCCCTCAGCCCCTACTAGCACTTGACACCTGATGTCTGCACTTACCCTTGCACTTTCCATCAGCTGGCTGCTCTCTTATTTATTGTCCTCATCTATCTTACTGTTATCCTATGTACTGCACTGTCCCCTGCCCTTTCTCCCTTCCTCCCTAGCCTGCACTTGCACAATCTCAATGTCACCTGGCCTAGGAGGATCACTGTCTCTGTCCTCTCTCTGTTTCCCCTCCCTTGCCTCGTCGCACCTTGAAACACTTGTGTATAGGCACGTTATAAATGCCATATCATATCATATCAATAACACAACGGATGGGTTACCCCTTCCTCGCTGACAGAGGGGAAGCAGCAAGCAATATTCAAACAGGAGTCATGTCAGCAGAATGTAACAATACTTAATCAACAAGACATAGCCGACAAAAAATGAAAAAGAAGGACCCCCCAGATCCACACCCCAGATGAACCTTACATAAGACCAAAATTCATTGTAAAAAACTGTGTAATTTTTTCTTCATCAATGTTAAAATACATATTACATCATCATGAGCTCATATTTAATATAAACCTGATATGTCAAAGATAAAGTGCATAATCATAAAGTGCTTGTTAAAGAAAAAGCGAAAAGAGGCGCCATCTAATTGGTCCGTGTCGCTAATTCACAGGCGCAATGTCAGGGACCCCAAGTGAGTGAAGGGGATCACTCAAATGGAGAACCGGCAGTCACCTGTGGAGTGTTTGATGGAAAAAACGAAAATAGAACAATCTCACAATAATCAAAAATACACAAAAGCTAACCATGGGGTGCCGTGTGTCAACTACTAAGGTGTCAAGGCAGTAAAATACATGCAATAAGCCTGGCACTGATAATGAATAGTAGTTTTGATGGTAAGGTGCATCTAACTTTATTGCAGTTGATGCCCATCTTCTTCAGGACGAAGCACTCCCTTAGGGATCATGGCCCCTTGATTTTTCATCTGTGGCTTTGTTGCAAAGATATTAAGACTAACAATGCAAACTTATATATTAGAGGTAATAATCACACCTAAAACAAATGCAACAAGGAAAAGGAAAAAAAGGAAACAAAAAAGGACAGCCAATAACAAGTTAAAAAACAGTTAAAAAATGGCGATCTGTGGTGTAAAATGGGGGAACCTCTATCATTATCTAAGTTCAGGTAAGTCATAAACTATAAGTAGGGAGAAATGATAATTACTGTTATCTCAACCCGGAAGGCTGGTCCCAGTATCCTGTAAATGAATCCAGGAATATATATATGGGCCATGCCAAGGATAGATCACAATGAATTAGATCTGCAAAAAGCAAGGACAAACGCATTGATTATGTGACCATGGATAACAGTCAGAAAATTGCAAAAAATGTGAAGCAGGAGGACCTAAAGAGGGTGCCGATCCCAAAGATCCAGGTAGCAGCAAGGCGTTGGAGCATTCAATCTAGTACAGGCCACCAGAGGCCAAATTAGCAATACAATACAGAAAGCTAAACTAATGCTTCATGACAACTCACCTGTAGACAATTACTAGCAGGTCCCAGTGATGGAACACTACCCTCATTTAGGTATGGACAATGTAATCGGTGCTGAAATTATTACACCTCTACCGGTAATCAAGCCTCGCCAGAGGGACTACAACGTTGTTTTCTAGTTGCGCAGAGCTGCACCATTAGGGCGACTGCATAAGATAAAACAACACAAACATTTAAATATAAAAAAACAAAGAATATAAAGGGAAAAATGCTTCATTAAAATAGCTTCCAACGACTGTCATCTCAGTTGCATATGTAAATAGTATTCAATTCTCAACAGGAAAGTTTCCCATTGATAATCAATCAATAGCTTAAAGAGTGTCCACATACTCGTAAATGCGCTCACGTGGCAACTTTCAATATTCCCTGTTCTATGCAGCTTGGATCTCCTAAAGTAGCAATTCTACTGAGCTTACAATGATTCGAGTTAGCAAATGGACTTGAAAAATAGCAATGAAGAGCAGTCCCTGAAATGCACCTAAGTCAAATATAAACAAACGACAAAGATGCAGGCTGGCCATCCATTCCATTCCTGCAACAAAGTACCCATCCGGAACGGGCGTCCGCATTGCTTGAAAAAACTCTGATTTGGAACGCAGAGTAATGAAATGACATGCCCCGGCTTACCTTCCATAGAGACCGCCTCACCGCGGCAAAGAGAAACAGGATGTGGCGGACCTAAAATCGCGTCAGTGTGTAGCGCATAAATATACAAACTGCGTGTAGGACGTGCTACTTCACACGTACAACCTAAGAGCTAGAATGCTCTCCCTACATAGGATGGCCCGGGAAGACAATCCGGCCGTCTTGATGAAACAAAAACCAAAAACAATTGCAATTACAAGACGCCCGTTATGTACATCACCTGTGCACGCAGGTGAACGTTGACTTTGCCGAACAGTTGGTGAAAGTGCAAAAAGTCGCTGAAATTAGTGAGTTCTAATTCATTTTAGAACCCACCCTAATATCATCAAGTCACTATAATGGTCGCACAATGCTATAAAAGGGATTAACAAAAAAAATAAATACAGAAGTATTAATCAACCTTAATAATTGTTAAACATGTACACCATTAAATACTGTCTGGAGAAATGGAAAGACGCAGATGAAAAACGCATGCACTGAATGGCATGAGCCAGATCAAGAAAAGATTGTATTGTGTTAAACAACAACGGTGGTATGCCCAAATAAGGGCCCGAACACAATAAAAATTGTTATAACATGCCAAAACTAGAAACTTTTCAAGAAAAACAGAGATCATAAACAGTCTCCAATATATGAAGTATAAAGCAATAAAGAAGGACTAAGATATTCAGAACACCTATGGGGGTCTGTTAAAGATTGATTGCCATTCATCCTGGGCATTCAACTCAACCGTATGGCTTTGGGTGTTATAGATCCACCAGTGTTCTCGTGTGCCAAGTCTATTAGCAACTGCGTATTGATCCGACCCTCCTACATGTTCAAGAACCCACCACCGAAGATCATCACAACTGTGATTATGTTCTATAAAGTGGGCGACTAAAGGCGAAGAAAGATTGCGAGTCCTGATCCTGGACTTCTGTTCAGTAATCCTGAATTTTACAGGTCTAGATGTTTTGCCTATATAGGTCATTTCACATGGACACGTCACAGCATATACGACATTCTTCGAGTTGCATGTCGTATGCTCCCTGAGATTCCAGGGCTTGTTATTAATAGTGACAATGCTAGCAGCAGTCGTCGACCCACATTGGCAACAATAGCCGCATGGAAAGTGGCCAGTAACCTTATTCATCCCCTACATTTCGTGATGGTTTTGGGTGCCTTTTTGACTTGGGACCTATCTGCCTGTAATAGTCAGTTCTTAAGGTTCTTTCCCTTTTTGAATGCATACATAGGGAGTCCAAGTCCGAATTGTTCAATTGTAATAGATGCCAATGTTTGCTAATGGCCTTCTTGATCTCCGGGTGGTGAGTACTATAAGTCATTGCGCAAACCATGCGTGACTTGTTGGAACTCTCGCGAATATGTTTGGACAGTAGCACCCCGCAATGTTGATGATGTGCCCTTTTGCAGGACAGTCTCAATATATGCTGGGGGTACCCTCTATGAGACAATCTATACTCTATGGTATCGGCCTGTGCCGAAAAATCTTTTCTATCTGTGCAGTTGCGTCTGGCCCTTAAAAATTGACCATAGGGATTGAGGGTGAAAACTTTCAAATTGCAGGATAGTATTTCTATCAGTGGTGTTCCGATATAGGTCTACTACAATAGACCCATCCTTAACCTTCAAAAGAAGATCCAAAAAAGGAATAGACGTGTTATCAACGAACATAGTGAACCGAAGATGTTCATTTAAGGAATTAATCCATGTCAAAAATTGCTCAAGGTCACCTTTGGTTTTGTCCACAATAATGATAATGTCGTCTATGTATCTTTTGTAAAATGTAATAGATTGCAAAAAAGGATTGGATTCATCAAAGATGGAACCTTTCTCGAATGCCCACATGAATAATGCAGCATAATTCGGGGCATAAGAGGCGCCCATTGCGGTTCCCTTAATTTGTAAGTAGAACTCTTCTTTGAACCTAAAGTAATTCTTTGTTAAGGCGATCTCCAAAAGGTCAATAATAAACTCGCTAGGGACCAGTTGCAGATCGCTTCTTAGATCCAAGAAGAATTTAATAATGGGCAAAGATTTTGACTGTGGAATATTAGAATATAAAGATTCCATGTCTAGAGTGATGAAGAGATTGATCATAGGGTCAAAGGGAAGACCTTCCAGATGTACAATAGCATCTGTGGTATCTGCCAGGTAGGTAGGAGTGTCGGCAGCCAAAGGTTCAAGAAAATAATCAAGATATTTGCCCACAGGCTCCAAAATTGAACCACATAGAGACACTATCGGTCTACCTGGAGGATTAAACATGTTCTTGTGAACCTTTGGGAGAATATAGAATAAGGGATAAGGGAACCCTCGTCCCTTTGATGGTAAGGAATTGAAATTCTTTGGGACTCAAGATATCAATGTCTCGTGCCCATGTAACAAGGGCTTGAATCTCGTTTCGTATACCATCTGTGGAGTCCCCTCTAAGCTTAAGGTAGAAAGTAGTGTTGTCTAGCTGTCTCAACACCTCAGAGTCATAATAGGTGGAATCCCAAACAACAACCCCTCCGCCTTTATCGGCTTGTTTGATGATGATAGAAGTATCTCCCTTGAGGTTCTGTAGGCATTCCCATTCCCTTCTGAAAAAGTTATAGCACTGTTTATGCTTAGAATCTGCCGGGGCAGAGAAGATGGAATGAAAGTCTCGAAGGACGGCCCACTCAAATATAATTGTTTCATTCGAGACCATTTGGGAAGTCGGTGTGAATGTAGAATGGTGTATTGTTGTTTTTGTCTAAATCAATACTGCTAGACCCAAAATGATCTCTTCCATTTCCAGGTCCATTTGGCTAAGATTTTGCATGGGAATAAATGAGAAGCCCTTCTCCAGGATAGTAATCTCATCTTGGGTAAGTATTCTATTGGAGATCTTATATACTGGTGATAAAGTAGTTATCGCCGGTACGCTCTCCTCCTGGTCCGAAATACATTTTCTATTGGTGGTGGTCCTGCATCGGTCGGAGGAAAAGGAAGATTGGGCGGTGGAAACGCCGGGTACGGACCCTGAGGTACGTACATTGGCATCTGCATATATTGTTGCTAGTGCCAACTTTGACACCCTCTTCTCCCCCCGTGTTGGCCTCTATTCCATTGGCGGCCTCTTTGGCCACGTGTATTTTGGTTAGGGAATGATCCACTCCCGTCAGGGGAGCTATCCGAAAAGGTAACCCTTTTCCTAAAGTTCTATTGAACGGAGTTGGAATGTGATGGATCATTTGCTTGGCCAGGGCCAGCATAATCTGGGCTCAAGTAAGGATAGGCATTTTCTTTAGAGAAGGCAGAAATATCTTTTTTAAGTTATTCCATCTTTTTGGTCGTAGTTAGCTTGATAAACTCTTTAGTATGTTTATCTATGAGATCTAGCTTTTCTTTTATATTTAAGATGGTAGTGTCGAGTGCAAAAGCTGCCTCGGCTTCATCTATCTCATTACCGACGAACACGCTTTTTTTAGGGCGGTGTTGATAGTAAGTAACATCCAATCCCTACTGCATTTGGTGCCTACACCAGAAAAAGCTGTTTTATATTCTAAATCGTCGATAAACAAACAAGGTTCATTCCTAACTAGGAGTCCCTGTGGAATAATATTTTTCTTTAGATATTCTGCAAGCAGGTGCCCATATCATATCACCATCCACTTACCTCGGTTGTGCCTCTCTTGGGCACCATGCAACATTGCTCACCCTGCCGCACAAGCTTTTCCCTCCTTCACTGATAGCCCCCATGGAAATGGAGCAGAGACTATGAGTAGTTCTTGTCTATAGTTTCATTGGTGTCCATTTTGATTTGTAGTTTTTGTACTTGTGAAACAGCCATAGCAGCGTTACACAGCTTTAAATCCTCTATTAGTACCATGGAAAGCATGCTGGAGTGCTACTACCTCTAATCCTCTCCATGAGGGACTTAACTGCCTGTGAAAAGCGCCAAACCGACTATAAGGCCCTTGCTACACTCTGGCTTGTAAATTCGGCCCCATGCTATTACCTGGTTGTAAAGCCCTCCAACTTGCTTAGAAAGGTCTCTCTCACCTCCGATTACTGAATTATTCCAGAGAATTTTAGACAATTCCACTAGTTAATTTGCAAGATCTTCAAGTTCATCCCGGATTACTTCAAGAGTATTCCAGTTGCATTCTAGTGATGATGTAGCAGCACAAACAACATCAGTATAAGAATGTACTTACCACTTCTCTGTGCAAACACTTGAGGCAAAGGCAGTCCTGGCTAAACCAGTGAAATTTCAGGTTTTTCAATTAAGTAAGAAAGGGATGATTAAATATGTATAAACGTCACTTGTTCAGAAGCATACATTTTAAGTTATAGCTGAGTTCAACAATTCATATATAGTTCTCTTTTTTTTAATAGTAAGCATAGGGGTCCGCATAGGGGGGCAACGTGGGGCAATTGCCTTCCCTAACGTCTGTTCTGCCCCAGAGCTCGAGCTCTAGCTAAGAATACTTACCAGACGGCCATCATGTTTTCACAGTCCCTTTGTTTTCTGAGCTTTCCTTTCTTCTTGCCTGAAGCAGACACCCCAGGAATAGATGCACCCTGAATATCATTGGGTGAGGGCCATCTATTTTAAAAGCAGACGTCCACTGTTGTTTGCTAAACACACCACTGACAATTTAATATGAAACAATAAAAAAATACATTTTCAAACTGAAAGGTGTTTGTTAAACCTAAAGCCACCAGTTGATTTCATTAAGCTGTGTACATTTGTTTGTGGTGATGCCACCACAACAACTGTCATTCCTGTTCACCTGGCATTGTGCATTTTATCCCAGGGACTATTGCTAGAGGTTATTGGCTTGTCAGACTTCTCAATCGAAATGAAATCATTCTGTTGTGCTGATAGCAGTTATTTAAGCTATAAGCCCCGAGCAGCGGGGGCATTATCGAGTCAGGTAATGCCCCGGGGACCATAGTTATAGGCCAGAGTGAAGTGGCTTATTGCTATTTGTACCCCGGCCTGCAAGACCGGGGTACTAATAGCATTCTTTTTCTGTTCCGAAACGCTGCGTAATTATGGTGGTTACTAGAAGAAATGTACCCTAATTAATACCAGTTTTTTTGTTATTTCTAATTGTTTTGAGTTGGTAGATGGCAGACTGCCCCTGATGAATTTCTGTTCAATTTACCTACACACACGTCCAGAAAGAAACATGTTGGGAAGAGTGGAGAAAGAAGGAGTATGTCTGAATTTGAAGTCGAATGAATGTAGTGCGTGATTAAGTTTATTTGGTTACATCTAAACAACACTACCCCCGAGTGACTCCAATCTCGTTTCACTCTCAGTTTTCACACAATCTGCTATTGTTTGGTACCAGTTGAGAATTGTTTGCGTTTTTTCTGTTTTTTCTGTTTACTCTGCTGTTTTTACCTCTTGATCTGTAGGGGTACACGTCATTAGCATTTGCACTTTATACCATTTGTTTGGTGAATGATGTTTTTACTAAACTGTGTTGATA
This sequence comes from Ambystoma mexicanum, assembly GCF_040938575.1. Taxonomy (NCBI): domain Eukaryota; kingdom Metazoa; phylum Chordata; class Amphibia; order Caudata; family Ambystomatidae; genus Ambystoma; species Ambystoma mexicanum. Next base: position 576,596,417 of record NC_090931.1, on the reverse strand, counting down.
TTGAATATACGTCTGGTTTTAAGATGAAATATTAAATAAATAAATGTTATATATTTTTGTAAAATGGTTTGGCATCTGATTTGTAATTGTTGATTGATGCCTCAGGTATTGGGACCCCAATCGAAATAGGGAACACAAATAGCCTCTTGGCACTTGTTTGTTTGTTGCTCTAGGCTTTGCCTAAAATTATTGAGGATGTGCTAAGCAGAGGGCTAAAAATCCTCTTACCTCTCCTAAGTTGTTCTTTGTATTGTGCATTTTATCCCAGGGCCTATTGCTAGAGGTTATTGGCTTGTCAGACTTCTCAATCAAAATGAAATGATTCTGTTGTGCTGAAAGCAGTTATTTAAGCTATACGCCCCGAGCAGCGGGGGCGTTATCGAGTCAGTTAATGCCCCGGGGACCATAGTTATAGGCCAGAGTGAAGTGGCTTATTGCTATTCGTAGCCCGGCCTGCAAGACCGGGGTACTAATAGCATTCTTTTTCTGTTCCGAAACGCTGCGTTTGGCAAAGAAAATGGCCGCCAGGGGAGGGAAAATGCAGTCAGTTTTCCCTTTCCATGGTGGGCATTGGGAGCGCACGCGCTGGGGACACAAGTGTGCCCAGCGCGTTTGCTCCCGAAAAAGGAGAAAAAATAAGGTAAGTGGGGTTCGGAGGGCGGGGAGGAAGAGAGAAAACACTTATCTGAATCCCCACGGCAGGAGGATGGCAGCCTCCAGCAGTGTGGAGGCTCGGAGCAGCGATTGTCCCATTTCGAAAATCCTCATTGACTGAGGGGCTGCCACGCACCCTGTCGGGAAAAAGGAAAGGAATCCTAGCGGTTGGGCAAAGCCCTGGCGAGGGCCAATCAGATTGTTTGTTACATTCTGATTGACCCTCGCTGGGTACTGATAGGAAATTGAGCTATGGATTCCTGGGGCCATCTTTTTGATTTTCACAATGGGTGTAGAAATTCCCTCGCCCCTCTCTGAATATGAGCAAGTCACCAGGGCAATCCTTCCTCGAACAGTGCATCTTGCGGCACACATTTTTAAATAAACTATAGCAGAAGGCCATGTGTTTACTGGCAGTGTTAAACATATATCATCTCTGCAACATTCACTCTACTTGCTGAGCTACCTTGGTCGCTTTCTAACTAAGGACATGCCACTCTACTTCCAAAGAATTCAACCCCAGATGTGGGTCCTTGATTGTGCTAAAATCACTGTATTACCAACAGTACAGTTCACGAACATGACTTTGAGGCCAGTAGTATTTAATCTCCAGCCACACTGACACTTCAGACAGATTAATTTAGGACATGTCGTCAGAAAATGAAACCTGGAAACATCTCTGTGGTGGCAAAGTGATGTGCTGCCCTAGTTGCCAAAAAACTAAATGGGTATCCACCCCTGTCCCCGTATTCGGTACGTGTGGGTGATATATCCTCACAGACTTTCCTTGACTACATATGATTGGAAGCTGAGCTGGAAGTGATGTCTGTTTTAGTTAAAAGCACTTCCTTTTGCTCAGAGCATATTAGATGGTTGCACCATGAATGAAGTCTTTATTAAAGCTATGCTCTCTCTGTCTTGTGTGTACATAATCTGTAACAACAAGCTGCATGTCTGCATCAAACATGACTAAAAGCAGGAACCTATGACACATTTATAACGCACTGGGTGGGAGGATTAAAAACCTCTCAAATTAGCCTATGTCAGGTTGTGATGATAAACCCGCTCTTATCCCATTGCTTTCTGGTACTTACATCTGGCTTTATAGTCTGGAACTAAAACTACAATTGCTGCATTTCGGGACAGAAAAAATAAATAAATAAACGATAAAGAAAATGGCCACTGGGAAAGGGAAAACGGAGTCCATTTTCCCTTTCCATGGTGGCCTTAGGGAGCAGACGCGCTGGGAACAGAGCGTTTGCTCCAGAAAAGGAGAAATCAGAAGGTACATTGGGTTGGGAGAGCAGACAGGGCGGGGAAGGAAAGGGAAAAAGAGAAAAAAAAGCATACCTGAGTCTCTGGCAGGGGGGCGATGGCAGCTTCTCAGCCGAGTGGAGGATTGGAGCGGGGATAGCCCCACTTCGAGCCTCCTCATTGGCCAAGGGGCTGCCATGCCCCCCCGCCGGGAACAATGGCCGTGGAATCCCGGCTGAGGGATTCCCGGCTGGGTAACGACCCGGCAAGAGCCAATCAGAATGTGTTTTACATTCTGGTTCACTCTCTCCAGGTACTAAGAAAGCATAGTGCAAATAGGAAACGGGGGGTTAGTACTTTATCCCCCTAGCCATTCCTCTAGACCGTCCGGACATTTCCAGGACTGAAAAGGGTCTGGGAAAAGGTGTCTCAGTGGCATGTAGTTATAGGGGCACTTTTAGTTGATTCCAATATCCCCCCAGGCCCTGACACAACTATAGACAAGTTAGCACAATCAATGTGCACACAAACATTTTAAGGGTAATGATGGCAGAGAAAGCTTTAGGCTGTCATTCAAGATCTTACCAGCATTTTTATCTTTCATTCTAGAAAACAAAAACTGCCAAAGATTCAATCTGGATAGCTGGTAGTGGGGTGAGTTTTATTGAAAGGAGACAGATTTTGGCCCTTATAACGGATTTACAGTCTGAAATGCATTACACCTCCACTATACCCGTTTGGCATCCTTATTAAAAATATTATCTTTCATGTAAATGGAAAGTAGTGCCTCTGTATGAATTACAATAGAAGGAATGTTACAAATTATAATTAATTGAGCAGCGAATAATTTCGCAAGGGAACTGATGGCATTGGGGATTCTCACCCCGGTCTCCAGTTCGAAATTGTTGAAAGGTTGGGCAGTGTAAGATTTAATACATTACCCAAGATCACACACTAGCCTTCATTATTTGTTCTAAACCTGGTGTGTTGTGCACTGTGCTTTGCTCTGTTTTATTGAAATTACTGATGCTAAAAACTTACTGTGCTTCTCCTTGCCGTTAACGTGTGTTTGTGTTTTTGTTCCATTTTGCTATTTCTTGCCACTGATAATACTGTGGCACTAAATTTCCCAGATAGCCAAGCGCTGCTTTTTCCACCTAATCACGGGTGCAAGTCGGTCTGTGCCGGTACTTAAAGCACACCTCAGCGGCGATTAGACACTTTGTTTGTTTTAAACCTGACGTGCTGAGCACTGCGCTTTGCGTTTGCTCTGTTTTATTGAAATGACTGATGCTGAGAACTTGCTAGGTTTCTGGGTTTCTCCTTACTGCTACCGTGTGTTGGTGGGATTGATTTTTAGCTCCCTTTCGCTATTTCTCGCCACTGATAACACAGTGGGACTACATCTCACACGCAGCCTAGTGCAGCTTTTTCCACCTAATCAGGTGCGTAAGCGCTGGCGCGTGCATGCCGGTTCGTGACTGGAAGTGCCAACGTGTCGGCGTGTTGGACTGTTTTGCCTCGCTCCCGTTTTGGTAATTTTGCTGTTATGCTTTCCATGATTGAGGCTAATCCACTTGCTTTGATGGCGGAGATGAGGACTAAAACAAAAGCTTCTACTATGTCTGAAACATAGATATTGCATACTAGGTGTCAGAGCTCCACTGAAATTATTGCCTGATATAAGTCTCTCGGGGAGCTGCAGCTGTTGCCAGCTATAACTCTGTGTTTGGATGTCATTGAAAAATCAGTTACTAAGCAAGAACTGCCGCTAATGAAACACAGGAGGGGCTCCTTGTTGATTATGCCAGTACCTGGTGCGGTCAGATACTAATCTGGTTGTTACTGTTCCTAGTACCAAGATTAACGTTATTGCTAGGCCTGTGCTGCCAAGCATAAATACCAATCGTTTAACCAAATAAACCATAAAACCCTAATGTGCCACTGAGTCATCACTTTGACCAACATAGCCAATAATTGCTATTTCACCTTTATTATGATATCATATAGGTTAATAGCTGAACTTGTGCACACTGTATAGAGCACTAATCATCAGTCAATACATCACTTTTTATTTGTGTAGCAGTATGCTCCTGAGATCCTTAACAGTAATTTGTATAAAATATCATCAATTTAACACCATGCACTCTTAATTCCAACAACGTATCATTTCAACCTGACCCGCTCATCAAAATGTAAACTCAAATTAGCCACTAGCCAACACGTGTTTCACATAGAGTCCACAGTGTCTTCTTTGTGGAGTCTAATTAGCTTCTTCCGGGCTGCGCCAATATCCTTGCTAATCAAAAAACCAAGTAATTTGTTTCCATCCTTAATGTCATATTTACATCTGCTTTGTCATTTCTGACGATCGGTGTGGAGCAATAACACAAAAATAAAAAGTCAACACATGTAATGAAATTCACCCTCTTATCACAATTTCATTGCAACTGTCTAAAAATGTATTCTATTTGTAAAAATTACATGGTTCACATTTTATAGGGCTCATACATGCTTTCACAATAAAACCTGAACATACCAAGAACATATCTTTTAAAAAAACGTGTTTTATTATTAGTGTTTTGGTTTATTACAAACCTTTCACATGATTTCCATAAAACAAATCACAGTTCTTCAATTCCTCAATAACTACCAATTCCATCCAATATACAGCAAACCACCTAGATAAATATTGCAGGATTAAAACAAAGAACTTCTCTTTAAATAGAAGAAGAAAAAGGAGTAAGTAAATTAGGGAAGGACTCTACTCCCTTCATCATCCATAAAATAGAGAAAAAGAAAAAGAGAAAGGAAATGGATGCATCATCATATGAAATCAATCATGGGAATATTTCCTTCCAAAATGTCATCATCACAAAAATCATATTATTCTGTTCCCCCACCAACATCAAGTTCCACAACTCATCAGCTTCCAGAGTAGATACATTACATGTCAGCTCTTCCATATGTTCGTTTCTTATACCAGATAATGCTACACATTCAACCATCAGCTGCTTCGATGATTCAATCGAACCAGGCTCCTTGCAAAATCTACAGGTAGGTTCCTGAATGTCCAACTGTCTATGATGACATAGAACTTGCCTCATAAGAAGGAGATTCAGTCACAAGCGCATAAATATATCTCTAAACCTAGGACACAGGAATTTCACCAGATACCACAGCAATGGATTTATCGA